>NC_060149.1:90191372-90833158 GCF_021461385.2 Schistocerca piceifrons | reverse complement strand
CTACTAAGCCATTTTTCTAAGTCATTTTTCCCCTTCCGGGAGAGGTAAAGGTAGCGGAGCAGTCCGCCCCCCCCCCCCCTCCATACCTTTGCCCACGGGTATGGGCACCCTTGGCCCTAGAACTAGGTTCAGAGACTAAATTTTAGATAGGAATATCACTCTCAACCTTTATGCAACCTACCCCTCAAATTAAGAACAGGAGAAGTTTTAGATAGGTTGAAAAGTCCCCTTTGAACAATTATACATGACTGTGCTTAAACTAACACACAATATTTTTTAGCACAACGCAATCTGACTTTCAATAATCCCTACAAAAGAATGGCCCTGACTAACATTAACCTATACCTTTCACAAATCACTTACCTCACAAAAATCTTCGTTACTCGAACTACTGCAATACAGCGAGCTCCACTACTGCCAGCTAAATAAAAGATTCAGACTACAGAAGGCTCTAACTACTGATAGGCATAGTTAGCAAATGAAAGATTTTAATAGAGAACAAACAATGTATTTACCTTAATAGTCATAATATATATAGCAGTTCATGACATCCAGTCTTACAAATTTCAAAACTCCGCCATCTCTCTCCCCACATCCACCACTGCTGCCGGCTCACCTCCAACTGCGCAACGCTATGCGCTGTTAACATCCAGCTGCCCAACACTACAATGGCAGACAACAATGCAACCTAGCCACAGACTACACACAGCACAGCCAGTGATTTTCATTCAGAGCGCTACGTGGCGTTACCAATAAGAAAACCTTACATAGCCCCCATGCTCCCCACAAAAAAAACTTTACAAATTGTTTTGGGCACTGGCCAATACAGATTTTAAAAAAATTTTCATAGCTACAATAACAAAGATATCAAATGCACACACTTATTGATACAATGTTGGTCATAAGCTAAAATTTTCTCACAGTCCATAAAGACAGTCCTGATCATTCATCACAGTAAAATTGCAGTGCTTTTCTCAAAGTCTGAGCAGTAAAAGAAAATGCACACGGAGGTAGTGGATTTCCATGCAGTCTTGAAGAAGTAGTGTGTTCCTTCCAACGGAAAGACAGTGCTGACTCTCGACATGCAGACAGGTAATGGGCCACAACAGAGGAAACCCACAGCAGAGCAGAGTCATTCGACGTTTTGAAGAATATTGGTAGGTAGGTCATCACAGAGTAGACCCACTGTAGTCCTGGTAGAGATTACGGTATTGGTGGGCCACCAGAGGTGCAGACCCACTGCAGTCCTTGTAGAAATAATGGTACTGGTTAGTCAGCAAAGGTGTAGACCCACTGTAGTCCTTGTAGAAATAATGGTATTGCTGGGTCATCAAAGATGCAGACCCACTGTAGTCCTTGTAGAGATGGCCAGCAGCCATCTGTTGTAACTGTGCAGGTACACAATCACCATTGAAGAGTCTTGCGGATAATATAGCAAGTCCATAACCACCACTTGTGCACTCACAAAGTTTTTGAAATTGTCCTTAGAACCAGCGATGCTGTTATCCAGTCCCTTGCTCAATTATTAACACACGTGCAAACACTAACAGTCCCTACTTCTCACATATTGTCCATCTACTATGACCAACAGAAACGTGTGCAGTGAAATGGAACTTACAAGTTAATAATATGATGAACTGGTGTCAATTACAATTTTATAACGTAAGAATACAATTACAAAGGTACAAAATACATCGTTAAAGAACATAACAATACAGATAACATTTGTAGTACAAGCTTTACAAAAGAATCGAAATAACATATACATGAGTGTTACAGGAATTATGACATGAGTACATACATAAAAGATCAGAATAACTTTCGAAACATCAACTTCACACATGAGCATTAAACAAAACAGAATAAATAATGTCTAAACATCTTTACAATGAAAATAACATATTATCAGAAAAATTCTACAACGTAACTCTCATCAGATAAACACATAAAGACAGGAAGAACACAAATACCCAAGGGTACACATACATAGTGGGATATCACAAGGAAAGGACAGGGTTTGTTTTACTGCAGTATTTTGCAAACAAAACTTTCTTTACTTCTCGGAGATCTCCCTTTGTTCTTCATTATTTCCAAAAAGTCCTATCTATACATGCTTTCTGTACTTATATGTTCACACATTTCTTACCTCATTATTTATTTTCCATTATCTTACCTCATCATTTATTTCCAAGAAAATCCTACCTAAACCTGTTGTCCCTAAACCCTACTTTTTTGTTCATATCCTCTTTCAAAATACTTTTTTGGCCAAACTATTTTCTTATAGCTTCTCAATGCATTTCTTCCAATTCATCACAACTCGTTCTCTTATATAGCCTACTCCATCTTAAGCTAACTTAAATCTACTGAGCTCAGATGCTAAACTAAGGGACAAGGCAATGCAGTAGCACAAAACAATTAATACAAACAGTAATGAAAAAAAATTCAAATTGGCAAAGCAAGCAGCATAAATTAGCAAAGCAAATGCAATATTACAACTAATATAAGGCAATGCGCAGCAAACAAGAAAAATAAATCCGTAGTAAAACTGGCTTAACAGAGTAATACATAGTGAAATTCAGTAGCACTATGCCTGGCAAACAGCAGCAGCAAATGCAATAACTTATACCTAAATATGACAAAGCTCAAGCAGAAAGAATATTACACTAAAAATGGCCATGTCTAATACCTATGTCACATCTTAACGCTAGAGTGATGCATCACCTTTACTTACTGTACCAAAAATGTACCAAGTCATTGACAAAAATTATCTATGCACTTCCTGTGAAGGGAAATGTCTTTTTGTGCTCCCTCGTTTTTTTTTGGAAGTAGATCATTAAAATATTTATTTACTGGATCTGTAGGCATAAAATATCTATATTAGTACATCTATAAAATTTTATTTTAACCAATGCTGCAGTGCAGCTAGAAACTAGATATTAAACAAAATAGGCAAAGCAAGGTGTGAAACGCCATTCACTAGCCATATGGCATTTCATAATGCAGTAAACAATCTTTCAACTAGCAAGACAATAGATGTGAAATGTTTCTCATCATTTCATGAGGCATTTTAGTAAATATCATTAATTACGAGCTCCACAGTGTAATCATGTTTTCAAGTTTGAGCGTGTCGTATTTGCGATGCTTTCCACAAAAAACTGTCAATAGCGAGGTTAATAGTCTCTCTTTTCTTTCTCCACCTGTGCCTCTGAAAGGTACAAACTAACGGCTTTTTTCCAGGCGTCTGTCGCGCAGCTGGGTGCCCATGACGCATTACGTGAAGGTGGTCACTTAACTTTCTTACCGAAATATTTACGACAGCAGTTTCCACTACAGTGACAGTCTCATATAAAAATATTTCACAGGTCAAGAATTTGCGTTACAAATCTGTAGAAACAAAATCCTATTGATATAACAGTGTCCAAAAATTTCTCGTCAGCATTGTAATACATTCACGCATTTACATACATTTCATAACTCTTTAAAGTACGATTCTTGGTTTCCAACAACCTTTTTCACAAACCAGAGTCCCTAACCACTACTCATTATTCCTTACCTTATTCGTCGACACTTCTTCAATATTTCATCATAACAGATATGTAGCATAATCAAATAACTCATATAGCATCAGCTTATTGATCATGAACATACTGCAACAGCATAATACACATAGTCATTGTAATAATAACATCATAACACCTCAGTCAACTCTCAAAATCGTCGTAGCTTCCTCCAATAATTTCAAAACCTAAAAAATTTCTCTGTTCATGTCAAAAGTGTCATCTACCTCAAACGTACTTTAAAAATCATGATCCTGTACCAAATGCATCATTCAAAGCTCTCATAGAATCACAATGGTTCCGAAAAAATATGAAGAGTTCACAAAGTACATACAAAATACAGTTTCATAAGTGTGAAGTTATCCAACTGCATAATTGCGTAAACATCTGTCACTGACGTAGTAAAAAAAAATGTTTGTTTCTCTGTTAAATAATCAGATAGCTGTGTAATTCTGTGTTGGAGAAATATGGTACCGATGTGTAAAGCTGTAAAAGCAAATACCATATTAGCTAGGGCTCCTTGTGCTTGCCACACACATGGTACACAAAGTAAGTGTGTACCCCCCTGAGGATTAATTTAATTATACCCTCAGGTGTTACAGATTACAGCAATGGAATGAAATGTATCACGGAAAACCTTTGTACCATTGTACTTCAAATATCTTTAAAAATAAATGTTTTAAGTACAAAATCACTCAAATACGTGTATTGTAGCGCTAAACTGTGCGTCTTGTTGTTAGATAATCTCTGTGGAAGTGTCGTAGTTATCGTCCTCCGAAAGCTAAGTTCTGCAGAAGTCAATGTACTTACCTCATGATAAACAAAAATGAAATGCTTTGCGTATAGATATTTTAGTTATTACGCTTATTGCCGTGATGAAGAAAGTACTATGCTGTAACATATTGTTGTGCTACAGAAAAGGTTGTCTCCTTGTAGCTATACCACAAAGTTACTATTAAGCATGGTTTACTTTCCAGAAGAATTCAGAAAAACTGTGCAGATATAAAGGAGATACAGCACAAAAGCAACAATGTAAATTGTGTCACACATTAGCAGCGTTGTGATATAATTGTGTAGCTGTCAAAGAAACCAAATGCTAAGTCATCTTTAATCCCACAGAAAGTACTTCAAATAAAGAATGTCTTTTCAAGTAAACCAAAATGTTGCATGAAAATCTCATTAGCAGTGCCGGTATATGTTCTAAGTATGTGAGCCTTATAGTCGTTACGTAATCGTGCAACTAACAAGCAAGAATGTACACACACAATAACACTGTGTCGTCTATTCACAATAACAATGCATTCGTAATTTCTGTTTAAATAGGTTCTCTTGGTTCTTGACTGGATATTTAACTTCAAACATTGTTGCATGGTAACAGTTTCTAAGTCTGACTATCCATACTAGAAATGTGAAGTGAAAAGTTTTATGGCAAAGACGAAGTTAAAAAGCAGATTATCCTTCAATAAACGGTTTTACATGTGAAATGTGGTGTAAACCTTTACTCTTCCTAGTATGCAGAGTTTCAACCTGAACGCAATTATCATGCGGTATACGTCGATAAAAAATACTGGAATTTTTCTCAAGGTTAGCGTCTATGTTATTTTTCTCTGAGCCAGCCGGCGCACGTGGTTGCCTGCGGTGCGAGTCATTGTCTGTCTCTTTGTTGGCGTGCGTCGTTATTGGGATTGGGAGACCTAACTTCTACAAATTCACCTTGTCGAGAGTGCCCTGCTCTGTTTGAATCCCGCCAGTTATGATGGAATTCAGGTCTGTCGTTTTGTCGGTATTTTACATAGTTTCTTGTTTGTCGGTCATGTGGTGGAGAATTTCTCCCCGAATCGTAACTGCGCGCTGAACTGTTCCGTCTGAAGTTATTCTGTCTCCCTTGATAATAATTGTTTTTGTTCCCATATTGTCTGTTTCTATGGTAATCTCTGTCATATTCATTACTACGGAAATGCGATCTTTCTCTGTAACTATTATTACTCTGCCAGTGGTTGTCATATGGGTGGTGTCTGTTTAGGTCACGATGTGCGTTGTAAGAATAGACTTGTCGTGTCCAGTTATTGTTTCTGTCGTCACGGAATTGTGACGGATGTGACCTGTAGTGATTGTTTTCCTGTTTTCGCATCCCGCGACTGTCTGTGTCAATTTCTAATTCTTGTAAGAGTCCCTGAAAAGCTTCAATGTTGTCTTGGCAACGTCCTGCCAAAATAATATTTCTTAAATGTTCAGGCAATTTCATTAAGCAAATGCGGATGAGTTCTGAAGGGCTGTATGGGTTTGAAAGATATTGATTCTTATGCAACATGTCTTCAAAATATTTGACAAGACTGGAAAATTCTGATTGTTCAATGTGTTTCATCATCATGATGCTATGTTTTACTCGGCCTTGTGTAGCTTGAGGCCAATATGCTGAGAGGAGGGCATGGTAAAATTCTCCTTCACTGTGACAATCGTGAATGACCGATCGCATTCTTACAGCTGGTTCATTCTCTAAATAGCCACACATAAATTCTAATCTGTGCTCTAATGACCAGTTGGGAGGAAACCAATGAGAGAATTGATGGAGCCACGCTTGTGGATGAATGTCGTTGCCAGAATTCTTAAATGTTTTAAATTTACGTGTAGTAATGAACAGCTTATAGTCAAAATCATCATGTCGGCGAGTCGCATATCGGTCATTGTTACGTCGTTTCGGCGGTTCAATTTCAAAATTCGGTGCACCTTGCCAAATTCTTTCACAATTTTCGAAATGCGCTGTGTTATTATTTTGTGGCTGTTCCGTATTTCTATGTCCCTCTTCCCGTATTGGGGCGCGAGTGTCCTCTGAAATATGTAATTCTTGTATTACTTGTGCCAACTGATCTTGTACTTCCCGGATTACTCTTTTGTACTGTGTATTGATTTGATTTTGATTTCGTTTGAATTTTCTAATTTGTTCATACTCTTCAGTGTCCGTGAAGGCTACAGGTCTTGTATCATTCAGATCATCATCTACCTTTGTAGATAAGTTAGTGAACTGATCTGAAAGTTCGGCTACTTTATGCGTTAGTGAAATTATTTCCTCTGTGTGTTTTTCTGAACCAAGTTTCAGAGTGTCCATTTGTGTTGAGATAGAATCTACTGTGTCCTTTAAGTTTTCCTGAGTTTTTGCAAGTTGTGTAACCGAATCGGTAGATGCAACTGAGTCAATTTTAGCTTGCAAGGTGTCATGATTTTCATGAACAATAGTTTGCAGTTCTTTTATGGCTGATTCGTGATTCTGTAATGCATTTTCATGACGCGAAAAAATAGGTTGGAAATGCTCACAAATTTGTGTTTTTACGTCATTACAGACTTTTTGACATTTCGATTCAATGTTATGTAACTCAGTAGTTAAATCTTCATGTGTTTGTTCAAGTGTGGTGTCTAACTTTTGAAGATTTTGTTCCATTGTGTCTAACTGTTGCTGTGTTTGTCTCTGGTGTTGTTCCATTGTGTCTAACTTTTGAAGATTTTGTTCCATTGTGTCTAACTTTTGAAGATTTTGTCCCATTTGCTTCTGATTTTGTTCAGGCGTTGTGTCTAACTTTTGTAGTCTTTGTCCCATTTGTTGCATTAACTGTAATAACAGTGCACTGGTGTCTGAAACATATTCCTCAGTGCTATTCGGCAGTGCATTTGAACCGGGAATATTCGCGTTTTGAAAAGCAGAAAATGTGTCTTGATTTATTTGAGAAAACGGTGAGGACGCAAAACCTGAATCTACAGTATTTGCAAGATTGTGTCCTGTCATTTCGGAATCCTGAGGCGAGCTGTTGCCGACCGATCGATCGATAATGCTTCCCTGTTCACTAATTGTTTCACTGCCTACACCATTATTTGCAGCTCGCTCCATTTCCCTATGCACAATTACCAAATTATTACTTTGAACATTAGTTAATTCATTACATGGTGGCGCTAACACACTGCTTTCGTCTTCACTGTCATTTCTCAGTTTACTTTGGAGCCTAGTATTAGGTTTTTCACACGCCATTATTGTCACAATATTTCATACGACAACACATAAAAACACAAATTAAAGAGCAAAAATAAGAGAACACATTAACATAGCACTGAAAATAATATCTAGTTAACTGCAAGCGCAGCTGCGAAATACTTGGTGCAAATTTACATGCGTGCCACACCTGTTTTAATGTACAACAATGAAAGACTGCAACTACAAAGGAGATTCTCTCTACAATTACGCGCTAGCAATAAACAAAACCTACACTAATTACACAGACTACAAGAAAAAAATCAGAAGATTCCATTGAGGTATCCTCGGCTAAAGGTCGACATATGAAACGTCCCCTTTGAACAATTATACATGACTGTGCTTAAACTAACACACAATATTATTTAGCGCAACGCAATCTGACTTTCAATAATCCCTACAAAAGAATGGCCCTGACTAACATTAACCTATACCTTTCACAAATCACTTACCTCACAAAAATCTTCGTTACTAGAACTACTGCAATACAGCGAGCGCCACTACTGCCAGCTAAATAAAAGAGTCAGACTACAGAAGGCTCTAACTACTGATAGGCATAGTTAGCAAATGAAAGATTTTAATAGAGAACAAACAATGTATTTACCTTAATAGTCATAATATATATAGCAGTTCATGACATCCAGTCTTACAAATTTCAAAACTCCGCCATCTCTCTCCCCACATCCACCACTGCTGGCGGCTCACCTCCAACTGCGCAACGCTACACGCTGCTCACATACAGCTGCCCAACACTACAATGGCAGACAACAATGCAAACTAGCCACAGACTGCGCACAGCACAGCCAGTGATTTTCATACAGAGCGCTACGTGGCGTTACCAATAAGAAAACCTAAACAGCCTACTTACAAGGTCTCCTCTACAGCAGTTGTTACAATTGTTTTCTTCTGGCTGAAGCGTACTACAAATTGACACGCCCATTCAACAGCTACCTTTCGACTTTTTAACTAATTATCCTCAATTGTTATGTCCAAAAGTAGTCGTTACCATGAATGGATACTGGTATGTAAAAAAGTGCTTAGTCGGAGATGGCAATGTCAGTTTGTCTATCTGCCGACGACATACCGAATGAATTGCAAATTTTTCTTAATGTTATCTGCAACAGTGATCTTCGCCAAGTGATTCACCGTTTGTTAATTCTCTGAAAATGGTACGGCCGTTTCCTCCTCATTCTTATTCAGTCCAAACTCGTGCTCCATCTCTCATTGTCGACAAGATGTATAACATAAATTCTCCATCATAACTGTCGTAATCTGCAGATTCCTGACAAATGTGCATTTTCTCACACGCTATGGGACAAGTTTTATTTCAGTGAGGTGAAAATAGATTACTCTCAAGTCAAGAAACCTTTCTTCCTTTGGAAGACTTCAAAGTTCAGAACAACATCTACTTTTTCTGTTTAGTTCATTCCATCACCATCCCATTTTATTCTCTGCGAAAATTCTTGTATCTTGTGGTAGAAATTTAATTCGATAATCTGTCAGACCTGCTATATTTTGGCGACCTGCTACATAATATTGGTTTCACTTGTTACACCATATCTGCGAGGACAGACAAAGTCTCTAGGCTTTTAAAGAATCTTATGAGAGTTGTTGTAAGCACGCAGGGTTTAGATTCAGCCAACTATTATTATTGACATTACATCACAATGGCCGCACGTGAGATCCTCGGACAGTGAACATAAACACACCACACAGGGTGAGCAAGGGTTCATCATATCACTTGTCGATAATGAGTGTGAAGGGAGTTTAATATATTGCTCAGGTAAAACGTCAATATTCTGTTGAAATACTTCACAGAACCTAAATTTACACTCCTGGAAATTGAAATAAGAACACCGTGAATTCATTGTCCCAGGAAGGGGAAACTTTATTGACACATTCCTGGGGTCAGATACATCACATGATCACACTGACAGAACTACAGGCACATAGACACAGGCAACAGAGCATGCACAATGTCGGCACTAGTACAGTGTATATCCACCTATCGCAGCAATGCAGGCTGCTATTCTCCCATGGAGACGATCGTAGAGATGCTGGATGTAGTCCTGTGGAACGGCTTGCCATGCCATTTCCACCTGGCGCCTCAGTTGGACCAGCGTTCGTGCTGGACGTGCAGACCGCGTGAGACGACGCTTCATCCAGTCCCAAACATGCTCAATGGGGGACAGATCCGGAGATCTTGCTGGCCAGGGTAGTTGACTTACACCTTCTAGAGCACGTTGGGTGGCACGGGATACATGCGGACGTGCATTGTCCTGTTGGAACAGCAAGTTCCCTTGCCGGTCTAGGAATGGTAGAACGATGGGTTCGATGACGGTTTGGATGTACCGTGCACTATTCAGTGTCCCCTCGACGATCACCAGTGGTGTACGGCCAGTGTAGGAGATGGCTCCCCACACCATGATGCCGGGTGTTGGCCCTGTGTGCCTCGGTCGTATGCAGTCCTGATTGTGGCGCTCACCTGCACGGCACCAAACACGCATACGACCATCATTGGCACGAAGGCAGAAGCGACTCTCATCGCTGAAGACGACACGTCTCCATTCGTCCCTCCATTCACGCCTGTCGCGACACCACTGGAGGCGGGCTGCACGATGTTGGGGCGTGAGCGGAAGACGGCCTAACGGTGTGCGGGACCGTAGCCCAGCTTCATGGAGACGGTTGCGAATGGTCCTCACCGATACCCCAGGAGCAACAGTGTCCCTAATTTGCTGGGAAGTGGCGGTGCGGTCCTCTACGGCACTGCGTAGGATCCTACGGTCTTGGCGTGCATCCGTGCGTCGCTGCGGTCCGGTCCCAGGTCGACGGGCACGTGCACCTTCCGCCGACCACTGGCGACAACATCGATGTACTGTGGAGACCTCACGCCCCACGTGTTGAGCAATTCGGCGGTACGTCCACCCGGCCTCCCGCATGCCCACTATACGCCCTCGCTCAAAGTCCGTCAACTGCACATACGGTTCACGTCCACGCTGTCGCGGCATGCTACCAGTGTCAAAGACTGCGATGGAGCTCCGTATGCCACGGCAAACTGGCTGACACTGACGGCGGCGGTGCACAAATGCTGCGCAGCTAGCGCCATTCGACGGCCAACACCGCGGTTCCTGGTGTGTCCGCTGTGCCGTGCGTGTGATCATTGCTTGTACAGCCCTCTCGCAGTGTCCGGAGCAAGTATGGTGGGTCTGACACACCGGTGTCAATGTGTTCTTTTTTCCATTTCCAGGAGTGTAGTTGAAATGCAAGTTATTCATATCGACGTATTCTCATTAATTTCAGTAGCAGTTATCAGAAAAAAGGCCCCATCTCTCACTCTCCTTACTCGTGAAAGGTCGAATGGTGTTACCTGTAAATAAAGGGAATTACTATCATTCTGAAGGTCACAGGTCCGGAGAAAGAATGAGGACAACGGGACGCTTTGATTTAGTAACTGGGAAGCGCTTCCTCTGTCTCGAAAACAGGTAGTCGTCGACTCCGATAAGCACTTCAAAAGGGATCAAGCAGTTACTCGACAGTTAGCTGTCCTATCGGTTACACAATAACAGTTCACAGATCGAGAGTTCCAAATGTTATTGTAGCGTGTGAACAGTTCTGAAGAAGACTTAAAGGTCTCCAAACTCAGAGAGCTATCATAATGCATAACTGAAACGCCTAGCAGAAAATATAGTGCATATACTTTGCGGACAGCTACAAATTCTTTGACTACAGCAATTCTTACATTGTTGCTAACAGTCACTGCATCTACTTTCATTCAGTAAAATAGACTGAAGTCGTCTCGGTCTGAATAATGCTAAATACCTTGACAGCAGAGTTTCATCATCTGTATAACACAATGGCTTTCAATGTTTATCTACAGATCCTCAGCTTTGCTTAGTCTAGATGGCAGTGATTTCATAATCTCTGCTCGCGTCTTTTCTGCTGGGTAAGGTCTGTTGGTATTCGAACATTTCTGCACAGCTTACTGCAGCTGTCCATCGATAGAGTAATAGCGCAGTAACCCCATTAATAGCTTTATGGAATATGAATACACTGTCACAAAAATAATGCTGATTATTTTTATCTGATACATATATCTGAAAGAAAGTTAAATATGCAACAAACAGCGAAGATAGTTGACTGAACAACTTGCAGAACACTATCCATGTGACCCCATGCTGAAAGTAGCAAAAGGGAAAGAAAAAAATATTTATCGTGCATTTGTAGCACATTATTTTGAGCTCAGGGCAGTTACTGGAACAGAAGAAGCAATTAGGCTGAAGGAGTGTTGCTGGAAATAATTAAATAATACTAATTTTGTAAAGGATTTCACCAATGTGAGCATACCAACTACTTTTAACCACCATGAAGAAAAATGGGCTAGATTCCGTGAATGGATAAACAGGTTATAAAATGTATAAAAATCGGATCACGAAAAATATTGAAAATGTAAGGAGTGTAAAATCAGGAAAGAAGTGCAGCAGCCATTCTTTATAGCAGAGATGTTCTTTATCCCCGTAATGGTTGAATGCATAAATGCAGATGCCATGCAAACCATGAAAGAGACAAAAAAAATGGTTCAAATGGTTCTGAGCACTATGGGACTTAACTACTGTGGTCATCAGTCCCCTAGAACTTAGAACTACTTAAACCTAACTAACCTAAGGACATCACACACATCCATGCCCGAGGCAGGATTCGAACCTGCGACCGTAGCAGCCGCGCGGTTCCGGACTGCGCGCCTAGAACCGCTAGACCACCGCGACCGGCCGACAACCAACAGAAATGAAATTCGTTGATAAAGACATAAGTGCGTCATATTTTCTGATGACATGTCGAAAGTCGCCGTTTCGGGAAAAGGAAATAAATAAACTGTATGTAATTTTCTGATGGATCAAAGGAAGAATTTAGAAACATAAAAGAAGACGAAAATTAAGTACTGGGAATCAAAACAGATCCTGATAACGCTAAATTTAAACAAAAAAGCAGACTATCTCCACAGTACAATTACACAAGGTAATAGCTATTTAACAGAAACAAGGTGAAGAATGGTTTTAGCGCGGAAAAGGATATGAAAGAAAATATCACCTGAATAGAACGAAAGTTTGGACATGTCGAAAAAATCTCCAGTACTAGCTGGATGGAAGGAAAAACAAATCTCGAAATCCTGTGAGACATAAAAGTGGTCAGAAGCCTAGTAGAAGGAAAAGAAAGAAGTTTTTTACGATGTTGAGTGGAACCCATTCTTCGAAAATCTTAGTTTCTTGTTGTTGTTGTTGTTGTGGTCTTCAGTCCAGAGACTTGTTTGATGCAGCTCTCCATGCTACTCTATCCTGTACAAGCTTCTTCATCTCCCAGTACCTACTGCAACCTACATCCTTCTGAATCTGTTTAGTGCATTCATCTCTTGGTCTCCCTCTACGATTTTTACCCTCCACGCTGCCCTCCAATACTAAATTGGTGATCCCTTGGTGCCTCAGAATATGTCCTACCAAGCGATCCCTTCTCCTAGTCTAGTAGTGCCACAAATTTCTCTTCTCTCCAATTCTATTCAATACCTCCTCATTAGTTATGTGATCTACCCATCTAATCTTCAGCGTTCTTCTGTAGCACCACATTTCGAAAGCTTCTATTATCTTCTCGTCTAAACTATTTATCGTCCACGTTTCACTTCCATACATGGCTACACTCCATACAAATACTCTCAGAAACGACTTCCTGACACTTAAATCTGTACTCGATCCTAACAAATTTTTCTTCTTCAGACACGCTTTCCTTGACATTCCTTTTTGCTGTTAGTACCTGCTGAAAAGATTTCACTCTGCGGAGTAAAGCATCTCAACTCTTGCCATCATTATCGACATTATCGACATTTTATGGTAAATATTTGCATTGACGATACAATTCATTGTGTGAGAGTGTCTTGCCCCAAAAGCCAGTAGAAAGTGGAGTCTGGTGTAGACGTAGACAGTGGAGTGGCCGCGCGGTTTGAGGAGTGATGTCAGAGACTGCGCGGCCCCTGCCGCCGGAGTTTCGAGTCCTCCCTCGGGATGGATGGGTGTGTTGTTCTTAGCATAGGTTAGTTTAAGTAGTGTGTAAGTCTATTGACCGATGACCTAAGCAGTTTGGTCCCTTAGGAATTCACACACAAAAAATAAAAATAAAAATAAAAAATACTTGGTGAAATTCATTGTTGCAGACAGCAGTCAGATTGGTTCGTAATTTATTCAGTATCCGTCGACAAATAGACAAATTAAAATTAGCGTCTCCGAGTAAGCACTGAAAATTGAGGTGGCCACTGGGAAGAGTAAGAACGTGGTTAAACAGGAAATATCGCTACCAATCATAGTAAGAAGGGTGTAACGCCGGAAATGCATATCCTCCTATTTCCATCTATTGCACTGCAATTTTTTTTCCTTATTTTGTTACCCGAAGATATAACATTTATGTGTCTTTGTATATTGTAATTGTTTTACTATTTGTATATATATGCATTTATGTCGATGTATAATTGGTTTGTTTTGTGAATATTATTTGTATTTGTTATACGCTGGGTCTGGCCTAGGGAAAACTATGCTATCGAACGAATACATCGATAGGTCGTGTGGAGAACGAAAGTGTTTAGGATCTTTGGTAGTGTTAACTCTGCCACGTGGAGCAGAAAGGGTCTGGCGGGAGTAGTGCAGTGGAGCAGGTGTGTTGTGTGACGCTCACGCGAGTTGCCGCGCTTTCGGGGTTGGGCAGCATGTAATTGCGCTCGACTTGCCATGATAGTTTCTGACACGGTGTCGCGGACGGGAAGCATTAGCTGGCGCACATCAAGAGCCCGTTTCGCCTGGTGACCGTGTCGAGAAGAAGGCGCGCCAACATCCAGCTTCTGCAACAGCGACGGCCGACAATGAGTGACTGTCGCCACCTTCTCAATCGACGGCTTCAAACCAGCATTAAAATAATATAATTCGATTTCACTGCTTTAATTTCAAAGTTCAGTTAAAGTATTCATAGCTGGCTACAGTATTTAGATTACACGAGCACAAATTAAGAGTGCGAGTTTCGTTAGCATATTTTAGCTTACCTGTGATTGCAGCTCAGCTTGGTACGTACTAAATTTTACTATTGTTAATTGTTCAGAATCATTTAATTCAAGTTCAAAGTTATATCTCTTATTTCTAAATGGCGTAGATTCAAGTAGCTTTTGAAATGTTTGTTGAGGTAGCCCAAGACTAACTGTATTTTACTGAATTTCGATATGCTTCAGAAACAAAGTTCACTATTAATCTCAGTCACTAAATTAACTTTCAATTTTCCGGTTTTATTAATTATTTTGCTAAATTAAGTCAGAGTGTAGCGAAATTTATTACTTCTGACAAACTTTCAGTTTTCACACTACACATGTCAACTTTCAGTTGCCACGCTTCTAGTGCTAATTATATGTCTAATAACCTTTCTTTTTCAGTTACTATAGTAATTGTCCCCCAAATCTCAAATATCTAATTGCCGCTAGTTAATTGTTGACGTAACGGCCGCATATTTACTTTCTTTATTAACTTTACCCCTTTTCAAAATTAATTTCCACCAGTCTCATTTGCATTTTTCCTTTCATTTAGATGTAACCCTTTCCTCCCTCTTTACCGACAGATTAACTTCGGTGACGAGTGCTTTTCCCAAATTTCCATTAGGTACACGCGGTTTAATTTTTCACTGTCATGAAGGTCGATAAGCGAGGGGGAGGGTACAAGGGGACAAATAGAATTAAATTTTTTGGTTATTAATGGACTCAGTGTTGAAATGTTAGTAGGTGTCGACTTCTTGCATAAATATGAAGGATGGGTTAATTTTGGGACAAATTAAGTGATTATTAGAGTAAATGAAATACCTGTAGTTATTCCCTTTATAGGTAAAAGACAAAGGGTAAATGATGAACAAGGTGATATTCCAGTAAGATACTAGGACCACTGAGGTGTTCGACGGCTATAATGAATACGGCAAAAGAAGGAAAATGAATCCTTGTGAGATAGAAAATGTTAGGATTAGAATCAACGAAAAAATGGGAAGAATGAACAGAATTGACTGACACACAAAAAGATGATTTGAGACAAATTTTGAACAGCCGTTATGAAGTGTTTTCAGACCAACCGGGCCTATGATGTATATAGGAAGTGTGGAGGAACTGCAGGAGGTGGACTGAATTATTCTCAGCGCTCAATAATTTTGTATCTATTGCTGTAATGTGTAAACCAATTTTCAGCGCCGCTGAGTGTGACAGAAGTAGTTTTTCAGTATATTTTCTGATATTGTCGTTGTTATTTGTGTATAATAGATTACGTGTAAAGCTAAGCTGTTTTCTGAAAGAAGGTTAAAATGATTTTTTTGAGCAGTAGATTTTGTAACAGCAACTTGCTTAATAATTACAAACAGATTTTGAAAATAATATTTCAGTAGTAGTGCCGATCTTGGGTGCACTAATAAAGATTTTTAATAGCAGTTAATTCATTTTTCACTGATTTAGTTAACATTAAATGTAGAGAGATGTTGAGTCGAAAATAAATAGGAATTGGCCTGAGAAAGAAAAAATCTTTGAGTAAATAAGAAATAATATCTGGAGGACAGTAATGTTAAAAAAAAGAGAAAAATCACTTATTTTCTCATGGAAGTCTTTACTTTCGAGTTGAGAGCAGCATCTGTGGACTAAAGTATATATGTGTGTTAGGAATAAGATGTAGAAATTAAGAATGGACATTGAGATGGACTGTATATTGCAGGTACGCAAAAATGTAACAGAGCCAGATACGACACTGGGAAAGAACTCCAGGACGAAATAGGTTTGGGTGCTACATCTCCAGTGACGAGCCACAATATGATTAGAGGTGAAGTGTCAGTGATGTTTATATTCATTTGCTTCCTTACTGGAGAAGCACCGAGTTGTTTTAGGGAATGAATATGAATTCACTGTAGGGACAGACGACATTCATATCTCTGGATTACTTTCGGTTTCACTAAAAAAAAAATTGTTAATATTAGCTAAAGTTAATATTGTAATACGTAAATTTTGGAAGTTGATTTTGTTAAATCCTGTAAGAGCATTAGATGTGTTATTTCTTTTCAGCTGATGAAAAATAATTTTCTTTTTTGTACAGTTAATTTCCTGTACATCATCAAGCCCTAGCCATGAACAATTGATGTAAATAGATATCTCTTGTGATGATGTTATATTATTTAAAAGATTCTGATCAAATGAAAAATTTTGATTTTGGAAAATACAGTTTAATGGAGAGTGTTGGTATAGTTAAAAAAACATTACAGCCAAAAAACTTATAAGACACATAAAAAGTGTTTCAAAGAAAATTTTTTAGTTCCTTAGAGGGTGTGTAACATCGCAGCTAGTTGCACGGCTGAGAGTTTTGCAGCAAGTTTTATTCCATTAGGTCAAGCTGTATTGGAGGCTGGCAATGAAGCCTCCAGCCCTGGACGTTGTATAGTCGGCTGCTGATGTCATAATGCCATCTGTCGCGGTGTGGGGGCCGTGAGAACTGCTCTGTGTGGAGTGTACTAAGATAACTTATTCATCTCACCTAAGAAACTAAATAACTATAATAAATATGATCTGTTTGTTTTCAACTTTTGTATAGGAACTTCTATAATTTAGAAGAACAGTGTGTAAAATTTTCATGCGGATGACTTTAATATTTTTGGAAATATAAATAACCTATTTAAAAAGTACTTAACCGACACTTGGTAAAGTAAATTCAGATAGGAATCATGACAGTTTAAATTTCTTTGTTATTTGAAAACAATAACGGCACTCTCAGGGCGCACAAGTTATTTTTTAGGAATTTTGATTCTAAACTTGTAATAATATTCCTTTCGTAATAAAATAGTTTAGTAATAATAGTTTAAAAGTTGATATTTATTTTTTGTGTTAGGGTGGGAGTAGATGAGAGTGAATGTGACTGTGTATGTGGGGACATACGTCAAATTTCAGTTTTATAATGTATTACACCATCCGTAACTAGCATGTGTTTCGTAACCAGGATGTCCTGAAAACGGTGAATCCCCTTAACTGGTGGATGACGTATGTCTAAGAGCGTTTGGTTTTGTAATAAGGCAGCCAGAAAGATAGTCAGAGGATAGTTAGTTCTAAAGTATATTTCAAGTATAGTTTTCTTTTAGCCGGTCGGAGTGGCCGAGCGGTTCTAGGCGCTTCAGTCTGGAACCGCGCTTCCGCTACGGTCGCAGGTTCGAATCCTGCCTCGGGCATGGATCTGTCTGATGTCCTTAGGTTAGTTAGGTTTAAGTAGTTCTAAGTTCTGGGGGACTGATGACCTCAGAAGTTAAGTCCCATAGTGCTCAGAGCCATTTGAACCATTTGAACCATTTTTCTTTTAGTTTTAGTTTCGTTTCGTTTTGTGGGACATTTTGTGAAATTTTGCAATATGAAATGACGTAGATGCATCTGCGAATGCTGATTGGAGTAATGCGGTTTGAGCGCGAAATTGATCATGAAAAGTTAATCTGATTACATGATCGTATTGTTCAACCAAAGAGAGAAGAGTCTTTCCCGCGTAATTGAATGAGTTACATCTTATATGCCCTGTGAGCGACGGCATTGTCAGTCGTGGGGTACCTGTCGGACAAGGTCATGTTAAATGTGTCCGAAAAAATTATCTGTAAGACGAAGAAAGGACGGTTAAATCGAGCTCGGTTTATATCGCCGCGCTAGCGGATGCAATTACGGACATTTCGAAGAAGTTTTGAGAGGTTTTGGTATGTTAGCTGCAGAAATACCGCGTGTGAAACTGTCGGCCTTTGTGTATAATTCTGCGTGGCGTGTTCCGTATGCATGTACAGAACATTCTGGCGAGCATCTTCTTTCGAATAATCCACTGAAAAGGACCGAATGTGAACTCGTTTTGTAAAGAGTATTGCCTGAGTGAATCTCGTAATATTTCGGGTTGGACTTCGGACATTTCTCGCTGTCTTACGTGTGATATAAGCGGCACGAACTAGTAGTAGATGTACTACCAACGTAAATTTGGGTTTGGTGACACTATAAATGAAAAGGACCGTAATAAACCATCACTATCTACAAACAAACATTTTCAATGAAGGGAGGAAGCACCCACTTTGCCGGTTATTAATAGAGATTTACAGGTTTATCTTGTTACTTGAGTTACGCGGACGTTGTAATGGTGATTTTCCTCAACGCTGCTTTTGTCATCGTCTAAATAGTACCTACGAATGCAGAGCAACGGGTGGTGAATGGACGCTATACTGAGGTAGATGGACATCAATAATTAAATGGCAAAACGAGAACCCAGCAACCCCGCCCCGTCGCAGCTGGTGCTGATCGGCCGGGAAATCAAATAAATTGTACAATAAAGAGAGTAGGAACAGTATATGAAAGAGCAGCAGTGTTTAATTGCACTCGTTAAGTGATCACACAGTGCGAAAAAAGGAACTGGAATGTAGGACTAAGGACACGTGTGGAATTGAACGTGCGTTGAAATAATGACAACGAGTGGAACGACAACGAGTGGAACGACAACGAGTGGAATGAGGCGGGAGATTTCGGCAGCGACAGCAGAGCTAAGAGAGAGGTGACGTACTTAAACCTAACTAACCTACGGACATCACTCACATCCATGCTCGAGGCACTATTCGAACCTGCGACCGTAGCGGTCGCACGGTTCCAGACTGAAGCGCCTAGAACCCCTCGGCCTCTCCGGCCGGCCAGACGGAGCAGTTGGCAGCCATGGACGGAGTGCTGGCCCGTAAGCTGGATCGGCGGAAGCAGAGCCTGGAGGACGGATCCGCTGTATCGCCTCGCCGTGCAGATCGCAAGGAAGAAAAGATAAGTAGTGTTCTATGTGTGTGTGCTGAAAAACTGTCTGAAATGGATGAAAAGAATCAGGCAATTGTAGATGAGAAACTGGAGGTAGAATTGGAGAAAGTTAAAGCTGAAAATGATTCTATGAGTAGTAATTTCACTTTTGAAGTATCGCAAGCAAATACTAGCAGCAGCTTGACAGATTCAATGTATGCTAATTATGGGACGGATAGTGAGCACAATGTATCGGAACCTACACTCCTGGAAATGGAAAAAAGAACACATTGACACCGGTGTGTCAGACCCACCATACTTGCTCCGGACACTGCGAGAGGGCTGTACAAGCAATGATCACACGCACGGCACAGCGGACACACCAGGAACCGCGGTGTTGGCCGTCGAATGGCGCTAGCTCCGCAGCATTTGTGCACCGCCGCCGTCAGTGTCAGCCAGTTTGCCGTGGCATACGGAGCTCCATCGCAGTCTTTAACACTGGTAGCATGCCGCGACAGCGTGGACGTGAACCGTATGTGCAGTTGACGGACTTTGAGCGAGGGCGTATAGTGGGCATGCGGGAGGCCGGGTGGACGTACCGCCGAAGTGCTCAACACGTGGGGCGTGAGGTCTCCACAGTACATCGATGTTGTCGCCAGTGGTCGGCGGAAGGTGCACGTGCCCGTCGACCTGGGACCGGACCGCAGCGACGCACGGATGCACGCCAAGACCGTAGGATCCTACGCAGTGCCGTAGGGGACCGCACCGCCACTTTCCAGCAAATTAGGGACACTGTTGCTCCTGGGGTATCGGCGAGGACCATTCGCAACCGTCTTCATGAAGCTGGGCTACAGTCCCGCACACCGTTAGGCCGTCTTCCGCTCACGCCCCAACATCGTGCAGCCCGCCTCCAGTGGTGTCGCGACAGGCGTGAATGGAGGGACGAATGGAGACGTGTCGTCTTCAGCGATGAGAGTCGCTTCTGCCTTGGTGCCAATGATGGTCGTATGCGTGTTTGGCGCCGTGCAGGTGAGCGCCACAATCAGGACTGCATACGGCCGAGGCACACAGGGCCAACACCCGGCATCATGGTGTGGGGAGCGATCTCCTACACTGGCCGTACACCACTGGTGATCGTCGAGGGGACACTGAATAGTGCACGGTACATCCAAACCGTCATCGAACCCATCGTTCTACCATTCCTAGACCGGCAAGGGAACTTGCTGTTCCAACAGGACAATGCACGTCCGCATGTATCCCGTGCCACCCAACGTGCTCTAGAAGGTGTAAGTCAACTACCCTGGCCAGCAAGATCTCCGGATCTGTCCCCCATTGAGCATGTTTGGGACTGGATGAAGCGTCGTCTCACGCGGTCTGCACGTCCAGCACGAACGCTGGTCCAACTGAGGCGCCAGGTGGAAATGGCATGGCAAACCGTTCCACAGGACTACATCCAGCATCTCTACGATCGTCTCCATGGGAGAATAGCAGCCTGCATTGCTGCGAAAGGTGGAAATACACTGTACTAGTGCCGACATTGTGCATGCTCTGTTGCCTGTGTCTATGTGCCTGTGGTTCTGTCAGTGTGATCATGTGATGTATCTGACCCCAGGAATGTGTCAATAAAGTTTCCCCTTCCTGGGACAACGAATTCACGGTGTTCTTATTTCAATTTCCAGGAGTGTAGTACCCCGATAATGCCTGTAGCTACTCCAAAAACAATACAGGAAACAATGGCAGTTACTAGTGTTCCAAAGGATAGTGTTTCCGAAATGTTAACAAATATTTTGACACATGTAAAAGAACTGGGCCTAGAACTTAATGGTAGTGAGTTGAAAGAGTCTTTAAGAAATTATATGACTTTGTTCATTATAATGTTAAAAGTGACATTAATCAGGCCAGGCAAGAATGTAATGCTGCCATTGCAATGGTGAAAAGTAAATTACATTCACGAATTGAGCAAGTTGCTGAGGATAGCGAACAAATTAAAGAGAAAATAAATGTAGAATTAAACAAAGTTAATGAACAAGTTCACAAAGTAGAGAGACACTGTGAGGATAGTCATGTGGTACTGGAAACACAAATTAAAGAAGGGAAAGATGTGTGTGCAAGATTTGGAGTACAAGTGTCTAACAAAATCACTAATATTGAAAGTAACGTTAGTCAGTTTAGTACTGAGGTAAATGAGTAGCTGCGTGAGCATGCAAGTAGACTAACAAAAGTAGAACAAAATGTTAACAACACTAGTGGTTGTATTACTTCCAGTGGAGTAATAGAATCATCTGAAATTGCATATGTTACCCACCTACAGTTTTTAAGATTTGATCCCAGTAAAAATGTTCATCCAAAGGAATTTTGGAGTGACTTTGAGGATATTTTGCCAAAAGCGTGGAATGATAAACAAAAGATTGGATTCATTACTTCAAAGTTGATGGGAGAAGCAAGAATTTGGGGAAACTTGGCCTCAGATAAATACGATAAATTAGCGGGATTTAAGCAAGCCTTTTTCGAAGAGTATTAGGAAAAACGGAAACAAGTGGAGGTTTTAAATTATATTTTGGTCAGGGGGAAAGTATGTCCAAAGAGAGAGGGTATTAAAAGATTTGTACAGAAATGGGTAACTACATTGTCATATTTAACTGCCAAGGTTGAAACAGAGCAAATTATTATGGGGATCGAAAACAAGTTGCCGTTGAATTGGAGAAATAAGATCATTTCGTCACCTAGGGACGACATTGATCGTTTTGTTCATTATCTTGAGTGAGTGGAAAACATTTTAAAGGAAGAGGAAAGTAACTGAATTTTAGGTGAATTGACAACAGAGCCGAAGTCAATGTAAACAGAATAGGAGTACAAAGAGGTAATGGTTACCGGGTTATATACAGAGGGAGAGGAGGTACTGCTGGAGGCGGGTTCATTAACCCAGACCGGCGTGCCAGCTAATATCAGCTGAGAGACGATGACGTGACGGGTAGGCGGGTGGCCGAAATGACAGAGGCAGTGATATCACACAGGAGGAAAACTTTAGCAGTCTGTAATGACCCTAGGGTTTTTAGACCGAAAGTACGAAATTTAAACCCCCTAGCGACGCTCTTAATTTGGAAGGTACCGATTAGACAGCATGGGGGTGGCATAAAAGAAAATAGAAGGGTAGAGGAGACTGACACTGAAAAACAGTTTGATTATTCAGTAAATGTGGTAGGTTTTTGTGAAAGGAAGAGCTTAAATGAAGGATGCAAGAACCATATTAAGAAGAAACTAAGTACAGGAAGTGAAAACTCAAATCAGGAGGTGGGGTGAAGCAGCACTGCGCAACCGACGTGAGACTACCTGTAAACTGTGAAAGTAGTGCTAGGGGGATACAAGATGAGGTTGTGAATAGACTGAGTCGAGTAATTTTGGAGAGGGTGGATGAAGGGACGGAAGAGGAAGAAGAAGTAAATGAGTTAAATAATTCTGACAACATTTTGTATAGGGTTGCAGATACAGAGAATAGTATGGAGGGGGAGAAGTTAGAACGATGTTTCAATTTATCTATAGTGGAACGGATAGTGAAAGCCGCCACTAACTCTGAAGTGAAAGGGGGGTCAGTAGAGGTAAATGTGCTTTCCACAGAAGGGGTATGTCTTGACATGTGTGAAGTGGTGCAGGATTTACTAGATGAACCCAACTCTATAGTCAGAAAAGAATATATTGGACAACCTACAATTGAGGGGACAGTGTTTAAAGAAAAGGTTCCTTGTTTAATAGATACTGGTTCGGAAGTGTGTGTAGTGTCTCAGAAATTTGTGAATGCTCTCCCTAAAAGTAAGCAAATTGTTATAATGTCTGTCAATGGGCTGAAAATTGCGGTGGGCGCTGGGAAGAGTAAGAAGGTGGTTAAACAGAAATATTGCTACCAATCATAGTAAGTGGAGTACAAATAGAATTAAATTTTTTGGTTATTAATGGAATGAGTGTTGAAAAGTTAGTAGGTGTCGACTTCTTGCATAAATATGAGGGATGGATTAATTTTGAGACAAGTAATGCGATTATTAGAATAAATGAAAAACCTGCAGTTATTCCCTTTATAGGTAAAAGACAAAGGGTAAATGATGTAGAAGGTGATATTCCAATAAGGTACTGAAGGACCACTGAGGTAATCAAAGCCTATAATGAATACGGCGAAAGAAGGGAAGTGGATCATTCTGAGAGAGAAAATGTCAGGATTAGGATGGACGAAAAATGGGAAGAATTAACAGACTTCACTGACACACAAAAAAAGATGATTTGAGACAAATTTTCAACAATCATTATGAAGTGCTTTCAGAAAAACTGGGCCTGGTTCGAAATTACACTGCTGGCCATTAAAATTGCTACACCACGGAGATGCCGTGCTACAGACGAGAAATTTAACCGACAGGAAGAAGATGTTGTGATATGCAAATGATTAGCTTTTCAAAGCATTCACACAAAGTTGGCGCCGGTGGCGACACCTACAACGTGCTGACATGAGGAAAGTTTCCAACAGATTTCTCATACACAAACAACAGCAGACCGGCGTTGCCTGGTGAAACGTTTTTTTGATGCCTCGTGTAAGGAGGAGAAATGCGTACCATCACGTTTCCGACTTTGATATAGGTCGGATTGCAGCCTATCGCGATTGCGGTTTATCGTATTGCGACATTGCTGCTCGCGTTGGTCGAGATCCAATGACTGTTAGCAGAATATGGAATCGGTGGGTTCAGGAGGGCAACACGGAGCCTCATGCTGGATCCCAACGGCCTCGTATCACTAGCAGTCGAGATGACAGGCATATTATCCGCATGGCTGTAACGGATCGTGCAGCCACGTCTCGATCCCTGAGTCAACACATGGGGACGTTTGCAAGACAACAACTTCTGCACCAACAGTTCGACGACGTTTGCAGCAGCATGGACTATCAGCTCGGAGACCATGGCTACGGCTACCCTTGACGCTGCATCACAGACAGGAGCGCCTGCGATGGTGTACTCAACGACGAACCTGGGTGTACGTATGGCAAAACGTCTTTTTTTTGGATGAATCAAGGTTGTGTTTACAGCATCATGATGGCCACATCCGTGTTTGGCAACATAGCAGTGAACGCACATTGGAAGCGTGTATTCGTCATCGTCATACTGGCGTATCACAAGGCGTGATGGTATGGGGTGCCATTGGTTATACGTCTCGGTCACCACTTGTTCGCATTGGCGACACTTTGAACAGTGAACGTTACATTTCAGATGTGTTTCAACCCGTGGCTCTACCCTTCATTCGATCCCTGCGAAACCCTACATTTGAGCAGGATAATGCACGCCGGCCGGAGTGGCCGAGCGGTTGTAGGCGCTACAGTATAGACCGCGCGACCGCTACGTTCGCAATTTCGAATCCTGCCTTGGTCATGGATGTGTCTTATGTCCTTAGGTTAGTTAAGTTTAAGTAGTTCTAAGTTCTAGGGGACTGAAGTCCCATAGTGCTCAGAGCCATTTGAACCTTTGATAATGCACGACCGCATTTTGCAGGACCTGTACGGGTCTTTCTGGATACAGAAAATGTTCGACTGCTGCCCTGGCCAGCACATTCTTCAGATCTCTCACCAATTGAAAACGTCTGGTCAATGGTGGCCGAGCATCTGGCTCATCACAATACGCGAGTCACTACTCCTGATGAACTGTGGTGTCGTGTTGAAGCTGCATGGGCAGCTGTACCTGTACACGCCATCCAAGCTCTGTTTGACTCAATGTCCAGGCGTATCAAGGCCGTTATTACGGCCAGAGGTGGTTGTTCTGGGTACTGATTTCTCAGGATCTACGGACCCAAACTGCGTGAAAATGTAATCACATGTCATTTCTGGTATAATAAATTTGTCCAATGAATACCCGTTTATCATCTGCATTTCTTCTTGGTGTAGCAATTTTAATGGCCAGTAGTGTATGAGTACTATTTGACAGTAAAAGAGGATGCACATTTTTTCTGAAAACCAATCGCTGTTCTGTAAGTACATATAGTAGCAGTGCGAGATATGATTCAAAAAATGCTCGAATAGGGAATACTGAGTTAACTTATGGGGAATATGAATAATCAAATACAGAGCCATGTAGTCTCATTTTATGCACTCTTAACAACGTTGATCTTCATCATTCAGAATTTGTATTGTTGTTTTACCTCTTTCCTTGTAATGCTATAGCGAACAAATTTAATGAGAGGAATAAACTAACTAATCATATGAGGTAGAATTGCCTATTAATGACAGAAAAGAACAGTTGAAAGCAATGTAGAGAAGTATGCTCACGTGTGACTCTACTGTAGTGTGAAGGGGTGTCGGACGTTTGTGAAAAAATTAATATGTTCAGAGCCAAAAGAAGATTACCTGCTGAAAGAGTAAAGATAAAATGTATACTTGATGGCTTTTGAAAGACACAGAGAGGTGGACTTAGTTGTGTTTAATATTTTAAGTAATATTTTTTTCTTGAAGATTGTGTATGCGATGAGTAGCACCACGGAAGCGGCATGAGTAATTTTTAATATTTTCTACTAAGACTTTTTGTATGCTTTGCCAACAAATATGTATTTCTTATGTGTGTTAAATGTGAAGACCGCACTGAGCCACTGAAGCTGGCTAGGATATTTTTCAAAGAGGGTTACTGAAAACTTTGTATGGATACGAATTTTTTGTACATAGTAGTATGAAAGAATTGAGTAATTGTAGTGATGTTCTAAAATTGTTTTCTTTTTTTTTGTATCATGTATATAGGAAGTGTGGAGGAACTGCAGGGGGTGGACTAAATTATTTTCAGCGCTCAATAATTTTGTATCTATTGGTGTAATATGTAATGACAATTTTCAGAGCCGCTGACGGTGGCAGAAGTAGTTTTTCAGTATATTTTCTGATGTTGTAATAATTCTTTGTGTGTAATAGATTACGTGTAAAGCTAAGCAGTTTTCTGCGTGGCAACGGCCTTGCCGCAGTGGATACACCGCTTCCCGTGAGATCGCCGAAGTTAAGCGCTGTCGGGCGTGGTCGGCACTTGGATGGGTGACCATCGAGATCGCCATGCGCTGTTGGCATTTTCCGGGGTGCACTCAGCCTCGTGATGCCAATTGAGGACATATTCGACCGATTAGTAGCGGCTTCGGTCAAGAATACCATCTTACTATCGGGAGAGCAGTGTGCTGACCCCACGCCCCCCCTATCCGCATCCTCCACGGAGGATGACATGACGGTCTGATGGTCCCGGTAGGCCACTCGTGGCCTGAAGATGGAGTGCTTTCTTTTTTTTTTTGTTACACTAGCAAGTGTTACGTAACTAGGATGTCCTAAAAACGGTGAATCCCAATAACTGGTGGATGACGTATGTCTAGGAGCGTTTGCTTTTGTAATAAGGCAGCCAGAACGATAGTAAGAGGATACTTAGTTCTAATGTATATTTCAAGCATAGTTTTCTTTTAGTTTTCGTTTGGTTTGGTTTTGTGGAACATTTTGTGATTTTTTGCAATATGAAATGACGTAGATGCATCTGCGAATGCTGATTTGAGTAAAGCGGTTTGTTCGCGAAATTGATCATGAAAGGTTAATCTGATTGGATGATCATTTTGTTCAACCAATGAGAGAAGAGTCTTTCCTGCGTAGTTGAATGAGTTATATGCCCCGTGAGCGACGCATTCAGTCAGTCGTGGAGTACCTGTCGGACCGTAATAAAACATCACTATCTACAAACAAACCTTTTCAATGAAGGGAGGAAGCACCCGATTTGCCCGTTATAATAGAGATTTACAGGTTTATCTTGTTACTTGAGTTACACGGACTTTGTAATGGTAAGTATGGACGGTGATATTCTTCAACGCTGCTTTTCTCATCGTCTACATAGTACCTACGAATGAACAGCAACGGGTGGTGAATGGACGCTATTCTGAGGTAGATGGACATCAGTAATTAAGTCACAACGCAGCGCACCAACCCCGCCCCGCCGCAGGTGGAAGAAAACAATTGTAAACATTGCTGCATACGAGGCCTACTTAAAAATTTCTCCTGTCAATGTGCAGGTTGCCTTAGCTGTCGATAACAATATTCCTGTATACAGTTTAGCCTCTGATCCTACTTAGAGAAATGGCAATAAATCTCAGTGGAAAACTCGATCAGCTACTTTGCACTCTCTCGGTGTGTGACCATCCGTCAAATAAATTTAGTGGTTGCGCTTACGAAACCACTCTGGTGGTATCTAGTGTAGTACATGGGAATTGACAACATTGCTGGGAAAGTTTGGCAGCACTGTGGTCTTCAACTTATTTTCGGGTGCGCACCGAACTATCAGTCTACATTCATTTGATGCTTTCTTGTTATTTCGGCGAAATATTTCTAATGATTTTCATTTGAGATTTGACAATGAGTATGTAAAATTCATTATCTGAGAACAGGAAGGATGCTCGACGCGTAAGCTACGACTACGCTCTTCTTTCTAGTTCCGAGCACCGTGGCAGTAACGAGAAAGGGATTTCTGTAGCAGTGTCCTGTTGGTGTACCTGTAAGGCGGTCAGCTCCTTTAGATGGCGCTTCGTATCCAGGTGGAGAAATCTACTTCTACATAGATTCACAAGCCACCATACAGTGTGTGGCGGAGGGTACTCTGTACTATGTACCATGTTGCGTTACGGAAGTTTTTTCCATTTTTTATTCGATGAGCAAACGGCCCAAAGAAAGTCAGTAACGAAATCTTAAGAGAACCTTTGCATCTTGAGCCGTCTCACAGCCTCGATTCAGTACCTAGGAGAAGTAACCAGAAGCGTCTGTTTTGGAAACACTGGGTTCCTTCACAAGACAAACTCTGGAAAGATTTGAAGGGATCATTAATGACAGTGATTTGGATTTTGTTTGTTTAGGGAATCATCACTCAGACAAATGTTAATGGAAGCTATGTACTGGCTGAGTAGCATTTATCTACGTTAAATATGCAGGTTAAGAACGGATGGAATGGCAGAATGTCACCCTTGTTCATAGCTTTAGATTTATGTCTGTCCAGAAGAAATACATTTTCCTTGTAAATACTGTTTGATTAGTATGTGATATCGAATGATATGTGTAACGGTTTTTCTTATACTTCTACTTCCATCATCATGTTGTCACACTACGGCTAGAATCCTGAAATGCTACCTGTATAAGACATTGCTTCCTGATGTTCGGGGAAGTTGATTTTGCAGTTACTGTCTCTTTGTGAAGGCAGATATATTGCTCTAGGCTATTTTAAGTTCTGGTAAACATCTCGGTGGCATACGTCATTGATTCCGTTGAAACCAATTAGTACACATGTAAATAAGGTTTCTAGCAGCCGAAAACAGTCGTGACCGCTTGAAGCATTTCACAACTGTGACTCAGATAAGCGGTGTACCATTTTCTTTCATGGCAACAAACTTTCATCGTAATATACATACGCGGTTCAGTTGTATATTCTAATGGTAGGTTATGTCCTCCAAAGATTCTCACGCCTTTTACTGAACTAGCAATTGCCACATGAGTAACTTTCCCTTCCATGAGTCGAAATTTTGTGATACTTGCGTTAGAAGCTATTAAGTTCTCAAATTCTTCCGCACACGGCATCCCCAAAACAAACAGCTCTGACAAAATGTAGTAGGATATGTACTGCGTCACTTTTAATCATATAATGCTCTTCATAACTCCGTGAACGGAACTGAAAGTCAGGCTGGTCTCGTGTGCGTTTCCATCGAGTCGTGCTGCGCCGCTTTCACTCGGTATATCATTGTCCTTTTTCAGTGGAACCTTACACAGCAGCTGTGAGTATATACTAGCCGAAACAAGAGGAGCAGCACACGCCATAGATCGCAAGCAATCCGTGCGACACGCAGGGAACACCTGGGCGGTTAGGGAGCCGGTGACCAGCTAGCACTCACGTCCGCTATGTTGGGAGCGAATCCTGGAGAATGACAACATTCACAACATGAGTCACACGACCTACAACTTTATCGCGATTACATTTTTGCACTAGACTGCCTAAGCGGCATGTCAAAATATGAAATTATGATTCTGCTTGCGTTAGACATATAACTTCAGTATACAGACGGAATGCACTACGAGTATACTTCGAAACACTGCCCGGCGTCGTTTGCCACCAGACTCCCAGCAGTCGCGGCATTGCGTGGCTCTAGCAGATGACCACATTTCTTCTACCAGCTGCCACATTCTACGGAGTGGCTACTGGCCAGATTGTGGAGATCGCCAGACGTAGCGTTATGTGAGTTGTCATGTTTATTGCCGCCTAACGATGTCGTAGCCGCTGCGGAGGGTGGGAGTGACCTGGTGTTTTTGTAAAAGGCTGAACTATTTTGAATGCTTTCGAAGTGGCGCTCTTTAGAAGTGAAATTTAGAATCACTTCGTGATTTAGCTTATGTTTCTCGTGCTATTCTGTGCGTTTGCCGGCCGAAGTGGCCGTGCGGTTCTAGGCGCTGCAGTCTGGAACCGCGAGACCGCTACGGTCGCAGGTTCGAATCCTGCCTCGGGCATGGATATGTGTGATGTCCTTAGGTTAGTTAGGTTTAACTAGTTCTAAGTTCTAGGGGACTAATGACCTCAGAAGTTGAGTCCTATAGTGCTCAGAGCCATTTGAACCATTTTCTGTGCGTTTAAATGAAGATGTGACCTCACACACTGTACCATACCTTACAGAAGTAGTGTTTACGAGTGGTGGAATGGTAGTGGTCAAGAGGGTAAATTTTTGTTACATGAGTAATAGTTTCTAAGCCTGTCACTTCCATGCATTTCAGTTCATTGTAAGAATTATTAGTTTAGGAGGACAACGACGACTGTAGCGTTGAAAGTATTAATAATTATGTAACTGAGAAAACAGCTTTTCGTCTACACCGCAGGGGTTTTACCACTTTTTCTCTTCGTGTACGGTGCTTTCTGTTTAGCCTTTAAAACATAAAGGTTCTCTGTTTATGCGTTAGTCGATTTTGGCTCCTGCCCACTTGTAAATGAAGAGTACAAAAATGAATTTTGTGGAGAGCACTTCCTTCGCCGCACGTGTCAAATACATTGGTGACTGCATGCTTTGAAAAAGATTTTGTAAATAAGTTCATCGGAAGTATTATTTCGAATGTCGTGGAAATTTATATTTTCTCTAAACATCATACCTAGTAATAGGGAGCGTTTTTGGAGAGGAAGAGTAAAATGTAGTGATTCAGGTCATGTTGCTACGACTGTCGTATGCTAGTCAACTGTGATGTCCTGCGTATCACACCATACAAATCAGTAGCAGCACAGCGCACAAGGGGAAGGCTGGCGCACTAGTTTAAGCGTAAGCTCTGTGATCTACGGGGTGAGTCATTAACTATTGCCGGCCGCAGTGGCCGAGCGCTTCTAGGCGCTTCAGTCTGGAACAGCGCCACCGCTACGGTCGCAGGTTCGAATCCTGCCTCGGGCATGGATGTGTGTGATGTCCTTAGGTTAGTTAGGTTTAAGTAGTTCTATGTTCTAGGGGACTGATGACCTCAGACGTTAAGTCCCATAATGCTCAGAGCCATTTGAGCCATTTGAGTCACTAACTATTGCCACCTAGAATAACTCCGAAAGTATGATAGTAGCTGAAAAGTTTGTGGGACAAATGTTGCATGGGACAACGGGGGCAATAATACGACATTGGTTTTTTGTTGCTAGGTGGGGTCGCGTCAGAGATATGAAGGTCAACTTTGCTTTTTTAAATGGGATGCTATAGTCTGCTACTTATTTTCTGATAGCGGCAATCGAGAAGAATGCAATGGTGTGTAGCAGTAAGGTCTTTGAAGGTCAACGAAGGTCACAAAGGTGGCATGAACGTCCATTTACAGAAGGTGTCCGAAGCGATGACAACTGGTATCAATGCAGTGCTGCAATCTTCGTATCATGGAAAGAGTGGTATTCCTTATCACATCGGCTCTTATCGAAGCACATGCTCTGCCAATTCTCTCTCGTATATCGTGCAAATAGTTAATATTCACCGAATACGGCGTATCCATCTAACGTGCCATTGACATGTAAACACCATCCGACGGTTTCGCAATACAACAGTAATAGGAACAGCAAGAGTAGTATCGTCGAATCAAGCGAATGTGAATGATGTATTCCTCCGAAGAACAAGTCGATATGCTTCTCATTTACGGAGAATGCCAACAAAATTCAGTGAGAGCTAGAGACTTATTCGCTGAAAGATATCCTCAACGTACTCACCTTACACGTTGTACATTTAAATATGTGTATGATAAATTGAGAACAACTGGATCATTGGCTCATCTGAAACATATCCGGCATAGGAAAGTTACTAACAAGGAAACTGAAGTTGGTACTCTTGCCACTGTGGTTCGAGATCCTTATGTTAGTTCGCGTCAAAAAGCAAGGGAATCTGGCATGAGCCAGAGTAGTGTTGTTCGTGTTCTGCGTTGCCATATCATCCTTACCATATCAGACTCCACCAAGAATTAACTGGTACGGATTGTATGCGTTGCATTGAATTCTGCCGATGGGCTCAACTTCAGATTCAGAGGGATGACACATTTATTAATTTGATTTTATTTACTGACGAGGATACATTCACGAACCATGGAAATGTTAATTAGCATAACATGCATTATTGGGCAACTGAAAAACCATTCTGGCTGCGGCAAGCTGCACACCAAAAACGGTGGTCGGTGAATGTATGGTGTGGGATTCTGGGGGACAGAATTATAGGTCCCTATTTCATCGAAAGAAATCTTAATTGTAAGAATTACACCACATTCGTGGAAGAAGCATTAGGTTTGTTATTGGAAGAAATACCTTTAGGAAGAAGGAACGGAATGTGGTTTCAAATGGTTCAAATGACTCTGAGCACTATGGGACTCAACTGCTGTGGTCATAAGTCCCCCAGAACTTAGAACTACTTAAACCTAACTAACCTAAGGACACCACACACATCCAAGCCCGAGGCAGGATTCGAACCTGCGACCGTAGCGGTAGTGCAGTTCCAGACTGTAGCGCCTTTAACCGCTCGGCCACTCCAGCCGGCTGTGATTTCAACACGGTGGGTGTCCGGCACATTTTTCACTGAAGGCTATAAATGAGTTGTAGAGACAATTCCCAAATCGTTGGATTGGACGCGGAGGAGATGTGTCGTGGCCGGCTCGTTCGCCAGACTTGACGCCTCTGGATTTTTTCTTGTGGGGATTCGTAAAAGACATTGTCTATAAAGACGTTCCAACTACACCTGAAGATATGCGAGAGAGAATTGTCAGAGCATGTACTTTGACAAGTGCCGATGTGATAAGGAATACCACTCAATCCATGATAAGAAGATTGCAGTACTGCATTGATACCAATTGTCATCACTTCGAACACCTCATGTAAATGGAAATTCATGCCACCTTTGTGATCCTCGTTGATCTACAAAGACCTTACTGTTACACAACGTTGGATTCTTCTCGATAGCCACTATTAGAAAATAAGTACCAAACTATAGTATCCCATGTAAAAAAGCAAAGTTGACCCTCGTATCTCTAAAGCGACACCACCCAGCAACAAAAAATTATCGTAATATTATGGCACCATTTGTCCCATGCAGCTTTTGTCCTACAAACTTTTCAGGTCCTATCGTTCTTTCGGAGTTATTCTTGGTGGCAATAGGTCGTGACTCACGCTGTGTACTTTCAGGGTTTGAATCCTGTCATTTCTACTAATTTTAATTCGTTGCAAACTAAGACTTACTAGCTTAGGAGGAGAACGTAATTGTTTCGATCAGAGTATTCACAGTGTTGTATACACTACTGACCATTAAAATTGCTACACCAAGAAGAAATGCGGATGATAAACGGGTATTCATTGCACAAATACATTATACTAGAACTGACATGTGATTACATTTTCACGCAATTTGGGTGCATAGATCCTGAGAAATCAGTACCCAGAAAACCACCTCTGGCCGTAATAACGGCCTTGATATGCCTGGGCATTGAGTCAAACAGAGCTTGGATGGCGTGTACAGGTACAGCTGCCCAGGCAGCATCAACACGAAACCATTCATCAAGAGTAGTGACTGGCGTATTGTGACGAGCCAGTTGCTCGGCCACCATTGACCAGACGTTTTCAACTGGTGAGAGATCTGGAGAATATGCTGGCCACGGCAGCAGTCGAACATTATCTGTATCCAGAAAGGCCCGTACAGGACCTGCAACATGCGGTTGTACATTATCCTGGTGAAATGTAGGGTTTCACAGGGATCAAATGAAGGGTAGAGCCACGGCTCGTAACACATCTGAAATGTAACGTCCACTGTTCAAAGTGGCGTCATTGCGAACAAGAGGTGACCGGGACGTGTAACCAATAGCACCTCATACCATCACGCCAGGTGTTACGCCAGTATGACGATGACGAATACACGTTTCCAATGTGCGTTCACCGCGATGTCGCCAAACACGGATGCGACCATCATGATGCTGTAAACAGAACTTGTATTCATCCGAAAAAATGGCGTTTTGCCATTCGTGCACCCAGGTTCGTCGTCGAGCACACCATCGCAGGCGCTCCTGTCTGTGATGCAGCGTCAATGGTAACCGCAGCCATGGTCTCCGAGCTGATAGTCCATGCTGCTGCAAACGTCGTTGAACTGTTCGTGCAGATGGTTGTTATCTTGCAAATGTCCCCATCTGTTGTCTCAGGGATCGAGACGTGGCTGCACGATCCGTTACAGCCCTGCGGATAAGATGCCTGTCATCTCGACTGCTAGTGATACGAGGCCTTTGGGATCCAGCACGGTGTTCCGTATTACCCTCCTGAACCCACCGATTCCATATTCTGCTAACAGTCATTGGATCTCGACCAACGCGAGCAGGAATGTCGCGATACGAGAAACCGCAATCGCGATAGGCTACAATCCGACCTTTATCAAAGTCGGAAACGTGATGGTACGCATTTGTCCTCCTTACACGAGGCATCACGACAACGTTTCACCAGGCAACGCCGGTCAACTGCTGTTTTGTGTATGAGAAATTGGTTGGAAACTTTCCTCATGTTAACACGTTGTAGGTGTCGCCACCGACGCCAACCTTGTGCGAATGCTCTGAAAACCTAATCATTTGCATATCAGAGCATCTTCTTCCTGTCGCTTAAATTTTGCGTCTGTACCACGTCATGTTCGTGTTGTAGCAGTTTTATTGGCCAGTAGTGTACATTGAGTGTATGGCTTCCAGTGCTCGCTGGAGGAACACAAGGTGAAATCGTGTCCAGTAGCTTCCGTATTATGTATACGCCTCAGCTTGATTATGATCTCAGCCTTCAGTTGATAATCGAATACAAATTTTAGCAGCATTGAGCCCTTAGGTGTTAAACATGGATAAAACTAATGATTTCTACAGCTTCAGGAATACTGCTAGTGGTACCTCTTAGGCAAAATACTTATGCAGTGCCATCAGACGAAAGATCGACCTGGCCCTGACTGTGCAGATTTTGTTTTTTATAACCGTACAACGTGGACAATGAGCTTTTCTTATTACAGAAATTTGTTAAAGTTGTTACTTAAGACATTGTACAAGAAATTAAATGTTAAAAGAAATCTTCTTAACAGTACTAAGCAGAGGTTAATGAATCAATTACAGGCCACATTTTGTCGCATTTCGCTGGTTCGGAGAGAAAAGCTACCTGTTGACTGAAACAAAAAGTCTGCCGGAAGGAAAGGCGGAAGGAAATGAAACTTGAAACTTCTCTTATTGGGATATTATGCGATTTTATTTCAGTGATTACAATATCAAGTGAACAAAACAATGAATTGGGCAGTACGAGCACAATTTTCGTGTTTAGATCAGGGATATAAAGAGTTAGGAAACGCAGCACGCTTAAATTTTGCAATTCATATGGGTTGCTTGCCAGTCGAAACTACGGATACATTGTAGTTATGGAGCGCAATAAGTCAGTTGTGTGAGAAAGGGCCTTGGCAAACAGTCTTCGCTACTTTATGTTACTGAAACTAATGTTGCATAGAATTAGAATTTGTGGCTCACTACTAAGTGTAAGGCCGCTGTGTCGGATGTCAGATTTCCAACTATGAAATATTTTTCTATACTGTAAAAGTAGATACTAAATTTAAACTAATTCCGCGAAAATATGAACTTGGACCACTTAATACTAAAATTTGAGTCTATTGCAACGAAAACAGTTGATATTCATTAATATTTTATTCCTTGTACTAACTGAATTAATTGACGTTAACCATATCATTTGGATATAATGATCGTGTCAGTTAACGGAAGACATTGACATCTTCTAACTTTTGGACCTGCATTTACCAGTAGTTGTAGAGTTGTACAAGAGTTGTTGCTAAGTGCAAGTAAATTAAGTGATGCAACGCGATATGTGTTATCAAGTAGCGTCATCATCACTTAATTTAGTTTTAATGTAATCAACGAATAATTGGAGATGTTCGGTATTAACTTGAGAAATACTCCTTAGGTACAGGAAGAAGTAAATAATTTAACTATTTTAGGGAAACTCTTAAAAATGACCAATCAGAGTTCACTACTTCCTTCATGCTCACCTGTAGCAGCAGCTGTATGAAGAAAATAATAGCAATAACGACATTTATAATCGAATTATCTTGTAGCTTCATACACAACAACAGTATTTCTAAGAAATTTGTTAAAATATTGAAAACTTCCTAATGGCTTCGACTCGCGGCTATGATGGCAATAATGGGCTTCATATTCCGCTGACATGAGGCTAGAATAATTTCCGTTTCAGAAGCTTGCTAATAATTAATCAGTTAACAGTGCTGTGGACTGAGAATTCTTTGATCTCTTGCATAAATTGACATTCAAATTACTAATAATATTGCCCCACGTTGGGGGCAGAAAATGTAGTGAATCGACGATTTCTTGATAGTTTGCATAAATTGACATACAAATTCCAAATTAATTGCCCCACAACGGGAGCCAATAATTAAGTGACATCAATAATCAAGTGAAATCAAAAACAAAAAGGTTATGAGATTAAGGGACTAATAAGTGGATGGAACAGATCGTTTAGATGAATAGAATATGAAATGGCTGCATTTATTTCAGTACCTTTTACACAAACACACACACACACCGACACACACACTCACCCACCCACCCACACACACACACACACACACACACACACACACACACACCCACACACACACACACACAAATTACAAATCTCGGCCGATTTGACTGGGTGTGGACACGACTCAGTTATTGAGGGGAAGCCAGGGGGAATGAGTCATCTCACCATAATTCTCTACTCACTTGTGTGGTGTGCAGACGCTGGGTCGGTACGACATGTGTCACCGCAGCGAGTTGGCAACCTACGGCTTTACGGTGAAAGGGTACAGTACGGCCCGACATTGAAAATAGGTACAACATTCTTCGTTATTCTTGTCAGAACAACATATTTTTTCTAATAATAACTCAATTTCAATTAATACAGTGAAGCCGGATACCAGTGTGGGAAAGAATGACAATTTATTTATTTAACTGATCACATGTGCACTCCCACAAAATAAATCCCTACATCCAGTTTCGAGTATAGATTTAAGTGTCAGGAAGTCGTTTCTGAAAGTATTTGTATGGAGTGTAGCCATGTATGGAAGTGAAACATGGACGATAACTAGTTTGGACAAGAAGAGAATAGAAGCTTTCGAAATGTGGTGCTGCAGAAGAATGCTGAAGATAAGGTGGGTAGATCACGTAACTAATGAGGAGGTATTGAATAGGATTGGGGAGAAGAGAAGTTTGTGGCACAACTTGACTAGAAGAAGGGATCGGTTGGTAGGACATGTTTTGAGGCATCGAGGGATCACAAATTTAGCATTGGAGGGCACCGTGGAGGGTAAAAATCGTAGAGGGAGACCAAGAGATGAATACACTAAACAGATTCAGAAGGATGTAGGTTGCAGTAGGTACTGGGAGATGAAGAAGCTTGCACAGGATAGAGTAGCATGGAGAGCTGCATCAAACCAGTCTCAGGACTGAAGACCACAACAACAACAACAACAGCATCCAGTTTGGTGAGATCTGTGAAATTAATGAATGTATGGTCGTCTGCTAACTGCAGATAGTGAATGTGAATATATGATCATCTTTGAGACGGCACTTGGGTCACCTTTGGTGGGACCAAAGAGATGAAATTTACCTGAGCTTTGAGCGCCTGAAATGTGGCTGACCAATACGGTAGCAAGGTGCTCCCCCACTTCGGCAGAGGTGCAAGAGGACCTGAAGAACGGCCATGTTTCAGCACTCTGCCGGTGGATCTAGTGTTGGTAAGACCTGTTTTAGGCGTGCTCCGTAAGGACAAAAGAGTGGAGACATGGTATGCATGTGAAATACTTAAGAGTAGTTTAGAATAATAATTTCTCTATTTCAGGAACTTTTGTGGGGAGAATTAAATGTCAGGCAGGTAATATTAAGGGGATCGTAGTAATCTTCGGAAGTGACCAACGGTCACAATGAAACCACGTGTAGCAATAAGTTGAAATACTTCTGAGTGCTTAAGTTAAGCTGAATTACTAGCGTGTGTAGTATAAGTTGGAAATATTTAAGAAATAGCGTGTGCAGGACTTGAAATTAGAGACGAGTACTTCCACGTGGTGAGTGCTGTGTGAGTCTCAATCTGTGTATGAGACAAAGGATAAAGAGAAGTACTCGTCCATGGCATCAGTTGAGGACTCGCGTGTGTGATGAATATGTTCTTAATATTACTTTGCGTGTTATGTTTCCGTGTGACGCTTGATTCAAACTACAATACTCTGAGAGAGAGAAGCAAGGTGAGTCAGCCGTCTATCCAGCAACGCCACTTGGCTTGCATTGCACAGGAAGACGTGCATATATCGTCCAGAGTTCGTAGTAGGAAAGAAAAGTTACGAAGTGGGGCAGTGTCGTGTGAAACTGCGATGAATACTAATTGAAGTGGGAAAGCTGAAAGTGATGTGATTATAATGTTGTGACTATTCCTTATGTTTTATTCCATGTTGCAGTGTGGTGTATGTCATGTAATTTAAGTATGTGTGGTTTGCATGGGAGAGTAACAAGGTAATTTCAGAGGTAGTGGGTTATGCATGTTCCTTTTGTACCGAGGAAAGTTTCGTGATGATGGTTGTGAGAGTCGAAGTGTGAGATATAGCAAAAGATCCACCATCCTATCCAGAAAGTGCACTGTAGCGTTAAATAATTACGAGACCCACTGGCGGAATTTCTCATGTGTTATTGTTGTAGGTTATAGAATTTGTGTGTTTAGGTTATAGAATTTATCGGAATAAACAAGACAGTGAAAAGAAAAAGATTGGTGGCCTTTTCCTTCGAATTGTATGTTGTCACGATATCCAGAATTTATAATGTGTGCGCCATTCATATTCAGTGCGATGGCCGCGTGTTGATCAAAGCCGTTAAATAAGAAAGAAAATGTGGTATTGCCAGTGCGTAGTGAACAGTCAGAGTTCTGTAAATTACTGATAGTCAGATGTGAGTTTCCGTTGCGTAATATTCATACAGGTGGATAATTTGTAACTTAATTGTGAGTACGAGAGTTCATGTTAACGATAAATAAGAATGAATCCACTCGCTTGGCAGACCACTCATCTTGCAGGCCTGACTGCTTGATGCCACAGTATGAGCAAGGCATGGGGGTGTCTCTCAACGGTAAGGCCCAGTAGCCCCCTTCTGTAATTTTCGGTCGCTCTGCCGATCTGTTCGACAGGTGAGTGCACCGAGAGGTAGGGTTACCTTAACCGAGCCTCCGTGCAATTCCTAAGCAGTTCAGTAGCGAGTCGGTACGAGGTGGGCCCGTGCCGTGTAACCGTCTCTTCTCGCGCCAGCCAATTAAAGACAAGCGACCACCGCTGTAGGCATCCTCACCCGATGACTGCGCAGCCGGCTCGGCGCAGCGCAGCGTCCCACACTCAAAGCAGCTAGTCGACACAACTACCGGAACGTTATTGCCATTATTGTGTTCGAAACGTGTGTTTGCAGTTGATATTGTGGGTCATAAAAGATACACTACTGGCCATTAAAATTGCTACACCACGAAGATGACGTGCTACAGATACGAAATTTAACCGACAGGAAGAAGATGCCGTGATATGCAAATGATTAGCTTTTCAGAGTATTCACACCAGGTTGGCACCGATAACGACACCTACAACGTGGTGACATGAGGAAAGTTTCCAACCGATTTCTCATACACAAACACCACTTGACCGGCGTTGCCTGGTGAAACGTTGTTGTGATGCCTCGTGTAAGGAGGAGAAATGCGTACCATCACGTTTCCGACTTCGATGAAGATCGGATTGTAGCCTATCGCGATTGCGGTTTATCGTATCGCGACATTGCTGCTCGCGTTGGCCGAGATCCAATGACTGTTAGCAGAATATGGAATCGGTGGGTTCAGGAGGGTAATACGGAACGCCGTGCTGGATCCCAACGGCCTCGTATCAATAGCTGTCGAGAAGACAGGCATCTTATCCGCATGGCTGTAACGGATCGTGCAGCCACGTCCCGATCCCTGAGTCAACAGATGGGGACGTTTGCAAGACAACAACCATCTGCACGAACAGTTCGACGACGTTTGCAGCGGCATGGACTATCAGCTCGGAGACCATGGCTGCAGTTACCCTTGACGCTGCATCACAGACAAGAGTGCCTGCGGTGGTGTACTCAACGACGAACCTCGGTGCACGAATGGCAAAACGTCATTTTTTCGGATGAATCCAGGTTCTGTTTACAGCATCATGATGGTCGCATCCGTGTTTGACGATATCGCGGTGAACGCACATTGGAAGCGTGTATTCGTCATTGCCAAACTGACGTATCACCCAGCGTGATGGTATGGGGTGCCATTGGTTACACGTCTCGGTCTTGTTCGCAATGACGGCACTTTGAACAGTGGACGTTACATTTCAGATGTATTACGACCGGTGGCTCTACCCTTCATTCGATCCCTGTGAAACCCTACATTTCAGCAGGATAATGTACGACCGCATGTTGCAGCTCCCGTACGGGCCTTTCTGGATACAGAAAATGTTCGACTGCTGCCCTGGTCAGCACATTCTCCAGCTCTCTCACCAACTGAAAACGTTTGTTCAATGGTGGCCGAGCAACTGGCTCGTCACAATACGTCAGTCTCTACTCTTGATGAACTGACGTATCGTGCATGGGCAGCTGTACCTGTACACGCCATCCAAGCTCTGTTTGACTCAGTACCCAGGCGTATCAAGGCAGTTATTACGGCCAGAGGTGGTTGTTCTGGATACTGATTTCTCAGGATCTATACACACAAATTGCGTGAAAATGTAATCACTTGTCAGCTCTAGTATAATATATTTGTCCAATGAATACCCGTGTATCATCTGCATTTCTTTTTGGTGTAGTAATATTAATGGCCAGTAGTGTAGCAGTGGAAATGGCGGAAGAAAATGAGAAAGTTCATATCCCAGTGAGACAGTACGTTCAGATCCCAGTGACACTGAAATGACTTCGCGTATTGCCATTGTATGTCTGTTGTTATGTGTGCTATATCTGAATCAAAACCAGGAACCAGGATGTAGTGAGACAGTTTATTACTGATTGGTCGCGACCAGTATGTCTGGCCGTCCTAAGAATAGCTGCTAGCGTTAAACATTGTAGCCATTAGGCCGCACCTGAGAGCCTTAATTCGTAAACAGCATGTGATGCCTAACACTTTCGTTCACTTGCTTCCAAAATCTAATCTACTAAATGGTGGCACAAGTTGCTTATACGTGGATAGGCCATACTAACCAGTTATCTTCTATTTTAAAAGTTTTTACACAGTTACAGCACAGTTTTAACATTTTATGTTTATTATTTAAGCCACATATGCACATGACGTTTTAGGTTTGTAATAACATTTGTCCATCATTGTATCAGATATTTTACATAAACTTTCATAATAACGTCAAAGATGATGCTTACCCTTAGATGGGTGTGGAGGAGACCAGACAGAGCGGTCATCGGTCTCATCGGATTAGTAAGAACGGGAAAGTAAGTCGGCCGTGCCCTTTCAATGGAACCATCCCGGTATTTGCCTAGAGAGATTTAGGGAAATCACGGAAAACCTAAATCAGGATGGCCGGACGCGGGATTGAATCGTCGCCCTCCCGAATGCGAGTCCATTGTGCTAACCACTGCGCCACCTCGCTCGGTCATAATAACGCCTTCTGGGAAAATGTTTTTACTGGTACTACGTGAATACACAATAGTCTTCCTTAAAACGTTGTATAGCAAGCAATGTAACAAGTTATTTGCATGATATATTTCAAATTATACAGGGGAATTTGTTAAGGTTTTCCTGGATTTTCAACAAAGTTGGGGCTCCTCTCGTACTACCGATTACGTTGCTAAATCACCTGGCGCCTCATTTCTTCAAACCACCTTGCCCACCTTTGTCGCTTTTTAACAGTGCTATGCGCACCACGTCCACTTTCATGATTCTTGGCTGAAATGCTTACAAATGTTTACAATTTCCTAACCTCTCGGAATACATGTTTCCATGCATGTATAACAGCATTTATGAACTCACTTTCCACTTGGATATGTCCTGGTGATTCTTCAATGAAACCTAATCACTGGATCTAATACTAAAGATCACTCAATATTTTTAAAATAACAATCAAAGCACAACGAACCTAAAGACTGTCTTTACTGATGACTCATCACCTCTTGGTACAACAGGCGGAATGTTCGTTAACAGGCCTCACTAGCATGCAGAATAACAACATTGGTTACCGAAAATGACGCCACTACCGAGTCTGACCTATGGAACCGAATATGGACAATACAGAATAGAGCGTTGTCGCCTTTTGTTGCCGTAGCCGAAGTAGCGATATCACAATGCCGGGAGGCGGATGTAGGTGGTGGATGGAAGAGCCCCCATGTCCTCTTGCTTGTGCGGTGTCTCACGAACTGTCTCTTCACTTCTGATCACTATGCTATGCTCACCGACTCCTCGAATTTTTCCTTCTCTCAATGTCGTCATTGTCGGACTAAAGTTGCAATGCCGCCAAATGACTGATCACCATTTCATGACCATGCCTCCCAGTGCAGGGTAGAACTTTTACGTCTAGCGCGGGCTGGTTGTGAGTCGAGAATCGACGTCTTTCTCACGTTTTCACTGTCAAGGCTATTCCCAGCATTGGTCGCACATTGTTCAGACGTTTTTTTTTTTTCATTCCTTAGGTGCTGTGAAAGCAGCCACACTTCTCTGTAACTGCTATCTCTGCGTGAGATCTGGACAGTCTAATGTTTGTGCTTCGTCGGAGGGTCTGCTGGCGATAGTCATGTATAAGCAACCTCCTTACTCTTCAGAAAACAGTTTCTTAAGCAGGCTGACTTCTTCTACAGTTCTTTAGTTTCACACGCCTCCCTGTGCGAATGCTTGGTGCTTATTGTCTACGCTCCATCCCAGTGCTTGCAGGGATCCATCAGTTATCTGTACACTTCTCATTCTGCCAAGGTGTCCATTGTTAGACAAAGCCTGGACATTAACTAGCCTACCTCCAGTGGGTTTGCAGAACGCGCCTATGGCGCTCGCTCTATGTGGTCCGAGTTTTCCCTCGTCCTGGGCCACTGGCGCTGTGAGTTGGCAAAAGTGGCCACTAGTGGAGGTAGTACTCTGTTCCTTGCCATAACTTTAAAGCTTCTGATACGGAAGTTTTAGAGTCATGGCAAAGTGGTCCATCTATATTCGCTTGGCCCATTGGACACGCAGTCTGAGAAGGAAAACAAAAATCTTCACTTCCTAATAGTAACATTAATATTTAACTCACTAATGTGAGGTTTTGTGGGGATTTTACATTTTCGATTGGACCCAGGCGACTGTTTACACAGATGGTTGCCCTTTATAAATACAGGGTGTTTAAAAAATGACCGGTATATTTGAAACGGCAATAAAAACTAAACGAGCAGCGATAGAAATACACCGTTTGTTGCAATATGCTTGGGACAACAGTACATTTTCAGGCAGACAAACTTTCGAAATTACAGTAGTTACAATTTTCAACAACAGATGGCGCTGCGGTCTGGGAAACTCTATAGTACGATATTTTCCACATATCCACCATGTGTAGCAATAATATGGCGTAGTCTCTGAATGAAATTACCCGAAACCTTTGACAACGTGTCTGGCGGAATGGCTTCACATGCAGATGAGATGTGCTGCTTCAGCTGTTCAATTGTTTCTGGATTCTGGCAGTACACCTGGTCTTTCAAGTGTCCCCACAGAAAGAAGTCACAGGGGTTCATGTCTGGCGAATAGGGAGGCCAATCCACGCTGCCTCCTGTATGTTTCGGATAGCCCAAAGCAATCACACGATCATCGAAATATTCATTCAGGAAATTAAAGACGTCGGCCGTGCGATGTGGCCGGGCACCATCTTGCATAAACCACGAGGTGTTCGCAGTGTCGTCTAAGGCAGTTTTTGTTATATCCTAGCCAGTAATGCCACTCGAGCCCGCTGCCAAAAGGTTGGCAGCATCAAAGTCCGGACGCCGTCCGCATAAGCAGCGCCAGCGAGACAGGAAATCGCCGCAAGTCTGCGCGCGTCACCGCTGGCTTCTGGCTTCTTAAGCGCTGGAGTCGCGAGCGCTAGCACAGTTCTGTATTCGCCGCTCAGTTGTATACTCGCCACCGAATTGCGTACTTGCTAGTCAGTTGTGTGTTCATCGCAGCAGAGTTGTTGTTTGTCGTCAGCCGACGCTGACCTAGCCGCTCCGACTCGAACTAGACAGATCTCTGTAGACACGGAGTTCACTATTGTGTTTCTGTATCTTCGTCAATAAAGATAAGTACCGACTTTTATTTAATCAGAGTGTTTGGGTTTTCATCTTTCTGTTCACTGTTCGAGCGGACCGGTCGGCCCGCTATTAAAAGGGTGGCGGTGACTTCGTAAGCCGTTTCTACAGCGAGTTGTTTGTCGCTACGAACGCCGCCACAAAACTGGCGACGAGGGCTTCCGAACTCGTGTGCAGGGCTGGTTCAACTTGTTTCTGGTTATACTCATTATAGCGATAAAATGTTGGGGGCTGGTTTAATTTGTGTTCACTATGTCTGCCGACTTACAACAGTTGATCTTGTTACAGAGTCAGCAAATACAAAGTCTGGTGGAAGCAATCGCCAAACAAGCGGCTAATCCTCCAACACAAAAGGAACAAGCACAGGCAGCACCACCTTTCCGTGCTTTTGATGCATCCAGAGAAGAATGGCGAGAATATTTCGCGCAGTTGCAGGCGCACATGACAGTCTACAAAATCACAGGTACTGAGCGGCAGCTTTATTTAATTTCCACTGCAGGCGTGGAAGTCTATCGACTACTTTGTAAGTTGTTCCCGGAATCCAAGCCAGAAGCTTTAGACTATGACGTTGTTGTTAACAAGCTTGCTGAGTATTTCGAGTCGCGAGTTCATGTGGCAGCAGCCAGATTCAAGTTCTTCAGATTAAAGAAACTGCCACATCAATCTAATAAACAGTGGTTAACAGATTTACGGGGCCTCACCCGTCAGTGCCGATTTAATTGTGTGTGTGGAGCTTCCTACAGTGATGTCATGCTACGAGACGCTATTACTCAAAACATTGCAGATTCTCGTATTCGTGCTGCTATCTTAAAGTTGCCTGACCCGTCATTAGAGACTGTGATGAACATCATTGAAGCCCAAGATACTTTTGACTATGCTGAGTGTGAGTTAGATCAGCCATGTATTTCTCAAATTGCCTGTGCTAAGCAAGTTCTGTCACGCCCGCGGCCCCACCGGCAGAGTCAGACTGTAAACACTAGCCGGCCGCGTCATGTTAAACACATTCGTCAGCCGCGTGTGCAAAATGATAGAGTTAAGTCTTGCCCTAAGTGTGTTCTTGCTCATCCTCGTGAACGTTGCCCGTTAAGAAACGCGGTTTGTCACTTTTGTCAAAGGAAAGGACACATCCAGACTGTTTGTTTGCGTAAACGCAAGAAAAATTCTAGTGCTGCCCAGCCCATGGATATTCATGTTCTTCAAAGCCAGCCCGCCCAGAAGGTCGCGGTTAAATACTCTTCCACGGTTCGTGTGGGTAATAAACTTGTTCGCAATAAGCCACCCACCCAGCCCTCTGCTATGCGACCCAAGCGTAATTCCAACGCTGTAAAAAGTAATGTACAGACTGCAAGTGAAGCGGGAGTTGTTGTTCCACCCGCCCAACCCACGAGTTGTCGTAAGCAGCGAACGCGCGCTAAACGCGCTGATTTTGTGTCTTCCGCCTCCACTGCGCCGATCCAGAGACAGTGTAATAAACTATTTGTGAAGCTACGCATCCAGGATAAGACCTTCAATTTTCAATTAGACACTGGTGCGTCTGTGACTCTCATAAATAGTGCTACGTATGCGGCTATCGGCCGCCCTAAACTTTCAGCGGCAAAACATTCTTTGGCTACTTATAGTGGAGAACAAATTCCTGTGTTAGGTGTATGTAGCGTGCCAGCCACATTCCGTGGCAATACCAAAACAGTTTCATTCACAGTGCTCCGCGCTACAGACAGTGTAAACATTTTCGGATTAGACTGTTTTGACTTGTTTGGCCTGTCTATCCAAGACAATGTGTTGCAAATTAATTCTGTTGTTGTTCCTCAAGACAGCATAACCGAGTTGTGTAAACGATACAGTGACATATTTAAAGACGAACTAGGTTGTGCTGCGAACTTTGCCGCTCATATTACGTTAAAAGATAATGCTCAGCCTCGATTTTGTCGTGCTCGTCCAGTGCCTCACGCCCTCCGGGCACCTGTAGAAGATGAGCTTCGTCGTTGGCAAAACAACGGTGTTATTCAACCCGTTTCAGCGAGCCAGTGGGCTTCTCCCTTAGTTATTATAAAGAAACCGTCTGGCAAGTTACGTTTGTGTGCTGATTTTAAGTCGACAGTTAATCCTCAGACTGTCATTGATTCTTTTCCTTTGCCTAGACCGGACGAGCTGATGGATAAGTTAGGGGAAGCTCGTTTCTTTTCCAAAATTGATCTCCGTGAAGCATATTTGCAATTGCCCCTCGACGAACAATCACAACAGTATTTTGTCATAAACACGTCGTTGGGGTTGTTCCGTTCTCTGCGTTTGCCTTTTGGTTGTGCGTCAGCTCCAGCTGTTTTTCAGCGTTTTTTGTCACAACTTCTGGCTAATGTGCCATCGTGTTGCAACTATTTAGACGATATTGTTGTGTCCGGTCGGACGCCTGCTGAACATTTCCGTAATTTGGAGTGTTTGTTTAAAGTGTTGTCTCAGGCAGGCCTACGTTGCAACATCGATAAATGTTCATTTTTCCTTACGGAGATAGAGTATCTGGGACATGTTATTAATGCTCAAGGCATTCATCCCTCCCAGTCACATTTAGCAGCTATTCGTGATTTGCCCGCCCCTCGCAATCTGCATGAATTGCAAGCAGTTCTTGGCAAATTGACGTATTATATTAGGTTTATACCTAATGCATCACAGATTGCTGCACCGTTGCATCGTCTCCGCCGTAAGAATGTTCCGTTTGTGTGGTCAGCTGATTGCCAATCAGCCTTTCAGCAGCTTAAAGAGGCTTTATTGAATGATCGTTGTCTGGTCCATTACGACCCTAACAAGCCTCTGGTGTTAGCTTGTGATGCCTCTTCTTTCGGCCTCGGTGCTGTGTAGTCTCACCGAGTCGGTAACACCGAACGTCCTATTGCGTTCGCATCTAAATTGCTAAACAAAGCTCAGTGTAATTATAGCCAATTGGACAAGGAAGCGTTGGCTATTGTGTTCGGTGTCACAAAATTCCATCACTACCTCTATGGTAGACCATTCTATTTAGTAACAGATCACAAGCCCCTGACGTCACTGTTTCATCCGTCTAAACCAGTTCCTCAGCGGCCAGCTCAGAGACTACAACGTTGGGCTCTTTTGTTATCACAATACCAGTATGAGATACTGTATCGCCCTACAGCTCAGCATGCAAACGCTGACGCGCATTCTAGATTGCCGATTGCTGCGGATGATGTCTTCGATTCCTCTGACGACTCTTGCCATCAGATTGACGCCGATGAGCATCAATCCCTCCGGGATTTTCCGATTGATTATCGTCAGGTGGCACGTGAGACAGCTACGGATCCTCATCTGAGTTTACTATTACGTTTTGTTCAACGTGGTTGGCCGTCCAAGGCAAAGGACATATCGGATCCTGTGGTTCGTTGCTATTATCCGCAACGTCATCTGTTGTCTGTTTCGCACGGAGTTTTGCTGTTACGCACCGAGAATGACCAGCTTCGTGTAGTGGTTCCCCAAGTGCTCCAATCCAAGGTCCTCGACTTGTTGCATCAAGGTCATTGGGGAGTGGTCCGCACCAAGCAGCTTGCCCGCCGTCATTGTACATGGATCGGCATTGATAAGCAGATTACGCAGATGTCTACAGATTGTTCGACGTGTGCCGAACACCAAGCTGCTCCGCCTCAACGCTATTTTGAGTGGACACGCCCTGCCGGTCCCTGGCAGCGAGTACATATTGATTTCGCTGGTCCATATTGGAATTCTCGTTGGCTCATCGTGATAGATGCATTTAGTATTTTTCCGTTTGTTGTGCCCCTGCAGTCTACAACGTCTGCACAAACTATACAGGCGTTGACTTCAATTTTTTGTATTGAGGGTCTTCCAGAAGTTTTAGTGTCTGACAATGGTCCACAATTTACCTCTGCTGAATTTGAAAGTTTTTGTTCTGCCAATGGCATTCGCCATGTTCTTACTCCGCCGTTCCACCCTCAATCGAATGGTGCAGCGGAACGTTTTGTACGCACATTCAAGGATCATATGGACCGCCTTCGTGCTACGCACTCTCGTCAGCAGGCCCTCATCACGTTCCTGTCGTCGTACCGGACCACGCCACGCGACGGCCCTTCGCCTGCGGAGCTTCTCCACGGCCGTCGTCATCGCACCCTACTACGGTTGTTGCACCCCCCGGATCGACCCGCCGTTTCTGAGCATCGCACGCGTTTTCAGCGCAACGACGCCGTTTTTTTCAGAGTTTATCACGGTCGCCGTCGTTGGGAACGTGGTACCGTGATAAGTGTCCAGGGTCGCGGTTTTTATACTGTTCAAGGTGCTACTGGGGTGCACAGGAGGCATCAGAACCAGTTGCGCCGCGCTGGCCGCCCGGATTCTGCCGCTCGTTCTTTGTCCACAGATTTGGTCCGCGGCGGGTTCCAGCCGCGCCTTCCGACTTCGCTGCCGCCCCCAGGGCAGCAGCAGCAGCCGTCGCCGCTACCACGCCGACAGCCCGTCCCGTTGATGCCTCCCGCGCAGCTTCATCAGGGAGCGCCCCGGGTGGTCGCTCCGGCGCCTGCGGTCCCTCTTCAGTCGCCACCGCCTTCGGAGCTGATGGACGTCGACCCCTCAGCCGGGCCGCCTTCCCAAGCGGTGGCTGTGCAGCCTGTCCTGCAGCCGCTTTCCTTGGGCACCCCCAAGGAGTCTGACACCGCAGCGCCTTGTCCGGCGCCCACTCAGCAGCCGTCGACGCAGCGTCAGGAGACGCTGCCTCTCTTCGTGGGTCCCGACGCCCCGTCGCGTCCAGTACCAGAAGCTGCGGCCGTGGTCACAGGCGTGCACCCTGACCTCGGTTTTCAGTCGGTGTTTCCCGAGGCCCCGCGCAGCCAATGCTGGGGTGCGGACCGGGGACTGCCACCGACAACAGTCTCCGCCCCGGTCTCTTCTGCTACGCCTGCGGCCAGACCCCTCCCCCGCCGTCGACGCTCGCCACGTCATTATTCAACGACGGTGCGGCGATTTGGGGGGGAAGAGTGTTATATCCTAGACAGTAATGCCACTCGAGCCCGCTGCCAAAAGGTTGGCAGCATCAAAGTCCGGACGCCGTCCGCATAAGCAGCGCCAGCGAGACAGGAAATCGCCGCAAGTCTGCGCGCGTCACCGCTGGCTTCTGGCTTCTTAAGCGCTGGAGTCGCGAGCGCTAGCACAGTTCTGTATTCGCCGCTCAGTTGTATACTCGCCACCGAATTGCGTACTTGCTAGTCAGTTGTGTGTTCATCGCAGCAGAGTTGTTGTTTGTCGTCAGCCGACGCTGACCTAGCCGCTCCGACTCGAACTAGACAGATCTCTGTAGACACGGAGTTCACTATTGTGTTTCTGTATCTTCGTCAATAAAGATAAGTACCGACTTTTATTTAATCAGAGTGTTTGGGTTTTCATCTTTCTGTTCACTGTTCGAGCGGACCGGTCGGCCCGCTATTAAAAGGGTGGCGGTGACTTCGTAAGCCGTTTCTACAGCGAATTGTTTGTCGCTACGAACGCCGCCACAAAAGTTTTACCGCCACAAATTCACGAAGAATGTCCAGATAGCGTGATGCAGTAATCGTTTCGGATCTGAAAAATGGGCCATTGATTCCTTTGGAAGAAATGGCGGCCCAGACCAGTAATTTTTGAGGATGCAGGGACGATGGGACTGCAACATGGGGCTTTTCGGTTCCCCATATGCGCCAGTTCTGTTTATTGACGAAGCCGTCCAGGTAAAAATAAGCTTCGTCAGTAAACCAAATGCTGCCCACATGCATATCGCCGTCATCAATCCTGTGCACTATATCGTTAGCGAATGTCTCTCGTGCTGCAATGGTAGCGGCGCTGAGGGGTTGCCGCGTTTGAATTTTGTATGGATAGAGGTGTAAACTCTGGCGCATGAGACGATACATGGACGTTGGCGTCATTTGGACCGCAGCTGCAACACGGCGAACGGAAACCCGAGGCCGCTGTTGGATCACCTGCTGCACTAGCTGCGCGTTGCCCTCTGTGGTTGCCGTACGCGGTCGCCCTACCTTTCCAGCACGTTCATCCGTCACGTTCCCAGTCCGTTGAAATTTTTCAAACAGATCCTTTATTGTATCGCTTTTCGGTCCTTTGGTTACATTAAACCACCATCTAAAACTTCGTCTTGTTGCAACAACACTGTGTTCTAGGCGGTGGAATTCCAACACCAGAAAAATCCTCTGTTCTAAGGAATAAACCATGTTGTCTACAGCACACTTGCACGTTGTGAACAGCACACGCTTACAGCAGAAAGACGACGTACAGAATGGCGCACCCTCAGACTGCGTTGTCTTCTATAGCTTTCACATCACTTGCAGCGCCATCTGTTGTTGAAAATTGTAACTACTGTAATTTCGAAAGTTTGTCCGCCTGAAAATGTACTGTTGTCCCAAGCATATTGCAACAAACGGTGTATTTCTATCGCTGCTCGTTTAGTTTTTATTGCCGTTTCAAATATACCGGTCATTTTTGAAACATCCTGTAGATACAAGACATGCACAAAGGTCATAACAAATGAACAGTACCTGAGATACACAAATCACATCGAACGTAGTGATAACGTCACAGATGTACATAAGATATACGCAAAATAAACATGTAACCAAGAAATGTGAAAATGAGAAATAAACCATACACAATAATACTCTTCGTCACGGAGATTTGTCAGAAATAAAAATACTATACCCATGCAAGAAATATGGAGTTAAAACATTTGGAACATATGAAATAATGTTGACCAAAGAATTATATATCACGGATGCCGGGATGAGAAACGCACAAGACACTTAGATTAAGACATGTGACACGAAAGTTAACTTTACCCATTCATCAACGAATTTTATAAAATGGATATAAAATGGGTGTCAGTTCAAACACTTGGTCACACGACACAACAAGTTTTTAGTGGGCTGCCATAGGCCAAGCCAGATAGGGTGGGATTGATAATACCTTACCGTTTTTACCAACAGTGCTTTATGTTTCTCCTCAGTGAATTTGGTTCCCATCAAATAACACATGCAACGCTGAGATGGGTGCTATCTTTTGCAGCACAGAATCTACAATTATTATGTGTACTGTACGCATCACCAATGGTTGAGAAGCCTGCTTCTTTACTAGGCTGCATAGTATCAGCTGTGGGAGCTGCGAGAACGGGTGACTCGAATGGAAAAAAAGAGAGATGTGCGTGTATCTAACTTTGTATACTCCAGCTATTTTAGCCTATCATTAACGTCTAACATGAAAAATATTCTTATACACGAACTTCAACGCTATCAGCTGTGTGAGCTGCGCAAACAGACTCAAATGTAACAATAAAAAGAAGAACCGTGCATGTACCTAACTTTGTTTACCCAAGTGATCTTAACCTACCATTAAATTCTAACATGCAAAATAATCCTAACGTGCCTCACTCCACGATTTATGCACTACCTTGCAAAGATAAAATGTCTTCTCCGCTGACCGTGAGGTGCTTCTGGCGCGTCTCTGTATACTGTAACAGAAATCTCATCAAACACTGCTGTGTGTGTGGTTCTCACCATTCACGCTAGTGTCATTCCACTCTTATGAATATGATTTGGTAAAACAATGTGATGAAAAATGATCACATAATATTAAAATTGAGTATATACAAAAAACAATAACATACATGGAAATGGCAATGCACTAAAGGGATGGAAATGACAGAGCTCTAGCTGGAGCTGCATTGTAATCCTGCGCAAAGGGAAGTCTTGTATTACTAAATGCAGGCAGCTCCTCTCAGCCTCGTGCTGCAGTTTCGACGGTGGTCGGAATTCATGCTCAGACACGTGCGGCCGGGATACCACTTCTCCACATTCACAACAAGTGTCCAATAGTACAGGCACACACAAAAATGACCAAGCACAATAAATAAGTACTAATTACTATGATAGAAAATCTATTTACAAAATCCAACGTGTTGTTATCTGACATAAGCAACTGTCTATATCGCTACTGCTATACACGACTCTATTGAGCACCATACACTCTCAAATATCCCAAACTCGCGCTTGTCGTCATAATTTGCATAGGCATTCGGCGCTACTACCTGCCGTACCGAGTATGTGCCCTCGTATAGGCGGAAGAACTTTGCTACCTTTTAATTGTCTTGGGGTTGAAGCTCTCTTTTCCTGTGTTTGCTTTAACAATACATATGGCTCTGAGCACTATGGGACTTCACATCTCAGGTCATCAGTCCCCTAGAACTTAGAACTACTTAAACCTAACTAACCTAAGGACATCACTCACATCCATGCCCGAGGCAGGATTCGAACCTGCGACAGTAGCTGTCGCGCGGTTCCAGACTGAAGCGCCTAGAACCGTCCGCGGCCACACCGGCCGGCAACAATACATATGTTTTTGGATAGGGTCCGCCTTTAGCAAACCACAATTTTGTTTTTTAACCGAAACATATTTCTCTGCAGTTGCAGCATCTTCAGTGGGCATTTATTTTATGGCTGTTAAAGATAAAGAATGTTCTTTACTGTTTTTATACATGTAAATATTAGTTTTTAAATCGTAATTACAGATATTTGAAGAAACACATAAAATTATGAATTCATACCTGTTTACCACATGGTGCGGTTTTCCTGGTGTGTCACGTTTCTACAGTGACTGTTTTGTTTCACTGCTTGTCATAAGCAACCACTTACACCTTAAAGTAGACAAATTATTTAAGCCAAAATTACTATTTGAAATTGTTATGGCTCTGTCTGAAATTAATTAATTGTGTGTGTGTGTGTGTGTGTGTGTGTGTCTATTTACATTATGTTTCACTTACGTTTTCTTTTTTTTTTCCTCATCTTCTTCACTGTGAAGCATTATATATTGAGGTGTCACTGTTTCACTGTTTACCAGCTGTAAAAACAAACATGGCGGACAGTGGAAGAGCTGGAGGTGTAAAAAGAAGATGACTGACAGTGGAACAGTTGAAAATGTTTCTGACGGTTGTTCTGAATCTTTCAGATATGTGTGAATTTTGTGTGTGTGTGTGTGTGGGGGGGGGGGGGGGGATGGGGGTGGGTGGGAAGAGCTCTATAGGTTAGTCTTATCTGATAATTCTTTGAGGGCAGATAACAGAGTTCCATTGCAGGGAGCTGTGTATTCATTTATCACTTTTTTGGCTTTTTATATTTGATAATGTTCTTCAGTTATTAGATTTTGTGTTCTGTGTATCGAGTATTAACGTTTCTGCTTGGCTGTCCTATATAAACTGTTTTGCAGTCCTGACATATTAGTTGGTAAATACCAGATATTTTGTGTTTCTCTGTGTCTGTGTTGGTTGCCCTTGGTTTTCTCTGTATTGAGTTGTCTTTCCTGTAGGCTATTTTTAACCATTGTTTTTTGAGTATGTTGCCTACTATGTGGGCTGTTCTGTTGTTGTAGGTGAGAGCGAACCACTTGTTTGTCGTCGTGGGTGTTTGTTGTTCATGTGTGCTCATATGTGTGTTCTGTGTGTTTGTAAATTGATGAGGAGGTTTTCGTTTTTGTGTGTTGGATGTCCTTTTTAATTTCGTTTTAATTTTGTGGTTCAGTTTATCTATTGTGTTTGTGTCGTATCCATTCTCTACAGCTATTTGTCTGATTGTCTGTAATTCACTCTTATAGTTGTTTTCCGTGAGTGGAGTTTTGTTCTTTCTGTGTAACATATATTGGAAACCAGCTAGTTCATGTGCAGTCGGATGAGTTGCGAATGGCTGTGCTGGTGGTGGTCACTTTCCTGAATATGGGGAACTGGTGATGGTTGTTGGGTCTGTATACTGTGAGGTGAAGGAAGTTTAACCTTTTGTTGTGTTTTGTTTCTATGGTGAATTTTGTTTTTGGGTGTACTTTGTTTATATCACTGTGGAGTTTTCAACATGTGATAAGGTAACTCATAAAATTTTGTTTCCTCATTCATACACATCAGTGTGTGAACCCTTACTGACACAGATAATGTTTAGTTGGAATTCCATTTCTCTCCACGTACGATTCAAGATCTCCATCGTAAAATGTTCAAATGCATTGTGAATGCATGTCTTCAAGTTCTCTAGGTCTGTGTGAGGTAACGCGTGAGTTGTGGTGCCCTGAAAATATTCTAAGTTCGGAGTTGGCGTGGCTCTGCAAGCCGCGGCTCGTCAGCAACCACGTGGTGCCGAACAGTAGCCGGAGCAAGTGGGGTAGCTCCAGCGCATGGTCCAGGCAGACCGCGTGACTGGGAATTCTATGTTGACACTGCGTCGAGGATGGTGCTTTGTGTGGATGAAGGAGATGTGTATGCTTGGAGTTCCAAAGATGGCGGTCTTTGTGAAACCATAATGGCAGACATTTCACAGTTAATGTAGAAATTAATAGTACCCAGAGGAATCATGATACCTCAAAAAGAAACATGTACAATACCATTATTTGCACGACGTTACTGATGGTGTAATCAGATTTTCAATGTCTTTAGTAGTTTAAATTTTAGTATCTGACTGTAAATTATGCAAGTAACACACAGCAACGAATTTCCAAAATCTAAACGGTTCATCCGATTTTGCCATGCGACGCTTCTTTGGAAAGCTATAAGTGTAAACCTAAATTGGTATGAATTACAGGCTTGTAGCTTGGTTACTATTGATCATGTCAGGCCATAAGTACTCCACAGTTACACGAAAAACAGCAGCAGCATGCTTATAAATATATATTTCTTCGTCTGTGCCTTTGTTTATATCCGATATATACTATTCATAAAGAAAGTGGTCAGATATTTACTGTGTTTTAGAAAGCACAAAGACATTAGGCTACTTTTGCTTCTATTCCTTTGATATATATTTACTTAATTTATGGATTAAGTACAGTGTGTTAGAGTATGTTAATGGTCCAGCCGTATGAATATTTATTTAATTGCAAGTTATTTAAATGTAAATCCAGTATTTATTTTGTGTTTCAATATGTTTGTGACTGTTGGAGACATGGTGGGAGCGCTCTAGCCAATCACAGCGCTCGTTACTACGGTAGGCGGCTACCGAAGTCAATGGAGAGACTGTATGGAAGTGGGGGAGGAGCATCGAGACGTGCAAGACCCGGGGAAGTTCTGGATGGAGGGTCGCATGAAATACCCTAGTGACACGAATAATGTCTAGTTGGAATTCCATTTCTCTCCACTTACAATCCAAGATCTGCACGGTAAATTGTTCAAATGCATTGTGAACGCTTGTCTTCAAGTTCTCTAGGTCTGTGTGAGGTAACGGGAGAGTTGTGCCGCCCTGAAAATACAGGGCTATTACAAATGATTGAAGCGATTTCATAAATTCACTGTAGCTCCATTCATTGACATATGGTCACGACACACTACAGATACGTAGAAAAACTCACTTCAGGTTTCTGCCGTCAGAGCGCTCGAGAGCGCAGTGAGACAAAATGGCGACAGGAGCCGAGAAAGCGTATGTCGTGCTTGAAATGCACTCACATCAGTCAGTCATAACAGTGCAAAGACACTTCAGGACGAAGTTCAACAAAGATCCACCAACTGCTAACTCCATTCGGCGATGGTATGTGCCGTTTAAAGCTTCTGGATGCGTCTGTAAGGGGAAATCAACGGATCGGCCTGCAGTGAGCGAAGAAACGGTTGAACGCGTGCGGGCAAGTTTCACGCGTGGCCCGCGGAAAATTGGCTCATGCCACAACTGGAGACCGACAGCGCCGACTTCATCTTTCAACAGGATGGTGCTCCATCGCACTTCCATCATGATGTTCGGCATTTCTTAAACAGGAGATTGGAATACCGATGGATCGGTCGTGGTGGAGATCATGATCAGCAATTCATGTCATGGCCTCCACGCTCTCCCGACTTAACCCCATGCGATTTCTTTCTGTGGGGTTATGTGAAAGATTCAGTGTTTAAACCTCCTCTACCAAGAAACGTGCCAGAACTGCGAGCTCGCATCAACAATGCTTTCGAACTCATTGATGGGGACGTGCTGCGCCGAGTGTGGGAGGAACTTGATCGGCTTGATGTCTGCCGAATCACTAAAGGGGCACATATCGAACATTTGTGAATGCCTAAAAAACTTTTTGAGTTTTTGTATGTGTGTGCAAAGCATTGTGAAAATATCTCAAATAATAAAGTTATTGTAGAGCTGTGAAATCGCTTCAATCATTTGTAATAACCCTGTATTCTAAGTTCGGATTTGACGTGGCCGCACGGGTCGCTCTGCAAGCCGGGGCTCGTCAGCAACCACGTGGTGCTGAACAGTAGCCGGAGCAAGTGGGGAGCTCCAGCGCGTGGTCCACGCCGATCGCGTGGCTGGGAATTCCATGTTGACGCTGCTTCGATCATTACGTGTAGAGTGTTGAGAAGTTTGCGCGTGGTAGTAGGAGATAGAAATATTTCCTAGTGCCGACTTGTGCACTTGTGAGATTTCCGTGGCTTCTGCAGTGAAGATATAGTATGTATTTAGAAGTGAATATCTCGCGAGCTATGTTGTTGTTCATACCTAATTACGTGAAGTAGGAATCTATTGTTCCCCTGTTACTCAACTTATATTTTATTTAATTGCTGGACCATCAACACCAATAAGTGTTTTGCATAAATAAAAAATGATTCAAATGGCTCTGAGCACTATGGGACTTAACATCTCAGGTCATCAGTCCCCTAGAACTTAGAACTACTTAAACCTAACTAACCTAAGGACATCACTCACATCCATGCCCGAGGCAGGATTCGAACCTGCGACAGTAGCTGTCGCGCGGTTCCAGACTGAAGCGCCTAGAACCGTCCGCGGCCACACCGGCCGGCAACAATACATATGTTTTTGGATAGGGTCCGCCTTTAGCAAACCACAATTTTGTTTTTTAACCGAAACATATTTCTCTGCAGTTGCAGCATCTTCAGTGGGCATTTATTTTATGGCTGTTAAAGATAAAGAATGTTCTTTACTGTTTTTATACATGTAAATATTAGTTTTTAAATCGTAATTACAGATATTTGAAGAAACACATAAAATTATGAATTCATACCTGTTTACCACATGGTGCGGTTTTCCTGGTGTGTCACGTTTCTACAGTGACTGTTTTGTTTCACTGCTTGTCATAAGCAACCACTTACACCTTAAAGTAGACAAATTATTTAAGCCAAAATTACTATTTGAAATTGTTATGGCTCTGTCTGAAATTAATTAATTGTGTGTGTGTGTGTGTGTGTGTGTGTGTGTGTGTCTATTTACATTACGTTTCACTTACGTTTTCTTTTTTTTTTCCTCATCTTCTTCACTGTGAAGCATTATATATTGAGGTGTCACTGTTTCACTGTTTACCAGCTGTAAAAACAAACATGGCGGACAGTGGAAGAGCTGGAGGTGTAAAAAGAAGATGACTGACAGTGGAACAGTTGAAAATGTTTCTGACGGTTGTTCTGAATCTTTCAGATATGTGTGAATTTTGTGTGTGTGTGTGTGGGGGGGGGGATGGGGGGGGGGAAGAGCTCTATAGGTTAGTCTTATCTGATAATTCTTTGAGGGCAGATAACAGAGTTCCATTGCAGGGAGCTGTGTATTCATTTATCACTTTTTTGGCTTTTTATATTTGATAATGTTCTTCAGTTATTAGATTTTGTGTTCTGTGTATCGAGTATTAAAGTTTCTGCTTGGCTGTCCTATATAAACTGTTTTGCAGTCCTGACATATTAGTTGGTAAATACCAGATATTTTGTGTTTCTCTGTGTCTGTGTTGGTTGTCCTTGGTTTTCTCTGTATTGAGTTGTCTTTCCTGTAGGCTATTTTTAACCATTGTTTTTTGAGTATGTTGCCTACTATGTGGGCTGTTCTGTTGTTGTAGGTGAGAGCGAACCACTTGTTTGTCGTCGTGGGTGTTTGTTGTTCATGTGTGCTCATATGTGTGTTCTGTGTGTTTGTAAATTGATGAGGAGGTTTTCGTTTTTGTGTGTTGGATGTCCTTTTTAATTTCGTTTTAATTTTGTGGTTCAGTTCATCTATAGTGTTTGTGTCGTATCCATTCTCTACAGCTATTTGTCTGATTGTCTGTAATTCACTCTTATAGTTGTTTTCCGTGAGTGGAGTTTTGTTCTTTCTGTGTAACATATATTGGAAACCAGCTACTTCATGTGCAGTCGGATGAGTTGCGAATGGCTGTGCTGGTGGTGGTCACTTTCCTGAATATGGGGAACTGGTGATGGTTGTTGGGTCTGTATACTGTGAGGTGAAGGAAGTTTAACCTTTTGTTGTGTTTTGTTTCTATGGTGAATTTTGTTTTTGGGTGTACTTTGTTTATATCACTGTGGAGTTTTCAACATGTGATAAGGTAACTCATAAAATTTTGTTTCCTCATTCATACACATCAGTGTGTGCACCCTTACTGACACAGATAATGTTTAGTTGGAATTCCATTTCTCTCCACATACGATTCAAGATCTCCATCGTAAAATGTTCAAATGCATTGTGAATGCATGTCTTCAAGTTCTCTAGGTCTGTGTGAGGTAACGCGTGAGTTGTGGTGCCCTGAAAATATTCTAAGTTCGGAGTTGGCGTGGCTCTGCAAGCCGCGGCTCGTCAGCAACCACGTGGTGCCGAACAGTAGCCGGAGCAAGTGGGGTAGCTCCAGCGCATGGTCCAGGCAGACCGCGTGACTGGGAATTCTATGTTGACACTGCGTCGAGGAAGGTGCTTTGTGTCGATGAAGGAGATTTGTACGCTTGGAGTTCTAAAGATGGCGGACTTTGTGAAACCATAATGGCAGACATTTCACAGTTAATGTAGAAATTAATAGTACCCAGAGGAATCATGATACCTCAAAAAGAAACATGTACAATACCATTATTTGCACGACGTTACTGATGGTGTAATCAGATTTTCAATGTCTTTAGTAGTTTAAATTTTAGTATCTGACTGTAAATTATGCAAGTAACACACAGCAACGAATTTCCAAAATCTAAACGGTTCATCCGATTTTGCCATGCGACGCTTCTTTGGAAAGCTATAAGTGTAAACCTAAATTGGTATGAATTACAGGCTTGTAGCTTGGTTACTATTGATCATGTCAGGCCATAAGTACTCCACAGTTACACGAAAAACAGCAGCAGCATGCTTATAAATATATATTTCTTCGTCTGTGCCTTTGTTTATATCCGATATATACTATTCATAAAGAAAGTGGTCAGATATTTACTGTGTTTTAGAAAGCACAAAGACATTAGGCTACTTTTGCTTCTATTCCTTTGATATATATTTACTTAATTTATGGATTAAGTACAGTGTGTTAGAGTATGTTAATGGTCCAGCCGTATGAATATTTATTTAATTGCAAGTTATTTAAATGTAAATCCAGTATTTATTTTGTGTTTCAATATGTTTGTGACTGTTGGAGACATGGTGGGAGCGCTCTAGCCAATCACAGCGCTCGTTACTACGGTAGGCGGCTACCGAAGTCAATGGAGAGACTGTATGGAAGTGGGGGAGGAGCATCGAGACGTGCAAGACCCGGGGAAGTTCTGGATGGAGGGTCGCATGAAATACCCTAGTGACACGAATAATGTCTAGTTGGAATTCCATTTCTCTCCACTTACAATCCAAGATCTGCACGGTAAATTGTTCAAATGCATTGTGAACGCTTGTCTTCAAGTTCTCTAGGTCTGTGTGAGGTAACGGGAGAGTTGTGCCGCCCTGAAAATACAGGGCTATTACAAATGATTGAAGCGATTTCATAAATTCACTGTAGCTCCATTCATTGACATATGGTCACGACACACTACAGATACGTAGAAAAACTCACTTCAGGTTTCTGCCGTCAGAGCGCTCGAGAGCGCAGTGAGACAAAATGGCGACAGGAGCCGAGAAAGCGTATGTCGTGCTTGAAATGCACTCACATCAGTCAGTCATAACAGTGCAAAGACACTTCAGGACGAAGTTCAACAAAGATCCACCAACTGCTAACTCCATTCGGCGATGGTATGTGCCGTTTAAAGCTTCTGGATGCGTCTGTAAGGGGAAATCAACGGATCGGCCTGCAGTGAGCGAAGAAACGGTTGAACGCGTGCGGGCAAGTTTCACGCGTGGCCCGCGGAAAATTGGCTCATGCCACAACTGGAGACCGACAGCGCCGACTTCATCTTTCAACAGGATGGTGCTCCATCGCACTTCCATCATGATGTTCGGCATTTCTTAAACAGGAGATTGGAATACCGATGGATCGGTCGTGGTGGAGATCATGATCAGCAATTCATGTCATGGCCTCCACGCTCTCCCGACTTAACCCCATGCGATTTCTTTCTGTGGGGTTATGTGAAAGATTCAGTGTTTAAACCTCCTCTACCAAGAAACGTGCCAGAACTGCGAGCTCGCATCAACAATGCTTTCGAACTCATTGATGGGGACGTGCTGCGCCGAGTGTGGGAGGAACTTGATCGGCTTGATGTCTGCCGAATCACTAAAGGGGCACATATCGAACATTTGTGAATGCCTAAAAAACTTTTTGAGTTTTTGTATGTGTGTGCAAAGCATTGTGAAAATATCTCAAATAATAAAGTTATTGTAGAGCTGTGAAATCGCTTCAATCATTTGTAATAACCCTGTATTCTAAGTTCGGATTTGACGTGGCCGCACGGGTCGCTCTGCAAGCCGGGGCTCGTCAGCAACCACGTGGTGCTGAACAGTAGCCGGAGCAAGTGGGGAGCTCCAGCGCGTGGTCCACGCCGATCGCGTGGCTGGGAATTCCATGTTGACGCTGCTTCGATCATTACGTGTAGAGTGTTGAGAAGTTTGCGCGTGGTAGTAGGAGATAGAAATATTTCCTAGTGCCGACTTGTGCACTTGTGAGATTTCCGTGGCTTCTGCAGTGAAGATATAGTATGTATTTAGAAGTGAATATCTCGCGAGCTATGTTGTTGTTCATACCTAATTACGTGAAGTAGGAATCTATTGTTCCCCTGTTACTCAACTTATATTTTATTTAATTGCTGGACCATCAACACCAATAAGTGTTTTGCATAAATAAAAAATGATTCAAATGGCTCTGAGCACTATGGGACTTAACATCTCAGGTCATCAGTCCCCTAGAACTTAGAACTACTGAAACCTAACTAACCTAAGGACATCACTCACATCCATGCCCGAGGCAGGATTCGAACCTGCGACAGTAGCTGTCGCGCGGTTCCGGACTGAAGCGCCTAGAACCGTCCGCGGCCACACCGGCCGGCAACAATACATATGTTTTTGGATAGGGTCCGCCTTTAGCAAACCACAATTTTGTTTTTTAACCGAAACATATTTCTCTGCAGTTGCAGCATCTTCAGTGGGCATTTATTTTATGGCTGTTAAAGATAAAGAATGTTCTTTACTGTTTTTATACATGTAAATATTAGTTTTTAAATCGTAATTACAGATATTTGAAGAAACACATAAAATTATGAATTCATACCTGTTTACCACATGGTGCGGTTTTCCTGGTGTGTCACGTTTCTACAGTGACTGTTTTGTTTCACTGCTTGTCATAAGCAACCACTTACACCTTAAAGTAGACAAATTATTTAAGCCAAAATTACTATTTGAAATTGTTATGGCTCTGTCTGAAATTAATTAATTGTGTGTGTGTGTGTGTGTGTGTGTGTGTGTGTGTGTGTGTGTGTGTCTATTTACATTACGTTTCACTTACGTTTTCTTTTTTTTTTCCTCATCTTCTTCACTGTGAAGCATTATATATTGAGGTGTCACTGTTTCACTGTTTACCAGCTGTAAAAACAAACATGGCGGACAGTGGAAGAGCTGGAGGTGTAAAAAGAAGATGACTGACAGTGGAACAGTTGAAAATGTTTCTGACGGTTGTTCTGAATCTTTCAGATATGTGTGAATTTTGTGTGTGTGTGTGTGGGGGGGGGGGGATGGGGGGGGGGGAAGAGCTCTATAGGTTAGTCTTATCTGATAATTCTTTGAGGGCAGATAACAGAGTTCCATTGCAGGGAGCTGTGTATTCATTTATCACTTTTTTGGCTTTTTATATTTGATAATGTTCTTCAGTTATTAGATTTTGTGTTCTGTGTATCGAGTATTAAAGTTTCTGCTTGGCTGTCCTATATAAACTGTTTTGCAGTCCTGACATATTAGTTGGTAAATACCAGATATTTTGTGTTTCTCTGTGTCTGTGTTGGTTGTCCTTGGTTTTCTCTGTATTGAGTTGTCTTTCCTGTAGGCTATTTTTAACCATTGTTTTTTGAGTATGTTGCCTACTATGTGGGCTGTTCTGTTGTTGTAGGTGAGAGCGAACCACTTGTTTGTCGTCGTGGGTGTTTGTTGTTCATGTGTGCTCATATGTGTGTTCTGTGTGTTTGTAAATTGATGAGGAGGTTTTCGTTTTTGTGTGTTGGATGTCCTTTTTAATTTCGTTTTAATTTTGTGGTTCAGTTTATCTATAGTGTTTGTGTCGTATCCATTCTCTACAGCTATTTGTCTGATTGTCTGTAATTCACTCTTATAGTTGTTTTCCGTGAGTGGAGTTTTGTTCTTTCTGTGTAACATATATTGGAAACCAGCTACTTCATGTGCAGTCGGATGAGTTGCGAATGGCTGTGCTGGTGGTGGTCACTTTCCTGAATATGGGGAACTGGTGATGGATGTTGGGTCTGTATACTGTGAGGTGAAGGAAGTTTAACCTTTTGTTGTGTTTTGTTTCTATGGTGAATTTTGTTTTTGGGTGTACTTTGTTTATATCACTGTGGAGTTTTCAACATGTGATAAGGTAACTCATAAAATTTTGTTTCCTCATTCATACACATCAGTGTGTGCACCCTTACTGACACAGATAATGTTTAGCTGGAATTCCATTTCTCTCCACATACGATTCAAGATCTCCATCGTAAAATGTTCAAATGCATTGTGAATGCATGTCTTCAAGTTCTCTAGGTCTGTGTGAGGTAACGCGTGAGTTGTGGTGCCCTGAAAATATTCTAAGTTTGGAGTTGGCGTGGCTCTGCAAGCCGCGGCTCGTCAGCAACCACGTGGTGCCGAACAGTAGCCGGAGCAAGTGGGGTAGCTCCAGCGCATGGTCCAGGCAGACCGCGTGACTGGGAATTCTATGTTGACACTGCGTCGAGGAAGGTGCTTTGTGTCGATGAAGGAGATTTGTACGCTTGGAGTTCTAAAGATGGCGGACTTTGTGAAACCATAATGGCAGACATTTCACAGTTAATGTAGAAATTAATAGTACCCAGAGGAATCATGATACCTCAAAAAGAAACATGTACAATACCATTATTTGCACGACGTTACTGATGGTGTAATCAGATTTTCAATGTCTTTAGTAGTTTAAATTTTAGTATCTGACTGTAAATTATGCAAGTAACACACAGCAACGAATTTCCAAAATCTAAACGGTTCATCCGATTTTGCCATGCGACGCGTCTTTAGAAAGCTACAAGTGTAAACCTAAATTGGTATGAATTACAGGCTTGTAGCTTGGTTACTGTTGATCATGTCAGGCCACAAGTACTCCACAGTTACACGAAAAACAGTAGCAGCATGCTTATAAATATATATTTCTTCGTCTGTGCCTTTGTTTATATCCGATATATACTATTCATAAAGAAAGTGGTCAGATATTTACTGTGTTTTAGAAAGCACAAAGACATTAGGCTACTTTTGCTTCTATTCCTTTGATATATATTTACTTAATTTATGGATTAAGTACAGTGTGTTAGAGTATGTTAATGGTCCAGCCGTATGAATATTTATTTAATTGCAAGTTATTTAAATGTAAATCCAGTATTTATTTTGTGTTTCAATATGTTTGTGACTGTTGGAGACATGGTGGGAGCGCTCTAGCCAATCACAGCGCTCGTTACTACGGTAGGCGGCTACCGAAGTCAATGGAGAGACTGTATGGAAGTGGGGGAGGAGCATCGAGACGTGCAAGACCCGGGGAAGTTCTGGATGGAGGGTCGCATGAAATACCCTAGTGACACGAATAATGTCTAGTTGGAATTCCATTTCTCTCCACTTACAATCCAAGATCTGCACGGTAAATTGTTCAAATGCATTGTGAACGCTTGTCTTCAAGTTCTCTAGGTCTGTGTGAGGTAACGGGAGAGTTGTGCCGCCCTGAAAATACAGGGCTATTACAAATGATTGAAGCGATTTCATAAATTCACTGTAGCTCCATTCATTGACATATGGTCACGACACACTACAGATACGTAGAAAAACTCACTTCAGGTTTCTGCCGTCAGAGCGCTCGAGAGCGCAGTGAGACAAAATGGCGACAGGAGCCGAGAAAGCGTATGTCATGCTTGAAATGCACTCACATCAGTCAGTCATAACAGTGCAACGACACTTCAGGACGAAGTTCAACAAAGATCCACCAACTGCTAACTCCATTCGGCGATGGTATGTGCCGTTTAAAGCTTCTGGATGCGTCTGTAAGGGGAAATCAACGGGTCGGCCTGCAGTGAGCGAAGGAACGGTTGAACGCGTGCGGGCAAGTTTCACGCGTAGCCCGCGGAAAATTGGCTCATGCCACAACTGGAGACCGACAGCGCCGACTTCATCTTTCAACAGGATGGTGCTCCATCGCACTTCCATCATGATGTTCGGCATTTCTTAAACAGGAGATTGGAAAACCGATGGATCGGTCGTGGTGGAGATCATGATCAGCAATTCATGTCATGGCCTCCACGCTCTCCCGACTTAACCCCATGCGATTTCTTTCTGTGGGGTTATGTGAAAGATTCAGTGTTTAAACCTCCTCTACCAAGAAACGTGCCAGAACTGCGAGGTCGCATCAACAATGCTTTCGAACTCATTGATGGGGACGTGCTGCGCCGAGTGTGGGAGGAACTTGATCGGCTTGATGTCTGCCGAATCACTAAAGGGGCACATATCGAACATTTGTGAATGCTTAAAAAAACTTTTTGAGTTTTTGTATGTGTGTGCAAAGCATTGTGAAAATATCTCAAATAATAAAGTTATTGTAGAGCTGTGAAATCGCTTCAATCATTTGTAATAACCCTGTGTTCCAAGTTCGGATTTGACGTGGCCGCACGGGCCGCTCTGCAAGCCGGGGCTCGTCAGCAACCACGTGGTGCTGAACAGTAGCCGGAGCAAGTGGGGAGCTCCAGCGCGTGGTCCACGCCGATCGCGTGGCTGGGAATTCCATGTTGACGCTGCTTCGATCATTACGTGTAGAGTGTTGAGAAGTTTGCGCGTGGTAGTAGGAGATAGAAATATTTCCTAGTGCCGACTTGTGCACTTGTGAGATTTCCGTGGCTTCTGCAGTGAAGATATAGTATGCATTTAGAAGTGAATATCTCGCGAGCTATGTTGTTGTTCATACCTAATTACGTGAAGTAGGAATCTATTGTTCCCCTGTTACTCAACTTATATTTTATTTAACTGCTGGACCGTCAACACCAATAAGTGTTTTGCAGAAATAAAAAATGATTCAAATGGCTCTGAGCACTATGGGACTTAACATCTCAGGTCATCAGTCCCCTAGAACTTAGAACTACTGAAACCTAACTAACCTAAGGACATCACACACATCCATGCCCGAGGCAGGATTCGAACCTGCGACCGTAGCGGCCGCACGGTTCCAGACTGAAGCGCCTAGAACCGCTCGGCCACAAGCGGCCGGCTTTGCAGAAATAAACGGCATTCTTAAAAGTACTTCTGCTACCGTACTCATCGTTTAAAGACGTTAAAATAGGACCTGCAGATTTAATTTAATTGCAATCTTTCATTTATAAATTCCTGTGTCACATTCAAAATTCGCTATTGCCGAGTGTTAGGAATCTTCAACCATTCGATTCATGTGTGTATTCATATCATGTACTGTAGACTCAGCAATATTTGGCATTTGATGTGGCAACTACGTATCCCACCCCATAGACAACGAAACCAGCTAAAACTTCCAGTACTTCAACTCTGAGTCTGAGGATACGTAGTTGATGGCTACATTTTTTTTTTGAAAGCACGCATATATAATCTCGACTCAGTACACCAGATCCTTTACAGAACTCCACAGGAAGAAGTCTAGTGGTGTGAAGTCAGAGGATCATAGCGGCCACCGAATTAAACCATCTCGTTCAATCCACTTATGCAGAAACTTTTAATATAGGAACTGAGGGGTATTCAGAGAACCGTAGGGTGGTGCCCCATCTGCCTGGAATATGACATCAGGTTGCAGGTGTTCCAGTTGTGGCAGAGCAAACTCTTGTAACATGTCGAGGTAAACACTACCAGTAACGTCAGACCCTATCAAAAAGAATGAACGTGTGATGAAATTGTACATCAGACCGCACCAAACGTTGACCTTCGGACTGTCGCTTTCCATTTTTCGTGTAATATGAGAATACTGTGAACTCCATATAAGAACATTATTACGATTTAATTTGCCGGATACAGGAAACGTTACCTGATCGGAGAAACAAATCTTTCTCAAAAAGTCATTGTTTGAGTCAGTCTTGCCTAGCATATCCGCTGAAAACTGTTCGCGCTAAGGTTTGTCAGTAGGCAATGCCTAAAGCAGCTGCATCTCGCAGGGGTATAGCCGTAACCTCTTATGCAAGATATTGTGCACTATTGATCGTCTCATTTCGCAGTCTCTGACCGCCGTACGCACCGATTTTGTCTGACTCTTCCAAGCTCCTGCCATACCTTGTCCGCGCTGGCATCTGAAACAGATAGGCGACCCGCCCCCTTTTTATGGAGATCACCACCTTTTTCCACAAATGACTTACGACAAGCCCAAATACTTGGTCAGGACGGTGGTTGCCTTTCGATGCCGTGTTTGAAAGTTTCGTTGCACATGGGTATCAGACGTCGTCTATAAGAACCAGGCCACACACTGAGCTTTCTCCTGTGGCCTCTATATACCATCAGTTAAACCTGGGTTTAACAGTAAAAACAGCGGTCGCGAGAGAACTGCTGTGCGGCCTTAACGCCTCGCTGCAGGAAAACACTACCCCCTGGATACAAACTGCCGATTTACTATTGCCATCCAATCATCAACAAGAGTTTACCTACCAGTCACTTACCAGAGTGACATAGGCAAAAGACAGCCGATACGCTACCTCCTACCACTCATCTACTGAAGTTGCCTTCCAATCACCCACCAGAATAGTACAGACAATAGCGTACCGTGTAGTCACCCCTCGATAACAAACTTTTTAACTTGTCCATTGACATCTCAGATATGAGACGTCGGTAGCCACCAGATAACCGAAATGACAGTATAGAAAGGAATACATTCACCAGCACATAGCAGTGAACCGCCCTGTACAGGATCGCAGTAAATCGGTCGAAACATCGACCATTTAGTTGTTTTAGTAGTTTACAATGGCACGCCTAAATATCTAAATTATTTTATCCAAAATGAAACCGGCATTGGAAGCCTACGAACTTATAACATTTTGTCAGTTTTTCAAGTTCAATTCTGTACCAAAATTGCGTCACCCGAAAAAAATTATGAGTTATCTTATCATATGTTGAAAACAACTTGTTAACGTCTAGTACAGTTTTAAAGTTATTAAAGTTTAAGCTATAAAGATAATTTATGAACACCTTGTACCACAGTGCAATCCACCATATACATGATTAGTGGTACTTTAAACTCTTAGAGAGCTTGCGGCTACGAAAAACCTACAATCAGTATTTTAAATGTTTCGGTCAGTCAAGAATCGTAGTCCATGGCGCTTCTGGAACGTTACCTATGTTGTAGTAAGCATGTTACTATAGCCCGCATCTCGTGGTCGTGCGGTAGCGTTCTCGCTTCCCACGCCCGGGTTCCCGGGTTCGATTCCCGGCGGGGTCAGGGATTTTCTCTGCCTCGTGATGGCTGGGTGTTGTGTGATGTCCTTAGGTTAGTTAGGTTTAAGCAGTTCTAAGTTCTAGGGGACTGATGACCTAAGATGTTAAGTCCCATAGTGCTCAGAGCCATTTAAACCATGTTACTATACATGATAAAATCTGCGTGTCAGTCCAGAATAGACGTTGTAAACAGAATCAACCGTCTCGTGAAATTCTAAGTATGAGAGAAAGCGACTGTGGAGCAGCAGAGCTTTAACTGTCAGCTTCTGGCGATTAATAGAGTGCGATCGGTTTACATCATGGGTTTGTAAAACGCGTAACGAGGTAGGAGAGAGAACTGTTGCAATATGTTCCAATAATAATAATCAGCACTTGAAGTTAAGATACACAACAGACGGACGATATACACAACGCTTTCTCTATGCTTCGGAAGCAATACGCAGCGACTTATAGCAGAGATGCCGTCCGTCAGGATTCAGTCAGCCAGCTCCAGCATAATTCGCAACATATTGAGTCACGCCTTAGCAATTTCTTTGTGGTATGAGTTGTTGCTGGGAATGTAGCCAGCCATCAGAATTCGTACTACCACATCCACATCGTGCTGTTTCCGGAATTGGAATTGCTTCGATATACGCCACTGCTTCTCGCAAAATCAGCATGGACGTGCAGTTTGTGGAAGGAAAAGGCTGCAACATCTTTTCATGGTATTGCGGCTACTGCTTCTTCCCACAAAATCAGGACGCACGTTCAGTTTGTGAAAGAGATACAGCTGCAACCTTTCGTGAGATACACAACACTAACTGCGAAAGCCAACATTTAACGTGTAACGTCAATATGTGCTCTAATTTTAGCAAGGGAAGGTGGTGCTCCTGCCAAGCATAGTTGTGAGTGCATAACCGCTAGTAATAATTGATGTGACGGCAGCTGGGCCAACAACTTGTAGATCGAGATGGCTGAAAATGCACGCTAGACTAACGCAGACGGGCGTGAAGTACTGGAACAGGCTACGTAATTAATGCTATGAAGAAAAGTACATAGCTGGATTAATACTTATCTTTAATCAATCATTGTGGTACATCGCTCTTGACGATACACAGGAGACTTTAATTACAATCACTGTAAGGCTAATGGCGCCTTGCTAGTTCGTAGCCATTAACTTAGCTGAAGGCTATTCTGTCTCTCGGCTAATGAGAGAGAAAGGCTTCGTACATCTAGTCGCTAGCTAGGTCGTCCGTACAACTGGGGCGAGTGCTTGTTCGTATCACGAGACCTGCCTTGTGGTGGCGCTAGGTCTGCGATCACACAGTGGCGACACGCGGGTCCGACATGTACTAAATGGACCGCGGCCGATTTAAACTACCACCTAGCAAGTGTGGTGTCTGGCGGTGACACCACATTCCTCCCCCGCAAATCGGCGAACGGTCGTGAGATAAGGCTTCCGCCCGCCGTGGGGAGGACCCCATGTTGACGTATGTGATGAGGTGGGGAGCCTAACAACAGGCGAGGCTGTGCCACCCGCACCCGGCCATTCGGTCCGAGGGGAGCTAGGAAACGCCTGAAAACCTAGTCCAGGGTGCACGTCAACATGCGGTGTATGCGCCCGTAAAGAGACAGGAGGGGGCGAAGGGTCGACCTCCATTGCGTCGGGGTAGCCGACGCACGATGACATCATGTGGTCCGGAGCGGGCGGGAGTTCCATGGCTGAAGACAGCTGGTCACGGGAAGCGATCGGCGGCGCGTGACCCTGGGAGGCGCTTGGCGGCTGCAGCGAAGCGTCGAATGCGGGCGGCGCCGGCCGGAGGACCGGCGGCTGCGGCGGCGGCGGCGGCGGCGGCGGCGGCTGCTGCGGCGGCGCGTCGCCATGGGGCAAAATGGAAGGCATCGTCGGTAACACCTGGGGATGAGGCGAGCCAGTAGATGGGTCCCCAGGGCGCTGACCGGACGGCACCGTCGCTGAAAGCAGACGGGGAGCGGCAGAACGCGTGCGACGACAGAGGCGCAGCTGATTGAGATGCCGACGCACCTCACCAGAGGCCCCCAAAACCAAATACATCGCGCGGCCGAGGCAGCGAAGAATGCGCCCTGCGAGCCAACGCCGTGAACCTCGATAGTTGCGATAAAAGACAACGTCGCCAGGAGCAAAAGCAGGAGTCTGCCGCTGCACAGGAACCTGATGCGGCGGATGCAGCAAAGACATCAAGGTGCGATGAGGACGACCATGGAGCAACTCAGCCGGCGAGCGACCATCTCGGGGCTGAGACCGATACGAGGACAAAAAGAGCAACAATGCGTCCTCCCGAGAATGCGACTCTTTCAATTTCAACATCTGTGACTTGAAAGTCCGGACCAATCGTTCAGCGGCACCGTTTGACTGAGGCGAAAACGGCGCGGATGTCAGATGTTGAATACCATTGGCCTGGCAGAATGACTGAAATTCTGCGGACATGAATTGTGGGCCATTGTCGGAAACAATAGTCTGCGGAAGACCTTCAATGCAAAAGATAGCAGACAACGCTTGGATGGTGGCGGAGGACGTCGTGGAAGACATCCGGACAACAAAAGGAAAATTACTGAAGGCGTCGACCAGAACCAACCATCGAGCATTCCAGAATGGACCAGCAAAATCAATGTGCAAGCGTTGCCACGGGGAAGTGGCTTTTGGCCATGCAAAGATATTCCGCGGCGGTGCAGATTGTTGTTCGGCACACGCCAAGCAAGAAGAACACATATTCGTAATCGCAGCATCGATTCCGAACCAAGTACAGTGCTGACGAGCAAGTTGTTTCGTTCGCACTATACCCCAATGTCCGTGGTGAAGAAGCCGTAAAACAGAGGACTGCAACGAACGTGGGACCACGACTCTGGACTGATCATTATCAGAACGCAACAACAAAACACCACGTCGAACAAAAAGTCTCTCCCTGTGAGCAAAAAATCGGCGAACCAACGGATCCTCGATGCGAGACTTTGACAAAGGCCATTGCGTAGCAACAAAACGTAAAACAGTAGCAAGGACAGGGTCAGCAGCTGTGGCTGTAGCTACACAACGAAAATCGATCGGAAACGATTCGACCACTTCATCGGTTTCCGAATCAATGAACATGCAAGCAAGTTCGGAAGAATCGAATGCTTTATCCTCAGCAACAGGCAAACGGGACAACGCATCGGCGTTTCCGTGCTTAGCAGTGGACCGATACAAGATATCGTAGCGGTACTGCGAGAGAAAAATAGACCAGCGAATGAATTTCTGCGCTGTACGCGGAGGCACAGGCTTGGTCGGATGAAAAAGCGATGTCAAAGGTTTGTGGTCTGTGATGATGGTGAAGTGACGACCATACAAGAAATCATGGAACTTAGTAACACCAAACACGAGAGCCAAAGCTTCTTTCTCTATCTGCGAGTAATTTCTTTGCGCAGACGAGAGCAATTTCGACGCAAAGGCAATAGGGCGATCATGCGAGCCAACTTTGTGCGCAAGCACAGCACCGATCCCGAAATCCGATGCATCTACCATCAACAAAAGGGGTTTCCGGGGATCGAAAGGCGTGAGGCAAGTATTAGAAAGCAACGCCGATTTCAACTGGCGAACAGCGCGTTCGCATTCCGTCGTCCAGAGAAACAGAACACCTGCACGGCGTACGCGATGAAGCGGAGCTGAAAGAGAAGAGGCATTGCGCACATTCACTCACACCTTGTGATTCTACATTGTTCAATGTTCTTGTGACCTCATGACGCAATGCGTGAGGAACATTGCGCGCTCTGAAAAATTTCGGTTGCGCGTTGACCTTCAGTTCCAAATGTGCTTCATAGTTTTTAGCGCAACCTAAGCCCGGTGCAAAAATGTCTGCAAATTCGTCACATAAGCGAGAAACACTGTCTGAAGGCACAGTCTGATTCACTGATAGCACCTGATTTACAATAGACATGTTAAACAACTGAAATAAATCTAAGCCAAACAAGTTCACTGCAGTAGAAGAACGAAGAACGTAAAATGACACAAGTTTCGTTTGTCCCTTGTACGTTGCAAGAAGGCTGCACTGTCCTAACACAGGAATTTTCTGTCCGGAATATGTGGTTAGCTTAACATTTGCGGCACGCAACGGAGGTGCGCCCAGTTGTTTGTACGTGTCGTGATTGAGCAATGAAACTGCAGCTCCGGTATCGAGCTGGAATGGTATCACTTTGCCTGCAAAGTCTAAGTCCACAAAACGTTTATTGTCCTGCTGACGACAAGAGCGACTGTTTTGTGCAATTTGAATAGACACTGGTACAGAATCACTTGCTAATGGACGTGATTTCCGGCGACGTCGACGCACAGTTTTTGTGGGACGAACACAGTCACTGTTAGAGAAAGTGGCACTGGACGAATCGGAATTAACTACATGAATGTCCATGGGCGAAGGTCCACGATCCTGGTGTCCTTGGTTCGATTCCGGCGCGAAGCAAAGGGCCTGGAATGATTGTGATTGTCTGATCGGAGCTTTTTCTGGCAAACACTTTGAACATGTCCTTTTCTATTACAGAAAAAGCAAATAGCTTGGCGTGACGGGCAATGTTCACGCGAATGTCTAGTAGCACACCGCGGGCATGATTTCACTGCATTTGTGGGCTGGCGCGGCACACGTGGCTTAGAGCGCGGCGGCAGCTGCGTTTGTTTGTGCGATGGCAGTTGACCGGGCCGCGCAGCTCGCCCGGCGAGCCGGTTAATGTTACACACTGCTGGCGAAGTTTCAAAAGATTCCTGAGCACAGTCAAGTGTGTCTTGTCTATCCAATATGTCTATCACTTGTTGAAGGGAGGGATTAACTAGTTTCAAAATTTGCTCCCGTGTGCGAACATCAGAAACGTTCTGTGCAATTGCATCACACACCATTGTATCTGAATAAGAAAGACCACAGTCACAGTCAAAGGCACAGTCCCTAGTAAGTCCTTGCAATGTTGCTACCCACTCCCTATTAGTTTGACCGTTTTGCAACCACATTAACTGTTTCTTTGAAATAGGCATCTAAAGCAGACAAAATTTCCTCGTAGGACAGAGTTGCTACGTCGCGTTGGGGAAACAATTTCACTATCACACGGTATGTGGACACACCGACACAAGAAAGCAAAAACGGCTGCCGCTCATTACCTTGAATTCTGTAGGCGGCGAGGTGGAAGGCAAACTGGCGGGACCATTCCCGCCAAGTCTCGTGGTTCGGGTCGTAGTGCCTAAAAGGCGGTGCAACTGCAAGTTGTGGCTGCGGTAGCAGTGAAGCGGCGGCGGCTGCATCGGTTTGAATGGCACGTTGACCCTGGACGAGCTGTCCAAGGGCATCCAATAACGCCTGCGTCTGCTGATTCTGCAAGCGATAAAATTCGGACAGTACATCTGGAGAATGTGGCAAAGCCATGACACAAATAAATTAGGGCAAAGTAAAACACAAGATCCTTTGTAGACTCGTCGCCATGTGATGTGTCGGCAGCTGGGCCAACAACTTGTAGATCGAGATGGCTGAAAATGCACGCTAGACTAACGCAGACGGGCGTGAAGTACTGGAACAGGCTACGTAATTAATGCTATGATGAAAAGTACGTAGCTGGATTAATACTTATCTTTAATCAATCATTGTGGTACATCGCTCTTGACGATACACAGGAGACTTTAATTACAATCACTGTAAGGCTAATGGCGCCTTGCTAGTTCGTAGCCATTAACTTAGCTGAAGGCTATTCTGTCTCTCGGCTAATGAGAGAGAAAGGCTTCGTACATCTAGTCGCTAGCTAGGTCGTCCGTACAACTGGGGCGAGTGCTTGTTCATATCACGAGACCTGCCTTGTGGTGGCGCTAGGTCTGCGATCACACAGTGGCGACACGCGGGTCCGACATGTACTAAATGGACCGCGGCCGATTTAAACTACCACCTAGCAAGTGTGGTGTCTGGCGGTGACACCACAATAATAACAATAATAATAAACATCTTACACTTAGTAATAATAACAATAATAATAAACATGTTACAATTAGCAATAATAACAATAAAAATAAACATGTTACACTTAGTCGTGATTCTCAGCCAGTATCCAACCCCAGCAACTTAGCACATGAATCGCTTTCCACTCCCTCCCACCATTAATAAACGCTGCGTTAAAAAAAAAAATACAAGTAGGTCACATGCTGACTTAGAAATGAAAAACAGAGACACATCCATATCAGTATCACTATTTGATAGTGTGTGGAACCAATTATCTGTCCTAACTGCCTGGAAGGTGCTGGCTTCGGCCTAGCCTCTGTCTTGGTATTTGTATAACTGAAAGTCTCAAATACATTACATCAATGCCCAGTAAAGCAACACCTAATTTATTTGCAGCGTTTTCGATGTCCGTGATCTACAATCAGAGATCTGTAACCAAATGTGTGTAACGTCTGTTTGTATGCACATTCCCATTCTATAACACTAAATACTTACATAGAGAGACAATTTAGCTTGACCTCTGGTTCTTGCATCTTCCTGTGCTTACTCCGAATATCGCCCTCGTCACTGACCAGAAAGCTTTTTAATGCCGCATATCGCTGAAGAATCATAGAGAGCTTCTCAAACCAGTTAATGTAGATTTATAATGTACTTTTGTGAGGCAACATAGTCCATGAATCCCACATGCCACGAACATTGCAGTATATACAGGGTGGTCCATTGATCGTGACCGGGCCAAATATCTCACGAAATAAGCGTCAAACGAAAAAACTACAAAGAACGAAACTTGTCTAGCTTGAAGGGGGAAAGCAGATGGCGCTCTGGTTGGCCCGCTAGATGGTGCTGCCGTAGGTCAAACGGATATCAACTGCGCTTTTTTAAATAGGAACCCCCATTTTTTATTACATATTCGTGTAGTACGTAAAGAAATATGAATATTTTAGTTGGACCACTTTTTTCGCTTTGTGATAGATGGCGCTGTAATAGTCATAAACATATAGCCCACAATTTTAGACGAACAGTTGGTAACAGGTTGGTTTTTTAAATTAAAATACAGAACGTAGGTACGTTTGAACATTTTATTTCGGTTGTTCCAATGTGAGACATGTACCGTTGTGAACTTACCATTTCTGAGAACGCATGCTGTTACAGCGTGATTACCTGTAAATACCACATTAATGCAATAAATGCTCAAAATGATGTCCGTCAACCTCAATGCATTTGGCAATACGTGTAACAACATTCCTCTCAACAACGAGTAGTTCGCCTTCCGTAATGTTCGCACATCCATTAACAATGCGCTGACGCATGTTGTCAGGCGTTGTCGGTGGATCACGATAGCAAATATCCTTCAAGTTTCCCCACAGAAAGAAATCCGGGGACGTCAGATTCGGTGAACGTGCGGGCCATGGTATGATGCTTCGACGACCAATCCACCGGTCATGAAACATGCTATTCAGTACCGCTTCAACCGCACGCGAGCTATGTGTCGGACATCGATCATGTTGGAAGTACATCGCCATTCTGTCATGCAGTGAAACATTTTGTAGTAACAACGGTAGAACATTACGTAGGAAATCAGCAAACATTTCACCATTTAAAATGGTGGCCAATTAGCCTTCCTCCCATAATGCCATACATTGCAACATTTAGATTGCCATCGATAAAATGGGGGCCAATTATCCTTCCTCCCATAATGCCGCACCATACATTAACCCGCCAAGATCGCTGATGTTCCACATGTCGCAGGTATCGTGGATTTTCTGTTGCCCAATAGTGCATATTATGCCGGTTTGCGTTACCGCTGTTGGTGAATGACGCTTCGTCGCTAAATAGAACGCGTGCAAAAAATCTGTCATCGTCCCGTAATTTCTATTGTGCCAAGTGGTAGAACTGTACACGACGTTCAAAGTCGTCGCCATGCAATTACAGGTGCATAGAGATATGGTACGGGTGCAATCGATGTTGATGTAGCATTCTCAACACCGACGTTTTTGAGATTCCCGATTCTCATGCAATTTGTCTGCTACTGATGAGCCGATTAGCCGCGACAGCAGCTGAACACCTACTTGGGCATCATCATTTGTTGCAGGTCGTTGTTGACGTTTCACATGTGGCTGAACACTTCCTGTTTCCTTAAATAACGTAACAATCCGGCGAACGGTCCGGACACTTGGATGGTGTCGTCCAGGATACCGAGCAGCATACATAGCACACGCCCGTTGGGAATGTTGATCACAATAGCCATATATCAACACGATATAGACCTTTTCCGCAATTGGTAAACGGTCCATTATAACACGGGTAATGTATCACGAAACGAATACCGTCCGCACTGGCGGAATGTTACGTGATACCACGTACTTATACGTTTGTGACTATTACAGCGCCATCTATCACAAAGCGAAAAAAGTGGTCCAATTAAAACATTTATATTTCTTTACGTACTACGCGAATATGTAATAAAAATGGGGGTTCCTATTTAAAAAAAAGCGCAGTTGGTATCCGTTTGACCCATGGCAGCGCCATCTAGCGGGCCAACCATAGCGCCATCTGGTTTCCCCCTTCAAGCTAGACGAATTTCGTTCTTTGTAGTTTTTTCGTTTGATGCTTATTTCGTGAGATATTTGGCCCGGTCACTATCAATGGACCACCTTGTATAGTTCTGGCAATACCGGCCATGCCCGTGCTATATTGAGCATCTAATGTAGGTTTCGTAATGGTTCTGTATTTCGCGCTGCATTGGTTTCCTGCTTTCATATGTCCACCAGTCATTTGCAGTATTTCACCACACATCTCCAGATCTTTTGGTGAAAAAATTACAAATTTTTCTGTATTTAAGAAAATGAGGTTCATTAGACCAGCTGTTCTTTGAAATTCCATATTGCCTATCTGTATTGTTTTTTCTTTTAAACTTATAAGCTGCGTCTCCAATATGTATGGTTTTTCACCACTGACACCGAAACTTTCGTCTATCCTATTACCAGTGTGGTTATTAATGAAATCAGCAACTTTGTTATCATTGTGTAATACTCAGAGAGTTCATTCAAAGATTCAATAACTGGTTTAACGGTTTCTCTCAATGTTTGCTCTCTACCCAAATGTCCTAACTTCAATAAACGCCCTCAGCTTTTCTCAAACCCTCTACTGTGGGTGAGTCCAGCATTCTCCACATATCTTTACAAACTCACTGAATGACATAGCAGTTCCTACATCCACTTGCTAAATGTGTGTTAAATTCAAATTGTCTTGTTTGAAGACTATAATGAGGTTTGCATTATTTTCACCAACTGTTTTGGTATTCTGGAATATGTTTGACTCAAATAGAATACATCAACAGCTATAAGACCTACAAAACGGAAATGTCATGGATCCTAGGTTTCCACAGCAACATCATCAAATATGAACATGATGTTTGGCTCTACTTTTTCTGGTGGGGAGGGGGGGGGGGGGGGCAAATCACTGCTTTGACTGAATGCTGTGTGTGTTACATCGTTGACACCTTGTATTATCTTTAACAGCAAATGGTACTTGGGCTCAAACAGTGTTTTTGAAAACACACATACATGCTCAAATCAGACTCCATCCAGCAGTGATAGAGGTGACACGTAACTGTTTGTCTTGCCACAACTGGATGGACCAACAATGATCGCCCAGTATATGGTTGAGAAGGAGTAGCCCATTCTTCTTCTTTTTCTTCTGATCTTATTCTGCACCATTGGTCCATGTCCTGCTCTCCTCTTCCTTTGCCCATCATCTCCTTGCCTCCCAATCCACCCATCTCATCCTCCCATCTCTCTTTGTCTATTCCCTCTCATCTTGCTGTCCATCTCATACCTGTCCAGTCATTCATATTACAATCTCTCTGTCTTTACATTTCCTCTTGCTCCCTCTCCCCCTGCACTTTGGACGCTGGGACCGTTTGTTGCACCTGACATACTGGCTGCACTTCAAAGCAGGTTGGTAATGCAAGTTGTTACTATTACCACAAAATGCACCGTTTGTGCAGGGAAACATATATGACAGGGGCGCAACCCAGACACATGTCTGTATCTCCGTAAATACTAGGGCTAGAGTGTTATAAACGCTCGGGTAAGGTGTTCATGAGTCAGATTTGGCCCACATAGGTCCAACGGCCTGGGAGATGTTCTTGTTCATTCATACATACATATACACTCGGTTTTTTATATATGTACTATCCTTTTCCCTGCTACTTCTCCTGCATACATGTCTGTCACATATACTGTGCATGTCTGTAAGTCCATCTTCACTTTTCCTCTCTCTCTGCTCATCGCCCACTTGCCAACCTATCTGCCCATTTGACCCTCCCACCTCTCGATTTCCATCCTCTCCCCTCTTTTTGCCCATTTTGCACTCTACCCTCTCCCTCTGCCTGTCCCCTCCTCCTCTGTCTTTGTTTTTAAATCTCACTCCCGCCCCCCCCCCCCCTCACCCTACCCATCACTTCTTGCTGCCCTTTCGCCTTATCCATCCCCCCCCCCCCCCTTGCACCGCCCTTGATCTACTCTTCTATCCATTTCACCTTCCCCCAGACATGTGTAACCCCTGCAAAAGAGGCGATAAAACAGGCTGGTAGTACTCCCACAACACCTCTCTTGTGTAGCATAACTTATGTGCCAAGCTCTTGGAAACCCATTTTTCCCATGATGTCTAGGCTGCTACGCAAAGCATACTGATAAAACTGGCCAATAATACTCCAATATAAAATGTCTGGTGTGCCAAGCTGCCTACTCGTCAGGGGCTGGAGAACTACTTTTTGCCCCTGATGTGGAGTCTGCCCTGTAGCAGGTCGTCAAGGCAGATCGATACCATCCCCGCACACCATACCTGTGGTGTAGGGCAGTCTACGTAGTGTGGGGTTAAAAAACACGCATTTCTGTTATCTCCGTAAATATTAACGCTACAACGCACCCCAGTGTCGGTCGTCTTAGGCACGAATTTAATACAGTTTCATTAGATTCATAGGGAGAGCGCATAATGGATCATACGCACGCCAAGCTATACCACTCTGCCCCAACGGACAGCGACAGCTCTGCTGATGTGAGAATAAGAATATCTGATCTCTCCAGCTACATGGGAAGATACACTTTAAGATTGCTTGATTCACTGCAAGATGGAAAGACTCGGAATAATTTGCAATGTTGCCCGCCCCCTATGAGCCAAAATTACATTCAAGTACATTTGACGTTCATACAAAGGCAATACCGTTATGAAACGCCTTTTGTGACTGAACAAAACAAAAGCAGTTAATCATGGATCCTTAACAAAATTTTAAATACCGCAAAGCTTGTCTATAAATGAAATATTAAGGTAATATGAGATTTTGCTAAAGTATTTCATGAAATTTCAAGTACCTTAGACTTAATAGCAATACAGCGAAATTATTTTATAAAATTATTGTGAATAATACTTGTTTTACGAGATTACCAGTTTTTGATTCTTTTCGACGAAAAAATGTACTTTTCTCAAAATACACTCCTGGAAATTGAAATAAGAACACCGTGAATTCATTGTCCCAGGAAGGGGTCAGATGTGGGGTCAGATACATCACATGATCACACTGACAGAACCACAGGCACATAGACACAGGCAACAGAGCATGCACAATGTCGGCACTAGTACAGTGTATATCCACCTTTCGCAGCAATGCAGGCTGCTATTCTCCCATGGAGACGATCGTAGAGATGCTGGATGTAGTCCTGTGGAACGGCTTGCCATGCCATTTCCACCTGGCGCCTCAGTTGGACCAGCGTTCGTGCTGGACGTGCAGACCGCGTGAGACGACGCTTCATCCAGTCCCAAACATGCTCAATGGGGGACAGATCCGGAGATCTTGCTGGCCAGGGTAGTTGACTTACACCTTCTAGAGCACGTTGGGTGGCACGGGATACATGCGGACGTGCATTGTCCTGCTGGAACAGCAAGTTCCCTTGCCGGTCTAGGAATGGTAGAACGATGGGTTCGATGACGGTTTGGATGTACCGTGCACTATTCAGTGTCCCCTCGACGATCACCAGTGGTGTACGGCCAGTGTAGGAGATCGCTCCCCACACCATGATGCCGGGTGTTGGCCCTGTGTGTCTCGGTCGTATGCAGTCCTGATTGTGGCGCTCACCTGCACGGCGCCAAACACGCATACGACCATCATTGGCACCAAGGCAGAAGCGACTCTCATCGCTGAAGACGACACGTCTCCATTCGTCCCTCCATTCACGCCTGTCGCGACACCACTGGAGGCGGGCAGCACGATGTTGGGGCGTGAGCGGAAGACGGCCTAACGGTGTGCGGGACCGTAGCCCAGCTTCATGGAGACGGTTGCGAATGGTCCTCGCCGATACCCCAGGAGCAACAGTGTCCCTAATTTGCTGGGAAGTGGCGGTGCGGTCCCCTACGGCACTGCGTAGGATCCTACGGTCTTGGCGTGGATCCGTGCGTCGCTGCGGTCCGGTCCCAGGTCGACGGGCACGTGCACCTTCCGCCGACCACTGGCGACAACATCGATGTACTGTGGAGACCTCACGCCCCACGTGTTGAGCAATTCGGCGGTACGTCCACCCGGCCTCCCGCATGCCCACTATACGCCCTCGCTCAAAGTCCGTCAACTGCACATACGGTTCACGTCCACGCTGTCGCGGCATGCTACCAGTGTTAAAGACTGCGATGGAGCTCCGTATGCCACGGCAAACTGGCTGACACTGACGGCGGCGGTGCACAAATGCTGCGCAGCTAGCGCCATTCGACGGCCAACACCGCGGTTCCTGGTGTGTCCGCTGTGCCGTGCGTGTGATCATTGCTTGTACAGCCCTCTCGCAGTGTCCGGAGCAAGTATGGTGGGTCTGACACACCGGTGTCAATGTGTTCTTTTTTCCATTTCCAGGAGTGTAGATTACAACAGCACTTTCAAATTTCTTCCAACTTATATTTTGTTTCCCCATTTTCCTTTGTCTGTACTCTTGCATATCGAAACATACAAAATAACATCACTGAAAACTTTTTACGTTGGTATCCCTTTTTCTTACTAAAATGAGATTTTCATGGAATTCGCTATGGTGATCGTTCATAAGAAGATTCTCGAAAATCATGCCACCTACATTATGAAAAGGCACTATGGTTGGCGTTTCTAGTACACACCGTACACTAATTTACGTTTCATTAATATCACTATGGTCGGCATTCATTAGAAATATTTTCCACAACAGCTACTTTACGACGAGGTAAAAAGAGAGCCATTTATTTTCTCACAATTACACTAACTCACTTTGCAGAACTTGGACATTTCACAACTACACTTTGGTGGGCGTCTATATACAAATTTATACCATTTCAACACCTATATGAGTAGAATGAGGGTTTTCTCTCTTTCTTTCATTTATACATCGTTTTCAACAAGGCACTGCACATACTGCAGTGTCCATCACCTGTCCTCAATCAGATAACAGTGAGTCTCGTATCAACTTTACACAATGGTCCATACCTGCAAAATACAGTACACTTAAGCGAAATAATCGTAACTTTCCATCCTCCAAAGAAGAAGTGTTATACACTTTCCTCCAATTACAAATACACATTATCTTTTCTGTCATAATCTGTATCTTTTCAGTGACAATTACATAGCTTTTTCTGAAATGTATATTCAGTATTAATAATTGTTCAGTAAAAAGTAACCTCACAGTCACTAATAAACTTGAATCGGGTAAGAAAATATTGCTGTGTCTAGGAATACCACATACTCAGTTCACTAGACAAACAATCAAACAACTCGTATTAATGAGTTTTATTATAAATAGACAATTACAATACTTAACTTTGAGAAATGTGTCGCAAGCAAAGGGCGACCTACAAAATAATCCGTCTTCTTCAGAACAGACAAACACAAGTCTGTGAGGAAGCACTGCCAAAAGGCAAACGGAAATACACTCCTGGAAATGGAAAAAAGAACACATTGACAGCGGTGTGTCAGACCCACCATACTTGCTCCGGACACTGCGAGAGGGCTGTACAAGCAATGATCACACGCACGGCACAGCGGACACACCAGGAACTGCGGTGTTGGCCGTCGAATGGCGCTAGCTGCGCAGCATTTGTGCACCGCCGCCGTCAGTGTCAGCCAGTTTGCCGTGGCATACGGAGCTCCATCGCAGTCTTTAACACTGGTAGCATGCCGCGACAGCGTGGACGTGAATCGTATGTGCAGTTGACGGACTTTGAGCGAGGGCGTATAGTGGGCATGCGGGAGGCCGGGTGGACGTATCGCCGAATTGCTCAACACGTGGGGCGTGAGGTCTCCACAGTACATCGCTGTTGTCGCCAGTGGTCGGCGGAAGGTGCACGTGCCCGTCGACCTGGGACCGGACCGCAGCGACGCACGGATGCACGCCAAGACCGTAGGATCCTACGCAGTGCCGTAGGGGACCGCACCGCCACTTCCCAGCAAATTAGGGACACTGTTGCTCCTGGGGTATCGGCGAGGACCATTCGCAACCGCCTCCATGAAGCTGGGCTACGGTCCCGCACACCGTTAGGCCGTCTTCCGCTCACGCCCCAACATCGTGCAGCCCGCCTCCAGTGGTGTCGCGACAGGCGTGAATGGAGGGACGAATGGAGACGTGTCGTCTTCAGCGATGAGAGTCGCTTCTGCCTTGGTGCCAATGATGGTCGTATGTTTGGCGCCGTGCAGGTGAGCGCCACAATCAGGACTGCATACGACCGAGGCACACAGGGCCAACACCCGGCATCATGGTCTGGGGAGCGATCTCCTACACTGGCCGTACACCACTGGTGATCGTCGAGGGGACACTAAATAGTGCACGGTACATCCAAACCATCATCGAACCCATCGTTCTACCATTCCTAGACCGGCAAGGGAACTTGCTGTTCCAACAGGACAATGCACGTCCGCATGTATCCCGTGCCACCCAAAGTGCTCTAGAAGGTGTAAGTCAACTACCCTGGCCAGCAAGATCTCCGGATCTGTCCCCCATTGAGCATGTTTGGGACTGGATGAAGCGTCGTCTCACGCGGTCTGCACGTCCAGCACGAACGCTGGTCCAACTGAGGCGCCAGGTGGAAATGGCATGGCAAGCCGTTCCACAGGACTACATCCAGCATCTCTACGATCGTCTGCATGGGAGAATAGCAGCCTGCATTGCTGCGAAAGGTGGATATACACTGTACTAGTGCCGACATTGTGCATGCTCTGTTGCCTGTGTCTATGTGCCTGTGGTTCTGTCAGTGTGATCATGTGATGTATCTGACCCCAGGAATGTGTCAATAAAGTTTCCCCTTCCTGGGACAATGAATTCACGGTGTTCTTATTTCAATTTCCAGGAGTGTATTTAAACAAGCCCAAATGAGTGTTCATAACACACACGGTATGAGATTCTTCATCTAGTGGTATTTGAAGATATGCGTCGTGCAAATCAATTTTTGGAAAGCAGCGACCAGCGCCTCATCTGTCCACGAGATCCTCTGGGCGTGGCAATGTATAAGCATCAATCATAGTTTGTGGGTTGGCTATAGACTTAATGTCAACAATGCGAATGCGACCTGAAGGTTTGGGGAGCAAAACCAGTGGACTTTCCCAATGACTAGCTTGTATGGGCGCAATAGCTCCGCTGTCTTTCAATTCTTTACGTTGTGCAGCCACGTTGTCCTGTAATGCAATGGGAACAGTTCTGACCCGTCAAAATTTCGCCTGAGCATTTTCTTTCAGCGTAATATGCGCAACAAAATTGTTAGCTTTGCCTAAACCTTCAGAAAAGAGTTCCGGGAATTCTTTTAAAAGTCTAGCTTCACTACCTTTTGATTTTAATGCAGTCAGTGCCAACACATTGTCCTAAATTTAAAGCCAAACGAATCAGACATATCAAGGTCAAATATGTTCCCACAGTCGCGTGATTGTAGCACAGTGAAACTCACAGTTCGCGTATGTGAGCGATACACGGCAGGCAAAGTACATCTTCCGAGATCGGGAATGTCTTCTCCATTATAAGCCGTTAGGTGTATGCTAGTTTAAACAGGCATGGGGAGCCTAACAGATCATATGTGTTAAGATTCAGCAATGTAACAGAGTCCACCATGTCCAACTGAAATTTCAGACTTTTTCCACAAATGTGCAAATGAACAAAACGTTTGTTTGACTGGCATAGCTAGTTTCGATAATGCCTGCAGCAGACTTTGAATACATTGCACTGATCACAGCGGGCTTGTGGTTATATTTTTGTGAGTAGGCAGAATTCTTATGTTTGTTACATTGCAAACATACGGATTGTACGTGACCTTTCTTTCCACAAGTGTAAGATTGAGTTTGTATGGACGGGCAGTCTTAGCGTTTGTGCCATGAATGGCACCGAGGACATTACTTTATTCTATTCACTGATGTAGCCGCCTGTTTAGAGAACTGTTCACATGGCTTGGCGTGCGCGTGCTGTTGCTGCCTACTGGGACGGTCTTGAGAAAGGGACTACTCAACCTGACAAATTGGTGTCTGTTCAGATTTATCAGCCACTACGGCACCTGAATCATACTGATCCAGAATTTTCACTACGTAATGGAATGGTGGATCTGACTGTTTCAAAATCTGTTTTGTAAGTCTGACATCAGTTACATTGTACGCGATCACATCACGCAACATAATATCTGAATATAAGGCGCCACAAGCACATTTGAATTTGCATTTCCTCGTCATACCCGACAAATCTGTTACCCACTCACTATAAGTTTGTTCCGACCTTTTCCTGAAACGAAAGAACTGGTACCAAGCTGCCACCACATTCACTTGTTGGTCATAATAGTTAGAGATTCTACAACTTGATCATAGGAAAGTTCGCTCGGGGTAGCATTAGCGAACAATTTCTGAATGAGGCAAAAGACTGTACTTCCTACAGTCGACAAAAAGTAATGTAGTTTCACAGTACCTGATACTTTGTGAGCAATGATGTGGGCTTCATACTGTTGCAATCACTCGAGCCATTCCTCTTCTTTTTTGTCAAACTGGCGAAAAGTCGGTATGGCACTCGGAGCTACAGTTGTTGCATGTTGATCTGTCTGATACGCTGCATTGGGCGCTTGGTTGGCCAGTAAATGCTATACCGTGTTTAGAAGGGTTGCAGTCTGCTGCGTCTGAAACTGAAGCATTTGTGTTAGCTGCATTGCATCTACCGCTTGCAGCTGATGCACCTGAGCAGGGGGTGAGAGAGGTGGGTTGCTCATTTTTGAATAGGTAAATGCAATAAACAGACAATGCAAGCAAGAAAAATGAACACACAAGCAAAGAAAACTTCTGCAACACCCACCTGAAAACACTGAATAGAAAAAAAACACGATAAGAGACACTGTTAAAACATGTAAACTCACCCCTGAAAAGAAAATAAAAGGTTGAATTAAGGCACCAGCAAAACACGAAAACCTCCCACAAAAAACAGGGACAATCTGCAGCAGCTGGTGGCTCTGTTAGCACGTAGTCGCTATGGAATTCGTTCACCTCGTTGCCAATGGTGTTGTGTCTAGGAATCCTGCATACTCAGTTCACTAGACAAACTACCAGACAACTCGTATTAACGAGTTTTATTACAAATAGACAATTACAATACTTATATTTGAAAGATGTGTCGCAAGCAAATGGCGACATACAAAATAATCAGTCTTCTTCAGAATAGACAAACACAAGTATGTGCTATGTAGAGAATACTAATGGTCGATGCTACGAGACGTGGCTAACGTCGAAGCTGCTATCGAAGTAGGCTGCCACCAGTTTGGTGCGGCGCTTATGTCGTCCTCACATAGGGGCCATTGCTGCCGTGTTGTCATCCTGGAGGGAGGTCAGTCAGTGTGCGATAGCCTTCTTCTCTTCCCTGTCCATACGGACTGGCGTGCCAGCACTGACTTCACGCCGTAACAAATATAATAATTGAAAAACAGTTTAACCTCAAATTTACTTCTTAAGCAAGTAACTTCTGAAAGCAAATTCGTATTGTGCAAACAATTTTCTTCTGATATTATGTTTACAAACTCTCTTTCAAAGCTGGTAAACACATTTCATGAGTTCAGAAAATATTTACATCTTAAAACTACTATTTCTTGTTTCACAAGCTTTGCATTATACATAAAAATCCACAGAGAATAAAAAAATTATGAAAATATCTACAATAGCTTATGTAGTTTGCTATAGGCGTAATACACAGAACCAGTTTACCTTGATCTTTGTAGGAGTTCTCTAGATATCATATACTGACTATTAGAACATCATTGCTTCTGCTCTGAAACTTACACATCCATAGTCAGTAGCACATTACTTTACATTTCCGTTATACATCTTACATTACAAAAATTCCACAGTTTGCACCACTCTCTCTCATTACTCATACACTCATTAGTAGGTATGCACAATTTTTGTACTAACTCCAGAAATTTTTTGCTTTTCTTACATGTCCCATTTTTTAGATTTCATAATTTTTCAAAATGGATTTACGATTACTGTTAGTTATTACCATTACTACAAAACACCATGTACACTATTTACACAAGATACGGAAGAAAGAAAGGTGACAGGAAAAGTTCTGAGTGAAGAAGAGGGAGGCTGACAATATGAAATGGAAAGGAAATAATATTGTCAACAACTCGGGATGCCTGGTGTTCGTCAAACACCTGACATCACAAAGATCGCCAGTCTTTTCTCAGGCATCGCGTCTTTCCACTGGATCGTAACATATTTCATCCCACAGTTTTTCCATTTACTGCAATGACACCTTCGTTACGTTCAAAATCTATTTTTCCTATATATCTGCCACTAACAATATTTGTGCACTTAAACATCATATTTGAAGAAATTTCTGGTGCAGTTGTACTCTTGTTGCTTGAGTAATGCTTACTTCAGAAACTGGCCTAGTAAAATAACTTCCTGAGCAGGTTCAGCTACCAAATTTTGCACTACTTCATGTTGATCGAATCCTGCGCCTTCTGTGGACATCGCACATAAATTAATGGGATCATTTACTTCATTAACTGCGCCAGCTCCAGCCTATGTGTCCAACAGTAACAAATCGAAGGATTTTTCTATAACCTCCCTCTTTCTCTCTAAAGTCTACATTCTTATTAGATACTCCGCAATCCACCTTGCAGCTCATAGCAGAGAGTACCCCGTACCACTACTAGTCATTGCCTTTTTTTTTTTTTTTTTTTTTTTTTTAAAAATTCTTTATTAAGATAACCATCAAAATTAATACAAATTAACCCACTTCCTTAGCTCATTAGTGGGTCCTAATAGTTATACATTTTTTTATTAAATTGTGCAGCTAGTTTTTTAGTTTTATAGTGAGCTACAGTTACTAACAACAATGGGCATTTAATATCTACATCTACTGTTTATACCTAAATCCTATAACTAATTGAATTTATATATATATTCTGCAGCGTCACATGTGTGCCAGTTAGAATATAAACCTACTATATTATGCCTTGTTCTTCGAGCTAACCCCGAAGAACATGCCCCTGGCACTGGGCAGGCCTCGACGTTATAATTCGCTGCAGTACCTATTCTAGTTTCCTATATCTAAGTCCTACAAACTAACTTATCCTACGTCATGTCCGGCGTGTGTCATAATCGGTGGTTGATCCCTACTCCCCCTAGTCCTGCACGTGGCGGATTCCAACTCGGATGAGGTCGGCCAGTCCACGCACAGGCGGCATGGGAATAGGGCTCTTGGTCGAAATCGGTGATTATTGTCCTTGTTATTTACGGTATCTCTCTTAGATATTCAATTAGAACCTTTCGTCATACCTCGTTTGCCAAGGTGTTTAGGGTCTGAAAAGTTTCCTCTCGTCTGAGCAGTTGATACGTGTCATGGTTGGGAAGTCTGTCTCGTAGTGTATTTGCGACATCATTGAAGAGGGGACATTCGTAAACAGCATGTTCGGGTGTACCCTCCGGATCGCCACAGTCACACGCTGACGTTGCCCTTTTCCCAAATCGACATAAGTACGTCGGGTAGGGTCCATGGCCAGTGAGAAAGTGAATCAGACCTCGTGTAGGCTCGAAGTACTTCATTCCCAGGCGTTCCCTCACATCAGGTAGAAACTGGAAGGTTCGTCGTCCAGCCTCTTCTATCACCCAAGTCTCCTGCCAGAGCTCCTCCCCTCTTTTCCTTATTTCTCTTTTATCCCCCACCCTAATACACATAATATCTACAATCTTCTCGTAATTTCCCTTTTTGGCCCAATATCAGGCCACCTGTTCCCTTATCTTTATGTCCAGAGGGCAAAGCCCCATTATGACCAATAGGGCCCCCCCTGGAGATGTTCTGTAGGCACCCACAGCTCTTAGTATCGTGCTTCTCTGGACCCTTCTCACTGCCATGGCGGGCACCACCCTCGTGAGCCTGTGCGCCCAGACTCCCGAGCCGTAGCCCACAACTGAGGTTAGGATGCTGTTATGATAAAGTCTAATTAGGTGTGGAGGACGATGGAATCTTTTATGGCCTATTGAGATGAGGTTGTTTAGTATATGAAGGGCTCTCTGGGTGACGGTATCAATGTGTTTTCCGAAACTCCACCTCTCGTCAATGATGACACCTAGGTAGCGTGTCTCACGTCGTCTGAGAATTGGTGAACCGTCTATTCTGACAGTCGGATTTCTAATGAGATGTCCTTTTAGCAGGAGGTAAGTAGATTTGTTGGGCGATATCGTCATTTTAGTCGCGTGGCACCACTGTTGGAGTTTATCTAATGCAGTCTCTATTTTCGGTTCGATGTCTTCGCGGCTGCGGCCGCCAACCAACAGAAGGAGGTCATCCGCATAGGCTATCACCTCTAGCACCTCTTCATTCTGTTGTAAACTATCTAACAAAGGCTCCATATGAATGTCCCAGAAGAGGGGTCCTAAGACGGAACCTTGAGGACATCCTTTAGTAACTGTCTTTCCAACTCTTTCGCTAGAGGATGATAGCCAGACCTCCCGATCCTCGCAATAGCTCCTCAGGCAACCATATAGCGGCCCTGGACACTCTTTCTCCCGCAGGCAGGAGAAGAGCGAAGGCCACCACAGGTTGTCGAGGGCGCCACTGATGTCAACCATGATGCCAACCACGTATTTGTGCGGGGTCGAGCCACAGACCTCGGCCGCCAGGGCGATTGCATCAGATGCCGACCGCCCCGGCCTGAACCCGAACTGCCTGCCACTCATCCCGCACAACACTCGGTGTGCTGTCAGTCTGTCAGCCAGCAATTTCTCCAATATTTTGCCAAATATATCCAGCAGCAGATCGGCCTGTAAGATTTCACTTCTGCAGGATCCTTATCTGGTCCTTTCTTTATGATAACTACATGTGCCATTTTCCATTTCTTTGGGAATTTTCTCTGTCGGAGGCATTCATTATACAGATGTGTTAGTGGCGCAGTCAGCTGAGGCGCCAGAAACTGCACCACCTCCGCCACAATGCCGTCTGGCCCAGGTGTTTTTCCTCTTTGCAGAGATCTTGTGTGGGTTGCTACCTCCTCCTCTGAGAAGGGGTAGACAGCCGTCTCATGGGTGTATATTTCTTGGTCTTGATCTCTGAGTTGCTGCTGTCCCTCCGTCTCCCCATCCGCATTGTCGTCAGGCAGCAGGGACTGGAGGAGGACCCCCGCAGTCTCCTGCCAGGACTCCGTCATCCTATCCCCGTACCTGACAGTTGATAACTCCAGAGGAGAGCGGATTTTTTCTCTCACCAACTTATATGGAAGCCCCCACGGGTCCGTGACGAGCTGGTTGAGCACAAAGTTTTCCCAACTTTTCATTCTAACTTCCCGCAGTTCCTTTTGGAATTTCCGCTTTTTCTCCCTGTACAGCAACTGCCACCTTTGTCGTTCCTGCCAGACGACACTGCGCTGATAATACCTCCTTAGCCTTCTGACAGACTGACGCAGTTCTCCTAGTTCGGCAGACCATGGTGACGGGGAGGCCGCCATGGCCCTCCTCCTAGTAGGTACGGCTGCCCTCACCGCTCTTGTCACTGCAGTCACCAGTTCCTCTGCCCTCTGGTCTACATCCATGTCCAAGTGCATGTCATCTTCCGGTGATGGAGGAATGTTACACTCCCTCGCTAAGCGTTCCCAATCGGCTCTTCTATAGTTTAGTTGTACTTCCCACCCCGTGGCCCAGCGGCACTCTCTTTCTCCTATGGTGAAAGTTATCAGATTATGGTCGCTTGAGGTGGCATTCTCTGTGACTCTCCAGTTTTGAAGATTGTTAGCTGTGTTCGGAGTTACTAGGGTGACATCGATGTTTGTGCCCTGTCCTCCACCTGCAGCGTAGGTGGGTGGATTGCCGGGTCTGTTAGCCACCACAAGTTGTGATACCATAATAAGTTCTTCGACCTTTTCGCCATTAGCATCTCTTGTGCCACTGTACCACAGGGGGGATTTTGCGTTAATGTCGGCAGTTATTACGAGTTTGCTTCCCCGCAACGCCGTGGTAACTCTCGCTAGGTGGTCTATGTAAAGTTCTATGTTGTCCCCATACTGAAAGTACATGTTTATGAGAGTTAAAATTCCCGTAGGGGATTGAAGCTCCACGACGTTGCAGTGGCTAGTTGTGAACTGTGAGAGTATGGTAACTCTCAAGAGTTTATTTGTTATTATAATTGCTGCCTTCGGGTCATCCCCTCTGCTGACTATGTGCCAGCTTGCAGCAGCAAAAGCTATTTTCCCAGCCAGGGAGTATGGCTCCTGTAGACAGAGTACATCTAATCTCCTCTCCTCCTCCTCCTTTCGGAGCTCCTGCATTACGAGTCTGCTGTTGTGTGTGTTAAGCTGTCCTATAGTTATTTTTGTCATTATGGGAAGTATGTGTGAATTCGGTCATGTGGCCAGGTCTTACTCCAGTCAAATGCAATTCGTCCATGTGCTATTACTGATTGTTGGTAAATGTCGTCAAGATCAAATTTCTCTCCTCGTCTTTCGAATACTTTCTTGAGCAAGTCTCGCAAGGCTCCAAAGTCGGTGGGGAGATTCACTGATTTTAGCTGGATTCTGTCAACAGCCTCCATAACCGAAAAAGTTATCTTCCTGCCGTCTTCATGTCCTACACGGAGAATTGCTAGAGCCACAGGATGCCCTTGCCGTTGTAGGTGTAGTTTCGGCTTTGTTTCCCGGCTTCCAGAGGAGGGAATTTTAGCCATTGGGGGGAGATTGGTTTGAATGCCTATATCCATTGTTGGAAATTCGGTTTGTATGGCCATGTCTTTTGTTTCAATTTTGGTGGCTCCCGAAAGCGACCTCAAAAAATCCTTGAATCTATTTGCCCGCATGGCATCCCTCCTCCTTTTGCTCGGGGACTTTCGCTTTGGCATCCTGTTCGGTATGCCGGGCTCAGCCATAGTCAGTTCTAGAGATCAATCTCTGCTCCAACATTCTGTATGTCGGGCAATTTCTGCCTGTGGCTCCGCAAGACTTCTTCCCTCGATTCTTGCATGGTATGCAAACTGCTGCCGCCTTGCAGTCCTTGCGGCTGTGACCTTTTTCCCCACACTTAGTGCACGCCGGCTCCCTGGTGCACAGCCTTAGGATGTGGTCCAAGTCGCCACAGTTGTGGCAACGAGGTACCACGACATAATCTCTAGTGTTGATGGCATGGAAGCCAACATACAATCTGCCCATTGTTGTTATATTCTTCCACATTGGTGCCGATACTTCGGCGACGTGTCACTGTTCCACTCGCTAATAGAGTTAGGAAAAAACGTCTTTTTATGTACCTCCGAATGAGTTCTAATTTGTCATATCTTGTCCTCGCGGCCCTTATGCACAATGTATGTTGGAGGCAGTAGAATCGTTCTGCAGTCAGTTTCAAATGCTGGTTCTCCAAATTTTCTCAATAGTGTTCTTGGAAAGGAATGTTGCCTTGGCTCCAGGGATTCCCATTTGAGTTCCTGAGCATGTCCTTAGCACTTACATCTTGTTCGAGCATACCGGTAACAAATCTAGCAGTCCTCTGAAATGCTTCGATGACTTCCTTTAATCCGACCTGATACGGATGCCAAACACTCGAGTAGTACTCAAGAATAGGTCGCAATAGAGTCCCATATACAGTCTCCTTTATAAATGAACCACACTTTCCTAGAATTTTCCCAATAAACCGAAGTCGACCATTTGTCTTCCCTACCACAATCATTACAAGCTCGTTCCATTTTATTTTGCTTTGCAATGTTACACCCGGATATTTAACGTGCTGTGTTAAGCTGGACACTATTAATGATGTACCCAAACATTACAGGTTTGTTTTTTTGCCTCATTCACATTAACTTCAATTTTTCTACATTCATCACACCAACTAGAAATTTTATCTAAGTCATCTTGTATCCTTCTACAGTCGTTCAACTTATACACTGTACTGTACACCACGGCATCATCAGCAAACAACCGCATATTGCTATCCACCCAGTCCACCAAATCATTTATGTATATAGAGAATAACAGTGGTTCTATCACAATTCCGAGGGCACTCTTGGCGATACCCTTGTTTCTGATGAATACTTGCCATCAAGGACAACATATTAGGTTCTATAAGTTAAAATGTCTTCGAGTAACTGTGATATTTAGGAACCTCTTTCATAGCTAGTACCTTCTTTATCACTGCAACAGGTCACCGTGTCAAACGCTTTCTGGAAATCTAGAAATACTGAATCTGCCTGTTGTCCTTCATCTGTAGTTTGTAGTATGTCATGTGAGAAATGAGAAATCTGAGTTTCACATGAGCGGTGCTTTCTAAAACCTTGCTGATTAGTGGTCATAATATTCTCGGTCTCACGAAAAATATTATATTCGAACAGAGAGGGTGTTCAAGGATTCTGTAGCAAACAGATGTTAGGGATATTGGTCTGTGGTTTTTTGGATCGGTTCTTTTGCCCTTCTTATATACAGGAGTCACCTGCACTTTCTTCCAGTCGCTTGGGACATTGCACTGGGCGAGAGATTCTCGATAAATGCAAGCTAGGTAAAGGGCCAATTCCGTAGAGCACTCTTTTTAAAAACAGAATTGGGATTCTATGCGGACTGGGTGACTTATTTGTTTTCAACTCTTTCAGTTGTTTTTCTACGCCAGGGTGCCTATTCCTATGTCGTCCATACGGGAGCCTGTTCGATTGTTAACCGACGGTGGTTTGTACGATTCTCCTGATTGAACGATTTTTTAAACGTGAAATTTAAAACTTCGTCTTTCGTTTTGCTGTCTTGAACTGTTACACGAGACTGGTCAACAAGTGACTAGATAGAAATCTTACACCCACTTAGCGATTTCATATAGGACCAGAATTTTCTCGGGTTCACTGCCTGATATTATGCTAAGATATGATGGTCGTAATACATCTCTTCACAGACACACGAATTTCTACTAATCTTTACTTGAGATCGTATTAGATTCTGCAACCATTTCTTCTGGTTGTCATAATGTTCAAAATAACACCCAACTTTCTTTACTTTTATTACTTCTTCATCTCTGTCAGACACCATTTCTCCTATTCTACACTCCTGGAAATGGAAAAAAGAACACATTGACACCGGTGTGTCAGACCCACCATACTTGCTCCGGACACTGCGAGAGGGCTGCACAAGCAATGATCACACGCACGGCACAGCGGACACACCAGGAACCGCGGTGTTGGCCGTCGAATGGCGCTAGCTGCGCAGCATTTGTGCACCGCCGCCGTCAGTGTCAGCCAGTTTGCCGTGGCATACGGAGCTCCATTGCAGTCTTTAACACTGGTAGCATGCCGCGACAGCGTGGACGTGAACCGTATGTGCAGTTGACGGACTTTGAGCGAGGGCGTATAGTGGGCATGCAGGAGGCCGGGTGGACGTACCGCTGAATTGCTCAACACGTGGGGCGTGAGGTCTCCACAGTACATCGATGTTGTCGCCAGTGGTCGGCGGAAGGTGCACGTGCCCGTCGACCTGGGACCGGACCGCAGCGACGCACGGATGCACGCCAAGACCGTAGGATCCTACGCAGTGCCGTAGGGGACCGCACCGCCACTTCCCAGCAAATTAGGGACACTGTTGCTCCTGGGGTATCGGCGAGGACCATTCGCAACCGTCTCCATGAAGCTGGGCTCGGTCCCGCACACCGTTAGGCCGTCTTCCGCTCACGCCCCAACATCGTGCAGCCCGCCTCCAGTGCTGTCGCGACAGGCGTGAATGGAGGGACGAATGGAGACGTGTCGTCTTCAGCGATGAGAGTCGCTTCTGCCTTGGTGCCACTGAGGGTCGTATGCGTGTTTGGCGCCGTGCAGGTGAGCGCCACAATCAGTACTGCATACGACCGAGGCACACAGGGCCAACACCCGGCATCATGGTGTGGGGAGCGATCTCCTACACTGGCCGTACACCACTGGTGATCGTCGAGGAGACACTGAATAGTGCACGGTACATCCAAACCGTCATCGAACCCATCGTTCTACCATTCCTAGACCGGCAAGGGAACTTGCTGTTCCAACAGGACAATGCACGTCCGCATGTATCCCGTGCCACCCAACGTGCTCTAGAAGGTGTAAGTCAACTACCCCGGCCAGCAAGATCTCCGGATCTGTCCCCCATTGAGCATGTTTGGGACTGGATGAAGCGTCGTCTCACGCGGTCTGCACGTCCAGCACGAACGCTGGTCCAACTGAGGCGCCAGGTGGAAATGGCATGGCAAGCCGTTCCACAGGACTACATCCAGCATCTCTACGATCGTCTCCATGGGAGAATAGCAGCCTGCATTGCTGCGAAAGGTGGATATACACTGTACTAGTACCGACATTGTGCATGCTCTGTTGCCTGTGTCTATGTGCCTGTGGTTCTGTCAGTGTGATCATGTGATGTATCTGACCCCAGGAATGTGTCAATAAAGTTTCCCCTTCCTGGGACAATGAATTCACGGTGTTCTTATTTCAATTTCCAGGAGTGTACATAAAAACTTTTTCTGCCATATCTACCTCTCCTGTTACACTTTCCCCATTTACGGTGCTTTCTTCCCCATTCTCTATAGGATTCTCATTAATATTGCAGCCCTCATCTACAGTAAGATCCTGGTCACAGTTTCATTATTTAACCTCTGCTCCTCGCTAACGTCGTTCCTAGATTCACAGTTATCAGCTTTTCTTTCAAAAAATTCTACCACAGTTCCCAGAAATGTACATATTCTTACGCCATTTCTTTCTTTTGACACATCTGCTTTTTTCTGTACCATTATTAGGATGTTTCGTTGGTGGTGGTTTGCAAAGGGCTTTTCTAGCGGATTTAACTTACGTTTTGGCTGCCTGCAAAAGCTGCTATTAGTTTTCCTCACCGCCCACTCTGGCTTTGAAGTGTAATTTCAGCCTAATTGAGGTTATATCGCTTAATAGTGGCGCCAATTTACAAATTATGCAGCCAGTTTAGCAATTTCTGAATATGATGCCAATTTACCAATTATACAACCAGTTTATCAATTTCCAGATTTTTAGATTTCTAATAATTTGCTAATTGTACAGCCAATCCTACCAATTTCCTAACATTTAAAAACGTGATACAGGAGACTGTTACAAGACACAAGATTCTGCTGCTGTAAGGTCAACTGCTAGAACTTTATAATGTGTGTATGTATGTGTGTGTGTGTGTGTGTGTGTGTGTGTGTGTGTGTGTGTGTGTGTCTGCTGTCATTGGTTGATAGGTTTGAAAGTAAGAAAAAGTTTTATAGGCCATAATTATTTACATGTGTGTAAATATTATCAGTTTACAAGGGACAGTTACTGTAATAGCCACTCATTGTAATGCTCCTCCTGGTTGCTTGTTAGTCCAAGTAAACTGTTATATCTTGATGTAGAAGGGTGCTGCTGTGGTTAAGACAATAGTAGGTTGTGGAACTGGTCCGGCAGTTCTGCCAGCATTGGATTATGAGCTCTTTGGGCTGCAGATAGTTGCTACTGCGGCTGTGCCACTGCATAGTCGAATGACAACACGGTTGATAGGTTGAGAAGACATCCAGTGGACAGTGGCTGCAACTGCTGAGGTAAAATTAAACATATAATGTGTGCATAGAATGTCATTGTGGCGTCGATAGTTACAATGCCACAACATAGGTGCACGCTCTTGTAAGTTGGCACTACGAGAGAAGACTAACTACGCCGACCACAGCGCTCTCTGGCCGACGCTGTGGAGCTCAGCGAGTGCTGTCTTGATTTCTACCCATTTCCTAAAGAGCAGACGGCCTGGAAATATCGCTTTGACTACTGAGTGGGCTAGCTTGCTATTGAGACTTTGTATTACATTAGACATGGTCTACGGGTTCACACCTACCTGCTCATCCTAGCCAAAGTTATTTATGTCTCTGATATTTACTTATGTTTTTGACTCCAGTAAAAAGTGTCAAAATGACATGCAGTACAGAAGTGCCTCACCTCTCCTGCTCCTACCCGCTTCCTTCACTCTCGGCCTATATTACGGAAGCAGTTCACCGGAGCAGACCCACCCGCCGCCTATCCGGGCGGGATACAAAACAGTGGCGATGAGGATGGGATGAATTTTTTTTCTCCCCTTACCTCTGTTTCTTGCTCGGTACTGTTTTATCTTTTTTGTTCTCTCTCCGTGTGACTGAGTGAATGAGCGCTCCCACCCTTTGCTCTAAGAAATCATTTTGAGATAACGATGGTTTCGCAAAAGGAAGAGGCTTCACTGTCCAATATTGCAGGGTTTCAGGCTCAGCAAATGACGAAACTGCTTGCTGCTATGAATGGACTTGTCACAATACAAACTGCAGCTGCCTCGGCACCTCCGACGCCCCCGCCTGTGTCGCAGGCCATTCCATGCCTACGATCCAGACTCTGAACGCTGGCCGGAGTACACTGCTCAGCTCGATGCCCACTTCGCCGCATACAATATATCACGTACAGAGTGGCTTGCCTTTTTCATTGCCAACGCCGGTGTTGTCTTATACCTTGTGCTCCTAAAATTGTTTCCCACCACCCGCCCAGAAACTAAAACTTGCGCTGAAGTGACAGAAGCTTTAAACTCCCACTTCCGCCACAGTGTAAATGTGGTAGCTGCACGCTATAAATTTTTCCGTCTCCGGTGTGGTCCTGCTCAGTCAGATAAATCATGGTTAGCTGACCTTCAGGGACCAACATCTGATTGTGATTTTAATTGTTCCTGTGGACTCTCCTATGCGGATATCATGATTCGGGATGCTATAGCGCAGGATGTGGCGGATCACCGCATCCTCGAGCAACTCCTAAGATTTAAAAACCCGTCTTTGCAGGAAGTAGTAGACTTTCTAGACAGACATAATACATTAGATATGGCTACTTCCACGTTCGACGTGACCTCGGGTGTGTGTACTGTTAGCGAGGCACAACACGTGCCCTCCCGCCCTGCCCAGGCAAGGAAGCCACGCCGCGCCGCTCGCGCTCAAGTAAACAATTTTCCAACCAGGCACTCACTAAAAAATTGAAATCTTGTCCGAACTGCTTTCGTGCCCACCCACGGGACAGTTGCCCATCCCGTCATGCACAGTGTTATTTTTTCAATAAGAAAGAACATGTGCAAGCTGTGTGTAATAAGAGACACTCTAATTCCCAGACTGTTTCACGTTCGCGTGGGCATCACCGCACCGGACACCACTGTAATCAAAGTTCCAATCATCAGCCTATGGACATCAATACCATTTTTTCAACGCCTTTTGCTTCACGTGCTTCTACAGCTCATAGTGTGCATGAACAAATTTTGCCAGATGCTTACTCTCGCATTCAGCACGATGCGAATAAACTTTTTGTGACTTTGAACATTTGTGGACGTTCTGTTCGCATGCAGCTGGACACTGGTGCGTCTGTTCCTTTAATCAACATATCAACGTATGACTTGCTTGGTTCGCCCCCTCTTCGTCATTCACCTTCCACGCTGACTGCATTTACTGGACAGAAAATATCAATGCTAGGCGTGTGTAGTTTGCAAGCCACGATAGTGTGACGATGAAAACTGTGTCTTTTCATGTGCTCCACTCTAGTAATGCTCCGAACATTTTTGGCATGGTCGCATTTGAACTCTTTGGCCTCGCAATTCAGGGCAATGCACTTCGTGTCAACGCTTGTGACCATGCACACAATGTGGGCGCAATATGTGATGATTTTGCTGAACTCTTTTCTGAGGACCTTGGTTGTGCCACAGACTTTGCAGCGCATATTGTGGTTAGAGACAATGCCATGCCTAATTTCCGCCTGGTAACGCATCTACAGCGTCACGCCGTAGCTGCTGAACTTCAGTATTAGCAAGACAGTGGTGCCATTGAACCTGTTTCTGCTTCGCAATGGGCTTCGCCTTTAGTGTGTGTGTAAACACCAAATGGTCGTCTCTGTATTTGTGCTGACTCTAAGTCTACCGACAATCCCCAGACAGTGGTAGCTACGTTTCCCTTACCGTGTCCTGAAGACGTTTTTGATAAACTTGGTGCGGGAAAATTCTTTTCCATGATTGACATGCGGGATGCATACTTTCAAATTCCGCTCGACGAACAGTCGCGGCGATATTTTGTGATCAACACCCACCTTGGATGAATGATGAGATAAAAGAAATTATTCAGGCAATGAAGGGAGACGAAAATTTAATAGTCATGGGTGACTGGAATTCGAGAGTAGGAAAAGGGAGAGAAGGAAACATAGTAGGTGAATATGGATTGGGAGTAAGAAATGAAAGAGGAAGCCGTCTGGTAGAATTTTTCACAGAGCATAATTTAATCATAGATAACACTTGGTTCAAGAATCATAAAAGAAGGTTGTATACATGGAAGAATCCTGGAGATACTAGAAGGTATCAGATAGATTATATAATGGTAAGACAGAGATTTAGGAACCAGGTTTTAAATTGTAAGACATTTTCAGGGGCAGATGTGGACTCTGACCACAATCTATTGGTTATGAACTGTAGATTAAAACTGAAGAAACTGCAAAAAGGTGGGAATTTAAGGAGATGGGACCTGGATAAACTGACTAAACCAGAGGTTTTACAGAGTTTCAGGGAGAGCATAAGGGAACAACTGACAGGAATGGGGGAAAGAAGTACAGTAGAAGAAGAATGGGTAGCTCTGAGGGATGAAATAGTGAAGGCAGCAGAGGATCAAGTAGGTAAAAAGACGAGGACTGGTAGAAATCCTTGGGTAACAGAAGAAATATTGAATTTAATTGATGAAAGGAGAAAATATAAAAATGCAATAAATGAAGCAGGCAAAAAGGAATACAAATGTCTCAAAAATGAAATCGACAGGAAGTGCAAAATGGCTAAGCAGGGATGGCTAGAGGACAAATGTAAGGATGTAGAGGCTTATCTCACTAGGGGTAAGATAGATACTGCCTACAGGGAAATTAAAGAGACCTTTGGAGAGAAGAGAACCACTTGTGTGAATATCAAGAGCTCAGATGGAAACCCAGTTCTGAGCAAAGAAGGGAAAGCAGAAAGGTGGAAGGAGTATATAGAGGCACTATACAAGGGTGATGTACTTGAGGACAATATTATGGAAATGGAAGAGGATGTAGATGAAGATGAAATGGGATATACGATACTTCGGGAAGAGTTTGGCAGAGCACTGAAAGACCTGAGTCGATACATGGCCCCGGGAGTATGCAACATTCAATTAGACATACTGACGGCCTTGGGAGAGCCAGTCCTGACAAAACTCTACCATCTGATGAGCAAGATGTATGAGACAGGCGAAATACCCTCAGACTTCAAGAAGAATATAATAATTCCAATCCCAAAGAAAGCAGGTGTTGACAGATGTGATAATTACCGAACTATCAGTTTAATAAGTCACAGCTGCAAGATACTAACACGAGTTCTTTACAGACGAATGCAAAAACTGGTAGAAGCCGACCCTGGGGAAGATCAGTTTGGATTCCGTAGAAATATTGGAACACGTGAGGCAATACTGACCTTACAACTGATCTTAGAAGAAAGCTTAAGGAAAGGCAAACCTACGTTTCTAGCATTTGTAGACTTAGAGAAAGCTTTTGACAATGTTGACTGGAAAACTCTCTTTCATATTCTAAAGGTGGCAGGGGTAAAATACAGGGAGCGAAAGGCTATATACAATTTGTACAGAAAGCAGATGGCAGTTATAAGAATCGAGGGGCGTGGAAGGGAAGCAGTGGTTGAGAAGGGAGCGAGACAAGGTTGTAGCCTATCCCCGATGTTATTCAATCTGTATATTGAACAAGCAGTAAAGGAAACAAAAGAAAAATTCGGAGTAGGTATTAAAATCCATGGAGACGAAATAAAAACTTTGAGGTTCGCCGATGACATTGTAATTATGTCAGAGACAACAAAGGACATGGAAGAGCAGTTGAACGGAATGGACAGTGTCTTGAAAGGAGGATATAAGATGAACATCAACAAAAGCAAAACGAGGATAATGGAATGTAGTCGAGTTAACTCGGGTGATGCTGAGGGAATTAGATTAGGGAATGAGACACTTAAAGTAGTAAAGGAGTTTTGCTATTTGAGGAGCCAATAACTGATGATGGTCTAAGTAGAGAGGATATAAAATGTAGACTGGCAATGGCAAGGAAAGCGTTTCTGAAGAAGCGAAATTTGTTAACATCGAGTATAGATTTAAGTGACAGGAAGTCGTTTCTGAGAGTATTTGTATGGAGTGTAGCCATGTATGGAAGTGAAACATGGACGATAAATAGTTTGGGCAAGAAGAGAATAGAAGCTTTCGAAATGTGGTGCTACAGAAGAATGCTGAACATTAAATGGGTACATCACATAACTAATGAGGAGGTATTGAATAGAATTGGGGAGAAGAGGAGATTGTGGCACAACTTAACAAGAAGAAGGGCCCGGTTGGTAGGACGTGTTCTGAGGCATCAAGAGATCACAAATTTAGCATTGGAGAGCAGCGTGGAAGGTAAAAATCGTAGAGGGAGACCGAGAGATGAATACACTAAGCAGATTCAGAAGGATGTAGGATGCAGTAAGTACTGGGAGATGAAGAAGCTTGCACAGGACAGGGTAGCATGGAGAGCTGTATCAAACCAGTCTCACGACTGAAGACCACAACAACAACCCACCATGGATTGTTTAAGTTTCGCCGCCTTCCGTTCAGTAGTGCTTCGGGTCCTGCTATTTTTCAGTCTCACTTGCAGCAGTTGAGTGCTACTGTCCCTGGTTGTTCCAATTATCTGGACGGTATTGTGGTATCAGGTCGCACCCCTGACGAACATCTGCAGAATTTGCGTGCCTTATTTACTGCACTTCTGCAGGCAGGACTCAAGTGTAACAGAAAAAAGTGCAAATTTTTTCAAACTGAGATTCAGTATTTAGGTCATATGATTAACGGACAGTGTATGCACCCCTTACCATCACATCTCCGTGCGATTAGGGACTTGTCAGCACACAGGAACTTGAAGGAATTTCAGTCTCTGTTAGGCAAAATTACATATTATGTTCGGTTTATACCACATGCAGCACACACTGCTGCGCCTTTGCATCGCTTTCGGCGTAAGAACGTTCCTTTTGTTTGGTCTTTCGATCCCTCCAAACCAGTTGTTTTGGCTCTCGATGCATCTTCTCACAGCATCGGAGCAGTTCTGTCGATCGCTTTTGCGTCTAAATTGCTCACTTTTGCTCAGCAAAACTATTCTCAAATCGAGAAAGAGGATTTAGCTATTGAATATGGAGTGACCAAGTTTCATGATTTTTTGTACGATCGCAAGCTCTATTTGGTCACCGACAATAAGCCTTTGACGTCGTTGTTTCACCCGTCAAAGCCAGTTCCAGCCCGTACTACACAAAAGTTGCAACGTTGGTCTTTGCTTTTGTCGAACTACAATTATGAAATTTAGTTTCGGCCTACGGCCCAGCATGGCAATGCCGAAGCTTTGTCTCTTCTACCTATCGGTCCTGACAAAGTGTTTGATTCTTCCGAACTGTCATGCATGTTCACTGACTCCCAAAATAAGAATTTCGCTGATGGTTTTCCAGTGTATTTTCGTCGCGTTGCTACCACGACAGCCGCCAATGCTTCTTTGCAGATTGTTTTGCAGTATATTCGTACTCAATGCCTCCATCTGCTACGCAGGCTAGTGATCCCCTTGTTCAATGTTACTTTGCGCAACGTCCCAACTTGTCTGTACACCACAGTGTTATTTTGTTACTAACTGAGAATGATCAGTCTTGTGTGGTTGTACCTCGTTCACTGCAGTCGGAAATCCTCCATTTACTGCACGCTAGTCATTGGAGTATAGTGCGGACAAAGCAATTAGCGTGTCGTCACTGCACTTGGGTCGGTATTGATAACCAAATTGAGAATTTGCTTGTTAATTGTCGCTCTTGCACGGAGCACCAATCTGCTCCCTGCCAGCACTTCTTTGCGTGGCCAACTTCTACTGCGCCTTGGCAGCGCATTCATAATGATTTTGCGGGTCTGGGTCACCCACTGGTTGATAGTCATTGATGCTTACAGCAAAATGGTTCAAATGGCTCTGAGCACCATGGGACTTAACTTCTCAGGTCATCAGTCCCCTAGAACTTAGAACTAGTTAAACCTAACTAACCTAAGGACATCACACACATCCATTCGAACCTGCGATCGTAGCGGTCGCGCAGCTCCAGTCTGTAGCGCCTAGAACCGCTTGGCCACCCCGGCCAGCGAGGTTAATTAATTGATCAATTTAAATAAGTAGTCAAACAAATTCATAAGAGTGAGAGGGGCTATTCGAATAACTCAGACCGCTCGACCACTCCAGCCGGCTGCTTACAGCAACCTTCCTTTTATTGTACCTATTTCTTCCACCACATCTGCCAGTACTATTCGGACTTTGACGTCTATTTTTTGTGTTGAGGGCCGTCCTGAAGTCATTGTCTCCGACAATGGCCCCCAATTTGTGTCCACCGAGTTTGAAGAGTTCTGTGCTGCTAACGGCATTCGCCATCTGACCTCAGCCCCATTCCTCCCCAAGTCCAGAGTTTGAAACACGAACAGCTGCTAGCATGAGTTTCTTAGAAGTAGATACCTTAGAGGTTGCGAAGCAACTCAAATCGCTTGATACGGGCAAGTCTTCAGGTCCAGATCGTATACCGATTAAGTTCCTTTCAGATTACGCTGATACAATAGCTCCCTACTTAGCAATCATATACAACCGCTCGCTCACCGATAGATCTGTACCTGCAGATTGGAAAATTCCGCAGGTCGCACCAGTGTTTAAGAAGAGTAGTAGGAGTAATCCATCGAACTACAGACCTATATCACTGACGTCGGTTTGCAGTAGGGTTTTGGAGCATATACTGTATTCAAACATAATGAATCACCTCGAAGGGAACGATCTATTGATACGTAATCAGCATGGTTTCAGAAAACATCGTTCTTGTGCAACGCAGCTAGCTCTTTATTCGCACGAAGTAATGGCCGCTATCGACAGGGGATCTCAAGTTGATTCCGTATTTCTAGATTTCCGGAAAGCTTTTGACACCGTTCCTCACAAGCGACTTCTAATGAAGCTGCGGGCCTATGGGGTATTGTCTTAGTAGTGCGACTGGATTCGTGATTTCCTGTCAGGAAGGTCGCAGTTCGTAGTAATAGACGGCAAATCATCGAGTAAAACTGAAGTGATGTCAGGTGTTCCCCAGGGAAGCGTCCTGGGACCTCTGCTGTTCCTGATCTATATAAATGACCTGGGTGACAATCTGAGCAGTTCTCTTAGGTTGTTCGCAGATGATGCTGTAATTTACCGTCTAGTAAGGTCATCCGAAGACCAGTATCAGTTGCAAAGCGATTTAGAAAAGATTGCTGTATGGTGTGGCAGGTGGCAGTTGACGCTAAATAACGAAAAGTGTGAGGCGATCCACATGAGTTCCAAAAGAAATCCGTTGGAATTCGATTACTCGATAAATAGTACAATTCTCAAGGCTGTCAATTCAACTAAGTACCTGGGTGTAAAAATTACGAACAACTTCAGTTGGAAAGACCACATAGATAATATTGTGGGGAAGGCGAGCCAAAGGTTGCGTTTCATTGGCAGGACACTTAGAAGATGCAACAAGTCCACTAAAGAGACAGCTTACACTACACTCGTTCGTCCTCTGTTAGAATACTGCTGCGCGGTGTGGGATCCTTACCAGGTGGGTTTGACGGAGGACATCGAAAGGGTGCAAAAAAGGGCAGCTCGTTTTGTATTATCACGTAATAGAGGAGAGAGTGTGGCAGATATGATACGCGAGTTGGGATGGAAGTCATTAAAGCAAAGACGTTTTTCTTCGCGGCGAGATCTATTTACGAAATTTCAGTCACCAACTTTCTCTTCCGAATGCGAAAATATTTTGTTGAGTCCAACCTACATAGGTAGGAATGATCATCAAAATAAAATAAGAGAAATCAGAGCTCGAACAGAAAGGTTTAGGTGTTCGTTTTCCCCGCGCTCTGTTCGGGAGTGGAATGGTAGGGAGATAGTATGATTGTGGTTCTACCCTCTACCAAGCACTTAAATGTGAATTGCAGAGTAATCATGTAGATGTAGATGTAGATGCAGAAGTCGAACGGCGAGGCTGAACGCTTTGTGCGTACGTTTAAGTCGCAGATGAACAAGTTGCGCACCACACACTCTTGCGAGCACGTGCTATGGACTTTCCTTGCTCCATATCGCTCCCAGCCACGCGGCGCCCATTCCCCAATGGAACTGCTACATGGCCGTGCACATCGGTCGCTATTGCAGCTGTTGCACCCGCCGCTGCACGCTCCCACTGCTTCGCCTCGTTCTGGCTTGGCGCCGCATGACTTGGTTTTCTATCATGTTTTCTCTGGCAGGCAGTGCTGGGAGCAGGGGCGCAGTCTTCTCCAGCTTGGCCGCGCCTTATTTGTAATTTCTGGTCAGTCCGGCACTGTCAAGCGACACCAGGGCCAGATCTGTCTGTGCCGTCCTCGGTTTTCTGCCGCTGGTTCTTTTCCTTCAGAATTGGACGCTTCATGGCTTCGCTGCCACAGCCCGCGACTCCACCGATGGCGCCTCCGCCACTAGCGCCTACCCCCCCAGGGGGTCCACAACTCTTTTGTGGATACGTGCGTGGCGAGCACGGGGCCCCGAGCCATTGCAGCCTTCTTTCTCTCCTGGGCTGCATTTCCTTTCCCTTCCCCTCCTTTCCCCTCCATGCTCCTTTCCCCTCGCCCTCTCCTCTCCCTCTATTAGTGTCCTTGCTTATGTTGGCCCCGCTATCCTCCAGGTTCTGTTGGTTTTACACTCTGGCTTTGTTGCGTAATCATCTCCTCCTTTTGGCATTCCTTGATCCCCCTCTGGGGTTTGACCTCCATTCCAAATTTTCTCTTCCATAGTGTGAGCCATTTGGGAAAGAGCACCTTACCTAGTGTCTCCGACGTGCGCCCTCCTAGTACATTCCACCTTTTCTTTTACGTCGTTGTCTGATGCTAGGGTGCATAGCCAGCACGGTAGCCAGCCCGTGTGGGGGGGTCGCTATGTACCCTTTTGGTTGAGCCCCCTGAACACACAGGGATCACACTTCTGATACCTGAGCTGTGACCTCCTCATGCATGCCTTGGAGTGGTTGCTCGTCATCCTGGAGCATTGGAACTCCCGGCAATGGCCGCCGTGCCAGACGGCCCTTGCTGTGGCTGGGTGGCGCCCGTGAGGAGAGCCCCTGATCAGAGTGGGTGGTATCAGGGCGGACGCTATGCAGATGAAACGCATATGGGTCCAAAACTCTGGCCGTTCTTCTGCGGCCGTCTCTCTGCATGGTACTGATTCCTCAAGTGCTGCTTCTCTTGCCCCTTCGGCCTTCCCTTCCATGGCTACCCCCTGGGAAGAGGGTCAGGCCCGTCGTCTAGGGGCACAACCTTTCCCCCGTTATCTAGTTTGCACCAGGACTGATGGAGATACTTTCACCAGTGTCAAACCCTTTTTCTTTGTGGAACACATTGAAGACAAGTTCGGCGAAGTGGACTCCCTGAGCAAGATGCGGTCGGGTTCGTTGCTGATAAAAACTGCTTCAATTGCCCAATCTACGGTACTTCGTGCCTGTACCCATCTTGGCACAATTCCTGTGTCCATTACCCCTCACCAGTCTCTAAATATGATACAAGGTGTGATTTTTCACAGGGACCTCATCCTTCAAACTGATGAGGAACTTCGGGACAATCTCGGATGGCGGGGTGTTCACTTTGTTCGGCGTGTTCAGAAGGGTCCTAAAGATAATCGTATTGATACTGGTGCCTTCATCCTGGCCTTTGAAGGGGATACCCTTCCTGAGAAAGTTAAGATTATGGTCTATCGCTGTGATGTGAAGCCGTACATCCCACCTCCTATGCGGTGTTTTAAGTGCTTGCGTTTTGGCCACATGTCTTCTCGCTGTTCCCAGGACCCTCTCTGTGGTGACTGTGGACGTCCACTCCATGAGGGGAGTCCCTGTGTTCCCCCTCCTGTATGTGTAAATTGTCATGGTAGTCATTCTCCACGTTCACCAGATTGCCCAGTATATAAGAAAGAAAAAAAGATACGGGAGTATAAGTCCCTTGATCGTTTAAGCTACACAGAGGCCCGTAAGAAATATGCACGATTGCACCCTGTGTCCATGACATCTAGTTATGCCTTGGTTACATCGTCATCCCTTCCTCTCCCTTCCTTACCCCCATCCCGGGCCCCTCTCCTCCCCCCCTTCCCTGCGGCTCCCACACCTTCTCCTATGGGCGCTGCTCCCCATCCCCAGCCGGAGAAGTTTCCCACTCCTTCGGCGTCTGCCGGTCAAGGGCGCCTCTCCCGGGGTGCCCCTTCCCGGCACCTTCCAGGTCAAAGGTCTGCTGCCGCGCGGCGACCGCGAGAGCCGCGGTCTATCGGCCCCCAGGTCGCCTGGTCTCTTTCTGTTCCTGATCTTGCTGCAGCTGGCTCCTTTATGCCACACAGCCCTCCTCGATCTCAGCCTGAAAAGAAGAAGAAACATAAGTCCCAGGACAAAGAGCCTCTGGTGTCACCAGAGGTCCCTTCCCCGACTTCACAACCGGATTCTGACCTGTCGTTCATGGATGTCACCCCCTCCTTGTCGGTGATGGGTGGGGATCCGGCGGTATGACTGGATTTAGCGTGTTCAGCCCTCATTTAAACCATCGTTCTGTGGTTCTCCAATGAAATTGTAGGCTACTATCGTCACCTTCCGGAATTGAAATCCCTTCTTTCGTCCTACTCTGCAGCCTGTGTGGTTCTCCAGGAATCTCATTTTACTGATGCTCACTCACCGACCCTCCGTGGGTTCCGTGTTTTCTGTCGAAATCGGGTCGGACCCTTGCGGGCTTCTGGTGGCGTTTGTACGTTGGTCCGTACAGACATTGATAGCACGTGGATTCCTCTCCAAACTACATTGGAAGCGGTTGCTGTTAGGGTCCACTTAGACTCTGCAGTCACAGTTTGCAATCTTTATCTCCCTCCTGACAGGACTCTTACACCTGCTGTCTTAACCACCCTTCTTCAGCAACTTCCTCCTCCCTTCCTCCTCCTTGGGGATTTTAATGCTCATCATCCTTTGTGGGGCAGTGCCTTTCCATCTAGACGAGGTCTTCTTATAGACCAATTTATTGCAGACCACGACCTGTGCCTTCTTAATGATGGCTCCCCTACTCATTTCAGTGCTGGTCATGGTACCTTTTCTGCCATTGATCTTTCTCTTTCTTCTCCCTCTCTCCTCCCTTCATTACACTGGTCGCCACACGATGACCTTTGTGATAGTGACCATTTCCCGTTGATTATCACGCTCCCTTCCCGCTCCCCGATGGACAGGTTACCTCGTTGGTCTTTCCACCGCGCCGATTGGCCTCTATACACTGCACAGGTCGAGTTTTCTCCCTCTTTGTCGGGTTGTATTGATGACGTCCTACGTGACGTGTCTGACGCGATTGTTCGCGCTGCTAACCTTGCTGTCCCGCGCTCATCTGGACCATTTCGTCGCCGGCAAGTCCCGTGGTGGAGTACAGCCATTGCCATTGCCATCCGTGATCGCCGTCAAGCTTTGCAACACTTTAAGAGGCACCCATCCGTAGCCAGCCTTACTACCTTTAAGCGCCTTCGCGCTAAAGCCCGTTATTTAATCAAACAGAGCAAGCGGATATGTTGGGAACGATTCGTTTCTTCCCTTGGTTCTACTGTCCCTCTGTCACGGGTATGGGCTACACTTCGCTCTCTCCAAGGTTGCCATCGGCAGTCCACCCTCCCAGGCCTTCACCTCCCAGATGGCATTTGTACGGACCCATTAGTTCTCGCAGAACATCTTGCGACCCATTTTGCAGTGGCATCAGCGTCAGCCTCCTATCCAGCTGCTTTCCTTCATCAAAAACAGCAGGCTGAAGCTCTCACCTTATGTTTCACCACTTGTGAGTCAGAATCTTACAACGAACCTTTTACTGAATGGGAATTTATTTCTGCTCCATCTTCTTCTCATGATACGGCCCCTGGCCCAGATTCCATTCATAACCAACTGCTTCAACATCTCAGTGCTCCACAACGGCAACATCTTCTTCGGGTGTTTAACCGTATCTAGCTCCAGGGTGACTTCCCTTCTCAGTGGAGGGATAGCATTGTGGTTCCTGTCCTTAAGCCTGGTAAGAACCCCCTATCTGTTGACAGCTATCGGCCAATTAGTTTGACCAATGTTGTTTGTAAGTTACTTGAACGGCTGGTAGCCCGTCGGCTCACTTGGGTCCTCGAATCTCGGGATCTATTGTCCCCTTACCAGTGTGGCTTTCGAGAGGGACGATCTCCAATCGATCATTTACTCCGCTTGGAATCCGCAGTTCGGCAGGCTTTTTCCCAGCGCCGCCATTTGGTTGCAGTGTTTTTTGACCTTCGCAAGGCCTATGACACGGCCTGGCGCCATCACATCTTACTAACCCTTCATCAGTGGGGTCTTTGGGGCCCACTCCCGATTTTTATCCGTCAGTTCCTGATCCAAAAGGTCATTCAGAGTTCGAGTTGGTACTGCTTTTAGTTCTCCACGGACCCAGGAGACGGGCATCCCACAGGGTTCTGTCTTGAGTGTCCTTCTTTTCCTCATTGGTATCGATGGACTTGTGGCCTCTGTCGGTCCCTTGGTCGCCCCTGCCCTGTATGTGGATGATTTCTGCATTTGGGTTAGTTCCTCCTCGATGCCATCTGCAGAAAGGCAGCTCCAGGTGGCTATACGGCGTGCCTCTGCATGGACCCTCTCACACGGGTTTCAATTCTCTCCTTTAAAATCGCGGATGGTCCACTTCTGTCGCCGTACTACGGTCCACCCTGATCCAGAGCTCTATCTCGCTGCACAAAGATTGCCTGTGGTTCCACAGTTTCGTTTCCTGGGTCTTCTTTTCGACAACAAGCTCACTTGGCTGCCCCATATCAGACTCCTGAAGGTCAGATGTTCCCGTAAACTCAATGTCCTTCGCTTCCTCGCCCACTCCTCTTGGGGTGCGGACCGTTCCCTCCTCCTCCGTCTTTATCGTGCTCTAGTTCTGTCACGTTTGGACTATGGTTGTCAAGTTTATGGTTCAGCTGCTCCTTCCACACTGCACGTGCTGGATCCAGTCCACCATCGTGGTATCCGTTTGGCCACCGGTGCTTTCCCTACTAGCCCTGTTGATAGTCTCCTGGTTGAAGCTGGGATCCCCCCCCCCCCTTTTCTGTTCGACGGTCCCAGCTTCTGGTGTCTTATGCCCTCACTATCCGTTCTTCTCCCACTCATACTTCCTATTCTATCCTGTTCCCAGACCATGGACGTCGCCCACCCGACTCCCGCCCTCGGGCGGGTTTACCGGTTGGGCTGCGCCTTGCGTCTCTTTACCGTGATTTTCAGCTTCCTTCTTTGTCCTGTATTCCTCGCTCCCTCCCCTCCACCCCTCCTTGGTTAGTTCCTCGGCCTCGAATTCGGATGGATCTCCGCCGAGGTCCGAAAGATTCCATCCCCCCGGTGGTGTTCCGTTTCTTTTTCCGCCAAATTTTATGGGAGTTTCGGGATGCTGTTGTTTTTTACACTGATGGCTCTAAATCTGCTGATCATGTTGGGTATGCCTTCACGTCCTTTGTTGGAACGGAAAATCATCTGCTGCCACCTACATGTGGGGTGTTTACTGCGGAGTTGATGGAAATTTCCCGGGCCCTTACCTTTATTAAACAATCCCAACACAACCACGTTTTGTTATGTACGAACTCGATGAGCGGCCTTCTTGCTATTGACCGGTGTTTTTCGCGCCATCCCTTGGTCTCTGCCATCCATGACCATCTCGCTGATCTTCACCGTGCTGCTTGTTCTATTGACTTCCTATGGGTCCCGGGCCATGTGGGTATCCCGGGTAATGAGCTCGCTGATCGTTTGGCTGGGGGAGCAGTTACTTACCCCCCGTTTTCTGTAATCCCTCCTTCAGCGGATTTACGGCTTCACATCAAATCCCACTTCGCACAGTCATGGGCCAATTCTTGGGAGGCTACTCCACTGTCTAATAAACTTCGTGCAATTAAGATGATACCAGGCCCATGGCGTTCTTCCTCTCGCCTCTCCCACAAGGACTTGACCACACTATGTCGTCTCCGCATTGGCCATACCAGGCTGACCCATGGTTTTCTTTTGCGTGATGAGCCACCCCCGCTATGTGGTTGTGGAGCCTTCCAGTCAGTGGCCCACATTTTGGTTGAATGCCCCCTTCTTTTGGCTCTGCGTGCTAATTACAGACTCCCCCACACTTTACCTTTGATGTTGCCTGACGTTTCCCGGATGGTCTCTCTGGTTCTCGGTTTCCTCCGGGAGAGTTGTTTTTATTCTCAGTTTTAAAGTTTTTAATCTCTCTCTGGTGTTGGGGCAGGGCGGTGAGTGTTTGGGTGTCTCCCACTGTAGGCAGTGTTCAGAGATTCCCGATTCACCTCCCTGACCGGAATCCTCTTTTCTTCCCTTTTTACTCTGTTTTTACCCTTTTTTTTTTATGGCTTGGTTAGTCTTTCTATTCCCATACTTACTTTCTACATTATAGCAGTTGTACCTTTTAAGTCACAGGTGGCCTTGCCTATGCTGCTTCAGCATAGTGTTGGGTTCGTTCTCTTGCCGACTTCCCTCATTTGTTTTTACTAATGACAACGTGCTGCCCATTTACGTTTTTCCCTTTTTCCGTTTTATTGTTCTGACTTTTCTGAAATGTCCCGTTAGCAGAATGGAGTCTATTTGAAACATGGGACTGATGACCTTGCTGTTTGGTCCCTTTAACCTCAAACAACCAACCAACCAACCAACCAACCAACTAGCGCCTACAGCGCGGGCGCCCGTGCAATCGTGTTCCTCCGCGGTGCCGGAGCCGATGGACACTGAGGCTGACATCGCGCCGCCGCCGCCGTCACCCATGGAGGTTGTTGCTTCGTCTCTTGATCTGAGCATACCCAGTGGCGGTGCACGTCCTGGACGGGTTTTGCAAGGGCCGTTTTCCTCGCCCCCTTGCGAGCAATTTGGTGATGTGGGTGGGCAGCTCGTCCCGGCAGTTCACCTGTCCGCCCCCTCAATTGCGCCGCCCATGGGTCCCCGCCATAGGAAACTCTATTCCATGACGGTGCTCCATTACAGGGGAGAGGGGTGTGGCGTCGATAGTTACGATGCCTCTACGTCGGTGCACGCTCTCGTAAGTTGGCACTACGAGAGAAGACTAACTACACCGACCACAGCGCGCTCTGGCCTAAGCTGTGGAGCTCAGCGAGTGCCGTCTTGATTTCTGCCCATTTCATCGAGAGCAGGCGGCCTGGAAATATCGCTTCGACTACTGAGTGGGCTAGCTTGCTATTGAGGCTTTGTATTAGATTAGACATGGACTACAGCTTCAGACCTACTGTTGTGGACTGGCAAGACAGTCAATCCACAATGACGGGTAGCCGAAAGGCACGCGTTTAAGCTCACGCAGGCTGGCGTGAGGTCTGGAACAGGTAAGGGAATTTATAGTAGCAAAGAACGTAAGTAACTACGGGAATACTTAACTTTAATTCATAATTGGTGAACATCGGTCTGACGGTACATGCATCACAAGATAAATAGCAAATGATAATGGCGCCTTGCTAGGTCGTAGCAAATGGCGTAGCTGAAGGCTATGCTAACTATCGTCTCGGCAAATGAGAGCGTAATTTGTCAGTGAACCATCGCTAGTAAAGTCGGCTGTACAACTGGGCGAGTGCTAGGACGTCTCTCTGGACCTGCCGTGTGGCGGCGCTCGGTCTGCAATCACTGACAGTGGCGACACGCGGGTCCGACGTATACTAACGGACCGCGGCCACTTTAAAGGCTACCACCTAGCAAGTGTGGTATCTGGCGGTGACACCACACCTACATCTACATCTACAAACATACTCCGCAAACCACCATACGGTTCGTGGTGGAGGGTACCTCGTACCACAACTAGCATCTTCTCTCCCTGTCCCACTCCCAAACGCCGGCCGGAGTAGCCGTGCGGTTGTAGGCGCTACAGTATGGAACCAAGCGACCGCTACGGTCGCAGGTTCGAATCCTGCCTCGTGCATGGATGTGTGTGATGTCCTTAGGTTAGTTAGGTTTAATTAGTTCTAAGTTCTAGGCGACTGATGACCTCAGAAGTTAAGTCGTATAGTGCTCAGAGCCATTTGAAGCATTTTGAACCACTCCCAAACAGAACGAGGGAAAAATGCCTATATGCCTCTGTACGAGCCCTAATCTCTCTTATCTTATGTTTGTGGTCTTTCCGCGAAATATAAGTTGGCGGCAGTAAAACTGTACTGCAGTCAGCCTCAAATACTGGCTCACTAAATTTCCTCAGTAGCGATTCACGAAAAGAACGCCTCCTTTCCTCCAGAGACTTCCACCCGAGCTCCTGAAGCATTTCCGTAACACTTGCGTGATGATCAAACCTACCAGTAACAAACCTAGCAGCCCGCCTCTGAATTGCTTCTATCTCCTCCCTCAATCCGACCTGATAGGGATCCCAAACGCTCGAGCAGTACTCAAGAGTAGGTCGTATTAGTGTTTTATAAGCGGTCTCCTTTACGGATCAACCACATCTTCCCAAAATTCTACCAATGAACCGAAGACGACTATCCGCCTTCCCCACAACTGCCACTACATGCTTGTCCCACTTCATATCGCTCTGCAATGTTACACCCAAATATTTAATCGACGTGACTGTGCCAAGCGCTACACTCTATATTTAGAGGTAGCTGCCATTCTTTACACCAATCACAAATCCTATCCAAGTCATTTTGTATCCTCCGACAGTCACTCAGCGACGACAGCTTCCCGTACACCACAGCATCATCAGCAAACAGCCGCACATTGCTATCCACCCTACCCAAAAGATCATTATGTAGATATAAAATAACAGCGGACCTACCGCACTTCCCTGGGGCACTCCAGATGATACCCTCACCTCCGATGAACACTCACCATCGAGGACAACGTACTGGGTTCTATTACTTAAGAAGTCTTCGAGCCACTCACATATTTGGGAACCAATCCCATATGCTTGTACCTTAGTTAGGAGTCTGGAGTGGGGCACCGAGTCAAACGCTTTCCGGAAGTCAAGGAATATGGCATCCGTCTGATATCCTTCATCCATGGTTCGCAAGATATAATGTGAAAAAAGGGAGAGTTGCGTTTCGCAGGAGCGATGCTTTCTAAAGCCGTGCTGATGCATGGACAGCAACTTCTCTGTCTCAAGGAAATTCATTATTTTCAAACTGAGAATATGTTCGAAAATCCTGCAACAAACCAATGTTAAGGATATTGGTCTGTAATTTTGAGGATCCATCCTTCTACCCTTGTTATATACAGGCGTCACCCGCGCTTTTTTCCAGTAGCTCGGGACTTTACGTTGGGCAAGAGATTCGCGATAAATGCAAGCTAAGTAAGGAGATAATGCAGTAGAGTACTCTCTGTAAAACCGAATTGGAATCCCATCAGGACCTGGCGATTTATTTATTTTCAACCCATTCAGCTGCTTCACAACCCCGGGGATGTCTATCACTATGTCCTCCATACGGGAATCTGTACGAGACTCAAACGGCGGTATGTTTGTAGGATCCTTCTGCGTGAAAGATTTCTCAAATTCTAAATTTAAAATTTCAGCTTTCGTTTTGCTGTCTTCCGTTGCCAGGCCAGACTGATCAGTGAGTGACTGGATGGAAGCCTTCGACCCTCTTACCGATTTTACGTAAGACCAGAATTTCCTAGGGTTTTCAGCAAGATCTTTTGCTAAGGTATGACGGTGGTAGTGGTCGCATCGCACTTTTTACAGCAGCACGAATCTCTACTAACTTTTGCCTGTCCTCATTTTCCCGATCTTTCTTGTACCGCGAGTGCAACTGTCTTTGCTTCCTGAGCTAGCCAAAGTCATGTATGTCTTTGATATTTACTTGAGTTTTTGACTCTAGTAAAAAGTGTTGAAATTACGTGTAGTGCTTCACCTCTCCTGCTTCTACTCGCTTCCTTCACTCTCGGCCTATATTAAAGAACCAGTTCACAGGAGCAGACCCACGCGCTGCCTATCCAGGCGGGATAGAAATGTCATGACGTTATTAATTAATCGCAATACGCCAGTGTGTTCGTAAAATGCACATGCAGTAACTCTCTCACTTGTGCACGGAAGTAATACAGCGGTAGCTGCTGCCCTCATGCGGCATTGGAGTGTTGTGACGTGCACACACAAAGTTATGGGCTCTGCTAATAGTAACCATATTGTTGTAACAAAAAGTACTGACAAATACTAACTGTAAAACTTCTTCTTCCCAGCTGACTGGTGCTACTGCTGGCGACGTTCCGCACTGGATAAAGTACTGACGGAAAATGACGGTGCTCGTGCACCTGAATTATGGAAAATAAAATGCTAGAAGGGTGGGGGGGGGGGGGGGAGATGGAGTGGGGGTCTGAACTTTCACACCATTGGCCAAAACATCAGTTCTCCTTGACTATGTGGCCCAAGAGTAATTGACTTGTTGCACGTAGTTCGTGTCATTGTCTGTGTGGTAGGGAGAGGTGAGGGAAATCTGGGAATGCTGATGGTCATGTTACTGATTCCAGCAATCCTGGTGCAGAGAGAAGAGCTCTCGACCCAGGACCCGGAGTAACCCCCTTCTACTGTTTACGCTCAAAATGGAAACCTGTACTTAAGACTTTGAAGAAATAAACGAGAGTGGAGGAAATGTCACAATGTCTTATCAGAGATCACGGAATATAATGAATCTAAAATTTTTTTTCGTTTGACAGTATACGATATATTTTACTATTGCTAATGGATTCGACTTACCCTGAGATTTATGGAGGAAACAGTAATATGTAGCTTGTAACAATACTGAAATGGTCAGAAATATTCATCAAAAATTGCGTGAGATACATCGGATCATATCTGCATATATTTAAAATCAACTAGGACTGGTCTAAGACCTCACCACCTGAAATTTTATTTAACCTAGATATTACTTGATTTTTACGCTACAGATATGTTAATTTCAGGACATTCTAATGTATTAAGCGTCTGGCTTTTAACTGATCATGTATCATACTTACACATTTCTAAGTACTGGACACATTCTTACAGTTTAAGGAAATGAATGGTTACAATGCAGTTGATATAGTGCTGTAGGTAAAATGCTGCACAATGTACACTGCATCTCACTACGAAATGATGGTTGGTTTCATTGTTACAGGAGAGGATAATTTTTAAAAATCGGATTGCATGTATTTTCTTTCCAGTTACATGAGAACGTAAAATACATATCTTTTCTATTTATAAATTTGCTATAGAACAGATTAGTTATTGTGCTGGATATCTATTTCTTTTATAATTCTACTTTATGTACATATATACATTAATTTTAATTACTTTGAGCGAAAAGTTATTCCGCAGTCACACTCAGACAACCACACAATGTCGACTGGCTGCTGTGTCTTCCTCTGCCAAATGACATTATTTGGATGCAGTGTGTGATGGATTTCTAGACCATGGAGTCGGTATGTTTTATTCAGGTAGCTCCTCTATAAAATTCACGAAGCTGAGAGTACCTTGTTCCAGACCTCTCACCAAACAATAATCCCAGCCAGCACTCAGAAATGAACATGGGTCCTCCTGACTGCCCAGCTACACAGACGGAATATTTTGTGTGTAGTGAATCACAAAGAAAGATATTTATTGTAATAAGTTTGCATGAACCTATTGGCTGTAAAATTGATGGTTCAGAGTTTTAACAGTGCCTGTATTCCTTACAATCATTTATACGAGAAGTAATTTTACTGCCTGTTTACATATTTATTTGACTATAATGCTGTATTTTCTTGATTAGAATGAAAAAAAATATGCCTATAAGATTTTGATGGTGTCATATGCATTATCTCCATATGTAGAAAGAATTTTTTTATGGTAGAGCATGATAGAAGTACGTTTTCTCCAACAGTATCAATTACATTGTGTGTAGTGGCCTGGAGGAACATTTGTGCTGTAGTAATAAAATTGTTATTTTCTGCTCAATGACATAACAAACTTTTGTGCAGTAAGCATAGTTTCAAACAGAGTAGTGACTTTCTTTTTTCATGACAATATTTGGTGTTGAACAAGTTTTATAGCCAGATACTCATTATAAAATTGCTGATATGAAAACTATGACAGAGACATACAAGAATTAAGTTCAATGAAGTGTATAAAAAATTAATAAAGTGTCAGATTCGTGAATGAGCTGATAATTTAATTCTGCCTTAAAACAGAAGTCATAAAAGTAGTTTTCTTGGTGCCAAAACAACATTACATTTTAGAAATATATTGTCTCCTTTTATTTTCAGCATCAGATTCATGACAATTACTAAAGAACAAAAACTGATAAACTAGTGTAAAAATGACATTATTTTCCTGACATGAATATGGGTCTATTTTTTTGATGTTTAAATTATCTAATGAAATATTACTTCTTTTCATTTTTCCTGAATGTTGTAAACATCCCAATATAAGAAAAACTGCATATATTCTTCATAATAGGTACACCACTGAAAAAAGAAATTTTTAATTTTACATATACATGCATAAAGTATGTACTGCAGATGTGAAGACAAACCTGCAAAAAGTTTCCAGAAATACTCTGACAGAGTAACATTACTAGCTTCCTATGAACTTTTTTATCTCTGTTTTGGTTAAGTATGAAATGTACTGTGTATAACTTTAGTCAGTACTTCAGAAAATCTAGACACTATGTTCATCGTAGCAATTCAAGATAAATATTAATTTTTGTTCAGAATGAAATAAATAAAGTGCAAAATACTTTCATTAGCACATATCATAACATCTCACTCCACTAAACTGTGTCAATCTAGGGGACCTACAATGTTAGTATCTATATTAATTTGATCTATGTCAACCCTCAGCATATGCTGCAGAAATCTTTCAACTTTTATGTATATATGTCATTGCTTACTAGTAACCTAAAAACCAATGAGAAAATAAATACACACAAGGATTTTTGTTCAAGGTATTGATCCTTTATTTAATCAGAAACATACAGACATAACATTATATTACCATAAAAAACTTATTTTAAAAATAACTATAATGGTAAAACTGCCATTTCCATAAGTATTTCCACAAATATATCAAGAATAACTAGTTTATTTATGTAGATGAGTATAAAACTATACATTTTACACATTGTTAGCATACTTGTAGAAGTACAGGTGTAAAGCACATTAATTTTTTAGGAACACATAGAAAAGTGATCAAGTAGAACTTCTTTGCAGAAAAATTTCATTAGTTATGTGTTTTAGGAGATGTAGTAATATGCATGCAATATAATTAGAGAAAAACACACCTCAACAAATGTATTATTATCTAACCAGAAATTGCTCAGTATGCTGAAGTATACCATAAAAAGCCGAATTGACAATCATATATGATACTGTATGTGGTAAAGGAGCTAAGCATCCATTCCTCACACTCTATAAAATGGTTCTGACACCCTTTCTCCATTCTCAACTTAATTCTCAAAAAAATTCTACAAGCCATTTGTAACAACCAATAAATTGATAAGTCATAAATGATATCCAATTGTGCTGCATAAATGACACAGATATCTAAGTCAGATATGATTTACCAAATCCAACGATTACAACAGTGTAATTCAACAAAAATATGTACTTCTGTTTTCAGTTATAATTTGTGTAATTATCTCTTCTAACTACCGTAACTGTTCAATGAAAATAATCTGACTACTGTTATAGCTCCAATATGAGTTTCGATATTAAGCTTATTCATCGAAGAGTGATGCACTCTGTTGAAATTATAGTAACGTAGCAATTCTTTTTCATATGTTTGATGTTGGACATGAACATTTTACTTAGGTTTTTTAACTCAGTAACTCGAATAAGCAAAGCACAAATATCAAAATCATAAATATGTAGCTGTCAAAAATTACATAGTCGTCATCCTGAATTACATTTTCATCAATATTCAGACCATCCATATCCAAATGATCCATTTCCTCTGTGCTGGTGGCAACACTAGCCTGTGTGGAAAGTGATGCAACATGATCATTTTTGTGTTGTATTCCTTGCACACTTTCGTGTGACCCATGTTGATGTTCCCCTGCTGTCTGCTGAGTTATTGTAGGCTTATCTTGGTTTTGCAGATGGTTTTCTGAAAAAAAATAATCAGGGGACTTGTGTACATCACAGTTATTGTAATAAATGACATGTAGTAATGGTTTCTATAGAAGCTGTAGACAAATATACACTAAAATATATTAGCAGTAAGACACTTTAGGGATACACCACGTAAAGCCACTTATGGCATACTGTGATAGTTTTGCTATTAGGTAACATTATAAGGATCATTCAAGAATGATAAACCTGCATGTGCTGCCAATTACTGTTATTCTTGTGAGCAACTCCATTGTTTTCCCTATGAACTACCTACCAGAGGTAGAAGATTTTACAGCTTCTAACAAATCATTTGCTATGGTTAACTCGCTGGCATCTAGTTTAGTACAGCACAGCTAGTAAGAAGTTCACATCAATTAAAAGAGGTTAAGCTTAAGAGAAAAAACAAAAAAATTACACTTAAACAAATATTTATTGGACGCTCTGCAATGTTGTTAAATTGTTGTAATTTTCTTTTATGTTGTATTCTGGGCTGTATCAATAAAGTAAATGAGCTATCTTGGTGCTCATCTGTGGATCATGGATTAATAACATTCATGTGTGAAAATTCATATTGTGTGCAAATTATTTGGAATTCACTTACAGTAGTGAACGAAAATCCATAACTATTAGTGCTGTTTTAAATTAAGTACCACTTATTGAGTGACAGCAGGTAATTTGTTATATGTTTTAACATTGTCTTTAAGAGAATGCATCCATATATATGTTACATGAAAGGTTTCTTATTGTATGTATCAGAAAGGCAAACAAATATGATGAATAAAAATTGTTGGTTATTTCTCACTAACTATGAACATAAATTCGTATCATCACACAGAACTGAAAACTAGAGCTGAATGAGTATAAGATACACGAAATAGTATTAAACACTCAGTTCTGAAAAGAAAAGATTTAAAACTGAAATGGGAAGAGAAAAAGGCAGATTCTGCTTGGTGCTGCAGTCTGTACAGAATAACGCTCTACACACATCCTTAGGAATTCTTAATTTGATTTAGTATTTTCAAATTGTAAGTGTGCATGTGTTCAGTATGAATCAGACTGTACAAAACTTCATGCACGTTCCATAGTCAACATTCTAAATCTAACTCAGATACTTTATCACAGTCTAATCAAGCATAAATTTTGTTTGAATACAACACAATTACAGTAAGTATTACAAAGACATCCTTAGTTAATACGTAGTGTAATATGCTTAAATTGCTAACTGAAGAGATTTATAGACATTATATTATACTCACTGGGGTCTGTGGCAACACTTTCACTTGCTGGGTGTTGAGCTCCATAGGATGTGCCCTGTTGAATAGTGATTTCCGAGTTTGAAGGACGCTGATGTGAACGTCCAGACTGTTTGTAGGACTGCTTTGAACGCTTGCGTTTTGGAACACCTTGTGGTCGTTGGTTGTGAATATGTTCTGGTTCGCTATGAAACTCACTGTATTCATTACACTGAGGAATAACATCGTACAGTGTAGCATCAATTATCATAAATTCCCCAGGCTGACTGCTTAGGTCATATACAACCAAACGAGCATCAGGTTGTTCTTGCCACATCACAGCTCTCTGGAAGTCCAGAGGAACGTGATGGTAAAATATCAGGGCTGCATGTGGGTAATCTGGGTACATTGGTGAATGGAAATGAGGATGAGGAAGCAAGACGTGTGTCGCCCCGTCTTCAAACGAAATGTGATGTGGCATTTCATCAAAGTTTGCAGGATTACACAGAAAACCATCTGGGAAGTAGAGCTGAACGTGGATGAAGCGCTGAGACTGACCCATCACAGAAGGATCCGCTTGTGTCTCAGGAGGGTTGACAAGTGTAGCAAACCCAACCTGATATCTAAGATAGTATGGAAACCAAGGGAAGTAGCACATAACCGCGTTCATTCCTAGTTCTTCGGCAACCTGGGACGAGATAATGCACTGTAGAATGATCCAACTGATACTATGAAACTTTCCAGAGTACGAACAAAGCATTGACACGTTCCTCGAATAGCTAAGAGAAGTCGCTCTATGCACGGAGATCTCACTCAAACTAAATAGTAATTGCGCTCTTCTGAACTGTAGGAGGAGTCGTGAAGTGGGGCACACAGACAGTGGTGGGAGGCAGTTGTGGTGGAAGAAGATACAGGGTGGGGGAAGCTCTGGCGGGGCCCCTGCCCCTGCGACAACGCCAATGCATGCTTTGTAGTGGCCATATCCAATCCCATTATAATCTTCACAGTAAAAGTCAGTAAAGCTGGTGGCCAGAGTAAACAGACAATGATCCAGAACCAAAAAGAGTGAAATTTACTGATCAAATTGCTAAACGAAAAATTGTTTTGGGCATAAAATGATCAATTGTATGTGAATAGCCTCTTCCATTAATTTTAGGAATCCATTATATGTACAAAACGGTTATTATTTTACATTATTTCATATTGGACCTTTTTAAGGCTCTCTGTACTACAAAGAAATAACATTGCAGCAAGCGGACACGCATGTGTTGATATATAAACACACGAAAACAAAGTTGTAGCTATTCCATGTAAGCAACAATTAATTAAAATAACCTTTCATATACATTCAGTTTCTTGAATTGCAAACCATTACTGCTACATATTACACACTGTAAAACTGATCATGGTTTCTAGGAAATTTTATGCAACACAGCAGGTAAGGTTATTTTGTATGGTAAATGAAGTGTGTCTACAACAAACCGTAGCTGTATCAGCAAACTGAGATACACGACAATACAGCTGTATAATTTTCTTTTTCTTTTTAATCTGATGAAACTAAAAGCAAATAGAAACCAAAAGTGCACAAATGTAAATTCACAGTTATTCCTCCCTGATGAAGTAACTTCTTACGAAAAACGCTTACTTCTAACTCGTGGCGATTACTTTACGTTTTTGTTGCAGTATATTAGTGGATCACGCTCCCGAAGTGAAACAAAGGACAGTCAGATAGTAAAGCTATTCTAAAGAAGACAGATGCTGGAATAATCTGATTATTTGTCTCTATATTCCAGGTTTTGTTATATGCAATGGCTCTAACTGGCCAAATGGAATAACATATTCTGCTGAGTTTTTAAACAAATATGGACTCAAATTTTCAAATACAATTATTCTTTTGACCACGAAATCGTTTCAACTGGGAACCGTTATAGTTTCTTCAACAGTGTGTCCCTGTAAAAATGAATTGACACTGACTTTTATATCTCATGCATTTATTGAAATTATATTGGATTTTCAGACGAGCGTGGGATAATCATTGCCAGTTGTTGGCTTCAGGCTGAAGAATAGTTTGATGGAACTCTCCATGCAACTTTATCTTGGTCAAGCCTCTACATCTCAGAATTACTACAGCAGTCTGCATGCTTCTGAAACTGCTTACTTTATTCATCTCTTGATCTCCCTCTACAATTCCCCTCCCCCCACTCCCCACCCCCCTCCCCCCGCACACACGTCCCCCAAAATTAAACTGGTGGTCCCCTGATGTCTCAGAATGTGTCCTATCAGCCGACCTATTCGTTTAGTCAAGTTGTCCAACAAATTCATTGTCTCCCCAATTCTAATCAGTACCACATCGTTAGTTGCTCGGTACTCGATCTGCCCATCTATCATCAGCATTCCTCTGTAATATTACATTTCAAAAGCCTCTACTTTCTTCTTGTCTAAACTGTTTATCGTCTAATTTTACTTTCGTACATGGCAACACTCCAGACAAATACCTTCAGCAAATACTTCCTAACACTTAAATCTATATTCGATTTTGACAAACTTCCGTTCTTCATAAAGGCTTTTCTTGCCTTTACCAGCCTGCATTTTACACCCTCTCTACATCTGCCGTCATCAGCTATTACTTTGACCAGATACCAATTCGTCTACTATTATCATTGTCTCGTTTCGTGATCTAATTCCATTAGCGTAACCTCATTTAATTCGACTACAGTCTATTATCCTGGTTTTCCTTTTGTTGATGTTCATCTTGTATCCTCTTTCCAAGACGCTGTCCGTTCCGCTCACTGCTCTTCCAAGTCCTTTGCTGTCTCTGACAGAATTACGATGTCATCGGAAAATGTCTAAGTTTTTAGTTAATCTCCCTGAACTTTAGTTTCTGCTCCAAATTTTTCTTTGGATTCCTTTACTGGTTGCACCATATACCGATTGAATAGGAAAGGCTACAACCCTGTGTACCAGATGTTCTCTAAAGAATTCGTGTTAGTATTTTGCAATGATTATGTATTAAATTGACGGAATGTCGTTTGCTTCAGAGGCACTAAGCCCACACCGGTCAGGGTTTCTAGTATGTCACTCATGCCACTCCCTCCTACCACTGTACAAAAACTAGCGACGGGTCGTTTAATTCTCAAATTCGACCTTTTTTGTTCTTCATTGATTGATCTTAGTACACTACCGGCTTAATCGAGCTCTCGAAAATCGTAAAATTGTCTTTTTTGTAAATTTTACCTAACATTTCTGTTAATTTTAATAGCATAAAATAAACAATTACATCGTTGTATTCGTCAGGCTATCTGACCACGAAACCACTGTGCTTTTAAGGGTTAAGTTTGGATAGAACTGCAGTCGTAATTAGTTTTAGCGTAGCGTTTACGAAAGTCGTTTTTCATTCATTACCTTCACGGGCACGTTTAAATTAATAATGTTAACGACATAGCCGACTATGCTGATGGCATAATAGCCCAGTCAGTAGAGACCAAAAAAGGTCGAATATCGGGAACAGTTCTGTAGTTGGAAATTTTTGTGCTGTGGTAGGAGGGTGCGCCACTAGCGACATATTAGAAAACCTGACTGGTGAGAGCTGAGTCTGGAAGTGGGATCTGAAGCTCTCTTATGTACGTTTTTCTTGAATAACTCGAAAACTACGACGTCTGGCGAAAACATATACCAGTAAAAAATTTACCTACATTGAATTTACAACAAAAAAGATCATGTTAACGTTTTCCGTAGGGCTAACAGTTTGTGCATTGTGAGCGAAAAAATATGACAATCTTGAGTGCGGTTTTTGAATGTCAGACATCACATTGTGAGTGGCATAAAACGGCATCGAGAGGGGAGCTGTGTATTAAGAACGGAACTGGAGCCAATACACTCCTCTGAGGAAAACCAATGTTTATATGTTTCTTGTTTGTATCACTAAAAATTTCTCATTTGCGGATGTGTGATCTATGTCTACCTATGCCACAATTTTCCCAAGTAATGTTGGAACAACTCGTTTGGTATTCCTCTTACACTTAGTGCTTCTAGCTTATTTGACCTATCGTCACGGTTTATCCTAAAAAAAGGTCTGGCTTTCCCACCTATGGCAACAGATATATTTGGCAAAACATTATCACTTAGAAATAAAACTTTGAGATTTTAATGAAGTAAATTGATGCAAAAGCCAACTCTCCATTATTTGCCGGTCACAACCTTTAGTATTTGTCAGATTTTTCATATCTCTATTAGTCACTAATATCGAGAAACTGCCAAATCCGGCATCTCAATGACTTTATTACATTGCAAAGTGTTTCAATGCCAGACAATACCGATTAAGAATAATGTTAGTTGCGTATGCATTGTTATCTCAGATTTATATTTATAACAAATGTTAGGTACTACTTTCACTTGCAACAAACTAAGCTCTCGCTTTATTTAAATATTTTCTGCAATATTTTTCTAAATCATTTGGACAGCGAGACAATTTCTGTGAACGAAGATCTCTGTGTAGGCTTCCTACTATGATGACAGAGTTACACCCTGATTAGTAACCATTTTCAGATCAACTATTGACGTAACACAGTACTTTTAGTTCTCGGACCATGTGATGTAGCGCAGTGATGATACACGGGACTCGTCTTCGGGATAAGTGTAGTCCAAATCCCTCTCTGGTTATACTGATTCAGGTTTTATATGAATTACCTTGACCATTTAAGACAAAGGTTTCTTCGAAAAGGCATGGTGAATTTCCTTCCCCATGTTTTCGCAATCCGAGCTTATACTGTGTCTCTAACGACCTCATCGTCGGCGGGACGTTAAATCCTAATTTTCGTTCGTTCCTTCCTTCTACTTGTCGGGGACCATCTCCCTGTCTGTACCAATACTGGCTGGTAACCATTTGTTTAATATTTGATTAAATAAATGGATAAGTAAATACTGGTAGTGTTTATTAACGAATCGAGATCGCAGTGTAGAAGCTCCCCCAATGCAAATTTATCAGTTCAAAATAGCTTTTTCGAGATTTTTGTTTTTCAAAACGGACCAAAATCTGCTTGGGGTATACCGTTAATGTTTGCAGCCATTCTTCCTCATTTGTTACTTCGCTACTGTCATTTTGCGGATAACAGTACAAGTTTCGCGTCGTTTGCATCTTGGATTTTGCTCTTACGAACAGCAATATTAAGTGCACTGCAGTGACGTGCAGTTGATTAACAAGTGCTTCCAAAAGAACTTACACGAGTTATTGTACCCACGACTGTAAAATACAAGATCTTGTGCCTTTTCTTTTAATTTCAATAAAATAAGAATCCTCAGATGATGAATCAGATGGTTTGAGACATATTTGGCCAAGAAAATTAAAGTATAAACAAAATGTGATTGGCGCAAATTACTCCAGGTAAATGCGGGGACGATTCCTTTGAAAGGCCATGACCGACTTCCTTCCCACCGTTAACATAATCCGAACTTGTGAACCGTCTCTAATTACCACGATGTCGACGGGGCTTTAAACCCAATCTTCCTTCCTTCCTCTACAACAGTCAGTTACGACAGTTATTAGGGACAATATCAAGCTTGCAGTACCATGCTGAAGACTTTAATCCCGAAAAAATCCCTCAATTCCCTTCAGTAACACTTCAGGTCCTATAAATTTTGTATCGTGACTGTAATCCATTAAAATGAATCCCAGAGGAAAAGTATTGTGTGTGTATGAATCCTCATGTTCGTTTGATGATGTTAAATTCTTTGATTCACTACACTGAATAAAAATTGGAAAAACTACCGTTCACGGTTTTGTGAGCACCCCATTCTGATGTGGACTTTTGTATGATTTTCCAAAATCATTCCCGGAAAGTGGCAGTATAATTCCTATTGAGAGACCGCAACCGATACCTTCCCCTTTCTTTAGTCATTGTTAAGCTCTGCAGAAATAAAAATATTTTATGGTGACCATTTGATATTATTATTAATTTGCTCCAATAATTACTACCATTTTCGTGCTAAGTAATTCAGAGTTTCATTATTCTGGTATTAATCTTTTTTTTTTAAGGCCAGGATATAAAATGACGTATATGACCAGTTCTTACTGTCACAGGAGTATAACAAAATTGCTTCAATTATTTTATAAATGTATCATTTAGCTCTTCAGTAAAATAAGAGTCGAATTCACGTTCCATTTCAGATTTTCTACGTTTTTATTAAATCAAGCGTACAACATATTCGTTGGCTTAAGTCAGAAAACAGGGCAATTGCACTGAACTCAACAGCGAACTCGTTGTCTGACTAGCTTGCTTAGAATCGTAGCTCCCCACATCTTACGTCATTTACGAGTACATATGGAAGATGACAGGCACGAACACATTCATTGGAATGTCATGCGGGCTAACATCAGGGTTTCCACAACCTCGATGATTCATAATTCAGCCGTTCGGTTGCTGCATATTTGGGCCGGTGTAGTTTGGGGAGATATGACGGAATGACTTCATACTGTGAGCTGTCTGGCTTCCGCTGTTCCGCTCTCTGCTTAGTCACCCTGTCACTCATTGCCGTCAGACTCCCAGCGACCTTCGCACTATCAGTCTCACCGACCTTGGGAAGTAGCTATTGGGTTAGTGCATCCGTTGGTAGCATATTCCACTACGTTTAATAAACACAACAGATATACATGACATAGACTTCAGTCATCAAAATATACTCCTTCACTGTTTACAACAGTCTGACAACGCAGGGGTAGCTTTTCGATTCCACGATAGTAGGGCTCACAATATTTTGAGGAGAAGAACTCGTTGAACATTTTGCGGCTTCTAACTCGGTGACTGAATATTTTTTTTCACATTTTGTGAGGACTCGACTAGCAAAAGTTATTGTCCTTCTCATCCGTTGTCCGTCTTCCTCATATTGTTGAAAGGGTACTACACCCAAGTCTGTTTTCGCACTGTCGGTTGCCATGCAGAATTCCTTCGTTAAACCAGGATGCGCTAAAAGTGGTGCCTTTAACAGTGAACTTTTTAGTTGTTGGATCTCCTGTTCCGCTTGGCCATCTTTTTGCTAGTTAACGCACATAAACGTGGGGTAGCAAGGGATTTTATCCAAATGAATATTTTGTAAAAGTTAATGTGTCCCAAGAACCCACGCAGCGTCTTTCTGTTATATAGAGTGCCTATGTTCTGTATGGCTTGCAGTTTTTGTTAGGATTAGGTTCAATTCCCTGTTCAGTGATAACATGGCTAAAAATTCGAACTTTTTATTCCCAAAACTGGATTTCATTATGTTTACGGTTACTCCATATTCTTTTAATGTCCTTAGCAATTTGTCTAGCGCCTCACTATGGAGTAATCATGATGGCTCTGCTACAAAAATGTAACCAACATAACAGGTGATTCGCTGTTGGAGTTCTTTGTCCATCACAGTCCCTAAACCCCTTATAAAAGCAGCAGAGGACATGTTCAGTCCTAAAAGGAACCCTTTGAATTGATAACTTCGTCCAAATGCAATAAAAGCTGTATACTTTCTACATTACGGAGTTAGTTCTATTTGCCAGAAACTAGCTCTCAAATCAAGGGAAGAGAAAATCTTAACTCCAAAGAACTTTTTTAACAGCTCTTCCAATTTTTCTGGGCGATCGTTCTCAGGAACGATAATGGAATTCATCTGACTTGTATCAATGACTAACCTAATACTCCCATCCTCCACATCTACAATTTGCAAGGGACTGTTGTATGTTGAGGTTGAAGTTTCAATAATGTCATCTTCTAGCATCGTATGTAATTCTAAGAATTCGATAGCACAGTGGAATAGTGTAAGGCGGAACTCTAAATGGCTTATAAAGAACCTGGAATTCGTATTGAAGATTCCTAATGGCACCGGGTTTTGGTGGAAATACCTCAATATATTGTCGTAATACTCTTTCTAATTCAGCTTTGTCTGCATCTGAAATATCCCTCACTTGTCGCAACTTATTATCGATCTCTTGATAAATTTCCACCATTACCTCGTCATCTACAGGTATTGTTTCTTTCGTCCTCCTATATCGTGGCTGTCCCTCGTTCGATTGATACTGATCCAGTTGCATAGTCAATTGTTTGTAAGCCCCTGGCATCTCATCATGTCTGAGTTTCTCTTGAAAATTAAGACGCACCTTCCTGAGCATCATATACCCTTCGTCCATATTAAGTGTAACACGATTTTGACCCATGAAATCGGCTCCTGTGATAGTGGGTGCTGAGAGTTTTGGCACAATTACCATGTTCGCCTCTATTTCATACCACTGACATGAAAAAGTTACCCGCGTTTGTCCACTAATCACCTCTAACGCACCCATGATCAGTCCTTTGACTTTAACACTTTTTGTCCGTAACAGTGGTAGTGCCTGCTCAGCGTTGTGTTTCTCAAAAACTTCTTCCGAAATCGCCGTCATTTCGCTTCCCGTATCAAGAATGTCGTCTACAAGCGTGCCACCTACCTCAATCCGAACGATCGGTTGCACCTCATGAGAAGCTTTGGTTTCATTTTCATGCATTAATGCCTCCTCGATCGAGTCATAGGTTAACCTGTCAATGTGTTGGGCCCGCCTGTCCGATTGGTTTATTACCCTTACTTTATTGTCCTCATTACTTTTAACACTTATCATCTGAATGCTTTGGGTGGAAGTTATTTGCCCATAATCTTTATTAAACGCCGGTATTACATCTTCATATGTTCCTGTCCTATATATGTCATTTGCCTTAGGTATCACTATTGGTGTTATCAATGGTGGTTTATCCTCTCGGCATTCTATTTCTCTCGGTTTCATATAAATGAGCTACATCTTTTACAATTTGGTTGTCATCAGTTTTTGTTCCTTATCATCGGTCGATTCCCAGTCAATTGAATCCAGAATTCTGGTGTTTGTATCCGATAACTCACTAGACCTACTTCAGAATCTTGCTCATTGAAACTAAGTCTGCCGGCCGATGTGGCCGAGCGGTTCTAGGCGCTTCAGTCTGGAACCGCGCGACCGCTACGGTCGCAGATTCGAATCCTGCCTCGGTCATGGATGTGTGTGATGTTCTTAGGTTAGTTAGGTTTAAGTAGTTTCAGTTCTAGGGGACTGATGACCTCAGATGTTAAGTACCATAGTGCTCAGAGCCATTTGAACCATTTTTAAAACTAAGTCTGTTTACATGTTTAATTATATAATTAACTTCATTATTCCATTGAATCAGTTGTGACTGGTCTTCGTACCATTCATCTCTTCAATTCTGTCTTTTACCTGTGTTTGGTGGCCTCAATTCGACTTCCTGTACCGGTACATTTCGCGTGTTTTGTCCTGCTGAAGCTTGATTTTCCCAACCTTTCTGCGTTCTGGCCATTCCATTCCCACCTGAATAACTTGGATTTTGTTGTTGAAAACCTCTAAACCTTCCGGCTTCGTTTGCACGGGGATTATATCTCGGATCATAGTTACCACAGTAGTTTCTTGGACAAAATCCATTATTCTAATTCCGCGACCCACCAAAACCATAATTATTATTAAGCCTCTGTGAATTTCCAAAACCATAGATATTATTGTTATCCCATGGGCGATTGTCACTCCTCCCAAAACGATTGCCTTTTCCTACGTTATCATTGCCATTATAATTATTAGTAAAGCCTGATTGGTTGCTGTTATTCCCCCTACCATTGTTTTCTCTGACTGCTCGTTGTTTCTTCGCGTCATCGTCACTGAAGAAGAATTCAGGTTCTCTTAACATCCCTTTAAATGCTTGTATATTATCTCTTCCTCTACCAATCAATGACTGCTGATAACGTAACGGTAACCTCATTGTGCACATTCGTATCAGTTCGCCATCACTGTATGGATTATCTAAACATTGATTCTTTTTTGTCATTTCTTCGAAAAATCTAATCGGTTTCTTTTCTCCTGAACTTTCGAATAACTCTTTCTGTAACAATCCATACTTTATTCTGTTTTGGGTTTCCGTGGACCAATATCGCTCCAAGAATGCGGATTGAAATTGATCATATTATTGACAGTTTACAGCTACTCTTTGCATGATTTCCGCTATTGCGCGTTTCATACGCCCACAAATGAAGTCTAGTTTATGTCTGAGCGGCCAATGCTCTGGAAAACCGATCTGGAATTGAATTATAAAAGTGCGTGGGTGTAAGCCGTTCCAGCTTTCTTTGTAATGTTGTAATTTCCTGACTGTCAAAAAGTGATCATTATCAAATTTCTCTGTTCCACCATACAGCGGTTGTGTTTTCTCAACATTATCCGTTCCCTTCAACTGTGTCATGTTTTCTTGTATTCGTTCTACCACATTTGGGTCTTGAGATGACATATTTACGTCGCATCTAGCATCGTATCTACACAGTGGTGTGCGGTTATCTAAACCGTACAGTTCCTCGTGTATCGGACTGAAAGATTCGGTTAAATTTCCCTTTACTGGATCAGTGTTTTGCCTTGCTATTTGATCCATATTGACTTGCGGTCTATAGCCTGTTACACTATCACTTGTAAATTTCGGAACTGGTGCATGTCTCTCCGTAACTTGCTCTGTTCTCGCGTCACTCGCGTACGTTCGGGTCGGCTGCCGCTCTGTAGGAATGCGCGCGTTTACCGTCTCTCGATCCATTGTCAGCTGTGACCGGAGATTACCTGCTTCGCTCACCTGTGTTAGCTGTTCTTGTCCTACTTGTTTCTGTTTCGTTTCTGTAATCATTGCCGCAACCTCTTGTGGATACACGATTGGAATCTCATGCCTTTTTTGTGTTTCCGCTACTGCTACGGAAGACTGCACAACTGACTTGTTTACTTCTGGATTTCTGCCAATCACTATGTCGGATGATACTACCGATTCCGTTGCCTCACTACTCCTTTCTGTACGGCTCTCGATACACTGTTTCAGTTCTGTACGAAGCTGTTCATACTGTTCCTGATTTTTCGAGACTATGTTTTCAATGCGTGTGTCGAATCTCTTTAATGCGGCTCACGTGGCACATTTTCCGACATTGAGCTCTTCCACGATTTGTTGCGCCTTACCAGACGTCTTACATGCTAACTTATCCACTCTTTGACTGACGTTAGACACTGCACCCTGCACCTGGTCAACGTCAGAACGCATCTTTTTCTGGTCAGCCATTAACGATTGTATAAGCTCGCTCGAGTCCCTCGCCTCTCTCCGGATTTCAGTGAACTTTTCATTGACGTCTGTTCGTAGTTTTTGTTAATCCAGCATACGTTTCACATTTGAGGCCATTTAAGGCAGCGTTGGTTGCCGATAACCCCGCATCTGTTGATATTTTTAAATTCGCCGTTTCTGTTTTAAAGTCTGCTAACCCTGCATTTTTCTGCTTTATGACCATAGTGAATAGTTTCAATATTGCGAACACACTACCTGACTCTTCGCCATCGCCATCTGTCACTATTTGGTGTAAATTTTGCCGTTCGCGTCATTCACGCGGCGTGTCACCGACTTCCGTACATAGTGCGGACGCACTTCCACACATTTTTTCTGTCGGAAACTGTCCGGTATGGTTTAGAATCACAATATTTGGATCAACGTACTGAAGCTGTTCGTCCTCTGAGTCTACTTCTGACCCACTAGCTCCATCATTTGTTTGTTTTTGTGAATTCTCAGACTGTGATACCAAACGTGAAACTACCACCATTCCCTCTGCACTATCACTATGTTCCTTTCCGTGACTCACACTCGATACTTTTTGTTGTACATCAGTCTCTATCTTGTCAAGATCTTCCGTTTGCCCTGTCTGCGATAATTTCCGTTCTTCCGCCATCTCCGATCGTCTAACCTCTGTCTTTCTCGAATTGCGCGAGCTTACGCTCTCGTCAACATCAAGTTACATGGACTTACACGTTTCCAAAATATCATAGAAAGTTTCTTAGCCTATGTACACATCATTATCAACGCTGTTCACTGTTTGTGGAATTTCAACCCAACTCAACAACGCCGTGAAAAACTTCGCGTGCCCCAGCACAGTCATGCAAAAGCTACTTTTACATAATCACCAACGTTATCCTGCTTGTTAACACAACTTTTCTACACTTTAGATCACACATTTACTGCACTCTACCCACTTTACATTTACATACCTTGGGTAACCTCGTCACAAAAACAACAAAACAAAAAAAGGACAATTTTTTTCCAAATTTTAATTTACCTTTCTAATTTGACTAATTGCCATCCAGGCACACCAATTGCCATCCTGGCAGGGTCGCATTTGTAAGGTTATGGTTAGGTGGTTTCTTATTCTATGACTGAACACAACTGTGTAAGCCAGGGCCGGCCAGAAATTCTGCACGCGTGCAACTTCCGGGTCACGGCGTGCACGCCGCAGCCGTCAGCGTCCATGTAGTGCATGTTTCTACGCACAGATGTCGCTTTATCCACTTGCTGGGATACTCTGTACCGGCGCATTCTAGTGCTCTTTCCACAGCTTGCAAGCCAACCATGGGAAGGTATTTCGAGTGTTAAACATTTAAAATACTGTCACAGTCTACTCATTGATACATCTACTTTTATGTTTACAGTTTAACCCAGTAAGACATGTAATACAGTTAACAACAGTAGGTTTTTATTAAGCAAGCTTGACTGACGGCAGGTAAATACGCGTAATTTTTTTGAGCTAGTATTTAAGAAAGAGAGCACTTAGCAACTTCCAACGAACCTTATTCATGATTTCAAATAACATTAAACTAATGCAAGGTTTCCTATAACTAATTCTCGGTGCCCTCAGTTACACCCACATAATTTCTGTCTCACTGACCTCTGAACATAATGATAACCGCAGACCTCCCGATGATCACCTGTTATTTCAATACCATTATTGCTATATCTTTCATCAGTTCCGTCTGAAATCTGCATAATAACCGACAGTTGATGAATGTTATGTTTTATCGACTTCAGCTGAGCGTAGCCCTTCACACATTAAAAAAAAAACCTAAATGTAAGTATACATTGAAACAATCGGTTTAATGACCAATTTTCCTCTTGCTTGTACCACATAAACAGGGAAGTGGAGCCACCACCGTTCATTTAGGACACATGTCTATCAACAGATGTCGCTGTCGCTCCCTGTCAAATATACGCCTTTACACAGTTTACAATACGACAATGTTAAGACAGTTGTCTCAGGCTCCGAAAGTGAACTAATCCTAATACAACAGTATTAAATTTTAACTCTCAGAAAGTTAAATAATCCTAAACATAACAATATTAAATTTTAACTAGAGGTCTCTTCACAAAATTATTCTCATGATTATGTTATGATGTTGGCCAGTAGTACGATAAATCATCCGATTCCAGTTCAAAGTTCGGTACTATTTTTAGGATGACAATCAAGTCTACAAAGGATGGTTAGTTTTGTGACAAGTTGAGCAAAAGATTACCCAAGGTCACTCTAGTTTACAGTGGACACAAGCTGGTGAACCAACAAGTTTTCGCCTCTGCACGTGGTATTTACCTTAGATATTAGAGATTAGATTAGTACTTGTTCCATAGATCATGAATACGACACTTCGTAATGATGTGGAAAATGTCAGGTTAATAAAAGGTGTCTATGCGAGATATTACATTAGACAAAATATTACATGACACTCAACTTTTTTTTTTTTTGGATGTTGGGGAATTACCCACTTACTATATCCAAAAATTCATCTAATGAGTAGAAGGAGTTGCCATTAAGAAATTCTTTTAATTTCCTTTTAAATGCTATATGGCTATCTGTCAGACTTTTAATGCTATTAGGTAAGTGACCAAAGACTTTTGTGGGAACATAATTTACCCACTTCTGAGCCAAAGTTAGATTTAACCTTGAGTAGTGAAGATGATCCTTTCTCCTAGTGTTGTAGCCATGTACACTGCTATTACTTTTGAATTCGTTCGGATTGTTAATAACAAATTTCATAAGTGAATATTTGTATTGTGAGGCTACAGTGAAGATTTCTAGCTCTTTAAATAAGTGTCTGCAGGGTGATCTTGGATGAGCACCAGCAATTATTCTGATCACACGCTTTTGTGCAATGAACACTCTTTTACTCAATGATGAGTTACCCCAGAATATGATGCCATACGAAAGCAGAGAATGAAAATAGGCGTGGTAAGCTAATTTACTCAGATGTATATCGCCAAAATTTGCAATGACCCTAATAGCATAAGTAGCTGAACTCAAACGTTTCAGCAGATCTTCAGTGTGTTTTTTCCAGTGCAACCCCTCATCAATGCATACACCTAGAAATTTTGAATATTCTACCTTAGCTACCGATTTCTGATCGAAGTCTATATTTATTAATGGGGTCATTCCATTTACTGAGTGTAACTGTATATACTATGTTTTGTCAAAGTTTAATGAGAGCCCATTTGCAGAGAACCACTTAATGATTTTCTGAAAAACATCGTTTACAATTTCACCAGTTAATTCTTGTCTATTGGGTGTGATAGCTATACTTGTACCATCGGCAAAAAGTACCAGCTTTGCATCTTCGTGAATATAGAATGGCCAGTCATTAATATATATTAAGAACAGCAGAGGACCCAAGACCAAACTTTGCGGCACCCCATTCGTGGTTGTTCCCCAGTTTGAGAAATCATCAGTTTTTTTGCATATTATGTGAACTGTTTATTTCAACTTTCTGCACTCTTCCAGTTGGGTATGATTTAAACGATTTGAGCACTGTCCCATTCATACCACAGTACTTGAGCTTATCTAGAAGTATTCCATGATTTACACAATCAAAAGCCTTTGGTAGATCACAAAAAATCCCAACAGGTGACTTCCACTTACTCAAAGCATTTAATATTTCGTTAGTGAAAGTATATATAGCATTTTCCGTTGAAAAACCCTTCTGGAAACCAAACTGACAGTTTGTTAAAACTTTATTTTTACAAAGGTGTGAAGCTACTCTACAATACATTACTTTTTCAAGAATTTTGGATAAGGCAGTCAGAAGAGAGATTGGGCGGTAGTTATTGACATCAGACGTATCCCCTTTTTTATGCAATGGTATAACAATGGCATACTTCAGTCTATTTGGGAAAATACCCTGCTTCAGAGAGCTATTACATATGTGGCTAAGAATCCCACTTATTTCTTGGGAGCAAGCTTTTATTATCCTGCTGGAAATGCCATCAATCCCATGTGAGCTCTTATTCTTGAGAGAGTTTATTATCTTCCTAGTTTCAGATGGAGAGGTGGGTGGAATTTCAATTGTATCAAATGGTGTGGGTAAGGCCTCTTCCATTAATTGCCTTACTTCTTCTAATGAACATTTAGATCCTATTTTCTCTACAACATTTAAAAAATGATTATTCAAAATGTTTTCGACTTCCGGCTTGTTGTATATCAAATTTCCATCCGCTTTGATGGTGATGCCGTCATCCTGTACTCTTGGTTGTCCTGTGTCCCTTGTAATAATATTCCGAATTGTTTTGATTTTGTTATCAGAGGTATTAATCTCAGACATGATGCACTTGCTTCTGGACTTTTTAATAACCTTTCTTAATGTAGCACAGTAGTTTTTATAATATTTGGCTGTTTCTGGGTCATTACTCTTTCTTGTTGTTAGATACAGTTCCCTTTTGTGGTTACAAGATATTTTTATTCCTTTAGTAAGCCAAGGTTTTTTGCATAGTTTCCTATAATTAGATTTAACTACTTTCTTGGGGAAACAGTTTTCAAATTCTCTTACAAGTGTATCATGAAATAAGTTATATTTTAAATTAGCATTGGGTTCCTTGTACACCTCATTCCAGTCTAACTGCTGAAGATTTTCTCTGAAATTTCTAATTGTTGAGTCGTTAATTGAACGCACAACTTTGGAGAGTAGTTTTGAATTACTGAAAGGAGCTATGTCATATACTGTAACAAGCTGAGCATCATGATCAGAAAGCCCTTAGTTGTGATGAGTTGTCGTCTGTATGGCTGCACTCGCCCTCTGAAATTCCTATAAAACTGTTTAAACCTTTGTTGAATTTTCCAGCAGAAACTCTCCCTATGTTTCTCGATATGCCAGAAAACATGAACTCATTCCTAGTCTCAGACTATGGCGATATACATGCGCATGGCTGGATCAGTGTGCATAATATAATGCCCTCTCAGTTCTTGCAAGAACAATTTACTAACTGGCTGGTTAGTTTCTCCACAGTTGGAGCTCAATGACGCTGCAGCTAATTTCTAGCTGGAGGTCAGCCGCTGTGAACGCTGTGTTCACACAAATTTCTACTCTGCGTCATACAGAGCGTTATGCACACTGTTCTGCACTTGACGCCGGTTGAGAGAAGAGTCCACCGAAAATTTCGCTGTGGTCTTTCTCGTAGCTGAACTCTCTCCCCAACTGGGTTCTTTTGTTCTCCACATCACTGCTTTTTTTGACCAATAGGAGCGTTCCTCTTATTTTGTGGAAACTCTCTCTACCAATGACAAGGGTCCTACCATTAAACTGCGTCGAAATATCGGCACTTTACTCCTTCCCGGTGCGTTTCCGCCAATCGGACGTTTTGTGTCTGCTCCAGACGCCTAAAAAGTTACATGTGTCTGTCACATGTGTTCCACTTGCAGTTCACGTGATTGAATGCGTCACTGGTCTTGTTCGTATCGCTTTGGCATTCCGAAACGCAGTTTTCTAAAACTTCTTTCTGTCCTACTTCTGGCAGTCGATTACTTGCCCTGCAGTATGCGTCACCTATCTGGTCGCTGATCCACTTCGGGGTGCTCTCCCTTAAGAGCTTTCTGTAGTGCCTCCCTGGGAGCGGTCTCTGCATCTGGCCATGCTGGCTTCCACACAAAACGTTTCCTCTCGCTGCTTGTTTCACCTTCTGCTCATTGACATGCATTATATAGGAGGGGTGTGTCAACACAGTCGATTGAGTGTCATCCCTTTTGCATACTTAAAGGCAAATCTGCCGAAGTAAATTTGGTGTCATATTCACCTTCCCATTACAATGTATAAAACTCTCATGTAAGGTGCGAAACTGATCATTTATTCTGCCACTTTACACGCTCGCCCACATACCGCTGTTGTAACTCAATATGCTGTACAGAGTGTCAAGCAATGCTCGACTACCAGGTCTGTCTCCAATCGAGCACGTATGGGGCATCATCAGACTACAATTCCAGCATCATCCACAATCAGCATTAACCGTCCCTGGATTGACCTACCAAGTGCAAAGGGCGTGGAACTTCATGCCACAAACTGCCCTCTGGCACCTGTGCAACATAATACATATTCGTTTGCATGCTTGCATTCAACATTCTATTGGCTGACGTCGTCTCACAGCCTTCTCTGCTGTATCATTCCAGGCCGACGTGCAGGCGCTTGATGGTATGCAGGAACATCTGCAACTGTCATCACGTTGCTTTTCGTCACAATCATCATCAATGACCGTCAGTCACGAGGAAGTCGACAGGAGTGGCACCTATACGAAAGGAATATAAGCGCCGCTCCAGCTAGTCTTCTCTGCACTAGAAGAGCAGACTAGAAGATGGGCACTAGAAGGGCCGCAATAGAAGACGAGCCGTGATCCAACGATTTAGCTGTGACTTGTGATCTATATAAAATGCTTCCATGGAAATTGTACATGACAAAGGACAATGATTATTTGCATGTCGCCAATTGCTTGCATCATCGTTTTGTAGAAAGGTAAAGTCAAGTATTGTCATATTAACTTACTGTAATAAAATCTATTAATAAGAATTGCTTGAATGTTGTCTAGCTATTGGAGAAAACAGATTCCTAGTCACCCTACACTAGACGAGTGGGCAGGCTCACACAGCAGAAGTCACTGCAAAAATCAATGTCGCACTCTAGAACCCCGTCAGTAGCAAAACAATAAGATTGGACCTTCAGAAGCAGGGAATTGCAGGGCAAGCTTGAATTCCAAAACCACAAATCAGTGCTGCAAATGTCCGTAATAGGAAAACATGGCGGCGAAGTCATAATACCTGGGCTATGGAGCAGCGGAAGAACATCATTTGGTCGGATGAGTGTTCATTCGCACAATTTCCGACTTCTGGCCTAGTTTACGTCTCAAAAGTGAAACACGGCAGTGTTTCGGTGTTGAGATGGGCAGCACTGTCGTGGTTTTCCTTGGGCTCCATGCCTACTCTGTAAGGTCGCATTACTGCCAAGGCGTGGATTCTGTGAACATTTTGGGTGATCAGGTCAATCCCATGTTACAAATGGTTGTACCCCATTGGTGATGCTGTATTCGAAGACGACAGGCCCCTGTTCAAGCAGCTCACATCGTCGAAAACTGATTTAGTGAACACGAAGATGAAGTACCGCATCTCTCCTGATGACCACAGTCACCAGATCTCAATATTAGTGAGTCTTTGTGGTCTGCTTTGGAGAGAAGTGTGTGTGATCCCCATCCACTTCCATTATAGTTGTCTTACCTTGCCACTAATTTGCAGGAAGAATGGTATTTATCAATTCCCGAGACGACTGGAAGCTGTTTTGAATGACAGACAACATATTAGCCATGGTTATGTGTTTCGTTTGTGTTGTTCCCGTATTCACCCCCCCCCCCCCCCCCTTTCCCCCCTCGTATGTGTACACATTTAAATATACATACTTTTGATGATCATTTCAGTTTATATGTTAGATGAGGGAAATACAAAATTAAAAAGGTGAAGAGTGTAATGAGGGAACCATATCTGCTCATCGTTTGTTTAGATTTATGTAGCTTCGTACCGATATCATAAACAGGGTATGTCCAATGTAAATTAACGCAAGTTATCTTTTAGCATGTTTTCGGTATGGTTGAAAGTTAGAAGATTTGATATTATCCTACTCTCAATGTGTTGATTTTGGTATCTGTTTCTTTTCTACTTTAGCAGTTTTTGGGATGTTATCTAGTGCGAGATATTCCCGCAACATTTTCTGACCGTTGGGAGTCTACATTGTATCTTAATTTCTGTGAACAACTCATGGAAATAATATGAATTTTTTGTAGGAGATTGGGAAATGTCTGTTTTTTTGTTAGGTAACAAACAATTTATACATAATTTCATAGCGATGTTCACATAAATTAAACACAACATGGATCCCCAAAGGACAGATATCTATACAAGAATATCCTCACTGCGATAGAAAAGCATCTGCAGTAGATAACATTCTAAGGACTGCTATAGAAGAAAAGGAAGAGACACAGAATCAACGCATAGTAGGTTAGTAACAAATCTTTTGATTTTGACAGTTACTAAAACATGGTACGACGCAATTTCTTTTATTTAATACCAGACTAGTAAAAACAGTGGTTCTATCTCTCTCTCTACGTTAGTCTAGAGGCAGCCTTCTTCCTAAACTGCGGTGCGCTAAATTTAAATAAAACCGTAAAATATTTACTGACAACTAGTCATATCTCTTACATCTGCTAGGCTGATGTAGGTGCTTTTATAAATCACGCATACAACTACAGATGATTTAGGAGTTAACGTATAGTTTATTGTCTTATTAATCAATCATTAAACCATCGACTGGTGATCAACGCAAGTTATTGTGTTGAATTAATAAAATGGCGCCCTTAATGGTGGCAAACACCACATCATAAATTTAAAAAATTAATAAGTTACCTGGAAAACACCAAACTGAATTCAGATCCATAAATTCACTGACGTACCCTCACCAGTAAACTGACTAACCGGCACAGATACTCACTGTTGTGGTCAGTTAAGGAATTTAATCGAAGTCCCAAAACCTGATATGAGACTAAGTTGAACACTGTGCAGAATTAATCAGAGTTCAAAAAGTGCTACAATATTTCTGAGTCCCACGGAATGCGAGATATTTCAAACACCTAATGAGAGCGGCTGGACCACCGGTTATACAGTTCTTTTCAACTATATTCATATCGAATCATCAACTGAAGACCGCCTGCCTTACTGCTGACAAATACACCGAGGGGCTTGGACACGGACCTTATAAAGACTCGGTAAACTCTACCCGCGAAAAGCGCGTCCATTAACGTCACATAATTGTCTCTTGGGATCAGTAGACGTTTTATACAACTTTTTACACACAAGTTAGATCAAAATTCTGTTTGCGCTATTAGTTGTGCACTAAAATTTCACACTATAAACCCATATATAATAATTTCTAGGTGCCCTACTTTGCCATCAAATCTAAGTATAAATATTTGAAATTTATGCCTGCAATGGAGATAATTGTTTAAACTAGTGGTACCTTTACTGTTGTGGTACCATGTGAATGGTGCATCATTTTTATGGTATTCTGTCTCCTCTTCCCATTGCTATCATTAAAGTTCATGTACTTTAATGAAATTCAAATTATGGACAAAACTATGAAAACTTAAGATAAAACGATAACAATGGATAATAATAAATCTTAACATCTACATGCAGCGTTTGGTGAATATTACTTGCAGCCAACACAGTGCCATGGGTTCCAGTATACCTGTCATCATTCATAATATATGCTGAATTCAATTAACTTTCCAATTAGAATGTCTCTCACAGCTTAATTATTAAAGTTCATAACACCCAAATGCAGATAAAATACCTTCAGCGTCATCGAAAACTGTTTGGAATTTACTATCCGTTGATAACTTGTACTGTACTTCTGATTCTGATTATGGATGCTTTATTATAGAAACTGTAGTTAATATGTAATGGATGTAATAATGTATTTATTTCTGACTGTATATACACTCCTGGAAATGGAAAAAAGAACACATTGACACCGGTGTGTCAGACCCACCATACTTGCTCCGGACACTGCGAGAGGGCTGTACAAGCAATGATCACACGCACGGCACAGCGGACACACCAGGAACCGCGGTGTTGGCCGTCGAATGGCGCTAGCTGCGCAGCATTTGTGCACCGCCGCCGTCAGTGTCAGCCAGTTTGCCGTGGCATACGGAGCTCCATCGCAGTCTTTAACACTGGTAGCATGCCGCGACAGCGTGGACGTGAACCGTATGTGCAGTTGACGGACTTTGAGCGAGGGCGTATAGTGGGCATGCGGGAGGCCGGGTGGACGTACCGCCGAATTGCTCAACACGTGGGGCGTGAGGTCTCCACAGTACATCGATGTTGTCGCCAGTGGTCGGCGGAAGGTGCACGTGCCCGTCGACCTGGGACCGGATCGCAGCGACGCACGGATGCACGCCAAGACCGTAGGATCCTACGCAGTGCCGTAGGGGACCGCACCGCCACTTCCCAGCAAATTAGGGACACTGTTGCTCCTGGGGTATCGGCGAGGACCATTCGCAACCGTCTCCATGAAGCTGGGCTACGGTCCCGCACACCGTTAGGCCGTCTTCCGCTCACGCCCCAACATCGTGCAGCCCGCCTCCAGTGGTGTCGCGACAGGCGTGAATGGAGGGACGAATGGAGACGTGTCGTCTTCAGCGATGAGAGTCGCTTCTGCCTTGGTGCCAATGATGGTCGTATGCGTGTTTGGCGCCGTGCAGGTGAGCGCCACAATCAGGACTGCATACGACCGAGGCACACAGGGCCAACACCCGGTATCATGGTGTGGGGAGCGATCTCCTACACTGGCCGTACACCACTGGTGATCGTCGAGGGGACACTGAATAGTGCACGGTACATCCAAACCGTCATCGAACCCATCGTTCTACCATTCCTAGACCGGCAAGGGAGCTTGCTGTTCCAACAGGACAATGCAAGTCCGCATGTATCCCTTGCCACCCAACGTGCTCTAGAAGGTGTAAGTCAACTACCCTGGCCAGCAAGATATCCGGATCTGTCCCCCATTGAGCATGTTTGGGACTGGATGAAGCGTCGTCTCACGCGGTCTGCACGTCCAGCACGAACGCTGGTCCATCTGAGGCGCCAGGTGGAAATGGCATGGCAAGCCGTTCCACAGGACTACATCCAGCATCTCTACGATCGTCTCCATGGGAGAATAGCAGCCTGCATTGCTGCGAAAGGTGGATATACACTGTACTAGTGCCGACATTGTGCATGCTCTGTTGCCTGTGTCTATATGCCTGTGGTTCTGTCAGTGTGATCATGTGATGTATCTGACCCCAGGAATGTGTCAATAAAGTTTCCCCTTCCTGGGACAATGAATTCACGGTGTTCTTATTTCAATTTCCAGGAGTGTACACTACTGGCCATTAAAATTGCTACACCAAGAAGAAATGCAGATGATAAACGGGTAATCAGTGGACAAATATATTATACTAGAACTGACATGTGATTACATTTTCACGCAATTTGGGTGCATAGATCCTGGGAAATCAGTACCTAGAACAACCACCTCTGGCCTTAATAACGGCCTTGTTACACAAGGAGTCAAACAGAGCTTGGGTGATGTGTACAGGTACAGCTGCCCATGCACCTTCAATACGATACCACAGTTCATCAAGAGTAGTGACTGGCGTATTTTGACGAGCCAGTTGCTCGGCTACCATTGGCCAGACGTTTTCAGTCGTTGAGAGATCTGGAGAATGTGCTGGCCAGGGCAGCAGTCGAACATTTTCTGCATCCAGAAAGGCCCGTACAGGAACTGCAACATGCGGTCGTGCATTATCCTGCTGAAATGTAGGGTTTTGCAGAGATCTAATGAAGGGTAGAGCCACAGGGCGTAACACACCTGAAATGTAACGTCCACTGTTCAAAGTGCCGTCAATGCGAACAAGAGATGACCGAGACGTGTAATCAATGGCACCCCATACCATCACGCCGAGTGATGCGCCAGTATGGCGATGACGAATACACGCTTACAATGTGCGTTCACCGCGATGTCGCCAAACACGAATGCGACCATCATGATGCTGTAAACAGAACCTGGATTCATCCGAAAAAATGACGTTTTGCCGTTCGTGCACCCAGGTTCGTCGTTGAGTACACCATCGCATGTGCTCCTGTCCATGATGCGGCGTCAAGGGTAACCGCAGCCATGGTCTCCGAGCTGATAGTCCATGCTGCTGCAAACGTCGTCGAACTGTTCGTGCAGATGCTTGTTGTCCTGCAAACGTCCCCCTCTGTTGACTCAGGGATCGAGACGTGGCTGCACGATCCGCTACAGCCATGCGGATAAGATGCCTGTCATCTCGACTGCTAGTGAAACGAGGCCGTTGGGATCCAGCACGGCGTTCCGTATTACCCTCCTGAACCCACCGATTCCATAATCTGCTAACAGTCATTGGATCTCTACCGACGCGAGCAGTAATATCTCGTTACGATGAACCGCAATTTGCGATATGCTGCAATCCGACCTTTATCAAAGTCGGAAACGTGATGGTACGCATTTCTCCTCCTTACACAAGGCATCACAACAACGTTTCACCAGACAACGCCGGTCAACTGCTGTTTGTGTATGAGAAATCGGTTGGAAACTTTCCTCATGTCAGCACGTTGTAGGTGTCCCCACTGGCGGCAACCTTGTGTGAATTCTCTGAAAGCTAATCATTTGCATATCACAGCATCTTCTTCCTGTCGGTTAAATTTCGCGTCTGTAGCACGTCATCTTCGTGGTGTAACGATTTTAATGGCCAGTAGTGTAATTGATTGCCATTATAAAGTAAATATTGTAGACTGATGGGTAATAACCAAAGGAACTTAATTTTAACGTATCGATAGGAACTACCAAATGGCAGTAGCTGTGTCGTTGCTTATCTTTGCGTATGGAGAGCCCCTGTCGCGCTGCGAGCAGAGAGGAAGTACAGCAGCTTGTGTGATGAAAGAGTACAGAAGTGTTTGTTGGGCGATCCCGCAGACGCGGTGTACAGCAATGCCCGCCCCAGTGTAGGTATCCTAATTCGTTAACCCGCTAGTATTGAGAGCAGGTAAGAGTGGACAGATGTAGGAAGCTGCAGCTCTAACTGTTGTCTGTCCCATAATTATCCGCGGCTCTGGAGACGGCTTGGGGTTCTCAACCAGCAGCAGCAACAGGAGCAGCTCAGCATTGTCGTCAGCTACATTCTTCGTCGTCCGCACAGCTACATCATCGTAAGACCGTTAAGTAAGGAAAATAAAAATATAGCCTTGAGAGACATTACCCAGAGGTATCTGTTTCACAAAGTATGACTAACTTGAATAATAACATGCAACCGTAAAAACTTGTGCGGCATCTGTGTTGTCATTGTCCTCAGACAGTATTACCAAGCAAAATTCCTTTCCTTGCCTTGCAATTACCGAGTGTCGTAAAAATATGAAAATTGTTTAACTATTTACTTCCAGATTTGTTTGTATGCTAATGACCAGTTTCAGTCTAAATTTTCTGCGTCAGTAACTGTTCTTTCTCTTACTGCATAACAGAGGCTTAACTAATATGCAGTTTTGAGTATTAACCTGATTCACTTAAAGTCACGTAAAATTTCTCCGGCAAAACTAATAACTAAAAATAACGCAGCACAAATTCAGAGTGCGCAGTTTCATTTATTCTGCATTTAGCTTAGCGAGTGACTTCTGATGGCTTGGTACGTATTTTATTGTTGTTATATTAAAAGTAAAACCTGTGGCTCATTTGCTTGAAGTGAATTCCGTTCAGTCTTTCAATAATCAAAAGGAAATTGCTGGCCTTTTTCTAAATTTTGCGTTACACTACACTGAGGTTACCGAAAGTAATTTTTTTTACATAACAAAGTTTTAGTAACATTTATTTAACTATTAATTTCATTTAACTTTATCTTCAAAATTTATTGCTTCAGAGTAAGTAACTGCAAACTCAGTGCTTTATTATTCATTTATTTTCTCGTGAACCGCTTTGTTGTGGAAAAGTGTGACAACCTTCTGTTGCCACGTCAGTGATAACTTGTTTAAATTTCTCTGGCATTGCCTTTCTTAAGAGTCGGGAGATTCATTGCCCTAGTAGGCTGGCGACCATTTAATCACCCCCTTTTTAGCTAATCAGTATATTTTTGTATTATCAGTATTGCTTTCTATTAAATATTACGTGGTACCCATTTCCTCCCTGCGTGGTTCGTGAATGATTGGACTATATTTCATCCATTTAAAAATTATCGTCAGTGTTTAGATTATGTTTCGAATAGATTCGTCCTTCAGAAGGGTCTGTTGTACACTTTCCTCCTACTAACCGGTATTATTTTCTTTCGATAGCGATAGCCTTACTCACTGTAAAATCTCACACGGCATATACAATCGTGGTCAATTATACGGCAATCCAGTAGGCCGATTGAGAAGGGGGAGGCTACATGTGGCCACGCTGGTGACGGGACAATATCAATTTGGTCTTGTTCTTGGAACGTATTTTTCATTGTGCAGAGTCGTAGGGAATTAAACCCTTTCGCTGCGACTAAAGTCACTCATGCACGGCAATACTAGTTGTGGTGGCAACATATAACAAAACGTCTAAATTTGCGTTAATCAGCAAAACAGGCGACATGATAAACATAAATGAAACTGATAAATTGATTGTACTTGACGGGGAAGAATAGGTAGAACGAAGGGGAACGCTGGCAGTGGAACCCATTGTTGAGGATCTGGCTGCTAGGATCACAGATGCTATCGCTGAAACATAGAAACTGAGGAAAATGGATTTCCTGGTATTGGCAGATGCTACGGAATCCCGAATGAAAATCAAAACCGAATCCATTGATGGTATATACGAGGAAACCATTAAGAAAAAAACTGAGCTAGAGTCAAAACCAGTAATATCTGGAAATATAAACGATTTGTTGAGCAGTTGATCAGTAAAGTCAATGGTCAGTTGGAATCAATTAATGTGTAATCCATATGAATTAACAGTAAAGCTGATGCAAAAATAGAGTAAAATGGATGATCAGGACAAAGAAATCAAGATTGTTAACAATAATATTGGTGTTGTTAACATGACAACAGATGAAATCAAGAAAGAAATAATTGTAATGAATACCGAAATCGATAATCTTAAGCAGGATATGACAGAGGTATAGTCAAAAACAGGAAGCGTAAATAATCGTTTTGAGGCGGAAGAAGAGGGGATCGAACAGAAACTGGAACAGACTGTTGACTCCATAAAGTAATTGGAAAGGTAGAATTAGCGCGAAAAGACAATAGGGAAATGATTACGAATTTGCACACTTTAGCATGAGACACAGATAATAGAGTGAAGAAACATCTGGCTAAGTGTGATGAGAAAAAGAGGGAAACGGAAACGTTAGCGACGACCACTAGTCGTTCCAAAAGTAACCGAACTATAACAGAGATTAGACCAAAAGATGCATTGTGTGTCATGCACATATTACTGAAATCTTAGCGAAGAAGGAGTGTTTCGATCCCCTCAGAAGAGAGGGTGGATTGCACGCTACTTACTTCATTCAAAACTGCGAAAGGGTATTGTCTGAATCGTGGACGGATGAGAAAGAAATTAACTCTATAATCGACGTGCTAGCTGGCGAGGCTAAGCGATAGGGCTTAAACCTTAATGTCTGAACTTGAGCTTTCAAGAATTCAAGATTACGTTTTTGAAAGAATATTAGTCAGAGCAGAAGCAGGAGAGTGTTTGGTGCTATTTCGTAGCGTCAAAATCCTACCCGGCTCTATGAAATAATTTTGCGAAAATTAAATCCTCATATTAGAATATTTTCGTGATCGATGGACTGACTCGGAAATTGTCTAGGAATTGTGGAAGAAACTTCCAGATGATTCAACGAGGTACATAGGCAGTAGTTAGAGAACAATTACTGCATTCTCAGAAAGGATCGAAGACGAAGATAATTGGCGGAATAACCGCGAAAATTTTAAGACTCGTGGTAATACGAGGGCTGTCCAGAAAGTAAGTTACGATTGATCGCGAAATGAAAATCACAGTGAAAATCAGAAATGTTTCATTTGTAACAGTTAGATACACCTTTCAGCTACTTCTCTACGTAGTCGCCGTTCTGATTCAGACATTCGTCGTTGCGTTGTACCAACTTTCCAATACCCTCATCATAGAAGGCAGCCACCAGTGCTTTCCGCCAATTCTCTACGCTGGCCTAAAGCTCGTTGTCTGTACCAAAATGTTATCTTCATAGCCAGCGGTTCGTTTGAGCAGAGATGAAACTCAGATGGAGACAATTACGGGCTGTATTGTGGGTAACCAAACATTTCCAATTGAAACGATGCAGGAAAATCTTCATTGCCCCTGCAGAATGAGGCTGAGAATTGTCTTGAAGAAGAAACCGCACGACAGTTATGTAATGTTGGTTGCATAGCTTCAGGGGAAAATTCTCACCAGGCCCTCGTACTTGGCGGGAGACACTATTTTCTATAACATCTTTACGCGCTCACTAAGAGCTCAGGAATGAAAAGAGCGACATAATTCTACCTAGAGTCATACTAGAGACACTACCCAACACATCTTTGCAAAGCTTTATCGGATATTCATAGTCGTTTCCATTTCGCGACCGATCATAACTTACTTTCTTGACAGCCCTCGTAGTAACAATTACCACAACGGCAACAGCCGTAATAACAATAACTATGGCAATAATGGTTACCACCACCATGGTAATAATAACTCACACCATTGAAATGAAATGAGCGTATGGCATTGCTTGCTGTGAGGTCCCATCCGGGGAAGTTCGGCTCCCGAGTGTGAATCTTATTGCAGTCGACACCACACTGAGCACCTCGCGTTCCGGTGATGAGGATTAAATGATGATGACAGCACAACAACCAGTCCACGAGTGGAGAAAATCTCCAACCCGGCTGGGAATCGAACCCGGGCCTGCTGCATAGGAGGCAAGCTCGTTACCATCCAGCTAAGCCGGCAGACACCCACACCACAGTAACAGTGACAGAAATGGCAGAGTCCAGTATCAAGTGGATTTGGTACGTAATGATAGACAGGAGCAAAATCAGCAATTGCAACAGCCAGATAGAAACGGACGTGTTGTACTTAATCAGGGAAACCATTAGCCTCACCGGTTTTGGGCCCACAGGGCGCGGGAAGATATTGGCGGGCCAGAAGAAAACCTAGGCAAGAAGACAGAGCGAGTAACGCACCCAGGGTAACAATAATTGAAGTTAAAACGGCGGTCGGCAAAGCGATCACTGTCCTTAATAAAGATGAAAATAGAGTACTGGTCATTAAGGAAGAGACGGCCGCTGTTAAAGCAACAACGGTACCGCAGGGTCCAATACAGTGTGATTCGCTGGCGGAATTAAAGCAGCCAATATAAAACTTCCGTTATCGCACACAGCAACGCGGAACGCATGGTTGTGTGACTAGGTCAGCTCGGTCGGATATACGACGAACTGAAGACTTACAGAGGATTTTATTGGAGGTATGCTAATGGGCAGAGCGGACATATTTGACGCTTCTCAGCCCAGTTGAAATAAGGGCTTATGAAGTAATGGAGAACTCAGTACCGAAGAGGCAGGCTTGCCCAAATATTTTGGTAAGTGAAGCAGCCAACCCCAACGACACTGGTCCTAAAGAAAACTGAGGCGAAATTTTTGAAGAGGGGCAGGGCGAGTTTGTCGATGATGACCGGGTACGACTATTTGACGGCCCCGTAGATTACAACATCTACGAGATTAAGGCTGACATCATACAGTCAGACGAGAGTGGTATCGGTTGAGTAAGCTCTGGAGAAGAATTAGAAGCAGAAACAGAGCACATTTCTCTAAGAAATTTCGAAGATGATAGCCATCTTTCCGAAAAAAGTTTACCTGACATGACAGTTAGCAAATTGTTAGTAATACAAGGTTCTTTATTCGAAGAAATTGATAAAACGTTTGCAGTGTTGGGATCGAAACAGCTTCAACAATCGCAGTACAGGTAGACAGAAATTAAGATGTCCAAGAACAGAAAATCAAAACAATAAGACAAACCGCTATCGATACAAGAGCCGGACGGATTTTTCTGGAATGACCTTGAGGTGGGTGAGGACTTGTTACGGGATAACGAATTCGAAGGTGTACTGAAATTGTACTGCTTTCACGACGTAGAAGGACGAAAGAAGGTAGAGAGTGTTTGTAAAAACAAGGACCAATGCTTGAAAATAGTGAAGACCAAGTATGACGAAGAGAATAAAGACGGAGAAAAGTTGAAGTATTACAGGATCTGTTTTTGTGGTCTTCAGTACAGAGACTGGTTTGCTGCAGCTTTCCATGCTAATCTATCCTGTGTAAGCTTCTTCATTTCCAAGTAACTACTGCACCCTACACCCTTCAGAATCTGCTTAGTGTATTCATCTCTTGGTCTCCCTCTACGGTTTTTACCCTCTATGCTGCCCTCCAGTACTAAATTGGTGATCCTTTGATGCCTCAGAACATCTACCAATAGATCCCTTCTTCTAGACAAGTTGTGCCACAAATTCCTCTTCTTCCCAGTTATATTCAGTACCTCCTCATTAGTTACATGATCTACCCACCTAATTTTCAACATTTTGCTGTAGCACCACATTTCGAAAGCTTCTATTCTCTTATTGTCTAAACTATTTATCGTCCACGTTTCACATCCATACATGGCTACACTCCATACAAATACTTTGAGAAAAGACTTCCTGACACTTAAATCTATACTCGATGTTAAGAAATTTCTCTTCTTGAGAAACGCTTTTCTTGCCATTGCCAGCCTACATTTTATATCCTCCATACTTCGACCATCATCAGTAATTTTGCTCCCCAAATAACAAAACTCATCTAGTACTTTAAGTGTCTCATTTCCTAATGTAATTCCCTGAGCATAACCTGATTTAGTTAGACTACATTCCATTATCCTCGTTTTGCTTTTGTTGATGTTCATCTTATACCCTCCTTTCAAGACACTGTCCATTCCGTTTAACTGCTCTTCCTGGTCCTCTGCTGTCTCTGACAGAATTACAATGTCATTGGCAAACATCTAAGTTTTTATTTCTTCTCCATGGATTTTAATTCCTACTTCAAATTTTTCTTTTGTTTCCTTTACTGCTTGCTCAATGTATAGATTGAATAACATCGGGGATAGGTTACAACTCTGTCTCTCTCCCTTTCCAACCACTGCTTCCCTTTCATGCCGCTCGACTCTTACAACTGCTATCTGGTTTCTGTACTAATTGTAAGTAGCCTTTCGCTCCCTATATTTGACCCCAACTATCTTCAGAATTTGAAAGAGTGTATTCCAGTCAACATTGTCAAAAGCTTTCTCTAAGTCTGCAAATGCTAGAAACGGAGGTTTGCCTTTCCTTAATCTATCCTCTAAGATATGTCGTAGGGTCAGTATTGCCTCACGTGTTCCAGGATGTACAATATCCTATATATGCGCAAAGACGAGAATAGCGACTCTTTGGCGTGTGTGTTGGCTCACCAAGTGCATCACCGAAATACTAGACTATTATCACTTAGCCTATGATTGAAGTTGTGACTTTCAACATGTTAAAGAAGACTTGTGATAAGTGTCAGAAGATGAAAGTGACCAACTGCACAAATCGTGTTTCTATACAGAGCATTAGACCTGAGGATGTACTAGAGTTAGACCTCAGGTAATTTCACCTACAGATTAATAGTGGTGGAAGCCTTTTCGAAGTTCATTAAGTTATGTCCGATAAGAAAACAAACAGCTAAAGCAGTTTATAACAAACTTGCAATCGATTACTTTGTGCATATCGGCAAACCAAAAGCGATTTTGTCCGTTAATGGGGCACAGTTTACTTTCAAATAATGGAATGAAGATATGGAAAGCAATGAGGTTGAACTGATACACACCTCGGCCTATTACCCAGCCGGAAATCCAGTGGAACTATATATGCGTGACTTGGGGCGGCTTTGCTGACAATCACAAGGCGTGGGGCAAATATACAAACGATTTTGAACAGATTACGAATGCTTTGACGCACGAATCTACTGTATTCACTCCGGAGGAAATCCTATTAGACCGTAAGTCTAAGAGTTTCGTCGAAGAGATAATTGATTTCCCTCCGCGAGTTAAATTGACATTGGGGTGAATAAAGAACGTTTACCAGGGAGAGTGAAAAAGGAAGCCGAGGCACGAATACTCGAAAGCGCGGTTTGATAAATTTCCAATTAGCGATCTCGTTCTCGTTAAAGCGAATGAGAAATCGCGAGAGACTGATAATGAGATTTCAAAATTTAAATTAATTAATAACTGACCATTTAAGATGTTAGTGTACCTCACTATAACGCTTACTGCTTAGCTTTTCCTAATACTGGCAAGCTGCTGTGTGTACGTAACATTGTTTACTTGAAGTTCTATCAATCAAGAACTCATTAATCTAAGAAAGAACTTCCTGTAAAAAACTTGATTACTATTGTAATTTTCAAAATTTATTCCTAATTTATTTCTTGGACCACGAATTTGCAGAAAGTATAACGAGAAATTTAACTTACAGAGTAAATGTTCTGAAAGCAAATGTCATGAAAGAAAAACCCAATTCACCACCAATGTCTATAAATGTCACTCCAGTATGTGTATCACTTGTAATTTTGTAAATAATGTATTGCAAAAATTCTTTTATACCATATATTATGTTCGTAAATACTGATGCACTTACACAATGCATAAGTTTCAGGTCTGTGAATCCGTGTGAATATGGACAGTATTGAGGTATCCTTCAGATTCTTTTGGAGTAAGTTTTCAAAGAATTCTGGAATACCACTGCACAAACCGGGAGATCAAGTATGCCGCTGTGGCACATGTAACAATGCCACATCGAGACTGACCAGCTGCGGGCTCTTAGAAGAGAGTGCTGCGGCCTCCTTTCTAAATACACGTGTGGAACGCGGCTTTTTACTCTTCGTCCGCCCCGGTAGCTGAGTGGTCAGCGTGACAGACCTGTCAATCCTAAGGGCCCGGGTTCGATTCCCGGCTGGGTCGGAGATTTTCTCCGCTCAGGGACTGGGTGTTGTGTTGTCCTAACCATCATCATTTCATCCCCATCAACGCGCAGGTCGCCGAAGTGGCGTCAAATCGAAAGACCTGCAACAGGCGAACGATCTACCCGACGGGAGGCCATAGCCACACGACATTTCCATTTTAGCACAACCAGTGTAAGGCTTTGATATATTTGTTATCTTGTTTCTTGCACTTTCACTCAATCTGTTGTACACCTTTTACTATGTTACTTACGTTTTCTTGTGCAGTCCTGACATGAAATTTACATTTCAAACGTAAAGATTTCTTGAAAGATGTAATTTTGTTGTTCAAAGTATGTTATGGTACACTATGACGATTTGAGTTATAATGACACAGTGTTGTGCTAATTACGTGCTGATAGGTAAGCATGACAGTTAATGAGAAGGTTAATGAGTGATTGACAAAACTTATATAGACAAAATTGAATGCATTTACGCATCCGCATTTCCTTTTATATTTCTTCGGACATTCCCTGACTCAGTTTCCCTTCAGGAAAAAACTCATGAATGTGGGACAAATGTAACACCGAATATGCAAATAAAATACCTTCAGCAGTATACAAAATATTTCGGCGCCTGATACTTGTAGATAATTTGTGTATTTATTTCTGACTGTATATAATTGATTGTAATTATAATGTAAATACGGTAAATTGCTGGGTCATAACCAAGGGAACTTAATTTTAAAGTGTCTTTGTTTATCTTTACGTATGGAGAGTCCGTGACACTGCGAGCGCAGAGGAAGTACAGCAACTTGTGTGATGAAAGAGTACAGAAGTATTTGTTGGGCGCTCCCGCAGACGCGATATACAGCTATGCTCACACCAGTGCAGGTGCGCCTAATTCGTTAACCCGTGAGTATTGAGAGCAGGTAAGAGTGGACAGACGGGGGAAGCTGCAGCTCTAACTGTTGCCTGTCCCATAACTATCAGTGGCTCTGGAGACGGCTTGGGGTTCTCAACCACCAGCAGCAGCTCAGCATTGTCGTAGGCTACATTCTTCGTCGTCCGCACAGCTACAACATCGTAAGATCGTTACGTAAGGATAAAAAAATGTAGCCTTGAGAGGCATTACCCATTGGTATCTCTTTCACAAAGTATGACTAACTTGAATAATAACCTGTAATAGTAAAAACTTGTGGGGCTCCTGTGTTGTCATTGACCTCGGAAATCATTACCAAGCAGGGTCCCTTTCCTTCCCATGCAATTACCGAGCGTCGTAAAAATATGAAAATTGTTTAACTATTTACTTCCAGTTTTGTTTGAATGCTAATGACCAGTTACAGTTAAAATTTTCTGCATCAGTAACTGTTCTTTCTCGTATTACATAACAGAGGCTTAATTAATTTGCAATTTTGAGTATTAACTTCATTCACTTAAAGTGAGGTAAAATTTCTCTAGCAAAACTAATAACTAAAGATGATGCAGCACAAATTCAGAATGCGCAGTTTCATTTATTCTGCATTTAGCTTAGCGAGTGACTTCTGCTCACCTGGTACGTATTTTATTGTTGTTATAGTAAAACCAGTGGCTCATTTGCTTAAAGTGAATTCAATTCAGTCTTTCAATAATGAAAAGTAAATGGCTTGCCTTTTTCTAAATTTTGCATTCCATTACACTGATGTTACTGAAAGTAATTTTTTACATAACAATGTTTTAATAACATTTATTTAACTAGTAACTTCATTTAACTTCACTTTCAATATTTAGTATTTCAGAATAAGTAACTGCAAACTAAGTGCTTTCGGATTCATTTATTTTCTCGTGAACCGCTGTGTTGAGGAAAAGCGTGACAACCTTTTGTTTCCATGTCAGTGATTATTTGCTTAAATTTCTTTGCCATTACCTTTGTTAAGATTCTGGAGATCCATTGGCAGAGTAGGCTGGCGATCATTTAATTATCCCGTTTTTAGCTAGTCAATATTTTTTGTATTAAATATTACTTGGTACCCTTTTCCCCCTGTGTGGTTTGTGAATGATTGCACTACATTCTACCCATTTCAAATTATCATCAGCGTTTAGATTATGGTTAGAATAGATTCGTCCTTCAGATGGGTCTGTGGTACACTGTCCTCCTACTAACGGATATTATTTTCCTTCGGCAGCGATAGCCTTACTCACTGTAAAATTTCATTAGGCATATACGATCATGGTTAATTATATCGCAATCCAGTAGGCCGATTATGAAAGAGGAGGTTACAAGTGAATGATCTTATGAGCATTAGTCGTCATTTCCAGATCACATCTTTTTAGCACTTGATTCGTAGTCAAAATGTCTTTCAGTTGACAATACAACTGACGGACCGTGAAGTTACAACTAGCTCGCAAAATATCCACGTGGAGCCACGTTGTCCCCAGCCACTGCTCACCCATCAGCCGGCACCGAGAGAGGTGGCGTAGCGGTTAGCACACTGGACTTGGATCCGGGAGGACGACGGTTCAAACCCGCGTCCGGCCATGCTGATTTAGGCTTTCCATGAATTCCCTAAATCACTACAGGCAAATGCCGGTATGGTTCCTTTGAAAGGGCACGGCCGACTTCCTTCCCAATCCTTCCCTAACCCGATGGGAGCGATGAGCTTGCTGTTTGGTTCCCTCCCCCGAATCAACTAACCAACCAACCAGCCCGCTAGTGCCACAAACTCTACCCGCTCTCGCTACGCGTGACTTAAACAATGTGCCCAACGAAACCGAGGCCAGGTCGTGGCACGTACGCCACAGCACGTGATACTGCAGGTCTTACAAGTGCTAGCCGCTGTCTCCGGTGGGGACCGAGTAACTATTTCAGATAACCTTTATAATTAATGACGATGCGTTTAAGTGCAAGCAAACTCTCGATAACACCCGATGAAGTTAACTGCTTTAATGGATATCTTTTCAATTACATACAGATTTTTCGTACGACCTACAGAAAACCGAGCGTTCATGAAGTGTGGAGGACAGTCCGAATAGTGTGATGTCACAGGTTCGTTTGCAGGGCCTGTGTACCTAGTGGCCCCCTATCGAAACAGAATCTCAATATGCAGATATGACTCGGCATGTTAGAATGGTACAATGTAACTGGTTTGTATTTGTATATGAAATACTGTAAGTTGATTATGATGTCAGTATTAAGTTACGTAAATCTAAACTTTAAAGTTGAGCAGTTGTGTTACCCTCATCCCATCCTTCACTTATATAATTTTGCATTGCTTTCAAATAACGTATAAATTGTAATGATCTTCAGAAGTTCTGTATATTTAAACGTGTATACATATATATCTAATTTATAGTATTAAATTTGATGGTTTTGTAATATGTCCTTAAAATTTCCACTACCCGTTGTTCAAAAAATAAAACTTGCTGAAAACAGTTCGTTCTATAATCTTTTAATAATTAGTTCACTCTTAGAGTACAACCTTTTTTCTGTTACTGACATGCTGCACATTCCATACATATCTTTTTTAAATTTATTAACTTTCAGGATGTGTCCACACAGATATGATATTATGTATATAGACTGAAGAAGCGAGTGAAAATTTGTACCAAGGCCGAGATCGAACCCAGATCTGTTGCTTATTAGGCACGTACGTTACCCACTAAGCCGCCTTGAACAGCGGTTCAGACGACTGCACGGATTACCCAGGCATTGCTCCCTCCTCGATCCAAATTCTCACTGCCTCCCCAGTCTACTTTAAATGCCCCCTTACCCATTAGTAGAAGTGGAGAGTCTCGGCAATTCTGTTCGTGTGTACGGGAGAATTTAAATGTAAAATGGGGCGACAGTTGTCTTTATATATTTGCTTAATGGGTACTCCCCGCATTGTAAATCAAAAGAAAGGTTTAAGTACGTGTAGGAACGCATTGATGTTAAGAATGTTATGAAGTGTGCCACGCTGATTTAATTAGGAGGGGCGTTCAATAAGTAATACAACACATATTTTTCTCGATTGAAAAATTTCAATTTTTTTCGAGTGAGAAAAATGTGGAATTTGTTGTGGGACATCTTGCAATGTTCCGCTTCACCACCTATAGTTGATGATGATGATTTTTCGGGTTTTACGCTCCCAACGGCATTATTATCAGCGCCCGTACAAATTCCCAATATTTTCACTTTCCAGTCTCATCAGTTCCTGAATGATGAGGAAATGATGAGGACATCGCAAACACCCACTCCCCAGGCGGAAAAATTCATGAAGTTGCGATAGGTGGCGCCGTTATACGTAGCCTTCAAAATTACATATGTAACAGAGGTGCATTCCAGGCAGAGAGCTGTCATTGTGTTTCTTTTGGCGGAAAACCAAAACACTGCATATATTTATAGGCGCTTGCAGAATTTCTAGAGAGACCAGGAAGTGCACAAAATCAATGCGAGTCGTTGGACTAGGCGTCTTTTATCATCGCAACAAGGTCGCGCAAACCTGTCCGTGCTCGACGGCCGCACACAGTTGTGACCTCTGTAATGTCGGACGTGTGGACACTCTCATTGGAGGTGATTGATCAGAATCAGACACTTCGCTGCGCAATTGGACTCACACAAGTCTATGCACCCGAGAGAAGCTCACAAAACTGTCTTTGACTGTTCTTCCTCATCCATCCTACAGTGCGCACCTTGAACCTTCTGACTTCTGTCTGTTTTTCCCAGTGAAATATGCACTATGCGGGAAGCAGTAAGTGTATTATGGGGAGATTATTGATGCAGCAAGACGTTGGCTTCGACAACGATCAGTAGAGTGGTACCATGCTGGCATACAGGTCCCCCCAGTAAAGTAGTGTAAGGCCATCGTACTGAATGGAGACTATGTTGAAAAATGGGGTTCTGTAGTAGAATGAGTGTGGAATAATATGGTGTATTGGAATCCTGAATGAAACAAACCTGCTTTCAGAAAAAAAAAATGTGTTGCATTACTTATTGAACGCCCATCGTATTAAGACGCTAACTACCTGTTCATTTGAACTACTATGTGAAAGATATTGGGTATAAATAACGAAAGCTATGTTTCACATGACTGGTATATTGCTGAATATGGCCTGATTCTTTGAGAGAAACTTCTTTTCCAACAGGAAAGTAGCATTGTCTGAGTCTAGAATATACTCTAGTATCTTACAGCACATACTGATACATGAAATTATTTTTGTGGTAACTCATTCAGCCAAGCAAATGTTTTCCGGGTCTGAAAGAATGTAATAAAAATTACTGGTGGTGCGAACTGAAGAAGGTCCTACGGAGGCCTTTTCAAGGAACTGAGGATTTTAGCTACTTCTTCTTAATATACACTGACGAGCCCAAACATTATGACCATTGCACACATTGTCGAATTTAATGCCGCCTGGTGGCGTTGCGAGTACGTGACGCAGTAAGAATTTCCATGGAAAATTCGCCTGGTGGGAGACAAGACGTTTCCTCCAAAGATTCTTCCACTTCAACTGGGGAATACGGTAATCAGCGAACCGAATGCAAATGCCGATGCCTTGGCGAATGCCCTTGCGGACAATTTTCTGCCGACAGACCATCCAATGGACCACTTGCATATCGATCTGATTCACGAAATGCCGCCAATATTCCTGGACCCAACGTAGATGAAGAAGAATTCCGCTGCCAGCTTCACAGCCTAGCACCAAGCTGGAGAAAATGACCTTATCTATTATGGCATACTTCTAGACCAGCTGGCGGCGGCCGTTTTGAAAGCAGTGATGGGGGCTAGCAACTTCTCTGCATTGTGGAATCATGCGGAAATGTGGCCATCCACAAGCCTGGCTAAAACACTCGGTCCCCGAAAAGGTGTCGGCCGACACGTCTACTCCCTGCAGTATCCAAGGTGTTCTAACGTCTCTTCCTGCGACGCCTACTAGACCAAACTTTTAGCAGATGTCCAGTTCGGATACCAACAGTCTGCAACCCATCAAGCACTGCGCTCGGTGGAAGATGCAATGGAGGTGTTCGACCACCAGGAGTCGTTTGGAGCTTTGCGGCTCGATGTCACCAGCGCCTTCGATTTCGTGTGACACGAGGGATAGCCGGTGACTCAACATGACACGTGAGACTATCCCTGTCGTTTGCATCACTTCGCTCTTTTCAGTTCTCAGCGCTTGGTGAGCACATAAAGATGCGTAGAAAATAGTGTCTACCGCCAAGAATGACGTCCTGGTGAGAGATTTCGCCTGATGTTACGCAGTCCACATTACAGAACTGTCATACGGTACCTACTTCGTGACAATTCTCGGTCGCAATCTGCAGGGACAATGAAAATGCTCCTGCAGCGTTTTCTATGGGAAATGTTTGATCACTCGCACTACAGCCGGTAATCGGCTCCCTCTATGTTTCATCTCTGCTCACATTAACTACTGGCTATGAAGACAATATTTTCGCACAGACAACGTGCTATAGATGAGCGTAGAGAATTGGCGGGTAGCACCAGCGGCTGCCTTCTATGACGAGGGTAATGGAAAGTTGGTATAACGGTGTGACAGATGTCCTAGTTGGAGCGGCGACTATGTAGAGTAGTATCTGGAAGGTGGTGCCAACTGTCGCAAATAAAACATTTCTGATTTTCAATGTAGTTTCTGTTGTGACTGACAATTCGCAATTTTTCACAAACACAACTTTTAATTATGTAAGTTTACAAGGTTGATGACTGAACAACAAAAGAAAGGTAACAATAACGATGCCAGTAAAAGTCTCCTAAGTGAGGCAAAGAAAAGTTCACTTCTAATTTTCCACAAAGGTTCCTGGTAACACACACACACTAGTAAAAGTCCAATTCAGAGACGAAGACGTAATCTTCAGCGGTCGAAGTCCACGGGGTCGGCATCTGGAGTAAACTGAACTTCGGGGCTGATTCTAGTCCCTAAATAGCTGTCTCCAGCCAATCAGGTTTTGACGTAGTGATACTTCCTGCAGGCCGTGGCTCGAGCTCCCCCTGCGGGAAGTGGTGCTTGGAATGTCTGTTTCCATTATCTTGTATGTAAATAGCCAGTGTTTACCATGGGGCTTTTGGTACGCCTCGGCCATAGACAACTTCGTCCTCTGTGGTGTAATATGGGTTGCCGCCCCTCAGGGGCTACCATGGCTCCGGCATAACACTTTCGATTTCGCGACTGATCGGAACTTACTTTCTGGACAAGCGTTGTACTTCCCATCTCATCTTCACCTATGTCCTCTCCCAATTCCCTAATGCTGTCTTCAAGTATGTCTTCCTTGTACGGACCTTCTATATACTGCTTCCACCGTTCAGCTTTCCCTTCTTTGCTTAGAACTGAGCTCTTAAAATTCATACAGCTGCTTCTCTTTTCTCCAAAGGCCTCCTTAATTTTATTATAGCCGGTATCTATCTTTTGCCTAATGGAATAAGCTTCTAAATTCTTACATTTTCCTGTAGCCATTCCTACTTAGCCATTTTGCACTTCCCGTTTTTTAGACATTTGTTATTCACTTTCGCCTGCTTCATTTACTGAATTTTTATATGTTCTACTACCATCAGTTAAATTCAGTATCTCTTGCGGTATCCAAGGATTTCAGCTAGGCCTTATTTTTTTGCGTGTTTCATTCTCTGATATATTCAGTATTTCGTCTCTTGAAGCTACCCATTTGTGTTGTACTTTATTCATTTCTCATAATTACGTAATGCTCCCTCTGAAACTCTAAATTACCTCTAGTTCCTCCAACTTTTCCAGGTCCCACCTTCGTAATTTCCTACCTCTTTGCGGTTTCTTCACTTTTAATCTATAGTTCATAACCAATAAATTGTGGTCAGAGTCAACATCTGCCCCTGCAAATGTCTTACAATTTAAAATCTGATTCCGAAATCTCTCTCTTACCATTATACAATCAATGTGAAACCTTCCGAAGTCTCCAGGTCTCTTCCACGTACATAAACTTCCTTCGTTATTCTGAAACGAAGTGTTAGCGATGACTAAATTATTCTCTGTGCGAAATTTTATCATTCAGCTTCCTCTTTCATTCTTTTCCCCCAGTCCATATTCACCTACTATTTTTCCTTCTCTTTTAACTATGTGAATATTTTCTTTTAGCTCATCATACATTTCTTCAATTTTTTCATCATCTGCGGAGGTACTTGGCATATAAACTTATACTACTGTGGTGGGTGTGGGCTTCGTGTCTATCATGGCTAGGGTAAAGCGTTCACTTCGCTGTTCATAGTAGCCTACCCGCGTTCCTACGTTTGCATTTATTATTAAACCTACTCCTTCATTACCCCTATTTGATTCTGTATTTATATAACTCTGTATTCACCTGTGCCGAAGCCCTGTTGCTCCTGCCAACGAATCTTACTAATTCCCCCTATATCTAATATCAACCTATCCATTTCCCTTTTAAAATTTTCTAATGTACCTACCCGATTGAGGGCTTTAACATTCCACTCTCCGATCCGTAGAACACCAGCTTTGCTTCTCCTGATGACGACATTCTCCGTCCGGAGATCCGAATCGGGGACTATTTTACCTGTAGAATATTTTACCCAAGTGGATGCCATCATTATTATTTACAATAGACTTGCATGCCCTCGGGAGACATTATGGCTGTAGTCTTCCCATGCGTTCAGCCGTTCGCAGTGCCAGGGCAACAAGGCCATTTTAACTGATGTTACAAGGCCAGATCAGTCAGTCATCGAGATTGTTGTCCCTGCAACTACTGAAAATGTTGTTTCCCCTTTTCAGGAACCGCAAGTTTGTCTGGGCTCTCAACGGATACCCCTGTATTGATGTTGCACTTATGGTATGGCTATGTGTATCGCCGAGGCACGCAAGCCACCTCACCACCGGAAATGTCCATGGCTCCTGAGGAGACATCCGGTAGCTGAGTGGTCAGCGAGACAGACTGTCAATCCTAAGGGCCCGGTTCGATTCCCGGCTGTGTTGGAGATTTTTCTCCCCTCAGGGACTGGGTGTTGTGTTGTCCTAGTCATTATCATTTCATCCTCATCGACGCGCAAATCGAAAGACTTGCACCCGGTGAACAGTCTACCCGACGGGAGGCCCTAGTCAGACGACATTTTATTTACGTGAGGGGACATGTAATTAATAATATCAAATGAGGTGACTTCAGGGTAGATCAGCTTGGGTTTCGGAGAAATGTAGGAATATGAGAGGTCATATTGACCGTATCTTGGAAGATAGACTGAGGAAAGGCAGACCTAAGTTCATATTATTTGTAGAAAGCTTTTGACAATGTTGTCCAGAATACACTATTTGAAATTCTGTAAGTTAGCGAAGTTACAATACAGGAAGCGAATAGTTATAAAATTTGTATAGAAACCAGACTGCAATTATAAGAGTATGAAAGGGAAGTAGTAGTTGAGAAGACATGAGAAGAGGTTGTTGCCTCTCCCCGACGTTATTCAATCTGTACATTGAACGAGCAATAAACTAAAACACGGGAAATTTCGACAGCGAATTAAACTTTAGCGAGAAGGAATACAACGTTTGACGTTTCGACGATGACACTGTAATTCTACCACAGATGGTGAAGGACTTGGAAGAACGGTTGAAAGTAATAGGTAGTGTTTGAAAAAGAGATTGTAAGATGCACATGAATGAAAGTAAAAGGGACAATAGAATGTAGTCGAAGTAAATCAGACTATGCTGAGAAAATTGGATTAGGAAATGATAGACTAAAAGTACTAGATATGTTCTGCTATTTCCACAGCTGACTATATGACGATGGCCAAAGTAGAGAGGGTATAAAATGAAAACTGGGAAGAGCAAGAAAAGCGTTTCTGAAAAAGACAAATTTGTTAATAGCGAATATAAATTTAAGTGTTAGGAGGTCTTTGCTGAAGGTATTTGGCTGTAGTGTAACCTTGTGCAGAAGAGAAACGTAGACAATAAGCAGCTCAGGCAAGAAGGGAATAGACACTTTTGCAACGTGGTGTTACAAAGGAATGATGAAAATTAGGTGAGTAGATCGAATAACTAATGAGGAGACACTGAACCGAAATGAGTTAACAGTATGTCACAAAAAGTAAAAAAAGAAAAAAAGGAATCGAGTGATAGGGCACATGCTGAGGCATGAAGGTATCGTCAGTTTGGTAATGGAACAAATGGGAGGTAAAAATTTTATAAGGAGGCCATGGCTTGAATGCAATAATCAGGTTCAAATAGGTGTAGGTTGCAGTAGTTACGCAGAGTTGAAGAGGCTTACACAGGATGGACTAGTGTGGAGAGATGCATCAAACCTGAAGGGCGCAAGGACAGCAGCAACAACGCGAGTGTTTCATATAATCTGACTTCTGAGCATATTCAGTGGCGTAATGTGTTGTAACATGACTTTCTGGGTGATGGTGAGTGGTTAGAGTTTGCACAAGAATTGTTATATGCACCTCTCTGTACAATACTTTTATATTTCTGTGAGAAATTTGTGTTTAACTTGTAAATGAAAATATGTTTTAAATATTTTACTTAGTCTTCATTCATGAGCAACATTTCACTTAGGATCCTTGGAATGAACTTTGGCATATCTCTTTTTGTAATATGTATCATGTATTCTTGTTTTCTATCGTGTTCTACGTCCTTAAGGATCTTCGCGCTATGGATCTATGGAACAAAAAGCATATCTAATCTTGTCTAACGGATTTCTTCGGTTTGGTGGACTCCAATTCGGTGGCCTGCTTCTAGTGCTGACAACCCTTCTCACCGCAAAGTGAGAATGCGTGTGAGGCCTGTGCTTGAACTAAGGCATGTTGACAGGTTGAGCTGTGTAGAGAAGCCACATTCATCCATTCTTGGTTGTATACTTAGGGGATTGTAGTGAACTGTACTGGAAATCCAGCTTTATTATTACGTCCATTATACAGTTGGGTTTTTCAGAGCAATTTCCTGTTGTTGAAACTCTATTGAGGAAGAGATTTCAGATCACACGTACTACGCAGATCATGAAGGCCACGCTAAACAATTTTTTGAGCTGTTTATATAAATTTTTAATATCACTCATTAGGGAATATTATAAACATCAGAATTTTATCATTTTTACTATTTTAGTGGTTCTGTAAATAGTTAAGTTGCCATCTTATGAGGGCTAAAAAATAATAGGTACAAATCTAAACTGAAATTTGGTTTTGAAATGTTTCTTTAATGGAAATCTGCCCCATAAATACCATTTTGGAGATATTTAATACTTTCGAAAATATAACACATTTTGTATTTTTTACGTGTTCAACAAAAATCATAATAATTTAATTGCGGGAATATTAATGGCATAAACTGTATTTATTACTAATCAATACAGCAGATCGTTATTTTAATGAGGCTGTGCATATTTGGAAACCTATAAAGTAGCAGTGTTTTTTGAGGGTCTTCTTGCGACACCTATTGTATAAAATATTTCTGGCGTTTAAATTAAGTTTGAATGATGCTGTTTTCCAAGATTTACTGGAAGAAGACACTTTACACTAGAAAGAATCGCATACTACCTTTGTTAGATACTGAAGAAAAGGTATCTTTAATTCCTTACATCAAAACCTGCATTGCTATCCATACAAAATAACGTATGTTCAGGAGTTTCTTTACGTTGATCTGCCAGTAAGCCAACGTTTGCTCTACAATTTCTGTATCGCATGGGAGTGGACAATCTTTGTCGTTGACTGCACACTGAAGCATCAAATAAGATATCTGATGTAGTAACATTTCTTCCATCCCATCATTGCTACTGATACGGCAATCTGAGTAAGATTTGAGATAAAAATATAGTCTTGGTTGCGGAAATTTATATTTTCAAATTTCAGTGACACGTTTTGCATGTAGTAGGTTGTTGTTGTTGTTGTTGTGGTCTTCAGTCCTGAGACTGGTTTGATGCAGCTCTCCATGCTACTCTATCCTGTGCAAGCTTCTTCATCTCCCAGTACCTACTGCAACCTACATCCTCCTGAATCTGCTTAGTGTATTGATCTCTTGGTCTCCCTCTACGATTTTTACCCTCCACGCTGCCCTCCAATGCTAAATTTGTGATCCCTTGATGCCTCAGAACATGTCCTACCAACCGATCCCTTCTTCTAGTCAAGTTGTGCCACAAACTTCTCTTCTCCCCAATCCTATTCAATACCTCCTCATTAGTTACGTGATCTACCCACCTTATCTTCAGCATTCTTCTGTAGCACCACATTTCGAAAGCTTCTATTCTCTTCTTGTCCAAACTGGTTATCGTCCATGTTTCACTTCCATACATGGCTACACTCCATACAAATACTTTCAGAAACGACTTCCTGACACTTAAATCTATACTCGATGTTAACAAATTTCTCTTCTTCAGAAACGATTTCCTTGCCATTGCCAGTCTACATTTTATATCCTCTCTACTTCGACCATCTTCAGTTATTTTACTCCCTAAATAGCAAAACTCCTTTACTACTTTAAGTGTCTCATTTCCTAATCTAATCCCCTCAGCATCACCCGATTTAATTTGACTACATTCCATTATCCTCGTTTTGCTTTTGTTGATGTTCATCTTATATCCTCCTTTCAGGACACTGTCCATTCCGTTCAACTGCTCTTCCAAGTCCTTTGCTGTCTCTGACAGAATTACAATGTCATCGTCGAACCTCAAAGTTTTTACTTTTTCTCCATGAATTTTAATACCTACTACGAATTTTTCTTTTGTTTCCTTTACTGATTGCTCAATATACAGATTGAATAACATCGGGGAGAGGCTACAACCCTGTCTCACTCCTTTCCCAACCACTGCTTCCCTTTCATGCCCCTCGACTCTTATAACTGCCATCTGGTTTCTGTACAAATTGTAAATAGCCTTTCGCTCCCTGTATTTTACCCCTGCCACCTTCAGAATTTGAAAGAGAGTATTCCAGTTAACGTTGTCAAAAGCTTTCTCTAAGTCTACAAATGCTAGAAACGTAGGTTTGCCTTTTCTTAATCTTTCTTCTAAGATAAGTCTTAAGGTTAGTATTGCCTCATGTGTTCCAACATTTCTACGGAATCCAAACTGATCTTCCCCGAGGTCCGCTTCTACTAGTTTTTCCATTCGTCTATAAAGAATTCGCGTTAGTATTTTGCAGATATTTTGCAGATGTAGTAGGTATCTTCAGATTATATATAACGCAAATAATTGCAAAAATTCGTATAAGGAAACGTCCTTGCCGCATCTTGTGCAAAAATGTACTGAACAGATAAAATTTTTATGCAAACTTACAAAAACTGTTCACGGCGCACGCTGTCGATAAAATGATTACATGATGCAAATACATCGGTAAAATGTGATTGGGGTATCAAAAAGTCGAAAATCTCCAATGCCTGGCAAGCCGGATCCTGCAAAGAACCGGAACGACGTACAACTGCAGAGAAAAAATGTTAAGGTTTGATAAACTGGTAATAATTATATCTGAAAGGGTCGGCTAAGGAGACCGTGGTCATTGATACCGAAAAAGCATTTAACTACCGTACTCGTTGCCATGCGTAAACACCGCACAAGTTATGAACAGGTGCACAGCAAAGCTTCACGGAGCAGGAGCACAACATGTATGAGCGGCTCCCCTGACACAGAATGCGTAAACGGGTGGTAATCGGGCCTGAAGTGCAAGTACTGCAGTTGAATCAGACAGATGGCGTTGGTTAGCCTATACATTATCCATTGCGCAGGACCAAATTCGTATACACAACATCAATAGCCTTATAAGCCATAATGTAATAATTTCTAAAATGACAGCCCTAAAAATTAGAGTTAAGTTAATTGGCATCTGTCCGATAAAATGCTTATACCTTATGAAAAGGTTGTCATAAATGTAAAAAACAAGAATTAAATTATGCCTTAAAGATAAGGGAGTCAACAAATAACAAAAGAGATACCAACATACTTCACAATAACGAGACTAAACTGCTTTAAAAAGGGACATCACTACATCAGAAAATGATTGACTTTCTCTGATCAGCTGATCGTTAAGGAGGACATCACAGCAAAAAATGTGCGTTTAGCGATCTCAAAGTCCTCAAGTAATTGAGTTTCCGTCCTTTATGGGCAAGATGCACAATTTGCATATTATTGATTGTAGGCAGGCAGTGGCCAGATGCCTTTAGATGTTCTGTAAATGGCGCGAGTGTTGCTTTATCTGCCCTCATTTTGTGTGTAGGCTTTCCTGAAACCTAGTTTTAAACATTCTTCCCATTTTTCCAACATATTCAGCGCTACAATGGGTACATTCTAATTTGTAAGTTTGCGTAAAGACCTTTACTGTAGAGTACGTTCTTGCACTAGATGGTCAGGACGTTTTGTAATTTTTTACATTGTAGATAATCAGAATATGCCTACCACAGGCGAAACGGGTGAATGAAATTTGAAAATAAAAACCTCTGCAACCAAGACTGTATTTTTATCTCAGATATGTGGTATAGTGTTTCCTCTTACCTAGAAAGTGTTTGCGGAGCACTTCTTTTTCCAAATACTTACCTACCAAAAACCTTCTGTTCATTTCAACTTTCCACCCCACCCCCTCCAAATAGATCTCAAAGATGAGGCCAAACTAGTGCCTCCGTGCAACCGACTGGGGGGCGCAGTTACTAGAGAGATGTGTAATATAAAAATGTTTAGATCGCCTGCATAGTGTGTTGTCTGATGGTTGCTCTGACAAGATGAAACCCGGTAGCACTAGTCGTCTCGCCTGCTTCCCGTGGAGCGGCTCTTCTAAGGTAGGAATGTGTGTGTGTGTGTGTGTGTGTGTGTGTGTGTGTGTGTGTGAGAGAGAGAGAGAGAGAGAGAGAGTTCTGACAGACATACCTTGCTGGAGTGATGTTTGTATGTTGGATCCTGTCGACTGCTGAGGTAGCTGTTCTAGCTGCAGCAAGGAGGCGTCCACTCATTGCACATATACACGTGTAACTGGGTTACTGGGTTTATAAATTAGTACTTTTATGTCGCTGTTTTTAGTAATACTTCGCTAAACTGTTAGTAGCAAAATATTGAAATCTGTTATTGGTCCAGCCTTGTTGTGCGCCTTTGGAATACCGTGAAGGAAACAAAGAGGACAAAATAACTGAAACACCGATGTGTTGTGGGTGGACATACTCGGATTTTATACGTCGTTTATACGTCGTTTTTATTACACTAGGGCTGTCTTATAGTGTCGTCACACTAATTAGTGTTGCGATAACGTAGACTTGAGACATATTTGTTGCTAAGTAATGCTATGCAGAATTTCTTAAACATTTAAACCACCTGTATTTACATATTAGTTTTGAAATACTCGGCAGTAGTCATGCTTTGTAGTGCTTACCTACAACGCCATGACATCACTGAATTATAGTAATTCTGCCAATAGAAATCACACCCTTGTTAATACACAGTGTATCATCACACATTAATAATGTAGGTGCGACGTAAGTAGGGGATTTGACAGAATGTTTCATATCACACTCGCCTCTCGGCACTCATCCAAGATACCAGCGAACAGTGATGAAGGAATGTTATCACTCGTCAGGCCACTTGCAAAAGGTATAAGCAGGTGAGTATTCATCGTTAAATTTTTTTCGATATGCCTATTGCTGGTGAATTATGGTTCACATGAAGAAGAATACGGTAGTTTCGTCTCTGGCATTTCATTGCGCCACTCCTACCCATGTCTCCCACGTTAACCTTACAAAGATGATGGACACAGAAACCTTGACAAGTCGCTGTCGGCTGATAGGCCCACATTCACATGTTTAGATTTGCTAGCAGTCAAATTATATACACTTAGGTGACAAAAGTCATGGGGTCCCTCCTAATATCGTGTTTTGCGCAGCACAGTGCAGCAACTCAACGTGGTATGGCTTTAACAAGTCGTTGGTCGTCTTCTGCAGAAATATTGGGCCGTGTTGCCCCTATACCCGTCCATAATTGAGGAAGCGTTGTCGGTGCAGAATTTTGTTCACGAACTGACCTCTCGATTATGTCCCACAAATGTTCGATGGGATTCATGTCGGGCGATATGGGTGGCCAAATCATTTGCTGAGATTGTCCAGAACGTTCTTCAGACCAATCGCGAACTATTGTTGCCCGCTGACTTGGCGCATTGTCAGCCATAAAAATTACAACGTTGTTTGGGAACATAGTCCATAAACGGATGAAAATGGTGTCTAAGTAGGCGAACATAACTATTTCAAGTCAATGATCGGTTCAGTTGGACCAGAGGACCCAGCCCTTTGCACGTAAACACAGTCCATACCATTATGGAGTCAGCACCAGCTTGCACAGACCTTGGGACCACGGCTTCATGGGTTCTGCGCCACACTCGGAAATCGGGATTCATCTGACCAGGTCAGGGTTTTCCAGTTGTCTAGGGTTCAACCGATATGGTCACGAGCCCAGGAGAGGCGTTGCAGGCGATGTCGATGCTGTTAGCAAAGGCACTCGCGTCGGTCGTCTGTTGCCATAACCTATTAACGCCAAGTATCTCCTCACTCTCCTAACGGATACGTTCGTCCCACATTGATTTCTGTGGTTATTTCACGCAGGGTTTCTTGTCTCTTAACGCTGACATCACTACTCAATTGCCGCTGCTCTCCGCCGTTAAGTGAAAGCCGTCGGCCACTGTGTTGTCTGTGGCGAGAGGTAATGCCTGAAATGAGGTATTCTCAGCACACTCTTGACATTGTGGATCTCGAAATGTTGAATTCCCTAACGATTTCCGAAGTGGACTGTTCCATGCGTCTAACTCCAACTGCCATTCCGCTGCCTGTTACTTCCCGTCGTGCAGCCGTAATCACATCGGAAATCTTTCCGCATGAATCGCTCTGAGCACTATGGGACTTAACTTCAGAGGTCATCAGTCCCCTAGAAATATGGTTCAAATGGCTCTGAGCACTATGGGACTTAACATCTGAGGTCATCAGACCCCTAGAACTTAGAACTACTTAAACCTAACTAACCTAAGGACATCACACACATCCATGCCCGATGCAGGATTCGAACCTGCGACCGTAGCGGTCGCGCGGGTCCAGACTGTAACGCCTAGAGCCGCTCGGCCACTCCGGCCGGCCCGCATGAATGACTTGAGTATAAATGACAACTCCACTCATGCACTGCCCTTTTATGTCTTGTGTATGCGATACTACCACCACCGGTATATGTGAATATCGCTATCCCATGCCTTTTGTCAGCTCAGTGTATATTGGCGAACAGTAGGGTTCTTGTTGCTATGACACTGGCATTCTCGTCATTTACTGGTTTATACGCAACATCCAATTCGACTAGTAGACGGACTTCGTATTAATGTCTATTTGCGGTTTTATGTTTCACCGTCTCGAGAGGTCCTGACAATTTGGGGCTTGCAGAAGTACTTAGACAGCGAGTCTACACTTTCACGATCTCCTACACGACACCGATTCGTCAGAAACGTGCATGTGCTTTTCTCGGAGTAGGCTGAGGTTTGCAGAAACGCTTAGCCTACGAGTTCAGGCTTACTGCTACATAATGGACATGTGTGTCACATTAAGCAAAACAATTGCTATACAAAGTCATGGTATGCATCTCCAGCTAATGCGTGTGGCTGGTTCAGTCTGTCTGTCGTGATCGCTAACCAATAATATAGATCACGCATATTCAGAAAACTGAAATATTTAATGTGAAGCGCACGAAGGATGAGTGGAGGCAATGCAAGAATTTAGAGGATGTGTCTGTTCCTATCAATAATTTATTTGCCGTACAATCTCGTACATAGAAGCAGTGGCAGGTGGGGTGCTTACAGAACAATTTCCAATACTTTGCATCTAACTGTGTTAATTAAAATACAAAACTTGAAAGTGGGCAATAATTATGGTAATACTGGCTACCATTTTTAAGTGGGACAGCCACCAGAAACACACAGTGCACCTAGAGGAGTGGATGGACTAACATTTTCCGCAATTTTGTAGAATTTGAAATGCAAAACTTCTAATAATTCACAAGACCCAAATTTTTGTAATATAGGTTTTTTCTACAAATATATGTGTTGAATGTAGTTCACCGAAGGCAGTGGGGTAGTGCTAGTAGGAATATTCTTTTTCACGCATTTGCAAGCCCGTATTTACCATACAGCTACGTCAGTCACTGAGCTACATTAACCACACGTCTTTTATAAATTCTTAAATCACATTAATTACAAGATGGGATGGTAATGAGGCTAAATGCCCATCTGCAACAAATTGTTATATATTTGGATGAATTTAATGCACTCGAATTACCTGGTCTGCTAACCTATGACTTATTTATGTAACACAGACAACTTAGGTGCAGAAATATTTAATTTTAAGCCTCATTGTGCTTGCAAAATGTGCTAAATCATACATAAACACAAATTTATTTCATCCTCGAATCTTCGTAGAGATCTTGCATATTATGATTAACATGGAAGGTGCGTGTTTTTCAATAAGCTATACAAACTCTTTAAAAGCGGAAATATTTAGTTTGAAGCTCCATACAGCTTGCCAGTCTGGTACTTTCCATATAACACAATAGTTGATAAATAATTTTATTTATTTTCCAAATACTGACTGCCTCACCGTCTTTGGAGATGTCATACCTCTCCTCGTTACAGTCTTTGGTCATCTCGTAAGTGTGTATAAATATAGCGAGTCGTGCAGTGACATCCATTCATGCTATAAACGTGTGTGTTTGTGTGTGTTCCACATCTCCTAAACCACTGTACCGATTCCAATCAAACTTTGTACACATATAGCTTACAATCAGGCAACAATCGCTGTGTGGGGTAGGAACCATCTGCCTATGAAAGGGATGGGGTTGGGTGTGAAAAAGCAGCGTAGCCCGCGATTCGTGAATTCCTAGAGCTTACCTGTATTAATTCAGTATTTGAGAATGAGAGCACTTAGCGACTTGCAACCAACTTTTACAAAAATTTTTCTCGATGACAGCCCCTATATAGTGATGAAGCGAAAAATATTTATCGCTCACTACTTCTTGCTCTTCATGCAATAAAAGTACCGCATGAGGCATGACGTTATAATTTACTACTTCTTTGTTACTAGCTGTATTCGCAACAAATCGCGGACAGTATTCAAATATGCATTGAATGTACCTACAATGTTATATGATTGTACTACACATAGTTCAGAAGATATGACGTCATAAACAGTGAGATGCATGAGAAACTGGGGCATCGCACGTGACGTTTAAATTTTTACATTGTTGCTGCTACAACACATTTTGCAGACAGTATCCAACTGAACTTACATACAAAATTATATCATTGTGCTACACACAGTTCAGGAAATATGACGTCATAAATATTAAACAGAAGGCCAGATGCTGGGTGGTATGGGCGTGGACACACAGCTATAAATAAGTTCCTGGGCAACGCCGGGTAGCATTTTAGTAAAAACCTTGTTCCTTACTAAAACTGGTCAGTTTCTTCCTTCCTAAAATCGAACACCTTATTCCTTCCTTCCTTTCTAATATGGTGTTTATTTGTCTCTTGACTATGTTATGTATGTGTCATGTATTTTTCATTAAATGATGGCGTCATTTAATAATTGATGATAGCAAATACACTCTATACAACTTTTAGAGAGCCTTGGCATCATAGTTCAGATTGAAAACGTCGTCGAAAGTTGTTATTGTACATAAGATCCAGTAGAACTGTGTCATTCGTAATAGTAGCAGTCATTATTGTCATTCAGTATCATCGATTATATTTTTTAGTGGATTACATGGTGCATTACCTTCATCCCTCCTAAAATGGTGCTTGACAACAATTTAAGTATGGAAATATTTAATATGAGGTTGTATTGTGACATACATCAAGAGTAAGTTTAATTTAATCTCTTTTTGTGATTGCATGCGTAGTATAGTATCTTAGCTAACATATATTTTTTCTGCAGTTATAAGCCTGGTCAGGTTAGTCTTATGACATTGATTCCTTCGGGCTACCTTCTAAAATGTCAGCTGTTATTAGACATGAAAATAGCATTTGAGCACTTAATTTAGAATTTTATCGACTAATTTGATGAGCATGTGTGTATGTGGAAATTAACATTACGATACTTGACGTAAACATAACACTTTCTTTACATTTCAGACGTATTTTTCCGAACATTTTAGAATATTGCGATACTTAACAAGCATCACTGCCGTGAAGAATGGTTGGAAAGAACATTGTGGCATTTTAGAAGCATCGTGGGAGTGGAAAATTTATAATTTAAGATTCTATTGTGTCTTATACCAGGAGTTGTACATTGAATGAACAGTAATCATTTTACCAGTTCAGACGTCTGTTAGTGTCAGTGAGGAACTCGTGGTACAAACAACAAACAAGGCACTTTTTACACTGCAGCCATATATTGGTGACAGTGAGCAACTGGTATGTAAACAGCAGTTGACGTTATTTCCTTTTTTCAGGGTTTGTGGATTAGAATTTAAAATGAAACTCCTATTTGGCAACTACATATTACTGATTCATTAACTACATTTTATAAGCAAGCATTAGTTTTTAGTTAATTATATAGAGTATGTTATGTGCTCATTTCAGTACTGCATTGTGAATGGTTCACAGCTTCGAACGAAATTTGCTGAAGTGACAGGTGAGCCAGGCCATAAACGACTTTTTTGGAAGACCGTAATATAACAGAATTCTACATTTTTATAAAAGTCAGGTACTTTGAGCGCCAAATTAATTATGGTCCTCTCACCACAGAGGCCCAACCTTGAATGTAGAACGAATTGCCAGAGAGTTGTGGAGTACTGTGGCAATTGATCAAGAGCATGATGATATTGACATAATACAATTGGCTGAGAGCAAAATAGGGGCGGGAGAAGAGAGGGGAGGGGGCAGGAGGGGAGGGCAAGGGGCCAAGAGGGGGAGGGACAGGATGGGGAGGGGACAGGATGAAGATGGGGATGGGGATGAGGATGGGAGTGGGGCAGGGGGAGGGTAGGGGGAAGTGACCTTGAATTTAACTCATACAGTTGCCTCAGCTGTGATTTGACACCCAGTGCTGTTGTCACCGATTGTCCGGCCAGAGCTCTTCTTGTTATCCTACTCACAACTGTTGTAATTGGTCCTTGGTATCCTGCATACTGGCACTAGGATAGAGATGTCATCTGATCCACTCCCTGATATGATCTATTGGACACAGATCTGAGGATCGTGCTGGTAATGGGAATATCTCAACAACACACAGGCAGTAAATAAAGACACATACCATACACCTGTTGGGCGAACATTGTCCTATTGGAAAACAGAATCACAACTCTGTCACATGAGATGTAACACACGAGGTCACGTGATGCCTGCAGTGTGCTGTTGTGCAATTTACAATTTCCTCAATTCCTACCAGCCAGAACCTGATGTTATACTATAATGGCTCCCCCATACAAGGATGCTAGGAGTAACATTACTGTGCCTTTCAAAATATTAAAGAAATGGGATCTCTTCCCATATTTCCTGATGATGGTCATCTGGGTTAGCATAAAATAGTAGTCCATCGCTGAACACAATACAATGCCATTCATCAGCAGGCCATGCTTCCCTGTGACAGCATCAATCCAACTGCAGACATTTGTGTTGTAGTGCTAACGTTAGCCTATGCATGAGACGGTAGTTTCCTAATCCAGCTGCTACTAGTCTCTGACCTATAATGCAGGATGCCACAGAATGTTGTAGGTAGTCTGTTACTGGCTCTCTGATGGTAAGTGGAGACGTGAAAACGTTACAGTGTGTTGGTATTCGATACTGCGATCATCCCTTATGGTGGGCCGGTGTGGTCGACTGGAAGTTAGGCGACGAGTTTGTCTATCCTCCTATCCCCATACAGTCCAACACTGTACCACTATTAAATCAAAATGCCACAGAAGTCGAATACTATAACATTCAACCACGTGGAAAAATGAGGACCCACAATTTGCCCCTTTCAAAGTCTGTCAAGTTCTGATAACGCTATTTCACACGATTACTCGGCATACCAGCGACTTTCAAAGTGATAACTCAACATCTGACGCTATTCACGACGTATATAGAACCTGTCAGGCCTAGTAACAACACTATAAACGAACAACGCAGCCTGATGGCCGTTATTTTCGCCACAGAGAATCGGAAATCTGATCGTTTACATACCCTCCGAAGGTGTGTACGTGTACGATGTTACATTAACACCCGAGCATGTCTTCAGGGTGATAATGATGTTCGTTTGTCGGGCGTCAAATTCGTGGGCATCAGCGCCCAAACAAGTTCCCAGTCTTTCCAGTTCCAATCTCGCTACTAACCGAATGATGATGAGGACAGCACAAACACCCAGTCCCCGGGCAGAGAAAATCCCCGACCCGACTGGGCATCGAATCCGGAACCCCGTGATCTAGAGGTAGCAACGCTAGCTGCTAGACCACGAGCTACGGACTCATGTCTTCAGGATACTTCAGTTTTTTGTTATGCAGTGTATCTTTTCCAGCAGATAACTTGATTTAAACATTGGGATTTCTTTGATATAAATCATTCCCTTAAACCGTCCGGTGCATTTATTTAAGCCGCTGACTGCTGTGCGGCCAGCGGAGGCCACCACAGAATGACACGCCTGACGTCGTGTGGCTGGCTGGGCTTTGGGACGGTCAATGCTTTAAAAATTAAGAATTAAGAGTGAAGGACTTGTTTCTCATGATCATATGTTTCAAAGGTAAGTACAGCGCTAGTCAAAAAGAAGGAACAGATTTCAAACATTTATTGCTTCCAAACTACAAAAGATAGAAACACAATTCCAACGTTCCTGGAAAGAGAAAAGTTCAGATTTTTATGCATTCAGTGTGAGCACCATGTCTTACACGAAAAATATCAAGCGGTGTCTCATTTCCTGCCACACACAAAGCATCTGGTCTCTCGTTACCGAATTCGCAGCTTCTACAATGCGGTGTCGCAGAATTTCACGAGTGTCAGGCATGTTGTTGTTGTTGTGGTCTTCAGTCCTGATACTGGTTTGATGCAGCTCTCCATGCTAATCTATCCTGTGCAAGCTCCTTCATCTCCCAGTACCTACTGCAACCTACATCCTTCTGAATCTGCTTAGCGTATTCATCTCTTGGTCTCCCTCTACGATTTTTACCCTCCACGCTGCCCTCCAATACTAAATTGGTGATCCCTCGATGTCTCAGAACATATCCTACCAACCGGTCCCTTCTTCTAGTCAAGTTGTGCCACAAACTTCTCTTCTCCCCAATCCTATTCAGTACCTCCTCATTAGTTACGTGATCTACCCACCTAATCATCAACATTCTTCTGTAGCACCACATTTCGAAAGCTTCTATTCTCTTCTTGTCCAAACTATTTATTGTCCACGTTTCACTTCCATACATGGCTACACCCCATACAAATACTTTCAGAAACGACTTCCTGACACTTTAATTTATGCTCGATCTTAACAAATTTCTCTTCTTCAGAAACGCTTTGCTTCCCATTGCCAGTCTACATTTTATATCCTCTCTACTTCGACCATCATCAGTTATTTTGCTCCCCAAATAGCAAAACTCCTTTACTACTTTAAGTGTCTCATTTCCTAATCTAATTCCCTCAGCATCACCCGACTTCATTCGACTACATTCCATTATCCTCGTTTTGCTTTTGTTGTGTTCATCTTATACCCTCGTTTCAAGAGACTGTCCATTCCGTTCAACTGCTCCTCCAAGTCCTTTGCTGTCTCTGACAGAATTACAATGTCATCGGCGAACCTCAAAGTTTTTATTTCTTCTCTATGGATTTTAATTCCTACTCCGAATTTTTCTTTTGTTTCCTTCACTGCTTGCTCAATATACAGATTGAATAACATCGGGGAGAGGCTACAACCCTGTCTCACTCCCTTCCCAACCACTGCTTCCCTTTCATGTCCCTCGACTGCCATCTGGTTTCTGTACAAATTGTAAATAGCCTTTCGCTCCCTGTATTTTACCTCTGCCACCTTTAGAATTTGAAAGAGAGTATTCCAGGCATAGGGGAGATAAAAACAGTCTTTGGAGATCTCTTCTGAACAACGCGCTGCAAGGTATCCCAGATATGATCAATAATAGTGGCCAGTGGAAGCGTTTAAGCTTCAAAGAATGTTCCTGGAGCCACTTTGTAGCAATTCTGGAAGTGTGAGGTGTCGCATTGTCCTGCTGGATTTGCGCAAGTCCGTCGGAATGCACAATGGACATAAATGCATACCGGTGATCAGATAGGATGCTTACGTACGTGTCACCTGTCGCAGTGGTATCCAAACGTATCAGGGGTCCCATATCACTCCAACTACACACGTCCCACACCATTACAGAGCCTCCACCAGCTTGAACAGTCCCCTAGTTATATGAAGGTCCATGGATTCAAGAGGTTGTCTCCATAGTCGTAGACGATATCCGCTCGATGCAATTTGGAACGAGACTTTCCCGACGAGGCAACATGTTTCCATTCAACAAGAGTCCAATGTCGGTGTTGACGGGCCCAGGCAAGGCGTAAGGCTTTGTGCCGTGCAGTCATCAAGGGTACACGAATGAGCCTTCGGCTCCGAAAGCCCATATCGATGATGTTTCGTTGAATGGTTCGCACGCTGACATTTTTTGATGACCCAGCATTTCAATCTGCAGCAATTTACGGAAAGGTTGCACGTCTGTCAAGCTGAACGAGCCTCTTCAGGCGTCATTGGTCCCGTTCTTGCAGGATCTTTTTCGGGCCGCAGCGATGTCGGAATTTTCATGTTTTACCGGATTCCTGATTTTTCGGTACACTCGTTAAATGGTCGTACGGGAAAACCCCCACTTCAGCACTATGTCCGAGATGCTGTGCTCCAACTATAACACTACGTTCAGAGTCACTTAAATCTTGATAATCTGCCACTGAACCAGCAGTAGCCGATCTAACAACTGCACCAGACACTTGTTGTCTTCTATATACGTTGTTGCCCACGCAGCGCCGTATTCTCCCCGTTTACATATGTTTTTATTTGAATATGCGTGCCTATACCAGTTTCTTTGGCGCTTCAGAGTATAAGAAAACTTCGAGTTTACTAACACATAGACGTGGAACTGCCAATTCGCTATGTTAGAGTTAGAACCTGCCTTGTCTGTCAGAAGGAACACAGCATCTGGCCTTGACAGAATTCACTATGTGATGCTGATGCAAATAAACATCCAAACAAATTAAATCCTTCTGAAAATTTGTAATAAGATCTGATCGAAATGATCGTACGCCGTTTTCTTGAGGAAGGCTATACTGATCCGTTTTATAAGTGGAGGGCGTTGTAAGGGATCCTGCCAAACAGTATTAGGTGCCTTCTCTGTAAAATTTCTAAGGCAAGTACGCCGGCCGGTGTGGCCGAGCGGTTCTAGGCGCTTCAGTCTAGAACCGCGCGACCGTTACGGTCGCAGGTTCAAATCCTGCCTCGGGTATGGTTGTGTGTGATGTCCTTAGGTTAGTTCGGTTTAAGTAGTTCTAAGTTCTAGGGGACTAATGACCTCAGATGTTAAGTGGCATAGTGCTCAGAGCCATTTGAACCATTTTTGAAAGCAAGTACTTCGGAATCCTACTCGTGATGGAACTACACTCCTGGAAATGGAAAAAAGAACACATTGACACCGGTGTGTCAGACCCACCATACTTGCTCCGGACACTGCGAGAGGGCTGTACAAGCAATGATCACACGCACGGCACAGCGGACACACTAGGAACCGCGGTGTTGGCCGTCGAATGGCGCTAGCTATGCAGCATTTGTGCACCGCCGCCGTCAGTGTCAGCCAGTTTGCCGTGGCATACGGAGCTCCATCGCAGTCTTTAACACTGGTAGCATGCCGCGACAGCGTGGACGTGAACCGTATGTGCAGTTGACGGACTTTGAGCGAGGGCGTATAGTGGGCATGCGGGAGGCCGGGTGGACGTACCGCCGAATTGCTCAACACGTGGGGCGTGAGGTCTCCATAGTAAATCGATGTTGTCGCCAGTGGTCGGCGGAAGGTGCACGTGCCCGTCGACCTGGGACCGGACCGCAGCGACGCACGGATGCACGCCAAGACCGTAGGATCCTACGCAGTGCCGTAGGGGACCGCACCGCCACTTCCCAGCAAATTAGGGACACTGTTGCTCCTGGGGTATCGGCGAGGACCATTCGCAACCGTCTCCATGAAGCTGGGCTACGGTCCCGCTCACGCCCCAACATCGTGCAGCCCGCCTCCAGTGGTGTCGCGACAGGCGTGAATGGAGGGACGAATGGAGACGTGTCGTCTTCAGCGATGAGAGTCGCTTCTGCCTTGGTGCCAATGATGGTCGTATGCGTGTTTGGCGCCGTGCAGGTGAGCGCCACAATCAGGACTGCATACGACCGAGGCACACAGGGCCAACACCCGGCATCATGGTGTGGGGAGCGATCTCCTACACTGGCCGTACACCACTGGTGATCGTCGAGGGGACACTGAATAGTGCACGGTACATCCAAACCGTCATCGAACCCATCGTTCTACCATTCCTAGACCGGCAAGGGAACTTGCTGTTCCAACAGGACAATGCACGTCCGCATGTATCCCGTGCCACCCAACGTGCTCTAGAAGGTGTAAGTCAACTACCCTGGCCAGCAAGATCTCCGGATCTGTCCCCCATTGAGCATGTTTGGGACTGGATGAAGCGTCGTCTCACGCGGTCTGCACGTCCAGCACGAACGCTGGTCCAACTGAGGCGCCAGGTGGAAATGGCATGGCAAGCCGTTCCACAGGACTACATCCAGCATCTCTACGATCGTCTCCATGGGAGAATAGCAGCCTGCATTGCTGCGAAAGGTGGATATACACTGTACTAGTGCCGACATTGTGCATGCTCTGTTGCCTGTGTCTATGTGCCTGTGGTTCTGTCAGTGTGATCATGTGATGTATCTGACCCCAGGGATGTGTCAATAAAGTTTCCCCTTCCTGGGACAATGAATTCACGGTGTTCTTATTTCAATTTCCAGGAGTGTATATTAGATGTAATGGCAACAAGTAGACATTACGTTTTCGACGATGTCCACAATGAAACTCATCAGTAAATATGAGGCAGTTGTATTAACAATGATTACCAAAGTACAAAAGGCAACTCAAAAATGTAACAGGATTGTTATGTTCAGAAAACTAGAAAGCAGCATCAGTGTCATTTCTCAATGAGGAACTTGAAACTCTTAACTCAGGACGGAATTATGTAGCGGAACTATGGTTCACGTTTAAGGGAATAATTGACCACGTACTGTCCCAAGTAAAACTGCTTATGAGAGGAGAGACCTTACACGGTATACAGTCACTGTAAATATCAAACAAACAGTAATCATAGGGCTACAGATAGAGAAACGGTAACTGAAGCGTCTTTGACTGTCAAAAGAGCAATGCGTAAACCCTTCAACGGTGACCATAGCAGAATATTGTCGAAAGGTCTATAGCAAATCCCAAGCCAGTTCTTAACGTATGTCAGGGTTGTTATTGGCAGACACTCATGGATGATACAGGAACTGTAACTGAAGGCAGCAAAGCAAAACCAGAAATGCTGAATTCTATTTTTAAATTGGCTGGTTTAAAGAGGGGTGGGGGAGGGGGGAAGGGACCAAACTGGTAGGTTATCGGTCCCTTATTTTTAAGCGTTCCTTTACCAAGGAACCTACAGCTGTACTGCCGCAATTTTCTTCTTACACCACGTCGAAGATGATTTACTGATTTGACAATGGACATGTGGTTCTAAACTATGAGTTGCACCTCAAAAGTATTATTTGCAGTATCTGTATTCGGGCAGAAAACTGTAACCGATAAACTTAAACAAGGCTCCAGCTCCCGATAAGATACTTGTGATATTATTTATGGATTTTGCAGCTGAGGTAGATAATTTTTAAACTATAACATACAGCAGATCCTTTGAACAAAAAGCCGAATTGCTGAATTGTAAAAAAAACACAGGTCACACCTGTCTACAAGAATGGGCAACAGAAGTGATCGAGAAAAAATACCGTTCTATCTCGTTTTTATCCATCTGTTGTAGAATTCTACAACACGTCGCGGGCTCAAACATAATGAAGTAGCTGAACAAAATGGCCTCCTCCATGCCAACCAGCATGGATTCCGAAGTCGACCATGCGAAACACAACTCGTGCTCCTCTCACATAGCATTCTGGAAACCTTGGATCAAGGAAAATATATGGATGAAAAATTTCTTGATTCGGTACCTCATCAACTTTTATTAACAAAAGTACGATTATACGTAAGTGTGAGGTCCTCCATATGAATACTGAAAAGAATCTGTTAAATTTCGGTTACATGCTAAATACTCGTAAAACGAGTTTCAAGGTAGTCGGTTCAAATAAATACCTTGGGATTTCAGTTAGGAACAACTTAAATTGGAACCATCACACAGAAAATGTTGTGAGGAAGGAGAAACGATGACTGCGTTTTATTGGCAGAACACTTTGAAAATGCAAAAAACGTGCAAAAGAGGCCGCCTACGCTTGCCCTTCATGTGCTAGGGTATTGCTGCGCGATGTGGGATCTTTACCGGATAGGATTGACGGAGGGCGCTGAAAAAGTTCAGAGAAGGGCTGCTCGCTTTGTATTATCGCGAACTAGATGATTGTCACAGATATGAGCGAGCTGGGGTGTCAGTCTTTAAAACATAAGGGTTTCTCGTTGGGATGACATCTTTTCACAAAATTTCTGTCACCAACTATCTCCTCCAAATGCTAAAATATTTTGTTGACTCCCACCGGCGTAGGGAGAAATGGCCGTCATAATAAAATCAGAGAAATTGGCTCTCGCACGGAAACAGTTGTTTTGTTCATTTTACCCACATGCTGCTCGAAAGTGGAACGGGCGAGAAAGACTCTGAGGGTGGTTCTGTGAACCCACTGCCACGCACTGGATCGTACAATACAGAGTAGCTAGATAAAGTTATATGTAGATTGGGGTATAGAACAAAATTAGTGACTGGGATGACGGTGTCTTGGCAGGGTGGACGCAGCATGTTTTCTTGGGTGGAAAGTCATCGACAGAAGTAGAAGTAAGTTCACACGTTTTTTCGGGAAGTGTGTTGGGATCCTTGTTGATCGCGTTGTATTTTAATGACCTGGCAGATCATATTAATAATAATTCCAGACTTTCCGAGGCGATGTTGTTATTTATAATGAAGTGATATCAGAATTTGATAAGAGTTCTAAGTAGTGTACAAATTGACAACTTGCTTAAAGTGTACAGAAAAGTAAAATTACGCACTTCGCAAAACGAAGAAAATCATAGTATCGTAAGACTAAAGAATCAGTGATTTACAGTTAGAATTAGTCAAGACACAGAAACACATCGTGTAAAAATTTGTAGGGGTATGAAATGATATGACGACATAGGCTCAGTCATAGGTAAGATAGGTGGCTGACTTGTCTGTCGAAAAATGGTAAACCTGCCTTCAGTCCGAAGACTATTTTGAACACCTCAGTGCTCTACTAGGTACAAACACCACCACTGACTTTGCCCAATGTTTTTCATCAAATGTGTAGGACTCAAACCGAATAGGACTAAGAAGCAAAACGGGCTGAATAAAAAGGACGGCACAAATAGTCACAGGTTTGTAACTCACGGAAGAGCGTTACGGAAGTACTGAAAAACCTGAATTGACAAGCTCTTGAAAGTAGGCGCCAACTATGCGGTTGAAGCTTATTTACGAAGTTTCAAGAATCAGTAAGTGAAGAATTTGGAGATATTCTTCAGACTCCCACGTATCGCTTCTGTAGATATCACGATGTTAATGAGATTAATTACAGCACGCACAGAGGCCTTTGACAAGGCATTCTCCCCGTGTTCGCACATATCCAAGTAGCAATTGCAGCAGCCGGTCAGAGTGGCCGAGCGGTTCTAGGCGCTACAGTCTGGAACCGCGCGACCGCTACGGTCGCAGGTTCGAATCCTGCCTCGGGCATGGATATGTGTGATGTCCTTAGGCTAGTTAGGTTTAAGTAGTTCTATGTTCTAGGGGACCGATGACCTCAGAAGTTAAGTCCCATAGTGCTCAGAGCCATTTGAACCATTTTTGAGCTATTGCATCGTTGCTCTTATCTATAACCTGCGAACGAATCTTGCGCCCGTTATCAATTGTAACCTTTTGTAAATTCTTGAAAAAAGGAATCATCTGAGTCACTTCCATTGAGAGTTCAATTGGTGTCGACATTAGACAACGTTACCTATATGGAGGCAGCTATACAAAAGTTTTTTCTTTGTAAATAGTACCTTCTAAGTATATTTTTCTTTATTCCTTTGCCTAGAGAGGACATTATACCAAAGGCATCTCCATACCTTATTGCAGTCCTTCTATAAACAGCACTAGTTCAAATAGTTCTCTGGAAGGATTTAGCTAGTAGTTAGTAGTAACAGTTAGTAGTTCCAGGCTACATCCATACACGGGTTTAAACAAGAGGACACCCTTACCTGTAGTTGTTTGTTCGTATCATATCTTCAGGATTCATCTTCTCAATTGTAATGGGGCACTGAAGTTGACCACTACCTCGGCAGCGTCGGATTGTGGCAGCGTTGTCAGGATGCTGGCCAGTAGGGCATATGAGAACAGCATCAAAAGTTTTATTGAGTTTCTAGTTACAATACTCCTAGCGTCAGCCCACAGTGGTTACACCCCCCCCCCCCCCTCATGGATGGCATGTGTTGACGGCTCGACGTGAGCGTTGAGTAGCAGTGCGGTACATGCGCGTTGCTCTCCACTTCAGGACAGAGCGCGTCTGCGAAGACGAAAGCCTGCTGTGGTTGTCGTAGCGGAAGACGGGCCCTAGCAATGGAAATCGCTCCCACGAGCGGTGGCGTGCAGCGACTGTTCGCCTGCACAGGGACAGGCCGTTGGGTGGCGGTACCGCCCTGGACACGAACGGCTGCCCTCCAAGGCAGGAGTCCAGCTACGGCTGAAGCGAGCACGATATGCTCCCTCAGCTGGAAGGCACCGAGACCCTAGGAGTCGACTTAGCCCCAGTAGTCAGCTCGTAGGTGGTGAAGCCCAATTCTCGTTGTGGCAGCTGACACAGCCATGTCAACCAGTCACCTGGCATACACCTCCCATCGCAGAAGGTGCTGCCAGACTGCGTGTACTATGGCTAAACCACGTACACGGAAATAAGGCAGCGGCCAGCAGGTGTGGCAACTAGCCGACCGTTGCTGTGGTCGGCCCACCTTTCTGAACGTAGGTGTTAGTGCCAGCGATGCCCCTGGCCGCCATTATAGAAATCGACTGGTGGTACTGCTGATGGATCCTTTCTGTGTCTGGCTTGAGGTCTGCGGCCCGTTTGCGATGGTGTGACAGTACTGCTATTACTCAGTAGAACCAAAACATAGCGGTGGCGCTAGACAACGAATGTTACTCCTTTATCACTGAATGTCATGCAACGTTGGGGTCACCAGAGGTGATGTAGCCAAAAGAAGTGTGCACCTGACAAAATAATACAGAATTATTGACACTTTTTAGAAGCTGCAGCAGCAAAGAAAGGTGGTTGAAATCAAGGGAAATGAATTAGCAAATAATGTGAAGAAGGATGACCAGACTACACAGCAGTGTGGATTGGTATCACTCCTGCAACATGCTGCGGCACTAACATAAGAATGCCAATGCGAAAGCGCGTGGCTTAGCTGCAAGTATCAACGAGCTTTGAGGTGCTAAGCACACAACAAGCACGTAGCTCAAGGGCTATGTCTACATCCATTCATGCGTCAAGAGACCAAATTGCACTTACATCGGTTGAACAAAAATACAGACACCAAAAATACTACAAATTACCATGCCTTAATGGTGTTGGAAAACCGTGTGCATTCAAAAAAGCTTCTGGTCGCCTCGAACTTTCTTTATGTTTTTCAAGGATATCTTATACCATTCTCCGTGCAAAATAGTGGTAAGTTCTGGTAACGTTGATGGATACGGATGACGCACCCTTTTCTCCACAGTAGACCACAAAGACTCAATGATACTGAGATCTGGAGGCTGAGGCGGCCAGGGCAGATGCGAGAGTTTATTCTCGTGGTCACAAACCCAGCTCTGGGCGATGCAAGCTGTTTGAACAGGGGCCCTGTCGTCTTGGAACACAGCATCACCATTGGGGAAAAGACATTGTGCCATGGGATGGATCTAATCAGCCAAGATGCTCACATAATCCTTGGCAGTAATGCAACCTTGCAGATCGCCCACGGGGCCCGTGAAATGCCACGCTATAGTTGCCCAAGTTATCACTGAACACCTGCCATGTTCCACTATTGAGACATAAATTCAGTCAGAAGCTGGAAACAGCGTGAAACAATATTTATCCCACAAATGACCATTCTTTCATTGGTACATAGTCAGTGTCTTACGGCTTCGATGCCATGTTTTCGTGTTGCGAGCATTTGCATCACTGGTGGGTGGTTTTGGAACTCCAACTCACCCTGCAGTTCTCCACTTACGGAGCTCCCTTCTTGTTGTTTCGACTGACAGGATTCGCGAGAGCCACATTCAACTCTGCAGTGACTTTTGCAGCTGTCGTCCTCTTATTTTTCGTCACAATGAACGTCGTTCGCGGTCACTCGACACACACTTTCGTCCGCGCTCTGACTTGGCGGATGATGTTTTTTACTGCTTTCCCTGTGATACAAATCTTTGATACAGTCCCTCTTGAAACACCAAAACTGCACGAGCACTAACAATTTGCCCACAACCGAAGTCATTTAGTTCCGGTATAATGCACACACAACTACACAGAACACTATTATGACCACGACTGACACTTGCAACGCATTTTTGAGCCCCAGAACAGTATTCCCGCCGGGAGTGGAAAATTTTTAAAGTTCTGCCTGGCCGGCACCAGCGCCAAGAGCGGAAGCAAAGGCAGGCTAGCACACAATATATTGACTGGAATGCAAACAATGAAGAACAGCCAATAATTCACGTAGCATGAGCACTCCAGTGAGTTAATTGCCACATACCACCTGAGCCTTATGACCAAAGCACCCACGCAGCAAAGTGATAGCACAGGGAAGTAAGCATAACGTCATTCTGTTGCCCATGTACAGCGAAGAAACAGCGGTTAAGATTTTCGCAAGAATGGTTTTACGGCACACAGACGTTTCGGAAATAACCAGACTGAAAGCCTGATGAGAAGACCTGGGATACGGCAGCATGGTGCAGTGTGCTGACTGGTCCAGAAAACTAGGCCACATCCAGTCATGCTAGCCTCACGATAACGTCATTGACATAGACTGAATGTACAAGTACTCTGATTTCCAGAGCCTAGTTCCCAGTTTGAGCTAACCAGTCCCAAGGCGCGCTTTGTGACAATCCATCCACTGTCTGCCTACTTGAATGCAACAGCCAGCACAACCTGAAGGACTTGGCTGCTGTGGGATGCTGCTAACTTGTCTTCGCCTTCACTGATGAGAAGACTTGGGTGCCTCCTACAACCAGGCACCCTGGACGCCTAGCTGATGTTACCTGATAAGCTGCCAGACTACCATCGTCCGGGGGGAGCGCGTTAGCTGTCTACCTCGATCTGCTTCTACGAACAGACACCTGTGTCTCTGGTCCTTCTCTCGTTGAGAGGCCACGAAGTAACTCTTCATGCAGAGATTCTGGGTGCCTTTTCGGGCGCCGTCTACGACGTCAACTAGAACGCCTTTGTAATGTTCTAGCAGTGCTGTTGATCAATGAGCCCCCATAGTCAACGTCTGCAATTCGTCCTGGTCAGCAACCTTCTGTGACGTGGCTGCCTGCTGTGTGTGTAGTCCTATCGCTGTGGTGGCCCAGACCACGAGGAGCGCAGGAATCAGTACATTTTGGCCCAGCACGAGCTTCCCCTGCTCGCCTGGCTACTGGTCGTCTCAAAGGAGAAAACTGTGCATCCATGCCACGAACAATAACTGTGTATACTGTTAACAGTGTGTTACTAGAGCTTTCGGACATCCAAGAGATCCTCGTCTCTGCACTCCACACCACACTTTCCTGTCAACCATAGAGACCAAGGCTCTGACCATCCATATTTAGTATCTGAAGTGGGCAACATTTGCAGAGACATCTACATGTGATACGACACCCACACGCTTACATCATCACGACGTTGCCTGACTGGCTCCTCCTCGAGCTCGACTGCTAAAATTTTTAGTTCGCCATTGTGCGGTTCGGTAAGTGGCTGTCTTTTGTTGACCTTTTCTTGTTTCTTTTTTAGTTGTGGTCATGTTGGGTCCTATTGGCAGCCACAGAAATATGGAGGTTGATTTGTTAAACCGCAGGAGCCTGTGGATCTCCCCCAGTACTGTGACAAAGGTAGGGAAGTATACCTGTAGCCACTGAGGCGTCAGATTTGTAAGTTGCCTTGACACGAGTTGCTATGTATTACGGCAGTACCAGTTAAGTACGATAACTGTAGAAGGTTTGGTCACGAGGCACAGCAGTGTTCTCAGTCCCATTGAGCCATAATACTGTGTAGGATTCATATAATTTGTTTCCGTTTTGCTTTGTGCGTACAGTCCCTCATTTTTTCCAGTATAAGGTTCGATGGAAGCTATACAAATACCAGAAACATGTCGACGACTTTCTGTGGGACTGTTCAAATTCTGAAATGGCAGATAGCTTTGTTAATAACCAATGCTGAACAGAAGGAGTTTACTTACATGTACATTACAAAGGAAAGTAGAAGCACTGCAAGCCACTGGTTGCCACATACAATCTGACTCTGAAGACACAAAGCCTTGTTGAGTATACCTGTTGCTTCCATTGATTCTGTAGCAGCCAGTCTAGTAATTCCTTTTTCGCAGGAAACAACCGAAGATTTGTAGTACTAGTATTAGTACTAGTACTAGTGATGTAAGGGCTGTCTCTCAATTGGGCAACTGATCAGACGAAACTTGTTTAAATATGCCTAAGTTACGGTTAGGGGTAACACAAAGACATACATTATATACCACAAGACTTAGTGCAGCGTAAACGTCTGACCAGCTGTCCTTCGAATTTATCCTACATAACTGCAAACAGAAAAGCGCGAGGATTTTAGGGAGAACCTCGGTGGGTTATGTCAAAACCACAATGAGTTGGTGGAATCATTCTAACAGTATTAGGAAAGTTAACGCACAGCCGCATGAGATGACGCACAATGCAGAGACTGACAGCCATCCTGCGTGAGGTGGAAAAAAAGGGCTGTAGATGTGTTTGTGAGCGGTATTTCTGCTCATATGCCAAGGAAAGTCAGAGTAAAAAATTCAGGTGACTTATCCGCTGATATTAGGATTGCGACACAACTGGAAGAAATCGACATTGCTACCCAGGGATGAAATGACTGTAGTCTCTTCTCCTCTGAGGCGAAGTATTGTAGAAATGGGCATACGGGCCACGTCAAAAGAAGGTTATGAGTATGGAGAAGTAAAACATATGGTACGGGACTGCAGAAACAGATACCAAGATAAACAACGTCTGGCTAAGCGTTTGTTAAACAAAAAAAGGGTATGCCTCAACCGTCGGACGGCATTCCCAGTAGAATGAAGTACTGTAAAACCGTATGCAGAGACTGAAAGCTACTTGGTAGGCATAGTGGACGGTAGGGACTATAAAATTTCGGTGGACACTGGGGATCAGGTGTTGGTCATTAGTCTGTACTTCCTAGGTAGGAAGAAACTGAAATGCCCAGGAGAGATGTTATGCGGGGTAGGTGACACTGACGTGACATCATTGGGCACAATACTGTTCACCTTCAGCGTTGGAACTAAACGTTTTCAGGAACATATGGAAGTGTGACACATATTGGTGAAGGATGCTGTGCGATCCTAGGATTCGATATTCTTAATGAACATCACGCAAAAATTGACATTTTGCAGTATCCAGTTAAGCTCGGTGGGACAGCGTTTCCACTGGGGGGCAACGACCGCAAGTGAGACAAATGTAAGGGTCATCAATCCGCAATGTGAGCAGCAGTTGACATCACAGTGAGACAAACACTGTTTCAGATAGGTTATTTCACGGACAGATCCGAGACAAACGCCCTGTAACGTGCATTCCTCCGTCCCCAAACCACCACCTTTCTCGAATTTAGTGGTGTCAAGCGAGAGCTCATTAGAGAATAGGGTAGAGGTCTGTTATGTTTTTTGATGAAAGCTGGCTCTACTTCGGTGCCAATGGCGGCCGTGTGTTGGTTATAAGCAGGCCAGTTGAGGGCCTGCAATCAATCTGTCTGCATGCTAAACACAGTCGAAGTACACTTGGAGTTGTGGTCTGTGGTGCGATTTCGTATGACAGCAGGAGCAGTCTCGTGGTTACACCACACCCCCGGACTGCAAATTTATACATTATTCTGGTAATTCGACCTGTTGTAGTGCCATTCATGAACAGCATTCCAGAGGGCATTTTCCAACAGGGTAAGACTCGCCAACCTACTGCTATCTTAACCCAACATGCTCTACAGAGTGTCGACATGTAGTCTTGGCCAGCTCTGTCATCGGATCTGTCTCCAATCGAGCGCATATTAGACATCATTGAATGACAACTCCAGCGTCATCCATAACCATCATGAAACGGTCCTGTATTGACCGATCACGTGCAACAGGAGAGGAACTGTGTCCTACTAACTGACACCTGACACCTGTACATCACAATGCATGAACGTTTTCATACCAACATTCAACATTCTGGCAGTTACACCGGTTATTAATGAACCAGTATTTCACGTTTGGAATCACTTATCTAGCGTGTATATTCATCTGTGATCTTGCATTGATAACCACGTAAATACATTACCTAGACAAATGTATTCCCAACATTTCACTAATTATTCTTTGGTGTTGCGATTTTTTTCCGCCCGTGTAGATGAAAATTTTATGGATCTGATTAGTTTTGATAATTTTGGCACGGACGAGGTGAGTGTGCCAAAGCGTTTACTGATTGCTAATTTAGATGTCCTAGATAAGGTTGATATAGATTGGTCAAGTGAGGACCTTTGCACAAGCAAACTGTTGATGCATTTGCATAACGTGAGAATGTGAGGCACTTATAACGAAACAATAGGAAAGCAATGAAAGCCCTGTTACCGCAATGTACGGGTTTATTTAATCCAAACGGTCTATTGCCAGCACAGAACAAGAGGCAATAATGCATTGTTATATAGAAAACCATACAGTTTCCCAAGATGTCTGCAACTGCTGATGGAAGAATCTGTTGATTCGCAGCTGGATGATGGGATTATTGAACATAGTGAAGTCCATGGGGTGCACCTGGGCGATTACTGTCCCAAAAAAGTCATTGAATGACACTAGGAACTATAGATTTCACTGTGACTCTTGTTACGAGACCGTTTTTGTCAAAAATGCCACGTATCATAACCAAACTCCATTAAATTGATAAACCCATCTAATAATTAATTCCCAGGTAGACATGAATGTACGAGTTTGATCAATATTGACGTCAGTGATTACAGTATTTAGCTACTAAAATTCCATATTAATTTCTTATTTTGGAGGAATGTTTAAATAATAGCTGAGAATAGTATTGAATATATGTTGAGCAGAGGCTGGCAGAACTGGGGGAAGAGAGCTACTGCTAGGCCATTAGGAGGCCGCTGTCCTTTTCAAAAGACACGTGCTGGCACTGCAGGGAAAGGAGAAGCCAGGTGGAAGCCTCCAGACCAAGTATATTGTTGTGTAAGGTGAGTTCCACCGGACGGGATTCTTTTGTGTCTGTGTCCTAAACGACAGAAAGCCATTGTGTAATGAAAGCTGCATTGAAAGCTAATACCGCCATGGCATACAATATCGTAACGTACTGCACCCCGTACGAAGCCGTTATTCTGGGAACCGTTGGTTGCAGGATGGTCCAAAGATAAGACCTGTAAGGTGGAGTCAGATGAGCCTAGTCTTGTTTGTGATTCGTGGCACCCATAGCAGTCAGGCTGGCGTCAAGCTAACTGAGTTGTTGTTGACTCTGCTAAAAAACAGTAAGAGCAGCTACAAATTCTGGAGTGAGAGAACAGAACTTCTTTATGTGAAGGTGGAGAAGGCCTTACTGGCTGAACATGGAATATGACAGGTAGTGGGATTCAGACGTCGCCGGTTTCTGAGCTCCAGCACTAAAAACCTCCACTACTGGTTAGTTATATTGAAACTGAAAATGGAAAGGAGACTGCTGCATTATTATAGCAGATTTCATTGGTCGGCACTCGAAAGAATCAATGTTATTGGTGAGCAAAATCATGCACAAGGACCATTCTCAAAAAGGAAGAGTAAAAATTCTACTTCTTGCTTGGAGCACTCCGAAGAATGTCTTCGATCTGAGACTCTACAGGGCACGCTTCAGCCAAGACAGGAACTTTGGTTCTAGGCTCTGAGGGAGAGCAACCAGGTCAGATGACTTAAAATTTTGCAGCCACCACAGCAGCCATTCAAATGGCTCTGAGCACTATGCGACCTAACTTCTGAGGTCATCAGTCGCCTAGAACTTAGAACTAATTAAACCTAACTAACCTAAGGACATCACACGAATCCATGCCCGAGGCAGGATTCGAACCTGCGACCGTAGCGGTCTCTCGGCTCCAGACTGTAGCGCCCAGAACCGCACGTCCACTCCAGCCGGCCATTCGCATGCACTGGTAACACTAAGCGTGGTGAGCAACAGTAGCATTCGAGAACACTGTTACGGGGTGTAGCCAAGGACTTTAGATTGACGCTAGGACTTTTACATTTTTAATTCAAGTACGTTCATTGGCAACTTTAAGCACAATATGTGCTCAGTCCAGATACACTCCTGGAAATGGAAAAAAGAACACATTGACACCGGTGTGTCAGACCCACCATACTTGCTCCGGACACTGCGAGAGGGCTGTACAAGCAATGATCACACGCACGGCACAGCGGACACACCAGGAACCCCGGTGTTGGCCGTCGAATGGCGCTAGCTGCGCAGCATTTGTGCACCGCCGCCGTCAGTGTCAGCCAGTTTGCCGTGGCATACGGAGCTCCATCGCAGTCTTTAACACTGGTAGCATGCCGCAACAGCGTGGACGTGAACCGTATGTGCAGTTGACGGACTTTGAGCGAGGGCGTATAGTAGGCATGCGGGAGGCCGGGTGGACGTACCGCCCAATTGCTCAACACGTGGGGCGTGAGGTCTCCACAGTACATCGATGTTGTCGCCGGTGGTCGGCGGAAGGTGCACGTGCCCGTCGACCTGGGACCGGACCGCAGCGACGCACGGATGCACGCCAAGACCGTAGGATCCTACGCAGTGCCGTAGGGGACCGCACCGCCACTTCCCAGCAAATTAGGGACACTGCTGCTCCTGGGGTATCGGCGAGGACCATTCGCAACCGTCTCCATGAAGCTGGGCTACGGTCCCGCACACCGTTAGGCCGTCTTCCGCTCACGCCCCAACATCGTGCAGCCCGCCTCCAGTGGTGTCGCGACAGGCGTGAATGGAGGGACGAATGGAGACGTGTCATCTTCAGCGATGAGAGTCGCTTCTGCCTTGGTGCCAATGATGGCCGTATGCGTGTTTGGCGCCGTGCAGGTGAGCGCCACAATCAGGACTGCATACGACCGAGGCACACAGGGCCAACACCCGGCATCATGGTGTGGGGAGCGATCTCCTACACTGGCCGTACACCACTGGTGATCGTCGAGGGGACACTGAATAGTGCACGGTACATCCAAACCGTCATCGAACCCATCGTTCTACCATTCCTAGACCGGCAAGGGAACTTGCTGTTCCAACAGGACAATGCACGTCCGCATGTATCCCGTGCCACCCAACGTGCTCTAGAAGGCGTAAGTCAACTACCCTGGCCAGCAAGATCTCCGGATCCGTCCCCCATTGAGCATGTTTGGGACTGGATGAAGCGTCGTCTCACGCGGTCTGCACGTCCAGCACGAACGCTGGTCCAACTGAGGCGCCAGGTGGAAATGGCATGGCAAGCCGTTCCACAGGACTACATCCAGCATCTCTACGATCGTCTCCATGGGAGAATAGCAGCCTGCATTGCTGCGAAAGGTGGATATACACTGTACTAGTGCCGACATTGTGCATGCTCTGTTGCCTGTGTCTATGTGCCTGTGGTTCTGTCAGTGTGATCATGTGATGTATCTGACCCCAGGAATGTGTCAATAAAGTTTCCCCTTCCTGGGACAATGAATTCACGGTGTTCTTATTTCAATTTCCAGGAGTGTAGTAGGTACATGCCAGTTCCTTCTGTAGTTCTTTTTTTCTCTCTGACAAATATTCGGCAATCACTGTGTGGCTTTTGCAAACTTAGTTGTTTCTTGGAATGGTGTGTTGACCTTAATCCATTCACCTCAGACTCATTACCCGATGTTAGCCAATATGTTGATATTTTAATTCCAGTGTAACCTGTGTTAAAACTTTGGACATAATGGTGTCTGTTTTTGTACACTTATGTTTAATTTGACGTCTACAGAGACGTGTAATAAATAGGGTTTTGTAGTGACCAATGCTTCACTCAATAATTTGATGAACCCCTGTTTTTATCATCTTTGGAGTTACAGTACTCATGTTTCACATATGACAGGGCCACCCTGTTTAACACATTCAATTCATTAAGTTATCTACTGCGCAAGACCTGTAATGAAACGCACGTGAATCTGTTTATCAGTAAGGTCACCAAATACAGGTCTTCCTGACATCCATAGCGGTATGTCGATTGTTCAGCCATAATCTTACACTGTCGGTATCCAAACACGAGAACAGTTACCAATGCTTTTCCCCATAACAGGAACTGTGGTCAGCATAAACATTTTTCGAAAGTGGATTTGAAGAGTGGCAATCACCAACTGGAAGTAGTGACAGAGAGCAGGCCAACAAAAACTGCTTGTACCATTCCATGGAGCCTCTACCAGTACCGTCAAATGCTGTTCCGATTCAAAAATGCATCAACTACCATTCAGACATTGTTGGATGAAGTACTTAGGTGGTTAAAACCAAAATGAATCATGTGTATCTTCATTCATTAATTTGATGAACCCCTGTTTTTATCATCTTTCGAGTTACAGTACTCACGTTTCACATATGATAGGGCCACTCCTGTTTAATAAATTCAATTCATTAAGTTATCTACAGCGCGAGACCTGTAAAGAAATTCACGTGAATCTAGTTATCAGTAAGGTCACCAAATACAGGTCTTCCTGAAGGACATGGAGGACATGGAGGAACATGTACGATGATTGGAGGAGGTGTTGAAGAGACTGAGGGCAGCATGTTTTATGCTGAGTATTGATAAACGTGATTTTGCTACAACAGAAGTAAACTGTTTCAGGCATATGATCAGTCTGGAAGGTGTAAAAACTGATCTGCAGTTAGTGGCAATGGATCGAAATTTGTTACCACTGTAAACAGTGAAACAACTGCAGTTTTTAGGCCTTTGTAATTGTTATAAGAAGTTTATAACATAAATTTCTGGAATTGCTGAGCCGTTGAATGGTTTGTTAAAGTAAGGGGCAAAATTTGAATGGTCTACTCATTGTCAGACAGAATTTGGCCTCTTAAAACAGACACTGACATCAGATCTACTTTCAATGTTTCCCAACTTCGAAAAGGAAGTGATTTTGTCCTACGAGTATAGATATTGAGGAACACTCAATGGAACGCACATCCAGACAACTCAATTAAGTGGACTGGATTATTCCAATATACAGAAAGAAATGCTGGTTGTTATCTACGGCATTTCTTACTTCCATTCTTGTTCACACAAATGAGCCAGAACATTATGATCACCGACTTCCTATCGATATAAATCCGTCCACGAGATAGCAGCGTCAACTGACGAGGAACGACTGCTAGTCAGACACACGCACGGGGTATGCAGTATCAGTGAGCGTGCTGTCCGTGTGTAGAATGGGGAAAGCGCGCCATCTACCTGAGTCTGACCGACGGCAGTTTGTGGTGGCCCAGAGGCTAGACACGAGCATTTCGGAAACTGCGCTACATGTCAGGTGTTCGAGGAGTGTTGTGAGTGTCCTCAATACGTGGAGAAACCAAGGTGAAACCACGTCCAGACGTCGTAGACTGGGCAGACTGGTAGAACAGGCGGCAAACTGTGGCTAAACAAACATCAGACATCAATGCTGGGCAGAATACAAGTATGTCTGAACACACGGTGCACCGAAAAGTTCCAACGATGGGTCTCTGCAGCTGACGACGCATGCATGTGCCGGTGTAAACACCACGACATCGCAACTATGACTGAAACGGCCACGTGACCACTGACACTAGATGTTGGCGCAGTGGCAGAGCATTGCATTGTCTGATGACTCTCGAGACCTTCTTCATCATGCCAATGGAAGGGCACGAATCCGTCGTCTTCCAGTGCTCCTTGACACCTGCACTGCCAGACAGAGACTAGTTGGAGACGACGTACTCCCCTTCATGACGATCACGTCTCCTGATGGCAGTGGCGTTTTTCAGCAAGATAGTGCGCCATGTCACAAGGCGAGGAGTGTGATTGGAGTGGTTCAAGGAACACAGTGGCTATTTCCAATTGATGTGCTGGCCCTCCAACTCGTCAGATCTGAACCCCGTCGAACACATCTGGGATGAGACTGAACGTGTCATCAAAGTTCATCGCCCCCTCCCCAGAATTTATGGGAGTTAGGAAACTTGTATGTGCAGATGTGATGCCAGCTCCCTCCAGCGACCTACCAAGGCTTCATTGCCTCCATGCCACGATGCGTCGCCGCTCTTATCCGTGCCAAAGGTGGATATACCGGCTATTTAATAGGTGGTCATAATGTTATGGCTGATCAGTGTGTATGGACAAAATTTTAAAGTCGTGATGGATCGTATTGTATTGAAGTGGTTGTTGAGACTGAAAGACCCTTCCAGTAGATTGACACGCTGGGCACTAAAGTTGAGTGAATTCAGTTACGAGGCAGTGTACTAGCGGGAAAATTGGAATTTCGGGCAGATTTAAAATTCCGTACTGGACCAAGACACAAACTCTGTACCCTTGCCTTTGGTGGACAAGTGCTCCAGTGAACGAGCTACACTATCACAACTCACGATCCCGCCTCACAGCTTTTTTTCCGCCAACCTTCCAAACTTCACAGACATGCTTGGTAGCTCAGTTGGTATAACACTTGCCCACGAAAGGCAATGGTCCCGAGTTTGGGTCTCGGTCAAGCACACAGTTTTAATCTGGCAGGTAGTTTCATATCAGTGCATACTTCACTGCAGAGTGAAAATTTAATTCAGGAAAATTGGAGTCTTACAAGCACTGGGCAAGAGCATTGCTGAATGACAGAAAGCACAGGCAGCTAATGTTGACTTTCAGTAGTTTAGATCACAGCCACAGTTTATGATGCATGACGGTCTATTGTGTTCAAAGATAAAGTGCGAACAACATGTTGCGGTACCTGTGGTGTTCAGGGACGACGTTTTGAAACAAGAGCATGGCTATATGTTGGCAGGTCATGGGAGTTGCAGAGGAACTGTCTGACTAGTAGCTGAACAGTTTTAGTGGACGACTAGGAAACAAGTGGTCGATCAATATGTTAGAAACTGAGTACCTTCTGCGCAACGAGCTGACGTTAGTGACCATCAGATTCCATTACAGAAACTTCCACAAGCGTCTAACAATTCGAAACGATAGGCCTGGATATTCTAGGCCTCTGGGTACCCCAGAGCCAGAATGCGGTGCTCCTCCAGTACATCAAACACTCTCCTGCTTAGATTGGATCGAGCTTCGTCTTGCATGAACCATATCTTGTCGAAATCAGGGTCCCTTTGGATAAGGGGGAGAGATCTTCTAAAACATTCACGTTTTGTTCGGTAGTCACAGTGTAATCAATGAATATCGCACCGATTATTTCGTGACTGGACACTGCACACCACACTGTCACCCGCTGAGAGTGAACAGTCTTCTCGATTTCGAAATGCGGATTCTCAGTCCCCCAAATGCGCCAATTTTGCTTATTGACGAACCTATCCGAATGAAAGTGGGCTTCGTCGCTAAACCAAACCATATTGACATCAAAGCTGTGGACAATAGTGATGGCGAAACACAACCGTTATTCCATGGCCCTAGTGCCTAACAGCTGATGGGTTTAAATTTTCTATGGGAAGAGATGCAGGTCTGCCACAACAATTTGTCAGCATCTCCCTGCTGATTCCCACCTGTTGTGCAGCTCGTCTGATCGATTTCCTGTGGCTGGTTTAAAACATAGCGCGTGTCTTCTCGATATTTTCAGGCGTTTACACCCTTTTTGGACGACCGACACTGCAAATACTGCCTGTTCTCTCAAACTTGTTGATCAACTTCTTGATTCTTAGCACACTTGGACTGGTTGTCTTCAGCTTGAACTCGGTCGCAAACTTCCGTTGAGCCGCAGTTGGGCTGTTATTGCTCGTATAGTAGACCTTCACAAGCGCTATACGCTCAGGCACGCTGTACCGTGACACTTTCACATGAAAATGGCTGACAACAATGAGACGCGTGTGCACGCGCATACCAATTCCCATCATGCCCCTCGGTCAACAGTGTTGTTTGAACGTCCTGACGTAAACTGTTCAGACGTTATGACGATTTCATTTCATGTGGTTCAATAATTGTCATCCTGTATTTGCTGAGTAGGTTTGCAAACTGGTAGTCATGGTCGGGTTGCTTACGTGGCATCGGCTGATGTCGTTTGACGTCTATCCTACCTCTCTGGTCTAGTTCGAGCCTCATTCACGTGTCTGGGCTGAATATACGTTATCAGAATACACTGACATGATCTTTCTGTATGGCAAAGCACAAGTTATTGGACTAACTGCTTGTTGCTTTTATTAAGATCGTTCACCACAACTTCCTACTACATCGTATACCCTTTTCGCACAATTACGCAACGGCTTCGAGAAGGGGATACCTTCACCGTCAGCAAGCCTGATTGTGGTGCTCCAAGGAGACGTCGCATGCGCGAATTTGAAGAGGCCGTACTGCATTACGTTTCCTTTTTGTTTCTTTGGTTATTAATGACTGGAATTACAAAACAAGTGATGCTCTGGACCACATGTAATAAACTACTTGTAAAAGTGGTTGCATTACCAACATGTTTTCAAATGGCTGTAGCACGAAAACTGTGAGTTCCCGGACATCGGCTGTATATGAAATATTATCTCCTCAGTCCTCTCTAAAAGTTTTGGAAGCTTGTAACAGGGTTTTCCGAACACATTGTATAAAAACTAATTTTCAGTTCAGAGAATTGCTGCCCTTATTTCAGCGTAAAAACATAATTACTTAACAGATATTTCATAAAACTCTGTTCGACACTCAAGTGGGATCTTGCAACCAAGCGGGAAGCCGTAAGTTCGGGGAATGTTGCAAATATGCTAGGAGGTACCGGAGTTGGATAAAAATATGGAAGCACCTCGAGAAATGTATGCTTGAATATCAATGCAGTCATGCAGATGCCAGTCAAGCCTGCAGCTTGCGCTGATGGATTCGCCCACGAACGGCACCTGTGCAGTGTCCTCAGTACTACAAAGAGCCAGAGGCGTGACTTCTACGGTTGATAGGATAGTGTGGTGCGGAGTGCGGCGCCTAGCATCTGTCGGAAGCGAGAAGGTTCTAGTAAGACTCTGTTAACAGAATATATAGTTATTATTAATGGCATGGGTGGACAATTGTCTTCTTGAGATGGCCAGTAGCCAGGCGAGCAGGTCAAGTTCGCGATATGCTCTATTGCCTGTGCGCCTCGCGGTCTCGGCCGCCGAAGTGACGGGGCTGCACATGCGACGGGCGGCAACGTCACAGGAAGTTGCTGACCCGTTGCACTGCGGACGTGGCTTGTGTGGTCCCAGTGGCCAGCAGCACGGCTAGCAGGTTAGCACAGTGTCTGCTCATAGCACCAGTCGGGAGGCTGCGGCTCTAACAATTTTCCACATCTTCTCCAGGATGATGGTAGTTTGGCAACTCACCAGGTACCACCAGCTAAGCCTCCAGGGGGTCTGGCGGTAAAGGCACCCAAATCTTCTCATCAGTGAAGGCGAAGACGAGGCGGAAACAGACCAAGGCAGCCAAATCCTTGAGGCTGGGGTGGATGGCGCTGTTTCGGTACTGATTAGCTGCCAACTGGGAACTGGGCTTTTGAAGTTAGTGTTTATATGGGTTGTCAATGTGAATGACGTTATCGTGACGTGAAGTTAGCATGACCGAATGTGTTCTAGTTTCCTCAGCCTGTCAGCAGTCTGCACTATGTCGCTGTGTCCCAACTCTAATCTTCAGGTTTTCATTTTGGTTATTTCTCCACCGTCTGTCTGCTATGAGCCGGTCTCTGTGGCCGAGCGATTCTAGGCGCTTCAGTCTGGAACCGCGCTGCTGCTACGGTCGCAGGTTCGACTCCTGCCTCGGGCATGGATGTGTGTGATGTCCTTAGGTTATTTAGGTTAAAGTAGTTCTAAGTGTAGGGGACTGATGACCTCAGATGTTAAGTCCCATAGTGCTTAGAGCCATTTGAACCATTTTGCGTGCTGTGAAGTTACTCTTGTGAACGGCTCTAACAATTTTCCACATCTGCTCGGAATACAATTCTGGGGCGAAATATCCCCCCTTCTTTCAGAAAATTGGACTCGAATTTTCTTTGCTCGTAATGTTCCTGATACAACCTCGTCTTACATGTTGTGCAGCATTTATACTCTACGTGTTTTGGTTATCTCTCTGCTTCAACGACAAGGCTCGTGTTTCAACCCTCAGTCCCGTAACACTGCGTTTCACGCACAGTCCATTTCAGTTACCCTCTTCAGCCCACATGTTGTCTTGAATTCAGCTCTAATACGCGAGTAAAGTGTCTAATAAATTCACAATCTCGTTTACTAATTCAATGTGTAATTCATTACCTCGCTGATTAACTCTTATTTCTATTTGTAAACCAAACAGTGGGTTTCTGGAGTACAGGGAACTCAAGAGTGGTGTATCGATCTTCGTTACAACAAGAGTAGATTACACAAATTGCAGTCAGTACCATTGCAACACTGGAAATCGTAACAGTTATGGTCGTGATACTGTGACGCTCTTTGTCAAGATATTGTGTATGTTGAAGCATTTGCTCTGCTGTGACTCGACTTTTTTGTGTCGCTACGATTTCATCTAGTGAGTGTAGGAGAGCCAGGTAGGGTATTATTCAGGGATGTTAGGTTTCGGGTTGGCAAGATTTCAAACGGCTTTTCCAGCCAATACAACATAGTTTTGTGCGCAATAGTACGTGTGATCGTAGCTGTGAGACTAACATCATCCCCCCTATGCCACAAATTGTACCATTTATTAGCAGTCCGTTGCCCCATAGTTACATTCTTGTCATGCCCATCGGCTTCCCTTTTTCGCAACAGTTATCACAACTTCCGGTGGAAAAGCCGAGTAGACACAGCGTCTACCAAGCCTCTGAAAATGAGGGTGTGGGACTAACACTTCCCTTTGACATTAAGCTGCTTCTGCTTTCCCCTGGAGCAATTGCACCTCGCATGCCTGTGTGCCAGTCTGAACTATCAGTAGGGCAGACAGCAGTTATTTCCTTCAGACATCCCCGTAAGTTTCTCAACGACATCAAGACATAAGCTACCTTTTTTCTACGAAATTACTAATACCTCTCTGGTTCTCACCTGTGCCCGATTTCTTATAATTTTCTCATCACCAAATAGCGATGTACTGTAAAAAAAAGTGGTATCTTGTGTTCATGCCTGCTATTGGGAATCGAATAACACATTAGACCTTGCTCCAACGGTACTCATTTCAACGGTTGATGTACGTAAAATGACTAGGTGTAGGATTCCCAGGTTTATGACATTACTCCTCGACGTTCATGTTGGTTCGCCACCTAAGAGAAAGGAAGCTTCATCACTTCACCTCACTCCTTTGAAAGACGTGAGTTTACGGTTCAATAACACAATATACAATAAAGCGGCCTTCCGTCCTCGCTATAACTGGTTTACCGACAAAGAATGAAAAGGACAATAACAGCCTAAAATACGCGATACAGTACAGATCATAACAGAAAAATAAACTCTCAGACACCCTTAATAATCTAGAATAAAGATACTCAGTGCACATAATAAACTTCATAACCAATCTAAAAATTAGGTTACATTTCTAATTATTGACGTGGCCTCAGTGCATAAGGCATCCTATGCCCACCTTGATTGTTACTGGCTGGTAATTTTCTGACTCTTCTAGACTCGGCATTCCGTGTTGAAGACGATGATGGAATTTTGTGGTAAAGCATCCACGTTACTCTGAATTCCTTGAAACGCCCCACGTGCAAAACAGAAGTTCTAGTTGGCATATGTATCTTAACGTTGACGGGGGACGTCCTGCGCACGACTTGCTATAGACCCTGTTATTGTATTAGGAAGTTATTCGTTTTGCCCTTACGTGTGAACGCATTTGTTACCAAAACCCATTGCCCAAATCTACTGCAGCAACTTCCCCACACGTTGTCCTGTACGTTCTTGACGTTCTAACGCTGTTGCATTTGTTCGTTTTACTTTCTGCCAAACGTCCGCAAGCTTCTTACAATTTTTTAACGACACACCGTTGGTTTCAAGGCTTGGTTTTACCACTTCGAAAGGGGAAGGCATTTTCCTGCCAGGTACTACCTCCCAGACATGCGAATGGCTCGAAGACTTCTTAAGTAATAGCACCAAGTACGTTGTCCTCGATGGCGCATGTTTATCAGAGACAAGGGTATCGTCAAGAGCGCTCTAGGGAAGTGTGACAGGGCTGCTCTTATTCTCTGTATATATAAATGATCTGACAGACAGGGTGAGCAGCAATCTGCAGCTGTTTGCTGATGATGCTGCGGTATATGGGAAGGTGTTGAAGTTGATTGTCTGTAGGAGGATACAAGATGACTTAGACACAATTTCTACTTGTGATGAATGAGAGCTTGTTCCGAATGTAGAGAAATTTAAGTCAATGCAGATGAGTAGGAAACACAAACCTGCAATATGTGAATACGGGCCGGCCGCGGTGGGCGTGGGGTTCTAAGCGCTCCAGTCCGGAGCCGCGCTGCTGCTACGGTCGCTGGTTCGAATCCTGCCTCGGGCATGGGTGTGTGTGATGTCCTTAGGTTAGTTAGGTTTAAGTAGTTCTAAGTTCTAGGGGACTGATGACCACAGAAGTTGTGTCCCATAGTGCTCAGAGCCAATTGAACCATTTTTGTGAATACGGCATTGGTAGTGTACTTCTTGATACAATCACGTCGAGTAAATATCTGGGCGTAACATTACAAAACGATATGAAATGGAGCAAGCATGTAAGGACGGCGGTAGGGAAGGCAAATGGTCGACTTTCATTTATTGGGAGAATTTTAGGAAAGCGCCTATAGGACACCAGTGCGACCCATTCTTGAGTATTGCTCGAGTGTCTGAGATCAGGATTAAAGGAACACATCGAAGCAATTCAGAGGCGTGCTGCTAGATTTATTATCCATAAGTCCAACCAAGAAGCGAGCATTACGGAGATGCTCTGTGACCTCAAGTGGGAATCCCTGGAGAGAAGATGATATTGTTTTTGCAGAACATTACTGAGAAAATGTATAGAATCAGCATTGGAAGCTGCAGACCTGGCAATACTTATCAATTGCTAAATATGTATCGGCATTGGTTCTGCGTACTAACGTCCTTCACCCCCTATCTCTGTCCATCTTTCCCCCTCCTGTTTATGCACATCTCCTTCTTCCCCCTCTCTGTGTCTGTTTCCTCTTCCCCCTCTTTGTTCATGTCCTCTTCCCACCTCTCTCTGACATTAAGCATTATTTATTGTTATTACTAACAAAACCCTGATCGTGGAATGAACTCGCTTAAAATGAGTGGATAAATCGGTTGCGAGCATTGCTATACGAGGTTTGACAGAGAGCTCTCCCTCCAGCTGCAGGATGTGCAAGTATAGCAGCTTCAATGACAGTAGTTCGCATAGTTTTAATCTGCGAACAGGTAGGATAAGAAAGTTTCGTACGATTCAAAAAATGGCTCTGAGCACTATGGGACTTAACTTCTGAGGTCATCAGTCCCCCTAGAACTTAGAACGACTTAAACCTAACTAACCTAAGGACATCACACACATCCATGCCCGAGGCAGGATTCGAACCTGCGACCGTAGCGGTCGCGCGGGTCCAGACTGTAGCGCCTAGAACCGCTCGGCCACTCCCGCCGGCTGGACGATTCAGAATCCGTAGCAGTATTCTAATTATTACCCAATATACCATAAGTTCAACTTTCACATTTCCTGTTAAAATAGACACACTGTTGTGTGTAAAATGATTATTTAAAATTATATATAAGGAGAAGGAATGTAAATGGCTTTTTGGTTTGGTTTTGTTTTGATATAGGGCGTAAAAACCAACTGGGTTCATATGCGCCCAAGTCAAAACTACAGAACTCAAAGATAGAGAGGAATTAAAAAACGATTATACGTCAGTCCCAATTGACATAAGAGAAGACAACTAAAAACAGGCACGTGGAGAAAGGGCTAAAAAAGACACCATACAGAAACGGAGGTCAAAACTAAAAATTAAATGGCCTTCGCCGTATTGCTTTGACGTATAAAAAGTAAAACGCGGTCGATAGCCCTCGCGTCATTTGCAAAAATAGCTGATAACTCAGATGGCAAACCCAAGCGGGAACGTAAACGGTTAAAAAATGAACATTACGTGACGAAGTGGCGAACAGTTAAAACTTGATTCAAAAATTGTTCAAATGGCTCTGAGCATTATGCGACTTAACTTCTGAGGTAATAAAACCTAACTAACCTAAGAACAGCACACATATCCATGCCCGAGGCAGGATTCGAATCTGCGACCGTAGCGGTCGCTCGGTCCAGACTGTGGCGCCTAGAACCGCACGGCCACTCCGGCCGGCTAAAACTTGTGCGCAATGTGTACAAAGTGATGGGGTAGCGCCACTTATCAAATCACGATGGCTAAAAAGGCAGTGCCGAATACGCAGCCTAGGTAAAATGACCTCCTCCCGCCGGGAGGGCCGAGAGGAGGTCGTCCAAGCCGCTGGGAGAGGCTTAATAAGCCATAGCTTATTCCCATGAAGGGAGGACGAGTGGCGATGGCAAAGTGACACCACCTCCTGCCAGACGGCAACACAGAGATCATCGGAGGGAATATAGCGACTAGCGGGCTGAGGTACGAGGACTGCAGCCTCGGCAGCAGCATTATCAGCGTCGTTTCCTTCCAGACCGACATGACCAGGAAGCCACAGAAACATCACACTGGCTCCACCAAGAGTGAGCAAGTGACAGTTTTCCTGTACCCGCTGCACTAAGGTTCAAATGGTTCAAATGGCTCTGAGCACTATGGGACTTAACATCTATGGTCATCAGTCCCCTAGAACTTAGAGCTACTTAAACCTAACTAACCTAAGGACAGCACACAACTCCCAGTCGTCACGAGGCAGAGAAAATCCCCGACCCCGCCGGGAATCGAACCCGGGAACCCGGGCGTGGGAAGCGAGAACGCTACCGCACGACCACGGGCTGCGGACGCTGCACTAAGGGATGGGCGGTGTACAGTGCACATAGACTTTGAACGGCGCTGAGTGAGCCCGAGCAGAGGACACAATGGAAAAGGCTGTGTCGCCGGATGTACTCCGTGGCCTGATACAGGGCGAAGAGCTCGGCTGTAAATACTGAGCAGTGTGCTGGAAGCCGATATCGAAAGACACTTGTACCAATGACGAAGGCACACCCGACCCTGCGGTTAGTCGAGAGCCATCAGTGTATGCAAAGGGACTATCGCGAAGTTCCATGCGAAGGTCGTGAAACTGAAGGCGATAGAGCGAGGCTGGAGTCGTGTCCTTAGGAGCGAATGAAGGCCGAGGTTAACATGTGCCGCTTCGCGAAGGCAAGGTGGTGAAGGGTTCACACCCACCGGGAAAATTGCAGGTACTGTGAAGTTAATCTGCTGTAACAAGTGTCGAAAAATGTACATGGGAGAAACAATCTGTATAATTGTTTAAATAAGTTGTTACCCTTGTTAAAAATGACTGCGGAAAAGAAAACGAACAGCACATTTTCACAGCACCACATATTCTTCCTAGTAGCCGGTTTTAACAGAAAACCTGTATATTCTTGTCTCAAAAAAAATCCAGCCTATGTCCATCTGAAAGTTTATTAGAGCATCCTGAAACAATTTGATGTAAATCGGTCAAGAACGCTTTGAAATATTTGCTACAACATTTTACCTGCATAATATATACATATATATTTATATAATACGTATTTTTTTTAAATGTAGCTTATGTCCATACGAGTGTTTATTAGAGCATCATGAAAAAAATTCTAGTTAATCGCTCAAGAACTTTTCTAGGGTTTTGGTAACGAAGTTTCCACTTTATGTAGTACACATTCATTTATGTACCATACATATTTAAAATACGTAGCCTATGTCTATCATAACATTTATGAGACTCTCATGTAAATATTTATAGTAGATCGGTCGAGAACTTCTCGAGATTTTTGGCAACAACGTTAAAAACGTCTTGTCTTTACACAGCACAAGCGAATCTGGCAATGCTTCGCAGTTGCTAACTATGTATGGGAATTGTATATATGTGCTAATCTTCTTCTCCCCCTTCTCTCTGTTCGTGACCTCCTACCTCCTCTCTCTGTCAATCTCCTCCTCCCCGTATCTCTCTCCAACTCCTCCTCCACTCTCTCTACCGATCTTCTTCTTCCCTGTCTCTATATCCGTCATCATCTCCCTCCCCCCCCCATTCAACCCATTTAAACATCGCCCCTCTCTCTGACCCCGAGCTTCGTTTATTGCTATTGCCATCGAATCCTTGACTGGGAACTGAAGTCACTTAAAATGAATGGTTAAATCGTACAGGCCGTATGGGCTATGAGAGATCTACCTTGATGCTGTTTCTGTGGGGATAGTAGCTCCAATGTCAGTATTTCACATAGTTTTTATCTGCGAACGAGTAAGATTACTATGTTTCGGGCGATTCAGATTCCGTAGCCAATAAACCATAAATTCAACTTCCCCGTTTTCTGTTAAAACCGACTGCAAGGTAGAAGACAAGACAACACTTAGTTGTGTACACAAATTTGTTTAAAATTGTATATAAGGAGGGAGAAAATCTATGGGAGAAACAATTTGTCTAATGTTTAAATGACGCACTGTTGTAGTTAAAACCAACTGCGGGAAAGAAAATGAAACCACACATTTTCACAGCACGGCATGGCACATTTTCATTCTTACAGTTAATTTTAACAGAAAACCTATATACTCTTGTTTAAACAAATATAAAGCCTAATTTACGTCTAAATATTTATTAGATTATCGTGTAATAATTCCAAGTACGTCAGCCAAGAACTTTTCTAAATATGTTTCCTTATATATAAAATACTGTACATATTAAGTGTGTAGCATATGTCCACCTAAACATTTGTCAGAGTGTGGTGTGAGTATGTGAAGTAAATCGGTCAAAAACTTTTCGGGAGTTTCGCTAACAACGTTTGCCTGTTATGTGATATGTACATATTATATATTACATATGTTACAAATTTATGTACATTATATCCGTCCAAATGTTTGAGGAATGTGTAAAAATTTGAAGTAAACTGGTCAAGAACATTTCGAAATTTTTGCTAACAACCTTTCCCCTTCATGTTGTCTTCCTCTTACTCTTACGCCTTTGTCCCACAGGTTTCGCAGGGACTGCTTGGTTAAAATCGGTTTTGGTAAGGTTAATTTGAAGGGATGTCCTTCCTGCTGTCAGCCCGTACCGCCCAGCATGGGATCGGTGTACCCAAGCTGCTGTGACTAGTGTAAAAAATGAAATAGTGAGAACGTGTTTCAAATGCCTGTGAGTCGTGTAACTGAGGCGGGACGTGGGGACCAGCCCAATATTCACCTAGTGGGATGTGGAAAACCGCCTAAGAACCACATCCACGCTGGCCAGCACACCGGCTCTCGTCGTTAATCCACCGGGCGGATTCTATCTGGGGCCGGCGCGCCTAGCGGAGTCCAGTCGGCAACGCATTAGCGCTCTCGGCTAACCTGGCGGGTCAACCTTTCCTCTTCATGTTGTACATATATATTTATATACCGTATATATTAAAGAAATGTGTAGCCTTTATCTGTCAGAACGTTTATTAGAGTATCGTGTAAAAGGTTGAAGTATATCGGACAAGAACTTTTCGTGATTTTTGGTAACAACATTAAACGACGATATGTCTTTGTATAGTAGTATAGATAGGAGAAATCGAAAAGTTTCCGTTTGAGGGTGTGGCTGCAGCCCATATGCAAGGTTGAGTGACCCTGATGAGCGTATATAAGCACCGACATGTAGGCAGGGGATCAGTGTGGCATTCTTGTTTTTCCTACGTGCGTGTGGTGAATGCAGAAATTTGAACTGTGGCGACGTTATTACCAAATGCGTCCAAACAGGACCAACGGGTTGTTATTGTTTTACTGGCTGCCGAAGGACACACACAGGCAGACATCCATCGAAGAATGATGAATGTGTGTGTGAAATAGAGTGAAATGTCCAGGATAACTGCAGTAAGTGGTGCGGCTGCTGCATACCGCACATCCCTACATCGCAAATGTAACGCAGAAGTTATGCGAACTCAAGTGGGAGATACTCGAGCACCCCCTAGCCCCCAACCCCCATAATCCTTATCTCTCCCCATATGATTATCACGTCTTCGGCCCCTTAAAAAAGTTCTTCAGTGGTCGACGACTCCAGTCGGACGAGAAAGTGCAGCACGCAGTTATGGACATCATCACGCAGCAGCACACGGTTTTTTTTAAACGAGTTTCTTCAACCTGATTTGTCGGTGAGGTGATTGCCTAAATGTTCACGACGATTTTGCCTGAGTGGCGTACCGATTCTGGATTGTGCGGCCTTCGATCGGGAAATTTATGATCCTTCTTATAGTGCAGATATTATACATACACTTATACACAACATACACTAAAATACGTAGCCTATATCCGTCCGTACGTTTATTAGAGTATCGCGTAAAAGTATGAAGTAAATCGGCCAAGAAATTTTCGACATTTTTGCTAACAATGTTAAACAACGACTTGTGATTAGATAGTAGTATCGATAAGGATATAGTAGCTAATTTCTGTGACCTTCAAGTAGTCTTATCATCTACCTATAGGTATATTATTTCGCATGCCATTTCCGTGTATGTGCAGTAAATAAGCTGTTCCATTTTAATCATATTCGAGTTTGTGTAAAAGCCTAATGTGTTTTGTTGAAATGTACACTGCCTGACCAAAAAAGTGAAGCCCCAGAAGGAGAGGAGGATACGAAATGAAACTTCATGGGCTGAGAGGGTACGCGATGTTCTTTCAGTAACAACTAAACCGAACCAAATTTACAACGAACTAGGCAGTATCAGTCCACATATCAGTATTCATTGCCCCAGCCCTTTGGTCTGGATGCATGCACTGATTCTGGTGGGAAGTGTGTCATAACGTCGTTGTATCCTCTCCTGAGGCAAGCTGACCCACAACTGATGGAAATGGTTCTTGATATCCTGGATGCTGGCTGTGGAGTGGAACTGACGGTTCCACGTATGTTCTATGGGGAGTAGATCTGGATATCTTGCTGACATGCAAGTAGGTCAGCATCACGCAGAGAGTTCAGGGAGACACGCGCCATATCATTATGTGGACGAGGATTGTCCTATTGAAAGATGACACTACGAGATGGTTGCATGAGAGGTAAAACGCGAGGACGCAGGATGTCCATGACATACCGTTGTACAATCAGAGGTTTCTCAATTACCATCAACCGTGAGCTTCAAGTCATACCTGATGCCTCCCTACACCATGACACCGGGAGTAATATCGCTGTGCCCCTCCAAAACGAAGGAAAAATGGGACCTTAACCCAGATCGCCGTCATACTCACTGATGATGATCATCGGGGGTAGCGCAGAACCGCAATATTCGTCGCTAAACACAATGCGACGCCGTTCATTAGCAGTCCATGCTTCCCTCACAGTGCCACTCCAATTTTTATTTTGTCTTTTATATTTTCAATTTTTATAGTCTTTCATTCAATTTTAATTTTATTTTATTTAACTAACCTAAAATCATACCTAAAAGAAATCGTGAATGAAGAGAAAGAATTAAAAAATAAAAAAAAATTCTGGAGAATTTAATAGACGTCCCTCAACTTAAAGTGACCACCTAGATTGGTTAAGTTGGTTTTTCTGGTCATATAAAGAATGCTTGACTGCTTGTGAGCCCTCCCTAGAACTTATCTTTATATGATTGACCGGTAGTGAGAGGGCCGGCTGACCGCTACGGTCGCAGGTTCGAATTCTGCCTTGGGCATGGATGTGTGTGATGTTCTTAGGTTAATTAGATTTAAGTAGTTCTAAGTTCTAGGGGACTGATGACCTCAGATGATGAGTCCCACAGTGCTCAGAGCCATTTGAACCATTTGTAGTGAGAGGGATAATTTATAAATATTCTGAATGATACTGTACTATACTATGTCTACATACATACATTGTTAGCAGTATCTTCCTACCGTTCCTCAAAATGTGCACATTTTGATAAGATGACTACTTCATCATGCAGGATCATTCTTTTGTAAGCCAGGCTACGGAACAGCTGATAATTTTTGGAACCTTTGCATATACCGTTCTCACAATAACACCTTCTATACTATTGCAAATAATAAGCTTTCGGTCTAACTTTTACGGATGCAACTGGACATTTTTCTATATAGCCGTCATCCTGCGAGATTACGGTCTGCAAACTGGCTTGCTCACGGTGATGTTTTTAAACTACGTTCTGTTATTGTCTTTGTATAAACGAATGCATGTTATTCCATGACTACAGCTAATGATGCTTTCCTATGCATATTCATCGCTTTTCACATTTTCAACGATCTGAAGGTGGTTGCAGATTGCAACAGAAGTTAGTTATCGTATTTTAATTGCGATAGGAAAGTTGTGGTCTAGGCATTAAAAATTTTTGTACTGAAAAAAAAATTGCTTAATAAACTAAGCAAAGATGCTGAAGTTCTTTTCCGAAAAACGTTTTACTTGAAGCATAAAAGACAAAATATGAAATTTTGGGATTCGCATGTTTTTCGCCAGGTAGCTGGCCTCAAACGATTACAGGGAAAGTATTGGTTAATAACACTTCATTATTTCAAATTGTAGGTTGGTAAGCTTTGCTTTATTGATCATATTTATCGCTATACTTTAAAGTTGAATAGCTCACTGCCAATTGTTCGAAGAATTTGCAGTGAATTAAGATTTCGTATTACGACGTCTTATTTCCAAATGTGTCTTTCAACCATCTGTAGAAGTACTTCGGAACCTTGAGTATTCATCCGCAAGAAATTTCTGAATTCCATTCAAGAAGATCGTGTCCATACCTTTATGCTCTTTAACAGTTATCAGACCATGGAAAGGGGTGCTATAGTGTAACGTGGAATCCGAGGCACACTTCGTTTCTGGCGATTCTCCACATCACTGAGAGGTGAATGATAGGTTAAAAGGCAGGATGCAAACAACTGATCCAGTCAAGATTCGATCCTACTACGTCTGCGTTGTCAGCCAAGCGGTCTACCACAAGACTATTACATCAAACTATTACATCAACTACGCAACAATAACGAGGTGCCGTTGCTCTTTCGAGTAATGGCGGCTGTTCGGAGGTGGCAGTGGCATAGTTTTCAAAATTTTAATTAATTAATCGTAATTCAGACAATTTATATGAAGTATTTGTAAATTACATGCAAAAACCTTACTCGTGAATCAGTGGTTCTGTCAACGAAAACCGCATCAAAATTCCTACATCAGTTTCCGAGATTAGCCTGCACACACGAACGGACGCTAGGATACGACTTCATATGTAGAGATATGTCTTCTACAAAAGTTCAGCAGAAAGTGTAGATAGCACATGATTACGGTCAAGAAAGCTGGAAATAGAAGAAAACAAGAATAACTGTTAATCAACAAAATATTGTTTCATCATATTTACTTTCCTATACAGTAAATTAATAAACAACGTCTTCACGATAACTGATACAGCTCAACATTTTTGTTTGGGCACAGAGCATTAGCAATTGTCGGTAACATTTTTATTGTATCGCAGCGCCAGTTGCTTAAAAATAACTTACTCTCGTTCATCATATTAATTGTTTTGGAAAAGCCTGCAACTGTGGCATTCATGATTTAAATAATGAAAACTGCACTAGTTACTTATTATTTGATGCTTAGCACAACGCGTTTCGAGAATTTATTCTAATTTTCAAGTGTATTTGTGCATTTGCTTACATGAATATGTTTGGTGATGTTTGCATGTATGTTCTTCTGCCTCTCGTGTGTCTTTTCAAAGTCAGACTGCAATCAGAAAGTCAGACAAAATGAATTTTAAATGCTAATGTTAGAAATGGTAATTTTCTTTGTTTACGTACAACTTCCTCCGTTATACACAATATCACACGCATGCAAATCATCACTTACACTGTTTGTTCACATAACATGCTACAAAGATGTTATGACACTATGGCTTCACAAAGAGTTTGTACAGTCACAATTGTATGTATAAGGTCGTAAATAATAAAATGTATTTCTACCACTATTGACTGCTAGATTATCGATTACATTTTTTCTGTAATGAGGAAATACACATATTTATGAAAATTGTCACAATTATCATATGTCAGAGATACATTTAAAACAATTAACTGATTCACTTTCTAGCTTGTAATTGAGAACTTTTTCTCTCATTGCTTTTTGTGGTACAAAGGAATTTCTAGCACCTTCAGTAAATTCATTGCATGAGATCTTTGGAAGTTGTGGAATATCTGAAGATCTTCTTGTATCTTTTCTAGTGTTTCATATGTGTGTTGCCATTGCTGATTTTGTAAATTGGTTATGTGTGTAACAGTTGATGTATTAAGTGTACTTAATTTGAAAATTTGCTGACAGTTTTCCCTACACAAGTAAACAGAAATACCATTTCTAACATTATCATTATTTAAATCATACATCAAAATATCTTCAAGAATGGCTATTTTAAGATGTTCATAACTGGATAACAGGAGCCCCTCTATTAATTAGAGTGCACTAGACACATATTTCCAATGAATTAATAAGTTTCTCTGTTTATTAATATTGGCTACAATAAAATTGTAGGCACAGAAAAGTTTTCCAGAAAAACTGCAAATGAAGTATATAATTGTAGTTCTGAACAGATTGATGTCATTCTTTTGTATACTGTAAATCTAAAAATCATTTTGTCAGTTAATGTTAGTACTAGGAGGATAAATACATTTCATTCACTTTTTAGTGTAATTCCTTTTGTTATACTACATAATCTTTTAACAATCCTTGAGAACTACTTCCTATGCTATAGCTTTGATACATGTTACACATGCTGTTTTCATGTACATTAGTATAGGGATGGGGTGGGAAAACCGAGGTAAAGAGGAGATTATTGTGCATATAGCTTTATTATTTACTGATTCCAGTGTTGTCTAATGTACCCTGCTAACATTATTTGTGGAATTAATTATTTACATGTAATATGTATTGCTTCAAGAACTCATGTAATTTTCTACACTGATGTTTTATGTGTATTTATTTTTAGCATATTGCTTTAGAAAATAATCTTGATCTAATGATTGAAGCATTCTACATCCTGTTACTAAATCTGCGATAACAGCGTTCAGTTTAAGCATATAAAATAAAATTTAGAGTTATAATATTCAGATAGGCAATTGCGATTCAAAAATCCACAATTTTAATAGCAAAATGTTAGATGAACATTTGCCAACATTTTTCTTCTGACCTACATGGCAGTGAAAAACTGAATAACTTTTAATTCACTAAGTGATTATAATATATTTAAATTGTCTTGAAACATTACTTTTAGTGTATCCTACAATTAAAATAAAGGGTCAAAGAAAAATCTTTTAACATTTTACCGCGTTTTTAATGTGTGTCTATTCTCAATGCAGTTTCTTTTATGGCGCTTATCTATTATTTTCTCAAGAAACAGGACTACTAAAGAAATAGCTACACCTATATAGACAAGTGATACTATGAGCATCGCTTTTTCAATGCCAAGTTGATGCATACTTTCCTCATCTTGTTCATATTTGGGAGGCCATTCACTTTTCCTTAGCTTGTTTAAGATTCCAGTATTCTGGAGCAGCAGCAATCTGGAAAAAATTAGTGATTCGCATTTACAAAAGCAATACACAGCACATGCAAATACAGTGTTTTGACCTTCACCTCTCTGATAATTGCCCATAAATACCGGCCCATTTTAAACCAAACAGTCGTGAGCAATACATTTCACTGTTCTACCATCACCACTTCCCTGAATTACAGAAACAAATTTTGCTGTGATTCAGAGTTTTACATTCAGTAACATGTTACGGTTGCAGCCGGAAATTTATGCATTTGTCCCGAGTGTTTGTATGCTGAAACAAATGTAAGTTCGGCTCTTTTCCTTATTTCTATAATATTTTAAGTTTTTTAAACGTACTTTTAGCTGTAAATTTATAGAGATAATGAAGAAAATGTCAAGATATAAATTTTTCCAAACACGTTGTGTAGAATACAATCCATCTTAGGCAACAATGTTCTGGGTTTATTAAATAAATTATATAAATAAACAGTAAACAAAATTTTAAAGAAAAATCATAAAAGTAGACCTAACATGGGAAAATAAAACACGTGAGACAAATATCCTTTCAGTTGTTACTATAGAATTTCAGCGCCAAACTACCGCAGGCCAATCAACAGCACTTTAAATCGCTTGAGCAGAAGATTGCATATTTGGGAATAAGGAGGCTGTGGGTGGTATGACAGTGAGGGGAACCAGCTGCAACAGGCAGCGTCATTGAGTGAATACCGAGGAAACTGTGATACCAAGTGATTGGAGGCGGGTAAACTCTGGCAGAGTCCGTCTGATAACAGTTGTTAATAGCCCATGGTAACTATATCCGACCCACGTCAGCATTCAGCATGTTTCCCTGATGACTAAGGTTCTCGCCTATTGTCGATATTTACTTCACTGCACCGGAATAAGTTTCTATATCTTTATTGCAAAAACTGCCTCATAATTTGTGTAGTGGATGTTCCTAGAAGAAATACTGCCGTCATCGTCGTCGTCGTCATCATCATCGTCCCCCCGTTCCATTTGAGAACGTCGTGGTCATTTTGTGAGACCTAAGTGTGGGAAAAAATATATTGACAGATACTTCTTCGAATATACGCTTTTAGAATTTAACAGTGAAAATCTGCTTGGAGCACAATGCTTCCCCAGAAGCGCCAGCCGTTGCAGTTTTGTCTCCATAACACTTCTGTGATTATTGATTGAATCTATAATGAAATGTGCGGATCATCTTTTAATCTTTGATATCCTGTACTTCTTCCATTAATTCAAGCTGCTGCGAGTCTGGAACTGACCAGTAATCCTCAAGAATCAATTGAATGAGTGTTTCGTAAGACAGTTCTTTCACAGATGACTTACATTTCCTTAGGATTTTCCCATCGAAACTCATCTTCGCATCTGACATTTCTAAAACTAATCTAATGTGTTCATTCAAGAGTTGGTTGATCCGAATGATTGCTTTCAAGTGATGTATCGCCAGTACCCTTCAATGCATGAACAAAGGACCTTTGCGGACAAACAGATAGCTGTACCATAGGTGTAATCACAGTGGAGGGCTTTCTGTGAAGATTCCAGAGAAACCTGTTGGTCCTGAAAAGCGTTAGCAGCCTTTTAAATAGCTTCACAGACAACAGTCTGATCGACTGATCTTTCCATATAACATTAACCAACATGACTTTGTTAAACTGGCAGTGGTGACAGATAAAATCAGTGGAAAATTAGAGCTGTTATTTTTTCCGAGGATGTGCAGTTCTGTTGTATGGTTAATGATAATGGCATCCTCTTGGGTAAAATAGCTCCATTCAGATCTCCAGCTGGATTCTATACAGTAGAACGTCGTCATCAGTAAAAAAAAAAAAAACTGCTATTCTATGGCTCAGAGCATGGAATGTTAGACATCTTAAGTGGATAGGTTGGTTAGAGAATTTAAAAAGAGAAATGGGACAGCAGAAGATAAATGTAGTGAAAATTAATTAAGCCTTGTGGCAGGACTGACAGAACTTCTGGGTGGGTAAGTACTCACTTATAAACACAGAATCAAATAGGGGTATACAGGAGTAGGTCTGATGATAAATAAGAAAATAGGAATGTGGGTCAGTCACTATAAACAGTACAGTGAACGCATTATAGTAGCTATATAGACATGGAGCTAACACCCAAAGTAACAGTACATGTTTAAATGCCTGTTAGCTTCGAAGATGATGAAAGAAGTTGAAAGAATGTACAACGAGGGAAAAGAAATTATTCAGATACCTGAAGGACTCGAAAATTCAGTTGTGATCAGAGACTGGAAATCGATAGTAGGAAAAGGAAGACGAGGAAAATTGTAGGAGGACATGGACTTCAGGACAGGAATGTCAAGGAAATTTTCCTGGTCGAACTTTGCACAGAGCACAATTTAATGGTTGCGTTGCTAATGCTTGATTCAACGACGATGAAAGGAGGCTGTATATGAGTTGCACATCTGATGATGCAGAAATATTTTAAGATAGATTATACAGGGTGTAATGTACACTACTGGCCATTAAAATTGCTACACCACGAAGATGACGTGCTGCAGACGCGAAATTTAACCAACAGGAAGAAGATGCTATGACATGCACATGATTAGCTTTTCAGAGCATTCACACAATGTTGGCGCCGGTGGCGACACCTACAACGTGTTGACATGAGGATGGTTTCCAATCGATTTGTCATACACAAACAGCAGTTGACCGGCGTTGCCTGGTGAAACGTCGTTGTGATGCCTCGTACAAGGAGGAGAAATGCGTATCGTCGCGTTTCCGACTTTGATAAAGGTCGGATTGTAGCCTATCGCGATTGCGGTTTATCGTATCGTGACATTGCTGCTCGCGTTGGTCGAGATCGAATGACTGTTAGGAGAATATGGAATCTCTGGGTTCAAGAGGGTACTACGGAACGCTGTGCCGGATCCCAACGGCCTCGTATCACTAGCAGTCGAGATGACAGGTACCTTATCCGCATGGATGTAACGGATCGTGCAGCCACGTCTCGATCCCTGAGTGAACAGATGGGAACGTTTGCAAGACAACAACCATCTGCACGAACAGTTCGACGACGTTTGCAGCAGCATGGACTATCAGCTCGGAGACCGTGGCTGTGGTACCCTTGACGCTGCATCACAGACAGGAGCGCCTGCAATGGTGTACTCAACGACGAACCTGGGTGCACGAATAGCAAAACGTCATTTCTTCGGATGAATCAAGGTTCTGTTTACAGCATCATGATGGTCACATCCGTGTTTGGCAACATCGCGGTGAATGCACATAGGAAGCATGTATTTGTCATCTCTATACTGGCGTATCACCCGGCGTGATGGTATGGGGTACCATTGGTTACACGTCTCGGTCATCTCTTGTTCGCATTGACGGCACTTATCACAGTGGACGTTACATTTCAGATGTGTTACGACCCGTGGCTCAACCCTTCATTCGATCCCTGCGAAACCCTACATTTCAGCAGGATAATGCACGACCGCTTGTTGCAGGTCCTGTACGGGCCTTTCTGGATACAGAAAATGTTCGACTGCTGGCCTGGCCAGCACATTCTCCAGAACTCTCACCAATTGAAAACGTCTGGTCAATGGTGGCCGAACAAATGGCTCGTCACAAAACGCCAGTCCCTACTCTTGATGAACTGTGGTATAGTGCTGAAGCTGCATGGGCAGCTGTACCTGTACACGCCATCCAAGCTCTGTATGACTCAATGCCCAGGTATGTCAAGGCCATTATTACGGTCAGAGGTAGTTGTTCCGGGTACTGATTTCTCAGGATATATGCACCCAAACTGTGTGAAAATGTAATCACATGTCAGTTCTAGTATAATATATTTGTCCAATGAATACTCGTTTATCATCTGCATTTCTTCTTGGTGTAGCAATTTTAATGGCCAGTGGTGTATAAGTGCAAATATTTCTATGTGTTAAACATTAATACGCACACACATCAGTGTGTTCATTGTTTTTTCTCAGCAACGAACAATCTTCTCACGAGCGCATCACTAAATTTACAACCTGATGTTTTCCACACAGTCATATTGCGCTACCAAGTGGACTACGCCTGTCAGTATAGACTAACCGGTTTGCATCCACGCATCCACGCTACAACACCTGACCTGCTCTCCAGGCGAAAATAAGCATTAATGTCTTGCTCTTGCCACATGTACTAGGAGGTACCAACCAACCTAAAACGTATGACTTTTTAACGGGCTGTAATTATTAGTCTGAAAAGGATGCAAATACTATTGTAACGTTGTTCAGTACACCGTCTTCAGTCATCAATCTGCACTTAAACCCGTTACACCCTGTATAACGGTAAGACCATACTTATGAACTGTAGGTTGAAACTGAAGAATCTGTACAAAGGTAGGAAATACAAAACTGTTGAAGCATGCATGGCTATGGAAAATATAGACGCTGCCTAAAAGAAAATTAATGAGACCTTTGAGGAGAAGAGGAGCAGCTGTATCAACTTCTACAGCTCAGATGGGAAGTCAGTATTCAGCAAAGAGGGGAAAGCTGAATGGTGGAAGGGATATGTAGAAGGGTTATACAAGGGAGATGAACTTGAAGACAGTATTACAAAAACAAAAGAGGAAGTAAATGTAGACGAGATGGAGATATGATGCAGCGAGAAGAATTTGACAGAGCACTTAAACTTCTAATTCCAAACAAAACCCCTGGAGTATATTCCTTCTGAATTATTGAGATCCTTGGTAGAGTCAGCCACTGATGCTGGTTTGTAAGGTATATGAGACAGGCGAAGTACCCTCAGACCTCAAGAAGAGTGTAATAATTGCAGTTATAAGAAAGGATAGATACTGACAAGCGTGAACATTGCATAACTATCACCTTAATAAGTCAAGGTTGTAAATTACTGCCACGAATTATATACAGAAGAATGAAAAAGCTGGTAGAAGCTGATCCTGGCAAGGATCAGTTTGGGTTCCAGAAAAACACATGAAGACACAGGACTGTAGTGACCCTATGTCTCAGAAGATAGATTGAACAAAGGCAAACCTACGGTTATATGACTTGTAGGTTTAGGGAAAGCGTGTTTGAAAATTGGCTAGACTACACTCTTCGAACTCCTGAATGTAGCTGGGATAAAATACAGGCAGGAAACGGTTATTCACAACGTGTACAGTAACTGGATTGCAGCTATAAAAGTCGAATGACTTGAAAGGGAGACGGTAGTTGAGGAGGGAGTGAGACAGTGTTGTATCCCCCATATTATTCGATCTCTACATTGAGGAAGCTGTGAAGGAAACCTACGTGGAACTTGGAAAGGTGAGTAAAAATCAGAGATATAAATAGCAACTTTGAGGCTTATTGACGACATTTTAAGTCTTTCAGAGACGACAAAGAACTTGGTAGAGCAGTTGAACGAAACAGATAATGCATTGAAGAGAAGTCATAAGATGAACATCACCAAAATTCAAATGCGGGTAGTGGGATGTAGTTGATTGTCTTGCTGTGGGAACTAGACTAGGAAATGAGGCGCTGAAATCAACTGACGAGTTTGTCTATATGGGTGAAAAAATAACAGACGTGTATTTTCTGGAGGTGTTTGTGTGGACTGTAGGCTTGTACAAAAGTGGGTAATGAACGATAGGCAGTTGCGACAAGAAGAGAACTGGAGGGAGGTTTTTAAATGTAGTGCTGTAGAAGAATGACGTAGATTAGGTCGTTGGATTGAATAACTTAGGACGAGGTACTGAATCGAATAGTGTAAAAAAGAAACTTATGACACATCCTAATTAAATGAAGGTATCGGATGACAGGGCGCTTCCTGAGGCATCAAGAAATCGTCTGTTTGGTAATGGCGGAAAGTGTGTGTGTGTGTGTGGGGGGGGGGGGGGTAAAATTTTATAGGGAGACCAAGGCTCGAATAGAGAAAGCAGATAGCAGATTCAATGGGAATTAGTTTGCAATAGGTATGCAGAAATGAGGAGACTTGCGCATAATAGACTAGCATAGAGAGCTGCATCAATCCACTCTTCATACTGAGGACGAGTAGAGCAACAGTGTAATCCAGCAGAAAGGGATCGCTCCTCCTGTTTATGATCAATACCTTACATTCATGCACACCGAGGGGCAACTGCTAGTTCCTGTATCAACTGTCGATCCTATGCAGATCTTCATGCATTTTGCTATAGTCTTTTGGCGTCTGTAAACAGCGTCATGGAGCTTTCGATGTTGTTTACTAGGTCATGTATACACGGCGAGGCAGCTAAGACACACCACCCCAGATATAGCCAGAATGAATAAATACATCGACGTGCGGTTTTTACCAACTTATAACGAACAATAAAGCGAACTTCCTGACTTTCGAAAGTAATTTTTATCGTTTATAGTAGCCGAATTACGACACCAACGATGTTTTCTTGTAAAAGAACTACATAATTTTTTTAAAGTTCATAAGAGGACATCAACGACATAGCATGTATGGGACTTAATTAAATAGTATTAAGATAACAGCGCCGCAAACCACTGTCCAGCCATCAGGAGAAGAAGGTCCACTAACGTCTGTCTTATTGTACCAAATGTAAGCAAATCCCTAAGTCAGGTACGGTTTGTGTCTTTATTATCACGACTGTCATAAGAAATGTTCAAACTGTTGAACTTGAGCATTGCTACACCCTATAAAGTGATTCTGTAGAAACAATACTGAACATTGAATCACATTTGGAGTTAACGGCAGCACAGGCTCGTGTTTATAAGGCATTTCATGTCTTCGAGAGTCATCGATGTTTTGCCAATAGGCCTCTTGTTTTAATTTTCGTCACAGATAAAAGTATAAAAGCATTAAATGTTTTGAGTGTGTAGACTATTTTGTGTTTTCTGAACGATGGTTCCAATGATCTCCAAATGTTCTCTTAAGAGGGTCTGTCATCACACGTGCACAATGGGAGGGAAATTCTTAATGTTGGTACTACACTGATTCCCTTATGTCCAATGGGATGTCCTTCAACAACTGCAGCAGCAGCATATCTGAGGAGCTCGAGAGACCTGAGAGTAACTAGATTCCCATCAATAAAACAGAGACCAGTCATGCGGGTCTTGAGAAACACGCACAGAATGTTGATAGTCCCAAAGCGTTGCCTTTATCCATTTCTTTCAGTCAGCTTGGATTTTCAACTGACCAGTAAGCGCGACAATGGGTGACCAACGTGATCCGATGGGCAGGGATGTGAGGCAAGAATAACATATTAGTTAATGAAATGTTTTAATCAGAGAGTTTAAGTTTCTAGAAAATTTGTGTTGAACTTTTCTAAAACCTAGGAAGGTATCCAAAACGTCCGCTTCACCGACCAGCTACAATGCAACGGTTTCGACGGTGCCGCTAGCAGCAGCTGAAAACATGACTTCATAGTCACGAAGACTACCAACATGTGCGGATATGTGTGGGGCAGAACTGGGCTTCAAAGTGACACAGCAAAGGGGACAGACTTAAAGCACTCGCTGTTCGTATTAAATCTTATGGGTTTATCAATTTTAGAAATTAACCACTGGCTAAACTAGTAATTTCATTTGAGTCATCAGTTTCTCTTCTTTTTCCTTGGCACATTTTATTGTCCACACTTCCAGTTTCTAGACATTTTTTATAATGTTTACAAACACAGACCGCGAGTGCTTGGCACGATATGGATACTCTTCAGCATTCAAGTGTACCACTGCTCTAATAGTTTGACGACATTAGCCATAAACAATATTCACTTTTTCGGCTGTCGTATACATTGTGAATGTCTCAATAGGTTTACAAGCAAGTTATGTTTTAGCTGCAACAGCAGAACACAGACTGATGGGCTTCAAGCACACGGATAAATGCAAGAATCATAACACTGTCATGTGTTTCCTTACATTTGGCTTAATAGGACAGACGTTTGTGAAACTTCATCTCCTGATGACTGGACAGCGGTTGCCTTGACGCTGTTTAATGAAGTCCCATACATATTTTGTCACTGAAGCCTTTCAAATGCCACAGAATAGTTCCATTAGAAAAAATCCAAAGTCGTAATTCGGCGACTACAAAAGACAAAAATTATTTCCGAACGTCAGGAAATTTGCAATACTATCCGCTACAACTTGACGACAATCGGACCTCGATATATTTACTCATTTTGGATGCACGCGTACTTGAGATGACTTGTTTAAGCTGCCTCACCCTGTATACAGGGTGGTCCATTCATAGTAACCGGGCCAAATATCTCACGAAATAAGAATCAAACGAGAAAACTACAAAGAACGAAACTCGTCTAGCTTGAAGGAGGAAACCAGATGGCTCTATGGTTGGCCCGCTAGGTAGCGCTGCCATAGGTCAAATGGATATCAACTGCGTTTTTTTAAATAGGAACCCACATTTTTATTACATATTCGTGTAGTACGTAGAGAAATATGAATGTTTTAGTTGGATTGCGGAAAAGGTCGATATCGTGTTGATGTATGGCTATTAGCTATGTATGCAGCTTGGTGTCGTGGGCGACATCATCCAAGTGTCCGGACCGTTCGTCGGATAGTTACGTTATTTAAGGAAAGAGGAAGTGTTCAGCCACATGTGAAACGTCAACCACGACCTGCAACAAATGATGATGCCCAAGTAGGTGTTTTAGCTGCTGTAGCGGCTAATACGCACATCAGTAGCAGACAAATTGCACGAGAATCGGGAATCTCAAAAACGTCGATGTTGAGAATGAACATCAACATCGATTGCACCCGTACCATATTTCTATGCACCAGGAATTGCATGGCGACGACTTTGAGAGTAGTGTACAGTTCTGCCACTGGGCAAAAGAGAAATTACAGGACGATGACAGATTTTTTGCATACGTTCTATTTAGCGACGAAGCGTCATTCACCAACAGCGGTAACGTAAACCGGCGTAATATGCACTACTTGGCTACGGGAAATCCACAATGGCTGCGACAAGTGGAATATCAGCGGCCTTGGCGGGTTAATGTACGGTGCGGCATTATGGAAGGAAAGATAATTGGCCCCCATTTATCGATGGCAATCTAAATGGTGCAATGTATGCTGATTTCCTACTTAATGTTCTACCGATGTTACTGCAAAATGTTTCACTGCATGACAGAATGGCGATGCACTTCCAACATGATGGATGTCCGGCACATAGCTCGTGTGCAGTTGAAGCGGTATTGAATAGCCTGACAACATGCGTCAGCGCATTGTCAATGCATGTGCGAACGTTACGGAAGGCAAACTACTCGTTGTTGAGAGGAATGTCGTTACACGTATTGCCAAATGCACTGATGTTGACGGACATCATTTTGAGCATTTATTGCATTAATGTGGCATTTACACGTAATTACGCTGTAACAGCATGCGTTCTCAGAAATGGTAAGTTCACAAAGGCACATGTATCACATTGGAACAACAGAAAAAATGTTAAAACGTACCTACATTCTGCATTTTAATTTAAAAAACCTACCTGTTACCAACTGTTCGTCTAAAATTGTGAGCCATATGTTTGTGACTATTACAGCGCCATCCGTCACAAAGCGAAAAAAGTGGTCCAACTAAAACATTCATATTTCTTTACGTACTACACGAATATGTAATTAAAAATTGGGGTTCCTATTTAAAAAAACGCAGTTAATATCCGTTGGACCTATGGCAGCGCCATCTAGCGGGCCAACCACAGCACCATCTGGTTTCCTCCTTGAAGCTAGACGAGTTTCGTTCTTTGTAGTTTTCTCGTTTGATGTTTATTTCGTGAGATATTTGGCCCGTTCACGATCAATGGACCACCCTGTATATTGTAAACAGTAATGTCCCCATAACAATGCCTTCGGGCACTCCCTAAGCTAGTATTACATCTGTTGTTGTATCTGCTAGGCTGTTCTGATTCTGATTCCAGTAAGAAAGCTGCTTAATGTCCGTAAGCTCGTATCTTATTCGCTGTACGACCATGTGGTACGATATCGAATGCCTTCCAGAAGTCAAGGAACGTGGCATCAACCTGGACGTCGTTGTCTCCCACACTCTGGATCTCGTGAAATATGAGAAGGCTTCATCATGGTGCAATGTGTGAGAGACTCATCGTTTGTCACGTAAGAGCGCACCTGTGGTAGGTACGGCAACATGTACCCGGGACAGCAGAACATTGTAAGACAGTAGTCTTTACCGTAGTCTTCACGGACTGTGTCAAATAATTTGGGTGAAGGTAAATATAAGAAGTGGGTCAAACAGTACTCGTTTGAATTTTGATAGACTACCATTCTTAGGAGCCGTAGTGGCTGAACGCTGGAGGAAATATTGAAAAGTATTGCGAGAAAATTTCCTGGTCATCCAGTGCTAAGTTTGCTAAATTTCTACATAATGGATAGCGTGTATAGAAAACGAGATTTATACGATTAAAGCAGGTGTCCGTGACAGGAATTTATTACTGAAAATTAGTTTGATTAGTTAGAGAACCGACTAATGAGCTTTATATAATGGGTGTCCTATAAACTAATGGACTTGAACTTTTCGATTCACATACTGTCGAGAAGGTTACTACTGATCATATGACTGTTATATTGTTAGAGACTACATCCGTTCAAAACAATGTCAAGAAAAGTAGGAAAATGTATTTGCAGTTAAATATGACAGAAAAGAGATTGTATATTTACTAGATTATCAACATCAGACATTCATCTCTGGGGAGATATATGTTACGTATCAACGGAAAAAGTCAAGAATACTGCATAGTACGTACATTTGGCATGTGCCTGTCGAGCATGGTAGTGAGGAAAAAATTTGCCTCTGTTCAGTAGCGGCGTTAGAAAATTTTAATAGAAGCAAACAGAGCTTCGGCACAGATTTAAACCAAGTTAAAGTGTACCTCACAAAGAAAATCTGAACAAAGTCAATGTAAGTCTAAGGAGAGCAACGTGAGAATGGTTCAATGAAGTCGAAAAGTCTTTCGACAGTTTTATTCTATCTAAATTTAGTAGACAGATGAAAACTAGCTGTACAGTCAGTGGATCACACTGATATGGGAACGGAAGGTGACAGAAAAAAGATCGAAATTCTGGAATCACTATGCTACAGGGTGTGATAATACTGTTTCTCCTTCTTCCAATTGCATAAACGTAGACATGGCAGGTATTAATATCAGTAACTGCAGAACAGAAAATAATCTAAAACCACTGAAGAGAGGAAAGGAAACTGAACTGATTGGGTCCTCAACGATAAGAAGCATGTCACAAATGCAGGAGTATTATATGTGAATGCTTCTTCCACAAGTCCTAAGTGAAATGGTCCCACAGGATGTTGAGCATGTAAAAAAAATTTCATTTACTTATAAACTAAAAAGTTTACCACGAACATATAAATGTGTAATACTAAAGTGAATGAAATAATGCCACAGCTAGCGTAGCCAAATATCGTCAGAAACAAATAGTCCTTGTAAGCTTTGCTGGAGTCTACATAGAATTCATGTGATAATATATGATTAATAATAAATACATAAGTAAATCAATTAGTTATACTTCAATATTCACCAATGTAATGGAAGTAGTAGACCACCAATAAATTCATAGGTCACCATTCTTGAACAAAATGATTAACCTTAAGTCTTTATGTAGATTGATTTTATTCGTAGTATTTATTATGTGAACTGAACTGCTAGCTTGAAAGAGAAGTACATAACTTATAGCAAATTTAGCAAGGAATAAATACCACGAAAAACGATAGTCGGTACACTCAGTCTTTTGAAATGAATTCCGCAAGACACGCTTCTGTTTACACCATAAAAAAAGCGTTACACGATTTTAGACCCAGAGCATTTTGTAGCAAACTTCAGTATCGTACAAAATGTATATAAGTTAAACATCTCCTCCTAAACTACTGGATTGACTACAATGAAAATTGGTACGCATATCGTTTTCTGTCCCGAAAGAAACACTGTGGTGCTTAGAACCGGCCACCTCTCAAAGAGGTGGGGGTGGCGATAAAAAAGTAGCGTAACGCACTGCGGGAAAATACCAAGACTACATTCATTCAGTATTTCAGAATGATAGCATTTAGAGTGGCGGGCACCAACCAAGAGTAGGTGAACTAAAGTAGTGAATTACTAGGAGAGAAGGAAATCGTTGACTTCCAGTCGAGAGTACTGAACTAAAGGCGTAAATTATTACAGGAGTACTTGTTCATCTCCTACCGAAGTGAATGTAATGACTCTATAAGTGGTAGAGAGCACCATAAAAGAATACTCTACTAAGTTAATAACTCAAGGAGGAAATAAGGCCTAGGCAGTAGTATGAGTAAAGTTAGAGAATAAGGTTTGTTCTGCGGTTTCTGCGTGTTAACTATCGAATTTTATGGATTACCTGACTTCGAAGAACACACGAAAATGGAGGAAGGGGTAGACATGCCAAGAATGAGGGTCTTAAGTGAGGAAAGAGACCCATTTGCACCGTATAGCCACAGTGATTTGAAAGAGCTGTTTGGGTTTCTGAAGCAATCTTTTGAGGCGCTGCTTGGTATGCTGCAGCTTTTACTGCAGGACAGGAACCGTGCTTTGTCTCCTAGGCTGCATCTTCTTTGTGGACTGCAAATCTTTCGCGCTGGTGCTTATCAAGTCCGTAGCAGGGGATGTCATTAACATCCATCGTACTACTGCTGGAAAAGCTTTTAATAGTGCCATAAACTGTTTAGCTTTAAAGCCATTGTATGTACCCCCGCCACGGAACCAGGAAAATATACCAAGGAACAAAAGGGTGTTCTATGGAACTGATGGGTTCCTGGAAGCCATAGGGGCCATAGATTGTGTACATATACCCGTAATTTGTACTTCTGGAGCACAAGCAGAAATAGACAGGTATCGCAAGAATTTATTCTGTGGAAATATACAAATATTCTGTGATGCCAATATGAAGATGTTGGACGTGGTAAGCCGTTGGCCGGGTTCCACGCATGATGCACACATTTGGGTAGTAGCAGAGTTGCTGATGAATTTAAAAATGGACAGTATAATGAGTTGCTTGTTGGAGAAAGTGGCTAAGCTCTCTCCAATTATCTTCTGACTCCTGTGTTTCGACCTCACACAGGAGCCCAAGGGGGCTGCTATAGACTCCATATTGCTGCCAGATGTGTAATAGATCGTACATTCGATGTTTGGAAGAAACATTTCAAAATTCTCACTAAAACAATGCGATATTAACAAAATAAGTGTGGGAATAATATTTTCGCTGCTACAGTTCTGCACATCTATGTAGCAGACGTTGGAGATGTGTTTCACCCTGATGCTGTGGGAGTGAATGACGTGGACCAATACCTATTTCAGCCAGAAGCAAATACTGCAGGTTAAGCTGTCAGAAGGTCTATTATACTTAATTATTTTAATGAAAGTTGTACCTAACTTGCTACTGAAATAAAAAGTTCATGTAAAGAATATTCTTTTTAAGTGAAGAAATAACGCACTGGATCGTCACTACACATTTATTTGGATATTATTTTATAGTTACGTTTCTTTATTTTCTTTCTTTTTTTCCTTCCTTCCATTTTTTTTTTAATTTGGCGATTTGCATTGTCATTTTATTTCTTACTTCAGTGTACAAAGTTACACAATAAAGATGTCTTGACTATTACTAAGAAAAACAAGATGTCTGGTTCTATAATTTTTCGAAGACAAATAAATGACAGTGTGGTGATTAGAAAAATTTAATTTACTGATGCTGAAGTATCAACACAAATATTATGTAATGTAAAAAACAATAACTTATTAAGCTTTGGGAAAAAAATCAAGTATATAAAATATGCTCTGTACACTTATACATATAGAATATATTTATATTCATTTAAAAAAGCCGCGCGGTGTGGTCCCACGGTCTGAGGCGTCTTGTCACGGTCCGGGCGGCTCTCCCTGTAGGAGGTTAGAGTCCTCCCTCGGGCATGGGTGTGTGTGTTTTCCTTAGCGTAAGTTGGTTTAAGGTAGATTAAGTAGTGTGTAAGCTTAGGGGCCGATGACCTCAGCAGTCTGGTCCCATAAGACCTTACCACAAATTTCCAAAATTTAAAAAAACCTAAATTTCTCGAGCACATTGTCTGAAGAACCGAAACGTGAAGTTTGCTCCATTTCGTTCTTGAACTTATTTGTTAACTTCGATTTTAAGGTTATGCTCTTCTTCCATGAATACTCTTTGTCTTCAGTAAACAACAATTTTCATTATATTTCGCTAATGTTAAACGCATTTTGAACGAATGAAGGTCGTCGGCTGTTTCCAGCAGTTCGCAATTTTTCGCTACAACCGCATGTTCCCTGCCCTTTTTCACGGGCGCATCTGCTAAAACTCTCCCACCAATGAGTGCAAGCAAAGGTTCACGACAATGGGAGAAGATTAGATTAGATTCAGTTTTCGTTCCATACACCCAAAAATGAGATGATTCTCGTGGGTGTGGAACAATTCAAAAAGCACAACATAAAAACATAAAACATTAGAATAGGGATTAGCCGACCGGTCTCAGGCGCTGCAGTTATGGACTCTGCGGCTGGTCCCGGCGGAGGTTCGAGTCCTCCCTCGGGCATGGGTGTGTGTGTTTGTCCTTAAGATAATTTAGGTTAAGTAGTGTGTAAGCTTAGGGACTGATGACCTTAGCAGTTAAGTCCCATAAGATTTAAAATACATTTGACATTTTGACAATATTAGAATATAATATACACTACCCTGATCATTTGTAAAGACGTTGTCATAATAGGTGAATACATTACAGTAAACTGGAACTGCTAATATTTACAGAATTAATACACTGTTAGAATGAAACATAGTTACCCACTTTTTATAAATTTATCATACACAAAATATCTAATCTTGACGGCTCTGACCAAGTGCTGTCAAAACTGAAATCCAACAGACATTTTTGCTTGAGCTAGTCTAACAGTCCCTGTTGAAATATTCATCAACAGAGTAGAAGGAGTTGCCTATTAAAAAGTCTTTCAAGCTCTATTTAAACTGTGCTTTATCTGAAAATAAGTTATTAATGGTTGATTAGAATTTATTGAATATGTGTGTTCCTGAATAAGGGACACCTTTCTGGACTAAGGTAAGGTATTTCAGATCTTTATGCAGATCGTCTCATTCCTAGTACTGATACTATGTATTAGCTGTTGGTTGGAAATAGAGATATATTACCTGCAACAGCCGCCCGGAGTGACCGAGTGGTTCTAGGCGCTACAGTCTGGAACCGCGCGACCGCTACGGTCGCAGGTTCGAATCCTGCCTCGGGCATGGATGTGTGTGATGTCCTTAGGTTAGTTAGGTTTAAGTAGTTCTAAGTTCTAGGGGACTGATGACGTCAGAAGTTAAGTCCCATAGTGCTCAGAGCCATTTGAACCATTTGAACTTGCAACAAATTTCATTAAGGAATAAATATACTGAGAAGCAGTGGCTAGAATACAAAGTTCCTTGAACAGGTTTCTAATGTTGTTCTTGAACTTACATCACAAATGATTCTTATTACGCATTTTTACACGCTAAAAACTTTTGCTCAGTTTTACGAGCTACCCCAGAACATATTCTCGTATGACAGAATTGAATGCACTTACACCACAAATGATTCTTATTACGTATTTTTACACGCTAAAAACTTTTGCTAGTTTGACGAGCTACCCCAGAATATAGTCTCGTATGACATGATAGTATGATAGTGAGCAAAATATGTAAGTTTTTTTCTATTTTTTTATCTCCTACATCTGACCTCATTCCCACTGCAAACACAGACTTGTTTGGGTACTTTAGCAATTCTGTGGCATACCCTCCCTAACTGAATTTTTTATTTAGTTGTAATCACAGAAAATTAGCACTATCAGCCTCTTTGATCTGCATGTCTTCAATGTTGTACACGTGCTGGAAGGGAAGGTTATTTACTGCATATGATGGGTCTTTTTAAAGTTTAATGATCGTGAATTAGCTTTAAACCATTAATTAATGTCAGTGAAAATTTGATTAGGAGCCATTCCTAAATCTGTACTTGAATTGCTACTTATTGCAATGTTTGTACAATCTGAAAATATAAAAACTTTGCATCTGTCAGTGTAACTGACGACAGGTCATTAATGTACACAAGAAAAAGCAATGGACCCAAGATTGAACCTTGAGGAACACCGCATGTAATTAATGTGCTTACTGCACACCCTTTGTTTCCAGCTTGTTAGGTAAGACTTAAACCATTTCGCAGCACTGCAGGTGACAATGTAATATTCTAATTAACTTAAAAGAATGCTGCGCTTCAAACAGTTTCACCTTCTGGAGTTACACTGACATTTTCGGTGTAGTTATCATCATCGCCGTTGCTTGAAGGACCACATTGTCTTCAGTTATGTGATTGCCATCCAGTTGAGATTTCCTCTCGAAAACTTGTGGGATCATAACAACAGTCATTTGGCTGACATCATCTGTCTTAGTCTCAGCCTCTCCACTACCAATTTGGAATGGTTCTCTATAACATTGCAATGTCTCGATGTCATTTCAAATTACTTTCAGTTGCTCTTCTGATCATTGTGTAAGAGCTTCTTCATTCTACTGAACGTGTATTTTTTCCCAAGAATACTTTTTCCTTTTTAGTGAGCTGAGATCGGGCATTTTAGATTCGATAGAAGTCATATACTTTTTCATTCAGAAAACCGCTCTTTTTCAATCTCTGGCCGCTCGGGGTAGCCGTGCAGTCTGGGGCGCATAGACACGGATCGTACGGCTCCCCCCGTCGGAGGTTCGAGTCCTCCCTGGGGCATGGGTGTGTGTGTTGTCCTTAGTGTAGTTTAGTTTAAGTTAGAATAAGTAGTGCGTAAGCCTAGGGACCGATGACCTTCGCAGCTAGGTCCCATAGGAACTTACCACAAATTCCCAATTTTTTTCACTCTCTGGTACGTTTTTTAACGTTTCTTAACACTTACATTGTCCTTGGCTACTACCACATTGCTGTTAGTTCATATCTCAAGCTGTAAAAATATTGTACATGGTTCCACTTAAATTAATTCTTGTCACCCACCAATAAGGCACGCCGGTAGCTGTAGATAGAGGAGTCTACGATTGAACAACAGATTCGTTAATTAACAGCACTTTTCTTTTTCATAATACATCGAGCTTAGGGAGATTAGGATTGAGAAATAGACAGCACGTTTCTTTTTCATGGTATACCGATCTTATCATTAATTAAATAGTATTTAGCTTCACTGAATTTTAATAATCTTTTCCATCATTAATTACGCTAACACGATGGTATTGTCGAAACGTGGTGTCGTCTGCCGACAGCCAGTATTTTGTGAGAGTAAATGAAACGTACATGTCAGCAGTGTGCAGAAATGGCTTAGTTCTTTTTTTAAAAAGGCGTTACTACTTTGGTTGCAACTAATGAAGCAAATAGAGACTGAGCTGTCCAACGGTTACTAAAAGAGTATGTTACTACGGAAGTAATTTATTAAAGTAGTCCAGATTAAACAGGTAAGAGTTAGCACAAAAGCAGTTTATACTAGTTTGGTGCTCGCTACCTTTAGAGGCTTGCAGTAGGCTTTAAACATAAGTTCAAAACTTTACGAAACTTTTTCTCACTAAAACGCTCCACAAAATGATAAAGAGAAACTATATTTTCGCTGTTCATGCAATAAAACTGCCGCTTGTTACTTCTTTACTACTAACTGTATTCGTAACATATTTCGCAGGCAGGATCCATATGTACCACTGGGTATATCTGCAAAATTGTACCATTGTACGACACGTAGTTCAGGAGATATGAAGTCAGACACTGAGATGAGTGAGAAACGGCTTTCTTAAAACGGAAGGCAAATTACACACATTATACTCATCCAGTGTTTGACAATGAGGTCACTTAGCGCCCTACAACAAACTTCAAGCGTGATTTCGAACCTTTTCTCGCCTCTTACATCCTTAACGACAAACATTGAACACTCTGACTCTCTTGTAATCAGAAGTTTGAAGCTGTTTTATACTGGAGATCTATTCTTTGAAGAAGTGGTAGTTTATTGGTTACCTACTATCTAGAAAGAAGTACTGTGTGTTTAAGAACCATCTAAATCGCATAGGAGTGGCAATGAAAAGAGGGTGACATTGAAGTTTAGCTCAGGAACACCTGGAACAATTCCAGACGAATTTGTTAGGTACATCACTTATTATTTGTATAAAATTACTGTGGGGTAAGAAATCCCACTACCACTTCGGGTGGGGGTGTGGATAAGAAGGGCTGCCTTAACAGTTCAAGAAGCAGAGAATCAGACATATACGTACACAATGTATGTCACATACATGTATGTTCAATGGCTCCTCCTAAGCACCTGAATCGATTTCAACCAAACTTGGTACACATATTACTTAGTATCTAGAGAGGAATGCTGTGGTCGTAAAAGCCACCACACTCTCATTGGGATGGAGGGGGGGTCAATAACGGTGAGGTGGACAGAGAAGAGAGGATGAAGGAATTTGCTGACAGAGAGAGAGGGAGAGAAAGAGAGAGAGAGAGAGAGAGAGAGAGAGAGAGAGAGAGAAGGAGGTGAAGTTGGAGAGAGATAGGGAAAGGAAGAGATGGACCAATAGAAGATTCGAGTAAATGAATACTAGACAACGCCAAGTTTCTTAGCTATTTAAAAATAAAGAAATTTACAACTAAAGAAGAAACTGTCAATGGTGTTTGAAATGTATTCGAGAAGTTAGATGAATTACTTACAGTGTATTAAGGACAGTGTTAAGAAGATTTTTCCACATGAACAGTAAGTTACATTGACTTCATGGAAGAACAATGTTCATTACATCTGATTTTGTATAGAATTACGATGAATTTTTAGAAAAGTCTCGATGAAGATCTATTGGATTTAATAGAAAATTGAATACACAGATCTCTTCAGACGCTTCCTAATTATTCCACTGTCATAAAGAGAAAGTAAACCTTTCTTGTATAAGTATATTAAAACACTCTTCAGGATTTACTATTTGAAAACATTTATAATGCACTGACATGTGGTATACTTACAGCTTATAACCAAAATTATGTCCTAAGAAATCGGTTCGATTACTAAGCAATGAATAGAAGGAATATACATATACACAAAGACAAGGAAAGAGTCGAAATACACGAATTAACCCACAATTTGTTAAACAAAACTGATACATTCCTTGTACATAACGAGCTTCGAAGCTTTTCAAAGCATTGACATGTCTTTTAGGAAACACACACATACGTAGAGGAATGTCACATGTGATAAGGAGGTAACAGCTGGAATCAAAGCCAGACAAAACTGAAATACCCAAAAGGTCACTCAAAAGTGGCATGAGTTCGACAAAATACAGAAACAGTCGTCAAAGGTCATCCTATCCAACAAAATACTATTACGCCCAAAACAGACTGCCAAAAACATTATATTTCAAGAAAATACGGAGAACATCTGGAGATCATATACCAAGTCTCTGTTTTAATATTCCAAATGGGACTTTTGAAACAATTTGAATTCATCCCATCATCGACATTTTCAAACTACTTCTATATTGTCTTCCACGTTTTCTTCGCTCAGCTGTTATTTATTCATAAATGTTTTTTGGTAAAGCGTTATCATCCATTCGTTGACGGTGGCCATACCAGATTAATATTTTCTTCTCTTTGCATCGAGAATAGTGTCCGTTTGTCCTATAATTTCCCATACTCTTTCATTTCTGAGTTGATCCAGTCTGGAGATGCGACAACGTCACCAAAAATCCATCTCAAAGGACGTCAATTTTTTTCACCTATTTGGTTAGCTCCTACAATTCAATACAATGCGTGGTGATACTCTCTACGATTGAGTTGCACAGCAAAACTTTCGTTTTCTCTGTAATTTTGTCACTCCATAGTAAGAAGTTAAGTTGACCAAATACTCTTTTTTGCCAAATTTTATTTGTGATATGTATATACTTCCAGTTTCGAATAGTAATATTTTGTTTAATAACAATAATATGTTAATTAAAAATATTGAGGTCCCATGTACAGATGGGATAATCGACTAAATATGGAAAATAGATGGAAAAAATTTCACTCAGAAATTTTATACAACTCTTACCATTCAGAGGGAAAGAAATCATAGATGGCAAGCAGTGTAGGGGATAAAACACACATCAATAAATAACGAGGGACCTACCTGCTACGAGATAATTACAAAATTCTGTCAAATGTCTTATTCAAGAGACTCGAAGTTGTAACGACAAACGTAATTTATTTGCTGCCTAAAAATTCATCCTGCGTAAAATACGAATATAGCATGTTCTGCAACAGCTGATATGCATGTGGAAACACGAATTAATTGTGCTGAGTGTGGACCCAAGTCAGTCCACATGAGTAAAATTAAATCTTTAAGGCAGGTCTCTCCTAATAAATCTTGATTTCTTAAACTAATTTTAGTATGGGAAAAATATGCTTGTAGTTTCTTTGTCCTAATTGACTTACAGTAACTATTCCGTAACCAGCTATTCTAACAAGGAAAAACCTAACACTCATCGTCATCGCTATTTAATTTATATTATGTTACATGTGAAATTAACTTCGATGGAGCTTTGGCTGGAATCTTTGTCTCTTGTAATGTGGAAATCTGAATAACAACTTCCATCACCAAGAAACATTTCAAAGATTTTATTGCCAAAATAAATGCGTCGCGAGAGAAGTCATACACAGTGCTCATAATTTCCACAGTTGTTCGTAATAAAACAGTGGAAATATTAGCGCAATAGTTATCAGTTCTGAGTTGAAGGTAATAGTTATTTAATTTCTAGCGGTTCACTTGCTAAAGACATTGTAGCGACCTGAAGATCAACCGGGAATTCACAAGCAACAATTTCAGTTACAGCGAGATATATTTTGTCTTTTGTAAGCTCTGTATATCCCGTATGGTGCGTTCTCTTGGCACCTAGCGACGTTTTACTCTGCAAAGTTGCAGTGTATTATTGTTTATTGACAAGCTGTGTGTGTTTTCATTCTGGATAAGCGCATCAATTGCAAAATCCTACAGTGGTGATCCCAGTAGCAAGACGGGAAAATAAGGGATCAACTTAGAAACGGGAACGTTAAACAGGAGGTAACAGCACACCTCGCTGCATTAGGTACTTCCACTGTCCAGAAACCACTGATTCGCCTGTTTCCTCAGTGAGGAAGAACCACACATTAAGTCAAACTGCCGGCATTCTGGATATCTAGATAAGTAATCTGGTTCACAGGAGCTACAACATTTTCTCCAAACATGGTGTTCGCTACAACGCAGTTCAGTCTCATTGCGTCATTCCACGTTTAAATGAATGGCACACTGTGCGGGTGGAGGTGGTTTTACGTACACGTAGTTATATGACATTGAAAAACTGCTTAATCAAACAGTTCCACCTACTCCGGAGTTTAGGTTGCAAATGCTATTTAGTGGGGGAACGCTTGCGAAGCAAATCACCCAAACAACTCTTGCTACAGTTCGTTCACTGGCGGGTTCAGATCTGTTGCCTAAGTTTTCAATGAGGATCCATTGATTAAAAAGTCGTCCTCATAACATGAGAATGATACTAGCTGCGTACGCGGAACTGCCTCTCACAGTGCTGGCAGAAAACGCTGACGCCATTAGTGTTTGTCTACAATTCAGTGTTGGCAGCACTGAAACTATAATCGACAAGGTTGGCAGGCCCGCCACAAGAGTTTCATTGTTAATCATACGAACCAGTCCCGGACCAGACATTCAATTGAACGCTCTGACGTATTCCACAGAGCAGCGGGCAGTGACCGCTCAGGCACTTAGTGCCCATGTGGCGGTATTACAGTATGGGCAACGTTCGGGGGACAGGAAAACTAAAGGAGGACGTCAGCCCCTGACAAAAAACAATAAGGATGAGGATTATTGGTTTTGGTTCCACCAACATTTTTGAGGCAGGACACTCTCTTTGGCGTACAAAGTTTGCTAAAGGCCATCGTGCTGTATTTTTCATTCTCCCATCCCGCCTGCCCCGACTACAGCGCCTGAAATGCTGATGACCCCCATAATAGTAAAATTACGCGGTGTGCTCTCGGGCTCACAATGCAAGAAGGCTACCGCTGAGGTACCATCGAGGCATTTTCAAGCAAACAGCGCTAAATGGGTGAATTGGTTTTTTTCCGGAGGGTCTCAGTTTCCCGAAACGGAAGAGGTTCTCAGCCCTAGTGAACAGGATAAAAGGACAACAGACTTTCCTTCTGTGCAGCAAAATACAGGTGTGCATCATCATAAATTTGAGCTTGCGCCCGGCACTGAATTAATTAACGCATGGCATTACTGCATCACTTTCGCATCTGGCTGCGAAAACTTCAGCTCCGAAGTGTTTCAGAATCCTCAAAGAATTGGTTTTGCATATCTCAACAGTTCTTCGTGGTGGATACGAATTGAGGAAAAGAGTTCTTGGTGGACATAGCTTCAGATCTAAGTGTGCTACCGGTAAGTCATTTCCAACTGAACGCGTCTTACAGTGGCCAAGTATTCAATCATCAAGGCATATGGCAAGAAGAGCATGAAATTAGGCATCAGCTTTAAACCAACAATTCGAGTGGAATTTTTTGGCAGCAGATGTAAGTAATCTAGAGTTTCATGGCGGACTTTTAACACCATTTCAAATCAGTTGTGGACCTCAACAGCTCAACACTGCAGACAGTTGCGAAGATCGCAGTTGCAGAATACGGAGGCGATCGGAGCTATATCCGTCTCACCCGTTCCGCAGTTCGCATCCAAGTTCCGACGGCTCTCATCATAAAAGTTATCGGAGGCAAAGAACGACACAGACAAGCAAATTCTGGAAGGAGTGATGAGGCATCTGAGAGGCAATGGCCTTCTCCGTTCCATATGGTACAAAAAAGCAACAACCCTTCGTGATTATGCGGTGACTGCCTTGCGCTAAACTCCAGAACGATATCTGACAGGTATCCGATACCACGCGTCATGAATTTCAACTCCATGGCGACAACTAAAGTTTTCAGCATCACTGACAGCACCCGAGCTTATTCAAAAATTCCTGTGGTGCCGGCTGACGCTGAAAAGATGGCCTTCACCTCTCCATCTGGATTATTCAAGTACCGTTATATTCCATATGGGTTGTAGAATGACGCCCAAACTAGCAGTGTTTCATCCAAAAAGTGAGCAGGGGCCCCGTATTCCCCATTTGTTTCATGGATGGCACCCTCGTCCACGATGAATATTTGGAAAGAGCCGCGTCAAGTTCCTAGACTTTCAAGTATCGTCGGCGGGAATCACACTCTTGTTGGAATACGTAGACGGTATCGGCAACATATCCCGGCCTAAAACTTACAGAGACTTGAGAAGGTTTCTGGGCATGCTAAACTATTACCGTTGGCACCTACTCCATGCTGCTGTATTGCTACCGCCACTGTAGGCACTCCTAAGAGGAAAATATACGGCCAGGAAAAGAGTGCCGCAACACGACGTGGCATCGACCCGTCTAATGTCTGAAGTAGTGCTGGAGGGCTATGACACCATGAATCCTGCAGGGCTGTCCATAAATCCGTAAGAGTACGAGGGGGTGGAGATCTCTTCTGAACAGCACGTTGCAAGGCATCCTAGATATGCTCAATGAAGTTCATGTCTGGGGAGTCTGGCGACCACCGGAAGTGTTTATACTCAGAAGAAGGTTCCTGGAGCCACTCTGTAGCAATTCTGGACGTGTGGGATGTCGCATTGTCCTGCTGGATTTGTTCAAGTCCGTCGGAATGCACGATGGACATAAATGGATACCGGTGATCAGACAGGATGCTTACGTACCTGTCAGCTGTCAGAGTCGTATCTAGACGTATCAGGGTCCATATTACTCCAACTGCACACGCTCCATACCATTACAGAGCCTCCACCAGCTTTAACAGTCCTCTGCTGACATGCAGAGTCTATGGATTCAAGAGGTTATCTCCATACCTGTACACGTCTATCCGCTCGTTACAATTTGAAACGAGACTCATCCGACCAGGCAACATGTTTCCAGTCATCAAGAGTCCAATGTAGGTGTTGCAGGGCCCAGATTAGGCGTAAAACTTTGTGTCGTTCGGTCATCAAGAGTACACGAGTGGGCCTTCGCCTCCGAAAGCCCATATCGATGATGTTTCGTTGAGTGGTTAGCACGCTGACTCTTGTTGATGGCCTAGCACTGAAATCTGGAGCAATTTGCGGAAGGGTTGCACTTCTATCACGTTGAACGATTCTCTCCAGTCGTTGTTGGTCCCGTTCTTGTAGGATCTTTTTCCGGTCGCAGCGATGTCGGAGATTTGATACTTTACCGGAATCCTGATTTTCACGGTCACTCGTGAAATGGTCGTATGGGAAAAACCCCACTTCATCGCTACCTCGGAGATACAGTGTCCCATCGCTCGTGCGCCGACTATAGCACCACGTTCAAACGCACTTAAATCTTGATAACCTGCCATTGTAGGAGCAGTAATGGATCTAACATCTGCGTCAGACACTTGTCTTATATAGGCGTTGCCGACCGCAGCGCCGTATTCTGCCTGTTTGCATATCTCTGTATTTGAATACGCATGCCTATACCAGTTTCCTTGCCGCTTCAGTGAAAAATGGGAAACGGAGCAACTGACGGCTTTCGACAGAGTCAAGGGCTACACAAAGCGGACTGTACTGCTGGTACATACATGCAATAATGTGGTTACGGTGCTCGTGATAGATGTTAATCAAGTGGCAGCGGGGGCGGTTCTACATCACTTCGCGTGGGAACCATTAGCGTTTTTTCTTAGCTGCTCATCGATGCTCAGAAGAACTGGAGCGTCATCAACAGAGTTGTACGCCATCTATGCCACCGTCCGTCGTTTTAGAGATTTACTTGAAGCGAAACATTTCTCCATATACGCTGACTACGCTACGCTCCTGTGACGGCTCACTTTGCAAAAGCAACCTCCAACGGGTCTCCTAGACAATGCAGACATGTGTATTTCGTGTCACAGTTTACGGCAGACGTGCGTCACTTTAGTGGTAGCAGAAATGTGGTCAAGGACTTCCTGTCCAGATGCTGCGCAAACATAAAGGGTCTACAGTGGAATAGTGTTGCTAAGGTCCGATGACTGAGCCCTGAGCTTTGTTTCCTGCGGTAACAAGGTCAGTCCAGCCTGGAATTAGCGCAGGTGCATGTGCCAGAATTGAGTATATGCTTGTGGAGTGACAAATCTTGTAGTATTCTTCGAGTTTCGTCCTCAAACACTGTCGGCGTTTGTTCTTAGGTGCGTTTCATAATTTGTCTCGTGTGGGAGTGGGTGCCACATTGCGGTTACTGACAAAGGAAGTTATTTGGCCCAGGATAAAGAAGGACTGCAGAAGGTGGGCTCAACAGTGTCAACGTTGCGAGCAGTGCAAAGTAGGCAAGCATATGCCGGCGCCTAGAGGCACTATTATTACGCCTGTAGCGCGATTCTCGCATATTCGTGTGACCTTTGTAAGGCAGTTGCTCACCGTTGTTGATCGTTTCACAAGATGGCCTGAGGCGTACCCCATTGTAGACATTACTGCATTTACTGTGGCGAAGACGCTGGATTAATGGGTGGGTTTGACAATTCGGACCAGCGCAAGCAATTAGCACCAAAATTTCAAGACTAAGTGGTTGCTCGCGCATTCGCACCATCAGTTACCATCCCGCAAGTAACGCGATGGTGGAACGGCTGCACCGCACCTTGATGGCAGCGTTGATGTGCAGAGATGAAAAGTGGATGGACGCCTTGTCTTGCTTCTGCTGGGATTAACGATGACCCTGAAAGAAGACTTGTGACACACAGCAGCCCAGTTGGTCTGTGGGGAAAACTTGACACTGCTCGCTGAACTTATTACGGACAAAGAAACACAGATTAGACAGGTGACGAGCATCTCTGAATCTTTGAAGCTATTCCCCGAGACTATGTCTCTGCTGCAACTGACCGCACCCAAGCCTCACGGTGACAGCCCAGTGTTCATTCATAGGCTTCTATTCAATTCTAATCACGTTTGGTTGCGATATGTTTCCGTCCTCCAGCCTTTAACGCCACAATACACTGGACCTTAGGCGGTGATACAAAGAAGATGGCACACGTTTAAAATCCTTTGGAATGGGCACGAGGAGACGGTCTCAATCGAGCACAACACCTTCCGGTCGCTGCCCGTAAAGATTAAGGCAGAATGTGATTTCCCTAAAAGTCAGTGCTCGAAGAATCTCCGAGCGCGGCTTTCCTGACGGAGAACTAGGTGGACTTTCCTGCTTCCACAAAATGCTACATGGCTTGAAAGACATATTTCAAGCATTATCAGCTCCCCCAAATTCGTTATTACAGTGAGCTTGTGCAGTTGTCTTGATCGCAAAGTCTGTTGTAAAATGGGGAACAGTTTGACTGAGGAAGAAATTCTGGGACTACTTGAAAAATATGGTTCCAAAATTAAATGTGATGGTTTTGAAATCAATAACGGTATTTCTGAATATGACGCTAATCTGATTTTTTCCTTCACCTTATAAACAGGGGCCACACAAAGAAGTCGAAAAATTTAACCATTTCTGGGGGACTGCAGCAGTCACTGTAGCTCGACTGGTGTATGTTAAGGCCGGCTCATCTTGCAAAGGAAACGATCGACACGGATGCAACAAGGGCCAGCGTCTACGGGGTGGGACCTCCCACTTCGCAGCGGACAACGAATTCGATCGGCACGGACGTCGAGTAAACAAGCTGTAGTGGCCCCTGCAATAACGTACGCCAAAGCGTCCGCCGACAGTGACGAGGCAGGACGGCAGATCAAACACCACTTCCCCGACGTACACGGCGCTTCGGGTTTCACAAAAAAGGGAGGTGGGCTGGTGTAGAGACCTGAAAATCGACTGGGAAATAACAAGACTGCCTGTTACTGTGACATATATTTCGTCTTTGTAAGCTCTTTTTATTCTCTTCGGAGCGTTATTTTGTGACCAAGCGACTTCGTATTGTGTAAACTTTGAGTGTATTAAAAGTCTTTCTTAACAAGCTGTGTGTATTATGATTATGGATCAGCGTATCAATCACAAAATCCTACAACATACCTTGATGTAGGCGCTACTCATTTTGTAGTAAAAAATATTTGCATTAAGCGCATATGGGGCTGTTGAATGAAACGATGATTCTATCTGTTCGTGGGCAAGCATGTGAATTCTCTTCATCTTTTATTTATCTGCCTCAAGTAGAGTTCCGCTCTACCAAAACTACGGTTCGGTGGTTTTGGTGCACTACATAAATGACGTAGTAAATTATACGATTACCAGTACTACTGGTAGCATTGGTAGAGAAAGAAACATAAATGTTTGTGTAAGAGAGAAGCTGGGAGCAGACGACTTCTCTTTGTTTTTTCGTTTTGTTGTTTGTTTTGCGCATAATTAGAAGCACAAATTATTCAATGCTTGTTCATTGTGTATTTTATATCCTTACAGAATATATATAACATTTTATGAGTAATAAAAATTAGTTGAGAGTGTAACTTTTGCGCTTTTGTGTAACCGAAGAAATTACATTTGTTGCAAGTACAGTTCACAAGCACAAACATAAAAAACATGTCAGTATTGTTATTTCGTACTGAACAGAACGTTCTTGATCACGATCAAAGAAAAGAGTTTCCTGTTATTACTGATAGATGCGAAAATAGTTTATGAATAACAGAAACAAACTTTATTTTTGTTCGACGAAGTTTTGAAGCGATATTTGATATATCTTTGTTTTCCGTTTCTTTTTTTATTTTTTTCCTTTTTTTTTGAGTAAATTTCGTTTTCTAGTGCAATATGATGAATCTGTATTGTTTTCTTTATTTTTACTACAAGATTCCTCTGTTCCACGTTACAAATCAACAATTTTCGAATAAAACCTGAACTAAACATTGACAGTTGCAATTTTGTTGTGAATACTATATACATTCAAGAAGTGGAGATGAGGATAACTATGAAAACAAAAATGTATCGTAGATTACCCATCTCTTTATATATCCTCACTTAGTTTCTAGACGGTTCACCGCTTCTGGTTTTTGGGTAATCTAGTAAGACACTACAGATGTAATGAAAGCGATCGTTATGAGGTAACGCCTGATAGGTACTTAACAGACCTAACGTACAGTTAATTTGTGCCCTGGTAAAGGAAGCCTCTGAATTGTCAAATTATTTTAGTGGTGCTCCAATATACCAATAATTTCAGAGTCAACATCTATAAGCAGTTAACTAACTTTATCTCTAATACTTCTTATATTTTGATGGAATACTCTAATTCCTTCTCTGTTTAGAAGCACGATGTCCTCTGAAGGTGATTCCTTAGTTAGAGGGGCTTCCTTTAAGCAGGTATACCTATCAGCTGACTTCAGTGTAAAAAAGGTGCAGCTCTTACACCAACTACTACAGGAATTTTTCCATGAATGTTCCCACCACCACCCACTACACTGTCACCTATAACCTTTGCTAGCCTCCCCTTCCTATACCTATTGAGGTGCACGTCATGCCTAGTGAAACCCAATCTACTAATAAACTCATCTGGCACCACTGAAATGTGACCCATGCCCTCTGCCATCAGCGCCTTCTCCAGGCGCGTGTTAACGAGCCTAACAGCCACATTAAGGCGAGGCCAAATATGACACTGAAACCGTTGCACAAAATGCACATTAATGCCACCAGTTTGAGTAGCTATCTTTACCAGGTCACCACCTCCCCGTCCCTATCAAGACTGTTCCCTGCTCCACCTCTACCGTGCGAACTACCTAGCAACAGAACCTTCTTCTTTCTGTTCAATCTATTGCATATACGCAAAGTATAACTGTCTGAATACCTCCTCCTCCTAGCCGCCTTCTTGCCAGCTGCCAGTTCCTATTCCCCACCACCCTTCACCTTCTCAACCTATCTAGTTTCTCCTTTGCGCGTTGTGGCTCCCCATGAAGGGCACAGATCTTACACTCCTGCTCCTCTATCAACTTATTTCTGCTATCGCTAGAATATCCACTGGCTTTCCCACTGCCTTCCCGCTACTTTGGACAAATCCCACACCGTAACCTACTACTCACAAATCTACGACAGAGCCCACACTTCTCACTCATGGTAAAATTTTACAGTTACTGAAAAAAACTATATGTCTATGTTACCTAAGTTCAGTTACACCAGTAGAACTATTTATAGAACTAACAGTAGCGGTCTCGGAATTCTCTCTCTACTAAGAAAGCAACTACTAATATTACTAAACCACAACTAATACCAATACCAACAAAACTTCACAAAATTATTAGCTAAAACCAAAAATTCAAGCAGCCACTGGAGTACTCAACGAAGTGAAAACAGTGAATGAAAATTTTACTGAAATATTTGACTAGGAACAATAAGAAACGTCAGCTGAAAACTTACTAAAGCTTTACTAAACGACTTCAAAGCACAGGAAACTAAAAAACACAGCGAGCTAACGTTTCCAAAAGTTTCTTAAATCATTATTTCGCCAGAAACAGCACGAAACACCACTGAAAACTATAAATTTAATAACCGTATAACAGTGCACAAATAACTTTGTCAGTACTTAGCTTTATAACCGCTACAGCTGCAACTGCAAGCCGCAAAATGTAAACACACTACTGAGGCGTGAGGCTTGGACGAACGACGTAAGGGCATTCACGAATAACAGACCACTCGAGTCAATAACACAGGAAGAAAGACTGAGATTAGTGAAAATCCACAATAAGTTACTTTTACAGAAAATATTAAAGCAAATAAACTTTAGAATAAGTAACTGAAGACTAAAACTTTATAAAATATTGACGAACAATTTCAACAGCAGTCCAGCACACGTGACATTACACCAAAGAATATGAACCAAAATAAGAAAAACTGTCAATTAACATGGTCTCTAAAGTGCATATCTTAAGAGCTATGAGGACTTGTTCATCTTCGCTGCCACGAAATACATTTCTTCTACTTCTTATACCACTTGTAGTATGTATTTTAGGGCCAATGTTTGCTTGATGTTTCTGTCACGAGGGGTACTTTCTGTCATATCCCTGCACGTTGATCTTTCCTCCTGAAACACATTGCATAGTCGAGTTGGCGTAAGAAGGTCCCAGATAGCTATCTGCGTTGTTGCCAGCCGTCAACTGTGAAGCTCTAACAGCAGTCACCTATAGAGCTGCGATAACACAGAGACGTTACTATAGAGACGTTTACAAAATTGCTTTCCCAGCACCTTGTGTTCCCCAAATATCCTGAAGTTAGTACTTGGTGCAAAGGACGCAATTTTGAGAATTAAATATCACACAAATGTAACTTTTTATGTGAAAAATTGCTAGGTCTTGAAGACGTGAATTTTGTGACACTTCATTTACATAGGTACACGTAGCCATTCGTCATATATACAAATTTGTAAATAACTAATTAAGATTTTCTTAATCGCTCTGATTTTTTTTGAAACAAAGAACTTTTTCTCAACACTGCACCTGAAGCTGGGCTATTTGATACCCTAATTGTCCACTTCTCACTCTGTAATTGGCTATGAAAATTCTGACAAAATACTGCCCTCAAATCATTAATTCAAATTTTCTTAATTACAATGACTATTTTCAACAAATTAAACACTTTTTCGCAAAGCTAAACCTCCCTCAAACGCCCGATTAAAATTTTCTGAATTACGTTGACCTTTTTCATGCAAATTAATTATGTTTTTAGAAAACTAGTTGTGCTCATCAATTTGATACCCCATTTGTCCACTTCCCACTCTTTGATTTGGTATGAAAATTCGGACAAAAGTTTTCCCTCAAACAACTAATTAATTTCTTTTTGTTTGTTACCCTGATAAATTTCAAGCATTTTAGGCTCTTTTAAGAAACTAGACCTCACACTGGTCAGTTTGACGCTCCATATGTCCACTTTGTAATTTCGTTTGGCTGTGAAAATTCGGACAAGAATCCCTAGAGCATTTTTCCTTCAAAACACTAATACAATTTTTCTCAATTACCCAGATTACGTCGAAGCAACTAAATAATTTTTTGCAACACTAGACGTCACGCTGCTCAATTTTATACCTCTTTTACCTATCTTCCACCATTTGTTTGGCTATGAAAACTCGGACAATATTCCATTTTGTAATTTAAAGGCAGTCATATTTCCGTTATACTCAACCATTTGACCAAAAACAGCTCATATAAGCACAAAAAGTGTATTTGACTGTTTTCTGGCAATCGTTTTAAATGTTTAATCATGTCATTTTATGGTTATAACATGCTTTTTTCCTCTTGAATTATAGTATTATTAAAAAAAGAAAAAGAACTGAATTTCAAATAATTTGATAGGTCGGTAAACCGCTCCGTTCGATTAATGTGATGCCTGTGACGTCACCCATTAGTTAGCTGCTCCTGCTGTCGTAAAACTCATTCACAGTGATGTCTTGTTGTAGAATCTAGGTTTAGGAAAATGAGTGACAAATGTGTGTCGTACCACAATGTACAAACACATCTATAGAAACTACTGAAGTATTGTTTTTGATTATTCCAAAAGAATGAGAAGATGCGCAAAACGTGGTTGCACTGTACCGGCAAAATGCCACGACTTCGACGCACAAATTCCCTAACTTGCACTCTGAAGTTAACACTAATATACCTCCGATATATGCTTTCCCATTGTTGCAAGGACGGACACGTCTTTCAACGAAATTATACTCACGCTGAAAATTGGGACAACTGACTGTCGCTATATCCAATATTACACGCATGCTTCAGTTGCTCTGTTGGTAGAGCGGTAGATTGTAATAAAGATAACAGACATTTTGTGATAATAATGACTGTCAATGCTATTTGAATCTTATAGGCCTAATCAATCAGAATAACAATATCAGTCATCTTTTTAACATACGAAAACAGCCTATTCTCAATTTTAAGATCATCTTATAAATCCGCAAAAGCTAACGGAGTTCAATGTTACAGACTTCAATAAAATGTATGAATAAATAAAGAGACAAACTCTATCTGTCAGTTTAGAAGTACTGATAGGAAGTAGAAAAACAACAGAACTGATGAAACAAACGTTGAATAACCGCATCAAAAGCTAGCCTATTGTTCAGTCTTGCATTCGAAAGAATTTAATCGTACCTGAGTGAAAGAAGTTAAACGGATAGCCATTGACAGATTACATGAAAATTAAATCCATTTGCATTGTTTGGCTTTCAGAAACAACTAAACAAGTTTCTACAACTATAGAAAAGAAGCGATTTATTTAGTAGAAAAACTTATGGAATTGCAGCTAAAACTGGGTTGTTAATCACAATCATAAAATCTCAGTACATGGAAGTAATTACGCAGTACGTAGACGGACGGCGTGTGGTAATTACTTAAGAACCACTAAGAGCTGCTGATGAAACAAACATCTATCAACTACCAGACTCAAGCAATCAATCATCATTCCATAAAATTATTTATATCAGCCCGTATGTTATCGTTCTTACTGCGGAATCAACTAAAAATCATTCTAAATTACCATCAGCAGTAAAATTTGTGATGCACTCAATAGTAAAATTATTTATATAGTGATGTACTATTAGATACCATCCTCTTGTGTGGAGTACACTCTGAATACCAACATTGCATCAGCAGCTCTTGGTGGTTCTCAACTATGACTTTTTTTCGAATATTAACGGTCTGATCAGGGATCACAAATTTAGCATTGGAGGGCAGCGTGGAGGGTAAAAATCGTTGAGGGAGACCAAGAGATGGATACACTAAGCAGATTCAGAAGGATGCAGGTTGCAGTAGGTACTGGGAGATGAAGAAGCTTGCACAGGATAGAGTAGCATGGAGAGCTGCATCAAACCAGTCTCAGGACTGAATACCACAACAACAACAACAACAACGGTCTGTCGGGCAACACCTACACAAAATATATGGCACCTCAAGTTGAAAAATGTTTCTGGTGACTAAATTCAGATATTTAGAGGAAATCATATAACCCTCAGGACTGAATCATTAAGCAAACAGAGAGAGAAACTAAAGGAAAAAACTGCCGGCCGTTGTGGCCGAGCGGTTCTAGGCGCTTCAGTCTGGAACCGCGCGACCACTACGATCGCAGGTTCGAATCCTGCCTCGGGCATGGATGTGTGTGTTGTCCTTAGGTTAGTTAGGTTTAAGTAGTTCTAAGTGATAGGGGACTGATGACCTCAGATGCTAAGTCCCATAGTGCTCAGAGCCATTTGAACCACTTAAAGAAAAAAAAAGAAGCCTATGTAATCGCCTCGAACAGAAAAGCATTATCATGGAATGCAAAACTTAAAATCTACAGAGCAGTAATCAAACTACATGCCTTATATGCGTTATAAAACTTCATAATTGGATGCAGATCGTTCAATGGAAACACTGAAACAGAAGAAATAAAATTCAAAGGAAAAGTTTCAGCTCAGTCTGCTTATGTGGAGTCTGGATGAAAGCAATATCTCAGGAATTATATCACCAAACCTGGAAAACCTCTGATACTTTAAGAATACGACGAATAAAATTTTACAGTTGCACTCTCAGAATGAATGATGAGAGACTGATCGGAAATAATTCTCTGTCTGACATGTATGTTAAGATCATTTGGCTGTTTGAAACGAAAAAATATGTTCAGTAAATCAGCAGAACAAGTGACTTGCTACAATATAGATTTTTTTTAGAACATCTGCTGACAATCAAAGTTACGCAGACAGTCCGAGAACTGGTACCAACAGAACCTGGACAGAAGAACAGAAGAGAAACTTCAGAATGAGGGTGAAGAAATATTGCAAGAAGAAGGAAGAAAAATCATCAGCTACAGAAGTTCAATAAATAATAGAGAGTCAAACTCTATCCGTCAGCTTAGAAGTACTGATAATAGGCAGGAAAGCAACGGAACTGATGAAACCAACGTTGAACAACCTCATAAAAAGCTAACCTATTGTTCAGTCTTGTATTGGAAAGAATGTAGTCAGGACATGAGTGAAAGAAGTTTAATGGATAGCCATTGACAGATTACACGAAAATGAAATCGATTTGCATTGTTTGGCTTTCAGAAACAACTATAGAAAAGAAGCGATTTATTTAGTAGAAAAACTTCATGAAATTGCAGCTAAAACTGGGTTGCCTCATTTGAGCATGATGATGTAAAAAAACAGACTATCAATCTTACAGTACTGAGGAAATTGCTGTTTTCTCTAACAAGATCACTACAAACGTTTCAATGTGAAGTCTGTGAAGATGAAAACATAGTATTTTCAAAGAGGAAGAAATAATAATAGACAGTCACTGAATCTTGATATTGGAAAATAAAATCATTAATTAAACGACAAGTTGTATTCATGATTATCTGATCTGAGACTACCTTATCCACTTTTAAAAAAAATTAGCTGTTACTTTAGTTTTGTTTCACTTGTTAGTAATTTTCTTACGCTTTGGTTCTCTGAAACTTTTAGAAGACGTTTAAATTGTTTAATTTTATGCCCATATAACCATCAAGATACTAAAATGAACTTGTCAAGCTGTTTCTCATGATACAGCAAGATAAAAAATTGCATAAATTAATGAATTTATTCATTATTGTCTAGCCTTATGTCTATATTTCTGGCTGCCTTCAGTAAATCTAGTCTTTAGTTTACACCCAGTCTGCAGTCTGATAAAACGATAAATTCGAAGAGTTATTTCCTGTCTTTAATAGTTCTTCCCGTAAGACAGGTTCATGTTGGTTCGATGTATTTTCTATTTGCCATTTCTGGCATTCTTCAGTTAGCGACGATAAATTTCTGCTAACACAGAAAATGATGTTCCAGAAAAGATTAGCACTTCGACAGGTTCATCGTTGATGCTGACATCGAAATTATTTTTCGAAATCTTGGCAACTGTTGGCGAAGAGTTCTCGGGCTTCCAGCCGGGTGGCGATGTCTTCAAACTGCGACGTTTTGACGAGTGACATACTCATCATCTTCTGGCGAAGTGCCGAGACTTTGCGGATGCCGGTCCCTTTATACCTGCGGTGTGCCCCCCACCACCTGGCCGCGGGCGGCTGGGTCCAGAGGAGCCGGCGGGCAGGGTGGAGGGGGAAGCGGGTGCACCGTTCGTGTCTCCGTCAGAGCATTCTGATCGCGTCTCGTGAGCTGGACGTTTCTTGTTGCGTTCCTGGCGTATTGCGGCTAATGCTGGATTCCAGGCCGCGCTCAGTCGATAGCCTTCGTCCCTGTTCACAAGATTCTCGTGGACCCGTATTTCTATTGATTCTTTAATGACGCTATCCCAATAGCTCCCGGCTCGGCACAGCACCCTGGTGTTTCGAAATCAAAGGTGTGGTTTTCTTTGATGCTATGTTCAGCTACAGCAGATTTCTCTATTTGTCCAAGCCGAACATGCGTGATGTGTTCCTCGCACCTTTTAGAGATGCAGCGCTGTGTTTGACCGATGCACTGCACACCACATTCGCAGGCAATGTTGTATATACCAGGTGTGCTGTGTCGAGCCGGGAGCTATTGGGATAGCGTCATTAAAGAATCAATAGAAATACGGGTCCACGAGAATCTTGTGAACAGGGACGAAGGCTACCAAATGAGCGCGGCCTGGAATCCAGCATTAGCCGCAATACGCCAGAAACGCAACAAGAACCGTCCAGCTCACGAGACCCGATCAGAATGCTCTGACGGAGACACGAACGGCGCACCCGCTTCCCCCTCCACCCCGCCCGCCGGCTCCACTGGACCCAGCCTCCCGGGGCCAGGTGGTTGGGGCACACCGCAGGTATAAAGGGACCGGCATCCGCAAAGTCTCGGCACTTCGCCAGAAGATGATGAGTATGTCACTCGTCGAAACGTCGCAGTTTGAAGACACCGCCACCCGGCTGGAAGCCCGAGAACTCTTCGCCAGCTGTATAAGCCGGGAAAGCATACATTCACATTGGCAACTGTTGTCCACAGAGGATTATCATTTGGGGTGGCATTATCTACGTAGCTGGTTTTTTCGCTTAATTTTTAAGTGTATTTCGGCGGTTAGGAGAGCGACTTAACCCCTACATAGCGACGGGAAACGACTTCGTTGTGTTGGAGAGTGACATCGATCAGGGTACAGAGATGCACGTCGTCCCGCAGCTCGGCTTAATTCCTCTGTGGTATCCTGGCGTGCGTACAATTTCCGAGTTGTTTCATTTCTAGAGGTGTAGTACTCGCTGAACCCTCTTTTTCATTTTTTACGTTCACGTAAGACGTGCTCAGAGGCCCCCAGAGGAAGTATACCAGCTGGTTGTCCTCTGTTTGCCAAATGTCTGTTTTTCCGGCTATCTGCGTTCGACACCAACATTTGTTATAAACACTCGTACCTCTTGCAGTATTACTTGCCGTGTACTGTAAGGACTTTGACATTTCCGGACAGCCACCCACGTTGGCAGGCCGTTTTCGGGTCACGTCAGTTACACGATTCGCAAACATTTCGAAAACGTTCTCACACGTTCGCATAGGATAATACCAGTTGCAGACAGGATTGTGGGGGAGGGGTGGTGACAGCAAGGGGATCCAGCTACCATTTACCTCTAACATTCCCAGACCCAATAATTAAAATGTCGACGCCATGTAGATACGGGATAAAGGCCAGGAAAAAGAAATGATAACGAGTTATGCAACTACTTTGGTATTCTCGACTGCCGTTGATACGATATATGAGAATCTGTCGAACATATTTCGGCATACTTTTTCCTGGTGCATTGTTTCGCTGTGCTAGCACCTCTTGATGAAGTCTTCTGCTGTGGTGCTATCCTCATCATTAGGTGTGAAACGAAGTCGTCTTCCATCATGTTCGGGTTCAATGTGTGATACAACTCCAAAGCACTCTGTATACAGGGTGTGTCATAATTAACTGTCAAAACTGACGTTGGTGAAAATACGCTACAATAGGAGCAAAAGATTTCTAGTAAACATCGACCCGCAAGCGATTCATTTGAGAGATAACTGCGAATTATCAGAAACATACACCAGAATAGCTGCTTATAATAATTAATCTTTATTAACGACAGACAGTTTCGGCATTTATCGTCACTGCCAAATACGTGGGAATACAATTTAGGTGATATGGTGTATAAATGTGAACATCATTTATATTTAAGTGACCATATTGCACTCGTGTCTGTAATGATGCGACGTCCATATTACGTCTAATCACAAAGAAATTTTAGCGTCATATATAAAAAACACATTAACAACAGCTAGAAAAATCAGTCAAACTTCTTTCTGCACTTGAAAAATCAAAACCACACCTATGATACAATCGATAATACACTCCAAGTTCTTCACAAAACACGAAATGGTCTTGAAATGAACAATTTTAAGGAACTGAAAATCTATATACACACAAGAAAATATCCACAAGAAATGTTAAACAAGCATGCAGAATTTAGACCCAAATACTAACTCAAGTGATTTATTGAACTTTTAGAACAGGAAAAATAAGGCGGAAACAAAACATGCAGCAAACAAAGACAGTCGTGACAAAATTATAAATAATCGCAGTTCATCTGTGTAATCTTTGTAAAGATATAACGTCGCAAGCGTAGAACCGTTAAACCACAGTTGACATATTTTCAGTATATTTACATCATTACCATTTCATGAAAACATTGACATTTATAAGACAGCCCACTAACTGCGTAATGTGGATGTCACCTCATTCTAGACGTGAGGACAATATACTCATTTTAATATAAATTACATTCTCATTTACACACGGTCTCACCAAAATTGTATTCGCAGGTACTTGACAATGGCTATAAATGCCGAAACTGACTGTCGTTAATAAGGATTAGTTCTTATAAGCTGTTATTCTGGTGCATCTCTCTAATAATGATGTCTTTATCTGGCATATATTATGCTGCTGGCCCTAAAGAAAAATAATTGAGGAAGTATGGGTATGAGGCGTCACTGACTTCAGTACGATATATTGTCCTAGTTACTACAAATGTCTCTGAAATGTAATCTTTTTGATTGACTCTCCATCTAAAGGGCTCAAATTTCCTCCATGGAATACCTTACCCAGAAATACAGTACTACTTACACGCTACCATTTACTGTACTCTTGCAGCAATTGAAGGAGATGTTGCACTGTCGTTCTTGCATTTGGAACCAATACCGTGCTCGTTCTGCAGTGAGTTGCATTTTCTTTCGAACACAGCCAGATCATTTCGTAAAGTTTGACGAGGCTGTATAGTTAGGTGCCCCAGTTCTGGAACATCTTGTGATATGAATTTATGAATTCACTTTTGAGATGGTCCTAAACAGAAAATCCCCAACGTGGCACAAGTGGAGTATCCTCAAGCAGTCCTGGAAGATCCGGGAAGTAACGGAAGGTACTCTCACCAATCAAGTTTTCTTGGACAGTTGTGTGATCCAGTGAGATGACCACCAAATGAATTCAATGAGAAACGTTGCTGGTGTTGTCACTGAAGAACAGCATGTGGCTTTATGTTAAATTTGAGCAAATTAGTCGCAGGATTAATCGAAAAACTTATATTACCAGTAAATTCGTACTAAGTAGAACGATATTTCACACTGAAATCAGTGACTGTTCGTAACCACGTATTCTCTGTTATCTCGCAAACGGCTTGTTTTAGGATTCATGTTTACTGTAACGTTTTTGCCTCTATTATCATCTGCTTTCACTCGTTTCAGTTTTCACGACTGATTATGGTACTCTCTACATACGATTATCATGTCTCATCACTCTGATTTTGGCTCCGTCTTTCAATGTTCTATCAACTCTGTGGGTGTGGTGTTGATTCCACCAAATGTCTATTTAACTTCTGTTAAAAATTTGTTCCGGCTCTTCTGCTTTTCCTTGTTGTTTTGAAAGCACTGCTGTGGTATACCGTCTAAGTAAAAGCAGACGTTGGCTAGACACATCAATTCATCACACCTCTTGCATTTGACGACTTGATCCAATCACTCAGCCATTTTATTTTGCAGATCATACCCAGCTTCTCCCAAAAACACTGCTGGATGATTTTTTTTTTTTTTTACAGCGCCCTGACGTCTCCAAGAAACTATGTGTACTATTCGCATCCAAGTACCAGTAATGACAGCAGAGTCGTAGACAGGAACTAACAATTCACACTGTAATCAGGTTTATTAACCACATACAAAAGTACTGGTGTAGTTGAACTGCCCGCTCTAGCTAAGAGGTTTCCTGTCTGTATACACACAGAAAGCTCTAATAGAGTCCAATGATCCATAAATGAATCCCAGAACCTTCCAGAACTTACTAAGGTTAAACAGTAACTAACTGCAGAAAGTAGTAATCGAATCAGTGAACCCAAGCGTCATCTGCCAGTGACTGTAACCAGTACACCAAGCAGGCGATGAACAGTATTTGACAATGTAACATTAATGTTTTCTGTATTTTTACAGAACGGATGGCTTCAATCATGAAAGGTGTTGAAAGATCTTTAAAGGCAAATATGAGTAATTTATTCAAATTGAAGACATTAAAAATGTGTAAATTCAGTTTTAAAACTGATTGACGGAAACAATGACATATTATGTATGAGAAAGTGGATTACACCTGTAGATTTTAAGAAATCTAGTGAAAAGATAAATGTTATAGAAGAAAACTTTTACCCACTGAAAAAAAAAAGATATAGCAACACTCAACATAGTGAAAGCAGTTTCTGAAAATGGATGTAGAGCAGATTGATGAAATGGAATATTTAAAATAACTGATATATTTTACTCTAAGTCGCTCACACGTAGACTGAAGAATATAAGCGTAGCAATAGTATGAATGAATTAACGAATTTACACATCAAACTGTGACGATGTTTGTTTTATATGGAAAGTTTTAAGAAAGAAAGGTGATAAATTTTATCTTAAATAGTTACAGCAATTCCCACAATAGTTGGATGAAAAGTGATAATGTAATTTCTTACCGATAGGTAACTTAATCAGTAAGCTGCAGAGTATAAGTGTTATATTAAATAATTTCTGTGGTATTATTTGTAGATTATTCTTTCTTTCTGTCTCATAAATTAATTGAAACTGAACTGAGCACTGGTTTTAATTTTTCTTTATATGTTTGATACCTATTTTCACAGACTTTATATTATTCATTGATTTTATATTATTCACTTCTCATTTAATGTTTAACCACATGCCCACTATATCTACAATTTTCATTAGACAATTATACAATAACAAACGTTGAAGTTGATTGTAAGACCAGGGTACCTCAGTAAGAAAAAGATTTTAGTCATTAAGATTAACAGTGAGCGATCACTGGCAAGAAATACGTAACCCTCAAAAGTGGTGAAGAAAGTAAGATACAACCTTATTCCAAGGTACGCATTAACACTTCCTTAAATTAGAAAATACATTGATCGATTACTTACACGCAGTTAATTCGCTCTAGGTGGCTGTTCCCCCGAGCTACAGCAATTGCAATGCTCGTGGGGAAGAACTCGGAAGTTAGAGGAGAGAGGCTGCAGTTGGCCAAGGATTCCACGAACTCACGCAGCAGAGCGATCGCTGCATGGCTGTCGGAGCATGCTCGCCGCAAGCTTTGCAGAGAGCTGACAGGCGCATAAGTCTCGTAAGGCTGCACCAGAGTCCCATACACACTTTGCATCTTCACGTTCGTGTATTCCTGTTAACATGCCCCACAAAGGTTTTGAAACAAACTAAAAGTCAGTCAACGATATGGAGACTGTTTTCATTACATTAATATATCAAACCGAAAAAGTTTTGAACATTCAAGTAAAATCACATTTATATCTATACTAGCTGAGAAATCATTTTGGAAGTTTTGACTCCTTTGCTGTGACACAGTTCACACCTGTTTATTTGTTGTTCTTATTTCTGTGAGAGATCTATGCGGCATCTCCCCTGCTCTCACTCCATCACATTTACTTACGACGGTAATGTATTCTTACCACATGATTCATGTTCTATAAACAATGCACGGTATGACAATTGCCAAGACTACAGAAGGAGAACAGACACGTCAATGGCCGGACGGACAGTTCATAAATATGTGAAAAAAAAGTAAATGGGGTACAAGGGAGATTTAAACTCGGATCTCCTGCATCGTAGTCTAACACCGTGATCACACAACCACGACACGCTGCTTCTTGCGGTTCCTTCAATGTTGCACATGATAAGCTTGGACACTTCACTGTTTCGATTTTTCTTCTTATTTCATAGTTCTGTACAACATTTTCTTGTTTTCTTGCTTGATCTATGTTCAGTTTTTGATGGGCTATCCACTGATCCCATGGACCTTGCCGTTGGTGGGGAGGCTTGCGTGCCTCAGCGATACAGATGGCCGTATCGTAGGTGCAACCACAACGGAGGGGTATCTGTTGAGAGGCCAGACAAACGTGTGGTTCCTGAAGAGGGGCAGCAGCCTTTTCAGTAGTTGCAAGGGCAACAGTCTGGATGATTGACTGATCTGGCCTTGTAACAATAACCAAAACGGCCTTGCTGTGCTGGTACTGCGAACGGCTGAAAGCAAGGGGAAACTACAGCCGTAATTTTTCCCAAGGGCATGCAGCTTTACTGTATGATTCAATGATGATGGCGTCCTCTTGGGTAAAATATTCCGGAGGTAAAATAGTCCCCCATTCGGATCTCCGGGCGGGGACTACTCAAGAGGATGTCGTTAGCAGGAGAATAGAAGCTTTCGAAATGTGGTGCTACAGAAGAATGCTGAAGATTAGATGGGTAGATCACGTAACTAATGAGGAAGTATTGAATAGGATTGGGGAGAAGAGAAGTTTGTGGCACAACTTGACCAGAAGAAGGGATCGGTTGGTAGGACATGTTCTGAGGCATCAAGGGATCACCAATTTAATATTGGAGGGCAGCGTGGAGGGTAAAAATCGTAGAGGGAGACCAAGAGATGAATACACTAAGCAGATTCAGAAGGATGTAGGTTGCAGTAGGTACTGGGAGATGAAAAAGCTTGCACAGGATAGAGAAGCATGGAGAGCTGCATCAAACCAGTCTCAGGACTGAAGACCACAACAACAACAACACATCCACTGATCCATCTTACCATTAAATCTGAGGGGTACGATGGGGAGTTTCCTTTGTTAGCTTGCATTTATCGCGAATCCCTCGCCCAGGGCAGTCGCAAGCGACTAGAATAAAGCGCAGGTGACTCGTGTATGTAAGAAGGGAACGGATTCCTAACTTCAGTTTTCTGCAGAATTCTTGAAAATATTCCCAGTTGGAGTAAATTAAATTTCCTTGAACGGGAAAAGCTCCTATCAACAAATCAGCACTTTTAGAAAGCATCGCTCGTCCGAAACTCAGCTTGACCTTTTCTCACATGATATCCTTTAAACTACGGATGAAAGGCGATAGGCCGATGTCACATTCCTAGATTTCCGTACAGCATTTGACACGGTGTTACACTGCCGACTGTTGATGAAGGTACAAGCATACGAGATAGGGTCCCTGATATCAGAGTAGCTCGAAGACTTCTTAAGGAACAGAATCCAGTATGCTGTCCTCGACGGCGAGTGTTCATCAGAGACAAGGGTATCACGCGGAGTGTCCCAGGGTAGTGTGATAAGACCACTGTTGTTTTCTATATGCGTAAATAATCTGACGGACAGGGTGAGCAGGAGTCTGCGGCTATTTGCTGATTATGCTGTGGTGTATGGGAACGTGTCGTCGTTGAGTGACTTTAGGAGGATACAAGACGACTTAGATAAAATTTCTAGTTGGTGTGACGAATGGCAGCGAGCTGTAAATGTAGAAAAATGTAAGTTAAAGCTGATAAGTAGCGAAAATGAATCCGTAATGTTCGAGTATAACATTTGTAGTGCGGTGCTTGACACAGTCACGGCGATTAAATGTCTAGGCGTAACGCTGCAGAGCGATATGGAATGTAATGATTATGTAAGAATTGTTGTAGGGAGACGAATTGTCGACTTCGGGGTATTGAGAGAATTTTAGGGAAGTGTGGTTGCATGGGGGCTTAATTAAATATAATGAATGCAAATAATTTTAAGTTTTTTTTTTATAGCTGTCTGTCCGATTACGCTGTCTCGTAAACGGTTGGCCCTGACTAGTTTTAGTACGCAATCTGACTGCATAGAATAACAAGAAAGAATGAAAGAAAATTTCCGTTAACACAATTAATTAATTAAGTCCCCAGCAACTATAAAACGTACGAAACCAAAGCACAAGTGTAACTGTTCTGTGTGTGGAAGTGTGATTCAACGTACACATCTGGCACGGTTCTTCTTCAATAAGGCAAGAAATTTTAAATACCATTTATACTGAAGTAATTAAAAAAAATAGAAATACTATAATTGCGCAAGAAAACCAGAATTACACTCTAATACAAGAACACGAGCCAGATGCTTTGTTGACTGAACCTGTAACGAGGCATTGTTTAAGACATAATGAAAAAAAAGGAATTTTTTTTACCTTCATATATATTGACGAAAAGCACTCTGATCATTACAATATCTCCATTCGAACAACATCTGCTGTCTAGCCCATCAAACAACTGCATAAAACATGGAACAAGCACTCCCTTCTACAACATCTCAACACTGACTTGACTCCCACTACTTCTCAACAAGCACTGACTACTGCCACATCTCGACAAGCACTGCCAGTGGAGGCGGCGGAATAAAACTCTTTGGCGCAATCTCTGGCGCTGTGGCTCAGTGTAGCCACCTTTCATATGCCCTTCCTCCACGGGCCAGAATTTGATGGTATTTTTGCCAGCATTGGTGGTGAAAATACCACCAATTTCGTCCACAAAAATACAGACAAAAATAAAAGATAATATTAATACGTAAATATCACATAATTAGATAAAATTTTGGCTTTGCACTGACCTTTCAATAACCTAATATATAAAATACAGTAAGCAATACAAATTCATTCATACATGTGACCTTACATAATAGTTTACACAATACACAAAAAATCAGTTTATAAAAATGTTCACATAAAATGCTTTCAATGATTCAAAAAAACAAGTAGTTGATAGTTCCAGCAGTAGCACCCAGCAATGGTCAACAGGTGCAAATACCAACAAGTGACATCATTTTAGTAGAAACAGTTCCATCACTGGCACCCAGCAATGTTGAACAGGTGCAGACACCAACAAGTGACATTATGTCAGTAGAAGCAGTTCCATCGGTGGCACCCAGCAATGTTGAACAAGTGCAGACACCAACAAGTGACATTACTTCAGCAGAAACAGTTCCATCAGTGGCACCCAGCAATGTTGAACAAGTGCAGACAGCAACAAGTGACATTATCTCAGTAGAAGCAGTTCATTAGTGGCACCCAGCAATGTTGAACAAGTGCAGACACCAACAAGTGACATTATCTCAGTAGAAGCTGTCCATCAGTGGCACCCAGCAATGTTGAACAGGTGCAGACACCAACAAGTGACATTATGTCAGTAGAAACAGTTACATCAGTGGCACCCAGAAATGTTGACAGGTGCTGACAGCAACAAGTGACACCATTTCAGTAGAAGCAGTTCCATCAATTGCACCCAGTAATGTTGAACAGGTGCAGACACCAACAAGTGACATCATTTCAGTAGAAGCAGTCCATCAGTGGCACCCAGTAATGTTGAGCAGGTGCAGACACCAACAAGTGACATTATTTCAGTAGAAGCAGTCCATCAGTAGCACCCAGTAATGTTGAACAGGTGCAGACAGCAATAAGTGACATCTCATCACTGGTTGAGCAGTTCCAACAGTGGCACTCAGCAATGTTGAACTGGTGCAGACACCAACAAGTGACATTATTTTAGTAGAAGCAGTCCATCAGTGGCACCCAGCAATGTTGAGCAGGTGCAGACACCAACAAGTGACATCATTCAGTAGAAGCAGTTCCATCAGTGGCACCCAGTAATGTTGAACAGGTGCAGACAGCAGTCCATAATATTCACTATCACTAATCACACTGTTCATCAGAGTTTATCAGCAGAAATTAAACATGTCCTAGTGGCACCAATCATGTAGAAAAAGTGAAAGTAACAGTCCATAATATTCACTATCACTAATCACACAGTTCATCAGCAGAAATTAAACATTTCTAAGTGTCACACATCAATGTTGAACAGGTGCAGGTGTGAACAACAGTTTGAATGCACACACAATTGCTTTTACAAAATTATTATCAATGCTCTTACAATAAACATACAAATAATAATAAACACACAAATGATATCAGATAATTGTCATATTAACTATTACAAATACACAAATATCAGTAAACCTATAATATTTATGGGTGTCAGTGCAAGCCACAACAAAGTAAAATAATATTTAGGAGATAGGTCGGTACCAATTATTTGGGATTAGGAAAGGAAAACACACAAACACACTCACTCATCTTTCATCCACATTAAGTGCTACTGTGTAGTTGAATAATGTTAACTGTGTAAATGCAATTCTGTCAAAATTTGATGTTCAACTTGTGTATCAAGTAGTAGTGGCACAGTGTATAACAATCAATAATAGTTAGTCAACGTCATAGTCATCATGTCAAGACCAATGTTTGCCAAGCCAAATCAAATGTACGGTTGCTGAACAACTGTCAATGAGCCAAGATATGCAAATGCTTCCTCTCTCAAAAAAAAGTATATACTGCTTAGTGATTTAACAAAGTGTGTGTGTAGACAATCTCCCTTCTACTTGCGTGTTCTAGTCTGCCATCTTCATCCTCCTTGTTCCATATAAACCAACAACAAAAATGCTCCTCACTTACTTTACCTCTTATCCACCAAAACTCCAATAATCATTATCATCACATAATCTTAATACTTCAATAATGCCTCTTACGTCGATACATATAAACCTTGTCATCAATATCATATACCTTACCTCTTGTCCACTAAAACTCCAATAATCATCAGCTTCACACAATCTCAATACCTCAATAATACCTCTTCAATACATCGATACATATAAACCTTAGCACCAATATCATTTTACTTCCATAACAACTCTTTCCTCTAGTCAGTCTCCTCGAACAAGTACCGATAAAATCCTAGTGCAAACTTCAATTCATCATCCCATGCAATCCGAAGACACAGTGTCCACACACAACCTCTGTGTAATCCATCTGACCCAAATGTTCCACTCATTATGAATTATACGATACATTTTGGTTACCTTGTCCATCATTAAACAAAAGAAATGCATACATGACCTCTAACAGCCTTTAGTTTGAATAACTTTCAGTAAGGAAGTACGATGATGGAGTGTGAATAATCGTGATATTTCAGTGTGTACACCACTTCAAGAATTATGGCAAACAGAAGCAAACATGTGGAGTATTTCTTGTGTCAAGTGTCACTTGCTATTTCAATTGCTCACGAAGAATGCAGTGTAATAACTGTCAATGGTCTAAACCTAGTGTTGGTATGTCATGTCGTTAGCTTCCTTTCTATTAGCACAAATTTATACAGCTTCCATAAAACCTCCAGCTCATGTGACTTCTATGAAGTTCCTTGTACTAATGTCGTTCGTCGAATTATAGCAGTTCATTTTCTTATCTTAAAATATAAAGCACTGAGTGTAAGCAAAACATGCACTAGCGAGTAAATACACCAGTGGAGAACAGAATGTCAACAAGTGAATGAAGCACAATCGCTACAACGAGGCTCTGCCAAGCGAACAATCTATAATTAACACCGTAGTGTGACTTAAACTCCATGTTCGTACACAGTATATCAGCATTTCCATATACCAAATTAAAGAGTAGTTTTGACAACAAAAGAGAAATGTGTAAATATGCAATCCATACGCAAGCAGCAAATATGTATCTTACATGATAAACAGGTCATTAGCATCATATCAGCATAAGCAAATAAATGTTCGTATGTAATCTTAATAAGTAAACATGAAGGCGCAAGCAGATAAATCACAAAGTATAACTTACATACATAACTATATCAGCACAATTAATCATATGACAATTATAATTTAAATAAATAAGCACAGCAGGCACATAATAAAAAAATATGACATCAGTGAAAAAGCAGTGCAGCCAAGCGATGCATAATATACACAAGTAACAACCCTGTTCATTAATCAATCATTGTCAAAATCAGTTAATGTACGCAAGCACGTCGCTTCACAAGTAAATTGATAGAACATGAAATTTAGCACAAAGTATGAATCACGTAATCGCGAGCAGCAAATTACGTCTAAAGTACGTACCTAAGTGGAAATATGTTACCTGAAAAATAAACTCAATTAATAGTTACCTTTTTAGTTTATTAGCTTCTTCTTCGAAATTACATTCTTCCTGAAAATTTCACGATAGCAAGTCCTCTTAACGTCGGACACACACAGAATTTACCTGAAGTTCTTAAACATTTTATACAACCGTATCCTGAAAAATACTGAACGTTAATAACATAATTCATCAAGTCACTATAGCTTTATACTGAATTTAGTCGGAGAAATTAGACTGTGTATTTGTTTACGGCTGTCAGTGCATTCGCACTGAGCGCTCGATCAGCTGTAGGCGCGTGACGTAGGAAGTAATTGTTTGCAGTCAACGACTGCCTTGTGCGGCGCGCAGACTTGACTGTTGCTTTGAGTATGTGCCGCCGCCGGAACACGGAGGTTATCCTTGCATTCTCCGTGTGTTTACGTATAACTGTTGATGTCTCAAAAGTATGTCATTCCACAAAAAAATTTAGCGTTTGATATATGATGTATTCCCTTAGAGCGTCGAGATTTAAGAGTTTCTACTTCAACAATGTTATCATGAATAATTTTGCGAACTCTATATGGACCGTTATAAAGCAGAAAAAATTTGCGACACAAGGCTTTTCCTTTGTGAGACAAACGATGAGACTTAATTAATACCTTTTGACCAACTGACAAGATTTTTAAACGACCAGGACGTTTAGCTGATTTCTCTCTTCTAGCAGCCACAGATGCAATATTTTGCAGAGCCAGGTTGACAACTTCAGAATGCCGCAGTTTTCGTGAAGGCGGAAAAAGGAACGATTTCAGAAATGCGATTTGTCGGTGCTTTATTTTTTAATATCAATATAGGCGGTAAAGAAGTTGAATCATTAGGGAGTTCATTCAGAATGTTTTGAAAAATATGAAGATACTGATCCCACGTTCTGTGATTCTGATGACAATAAAGACGACACAATTTATTGATTTCCTTCATCCATCTCTCTGAAGCATTAGATTGAGGGTGAAAAAGTGAAATGAAAATTGGTTTAATCTTATGACGCCGTAGAGTACGAAGCCAAATTTTAGAACGATACTGTGATCCATTATCTGATATAACCTTATCAACATGACCAACTTCTTTAAGAAAATGTTTGATGAAAGCGTTAGATACTGAACGAGCTGTTGCTTTGCGTAAAGGTGTAAAACACACATATTTTGATGTCAATTCCACTGCTACTTAAATGTACGCAAAACCATTAGTAGAACGAACCACTGGACCGAACAAATCGACTGCAGCCATGTCCTTTAATTTCGCTGGAATGATAGGAAGCAACGGTGCTCTGTGAGAAATAGTTGGCGGCTTAGCCTTTTGACATAATTTGCATTTGGCAAGATCAGATCGAATACGTTTTTCCATATTACTGAAGTAGCAGTTTTCTCGTAATTTGTGAAAGCATTTTCTGGGACCAAAGTGTGCATAACTGAAATATGTGTACCAAATCAATTTATTAACCCACTCATCAGGAATACAAACTAACCAAACAGAGTTGTCGACCGATTTTCGTTTAAAAAGAATATCATTGCGAACTAGATAATACTGTCTAATCGCTACGCTTTCCTTTCTCCTCCACTTCTCCTTAATGTCCTTCCAGATTGGATCCTTATTTTGCTCCTTAGCGATGTCCTGGAGCGAAGACGAAATGAAATTCTCAAACGCAACACCTTGAATATACACTCCTGGAAATGGAAAAAAGAACACATTGACACCGGTGTGTCAGACCCACCATACTTGCTCCAGACACTGCGAGAGGGCTGTACAAGCAATGATCACACGCACGGCACAGCGGACACACCAGGAACCGCGGTGTTGGCCGTCGAATGGCGCTAGCTGCGTAGCATTTGTGCACCGCCGCCGTCAGTGTCAGCCAGTTTGCCGTGGCATACGGAGCTGCATCGCAGTCTTTAACACTGGTAGCATGCCTCGACAGCGTGGACGTGAACCGTATGTGCAGTTGACGGACTTTGAGCGAGGGCGTATAGTGGGCATGCGGGAGGCCGAGTGGACGTACCGCCGAATTTCTCAACACGTGGGGCGTGAGGTCTCCACAGTACATCGATGTTGTCGCCAGTGGTCGGCGGAAGGTGCACGTGCCCGTCGACCTGGGACCGGACCGCAGCGACGCACGGATGCACGCCAAGACCGTAGGATCCTACGCAGTGCTGTAGGGGACCGCACCGCCACTTCCCAGCAAATTAGGGACACTGTTGCTCCTGGGGTATCGGCGAGGACCATTCGCAACCGTCTCCATGAAGCTGGGCTACGGTCCCGCACACCGTTAGGCCGTCTTCCGCTCACGCCCCAACATCGTGCAGCCCGCCTCCAGTGGTGTCGCGACAGGCGTGAATGGAGGGACGAATGGAGACGTGTCGTCTTCAGCGATGAGAGTCGCTTCTGCCTTGGTGCCAATGATGGTCGTATGCGTGTTTGGCGCCGTGCAGGTGAGCGCCACAATCAGGACTGCATACGACCGAGGCACACAGAGCCAACACCCGGCATCATGGTGTGGGGAGCGATCTCCTACACTGGCCGTACATCACTGGTGATCGTCGAGGGGACACTGAATAGTGCACGGTACATCCAAACCGTCATCGAACCCATCGTTCTACCATTCCTAGACCGGCAAGGGAACTTGCTGTTCCAACAGGACAATGCACGTCCGCATGTATCCCGTGCCACCCAACGTGCTCTAGAAGGTGTAAGTCAACTACCCTGGCCAGCAAGATCTCCGGATCTGTCCCCCATTGAGCATGTTTGGGACTGGATGAAGCGTCGTCTCACGCGGTCTGCACGCCCAGCACGAACGCTGGTCCAACTGATGCGCCAGGTGGTCATGGCATGGCAAGCCGTTCCACAGGACTACATCCAGCATCTCTACGATCGTCTCCATGGGAGAATAGCAGCCTGCATTGCTGCGAAAGGTGGATATACACTGTACTAGTGCCGACATTGTGCATGCTCTGTTGCCTGTGTCTATGTGCCTGTGGTTCTGTCAGTGTGATCATGTGATGTATCTGACCCCAGGAATGTGTCAATAAAGTTTCCCCTTCCTGGGACAATGAATTCACGGTGTTCTTATTTCAATTTCCAGGAGTGTATTTATCCTGTCATTTGGTACGGATTCCTCGATTCTTTCAAGTATTTCTTCCTTACCGTGTGCACGTTGTAAATTCAACTCTGAAAATTTCTGTACTATCACGCGATCTCTTTCTTCCTGTTCTCTGTCCTGTTCCTCTTGTCTAATTTCTACTGAAAGTAAAATATTATTGTGAGCATTCAAAATCGGTTGTACTTCTTCTCTAATTTCTTTCTTTGATTCATCATTCATGTTTTTGAAACATGTCCCAGTTCGTGAGCCTAACTGTGTTTCCATTGTTTCCATCTCGGTTTTACTTGTTCCTATTTGTGATCCCAGTGAGTCTAACCGTGTTTCCATTGTTCCCATATCAGTTTTAATTTCAGATCGTAACTGTGATCCCACTGTTTTTAATTCAGATCTTAACTGTGATCCCAGTGAGTCTAACCGTGTTTTTAATTCAGATCCCACATTTAATATTGCACTCATCAACTGCTCCATATCTTCTGTCGTTAACCACGTATTCTGAAAATTTTTCGATTGTGAAAAATTTTGAACTGGTTCCGGACTATTTTCCCGACTTATTAAATTGTTTTCCACTTCATTATTCATCATCCTGTTCTCCTGTGTTGGCGAGTTCGCCATGTTAACAATTTCGTCATTCTCACTATTCATCATTTTTGCCTTTTTCATCGATCGCGTAATCATTTACAAAACATACAAAATTCGTCACTATACGAAAATTACACACAATGACTCTTTATCTCCAATAATATCATTCACACGAAATGCTTCCCTCAAACACGATTAACGAACAATTGAAATAATTGCACTAAATTGTCAAACCCGTAGACAAGACAACAAAAATTAAATTCAGCAAAAAAAAAAAAAAATACCATTAGAAGAATGACAATTACCAAATCTACACATGCAATATAGACTACAATTACTAAACTACAAATTACTACAACAATCCTACAGTCTGCTATTTTTACAATCAGAATAATTCTAAGGGACGAACCGAAGCAGCGGTCCGTAATGTTCGAGTATAACATTTGTAGTGAGGTGCTTGACACAGTCACGGCGATTAAATGTCTAGGCGTAACGCTGCAGAGCGATATGGAATGTAATGATTATGTAAGAATTGTTGTAGGGAGACGAATTGTCCACTTCGGGGTATTGAGAGAATTTTAGGGAAGTGTGGTTGCATGGGGGCTTAATTAAATATAATGAATGCAAATAATTTTAAGTTTTTTTTTTGTAGCTGTCTGTCCGATTACGCTGTCTCGTAAACGGTTGGCCCTGACTAGTTTTAGTACGCAATCTGACTGCATAGAATAACAAGAAAGAATGAAAGAAAATTTCCGTTAACACAATTAATTAATTAAGTCCCCAGCAACTATAAAACGTACGAAACCAAAGAACAAGTGTAACTGTTCTGTGTGTGGAAGTGTGATTCAACGTACACATCTGGCACGGTTCTTCTTCAATAAGGCAAGAAATTTTAAATACCATTTATACTGAAGTAATTAAAAAAAATAGAAATACTATAATTGCGCAAGAAAACCAGAATTACACTCTAATACAAGAACACGAGCCAGATGCTTTGTTGACTGAACCTGTAACGAGGCATTGTTTAAGACATAATGAAAAAAAAGGAATTTTTTTTACCTTCATATATATTGACGAAAAGCACTCTGATCATTACAATATCTCCATTCGAACAACATCTGCTGTCTAGCCCATCAAACAAATGCATAAAACATGGAACAAGCACTCCCTACTACAACATCTCAACACCGACTCGACTCCTACTACTTCTCAACAAGCACTGACTACTGCCACATCTCGACAAGCACTGCCAGTGGAGGCGGCGGAATAAAACTCTTTGGCGCAATCTCTGGCGCTGTGGCTCAGTGTAGCCACCTTTCATGGTTCATCTTCAAAGGAGATTGCATATAGAACGCTAATGCAACCTATTCTTGAGTACTGTTCGAGTGTTTGGGATCCGTACCAGGGCGGGTTAAAGGGAGACATAGAAGCAGTGCAAAGGTGGGCTGCTAGGTTCTTTACCAGTAGGTTCGAACAACAAGCAAGCATTACGGAGGTGCTTTGGGCACTCAAATGGGAATCACTGGAGGGAAGGCAATTTCTTTTCGTGAAGCACTATTGAGAAAATTTAGAGAATCGGCAGCTGAGGCTGACTGCAGAACGAGATGATTCTACATTTCTAGATTTTCAAAAGGTATTATATACGCTTACGCACAAGCGGCTTATAATCACGTTGCGTGCCTATACGGTATCGTCTCAGATGTGCAACTGGATTCTCGATTTCCTGTATGAAAGATCGTAGTTCGTAGTAACTGACGGAAAGTCATCGATTAAAACAGAAGTGACATCTTTAGTTACCCAGAGAAGTGTCCTAAGCCATTTGCTGTTTTTAATCTATATAAACGATTTAGGAGACAATCTGAGCAGCTATCGTAGTTTTTTTGCAGATTATGCTGTCATTTACCGTCTGTTAATATGATCAGAAGATCAAAACCAACTACAAAATAATTTAGGCAAGACATCTGTATGGTGCGAAAACTGGCAGTTGAGCCTAAATAATGAAAAGTGTGAGGTCATCGATGTGAGTACTAAAAGGAATCCGTCAAATTTCGGTTACACGGAAATCACACAGTGTAAAGCCTGTCAGTTAAACTAAATATCTAGAGATTACAGTTACAAACAACTTAAATTGGGACGATTACACAGAAAATGTTGTGGGGAAGGTGAATCAAATCCTGTGTTTACGTGGAAAAACACTTAGAAGTTGCAACAGATCCATTGAAGAGACTGCCTAACTACGCTTGTCCCTTCTGTGCTAGTGTACTGCTGCGCGATATGGGATACTTACCAGATATTCACGAGTTTGGGTCACAATCATTAAAACAAAGCCGTTTTTTGTTGCAGCGAGCTTTTCATGAAATTTCAGTCATCAGATTTCTCCTCCACCGCGAGAATATTTTGTTGATGTCCACATACATAGGGAGAAATGACCATCGTTAAAAAATAAAACATAACTCGCACGGAAATATTTCAGTGTCCGTTTTTCCCGCGCGTTGTTAGAGAGTGGAACGGCAGAGAAATAGTGTGAAAGTGCTTCGATGAATCCTCTGGCAGACTTGTAAGTTTGAACGGCAAATTAGCCATGTAGATGTAGATAAATACATCAAAACGTCATGTCTGATAAGGCAAATTTTCACATATGTATAAATGTTTATGACGTCATATATCCTGAACTATGTGTCGTGCAACGACAGAATTTCGCAAGCATATTTAGTGGTGTACGTGGACAGCGCCTGCAACATTTGTTGAGAATAGAGGCAGCAGAAAGGAAGTAATACATTAAATCGTCATGACTGTTGCGGCAGTTCTACTGCACGAACAGTGAAAATATAGAAAACTATAAATTTTTTCCTTTCATTATTTTGTGGGAGGCATCAGCAAGAAAAAGTTTCGTTAAGATATTATGTGGAAACTTTCTTGCAAGTCACTAAGTGGTCTCATTCTCAAACATTGGATTAAGATAGTCTAGGTATCTGGACGCCGCGTGTTAACTCTTCTTTTACTGCCTCAGCTCCACTCCTTAGAGAGGAAGGTAAATGGAAATATCTTGTGACTAGGGCCTCCCGTCGGGTAGACCGGTCGCCTGGTGCCAGTCTTTTGAGTTGACGCTACTTCGGCGAATTGCGCGTCTATCGGGATGAGATGATGAAGACAACACAACACCTGTTCCCTGAGTGGAGAAAATCTCCGACCCAGCCGGGAATCGAACCCGGGCCCATTGGCATGACAGTCCATCGCACTGACCACTCAGCTATCGGGGTGGGCAGATCGTTACAAATCGCGTAGCAAAAGTTATGTTTATTGCCCATACTACCTCGGCGTCAAGAAACTCTAAATGTTCAGAATTACTAAGGAGATATATCTCATAGTAAACCATTTTACTTTTCTGCTTTGGACTGTGTACCCATGCTGTGATAAGTTTCATCAAAATTGATCATTTCAGTGCTAATGGACTAGTAGTTCGCTTCGTATGCGCTCTTGCACTCCATCAAAGGGCAAAAGTGTTAGAGCTTCCTGACAGCTCTAGGGAAAACGAATGGTAAAACTCTTTTTAGCACTGGAATAAACAAGTGTATACATGGGTGGACTGAAATTGCCCAACTATGAAGGTTACCACAGCTAAATGAAATATTTATTAAGAGTGCTATGTATTACACCCTTTACACGACGTGTTTCATCGGAGCGAAAGAGCATATCTGTAGGAAACTCCCGTCAACTGTCACTGAGCAACTCGATTTCTATGAAACTTGTCTCAAGATAAAAACACCGCTCAAGGCGGAAAAAATGGCACGCAACAACACGCTGCAAGAAATAATTCATTAGACAGTCTCAATTAGTTTATGACGAAGTACGATATCTTTCCGTTTCATTCCCATAAGGAACGAGACGAAAAATATTAACTTACATGCATTTCTTCGAGCTGTCTTTGTCCGCAGCTCGTGGCCTAGTGACTAGGGCTGCTGCTTCTGGATCAGGGGGATTCCGGGTTAGATTCCCGGCTTGGGCGGGGTTTTTCTCAGACCGGGGACTGCACGTTTATGTTGTCATCATCATTCGGGAAGTGACGAGACTGGAAACGGGAAGATTGGAAACTTGTAGGGGCGCTGATGACTACGATGTTGAGCGCCCCACAAACTATCATCATCGAGCTGTCTTTGATGTAATTTGTTCTTCAGAAACTCCACACTGCTATGCATATGAGGTGGACGAATATTCTTATATTTCTTGCTCGAGATGGCTTCTTGGAATTTCTGGAGTAGACGGTATGGATATATTAGGTATCTTCCGTCAAGTGTCTCAAACTTAGATTCTTGATAATTTCTATTGTGGTGTCACCGCCAGACACCACACTTGCTAGGTGGTAGCCTTTAAATTGCCCGCGGTCCGCTAGCATACGTCGGACCCGCGTGTCGCCACTATCAGTGATTGCAGACCGAGCGCCGCCACACGGCAAGTCTAGAGACACTTCCTAGCAATCGCCCCAGTTGTATAACCGACTTTGCTAGCGATGGTTCACTGAAAAAATACGCTCTCATTTGCCGCGACGATAGTTTAACATAGCCTTCAGCTACGTCATGTGCTACGACCTAGCAAGGCGCCATTATCAGTTACTATTGATCTTGTGAATCGTGTACCGTCAGACCCTGGCCGGCCGGTGTGGCCGTGCGGTTAAAGGCGCTTCAGTCTGGAACCGCGTAACCGCTACGGTCGCAGGTTCGAATCCTGCCTCGGGCATGGATGTGTGTGATGTCCTTAGGTTAGTTAGGTTTAATTAGTTCTAAGTTCTAGAGCCATTTGAACCATTTGAACCGTCAGACCGACGTTCACCATTAATGGATTAAAGTTAAGTATTCCACCAGCTACGTCCGTTTTTCTAAATTCTAATTTCCTTGTCCTGTTCCAGACCTCACGCCAGCCTGTGTGAGCTAAAACGCGTGCCTTTCGGCCTCCTCTAATAACCCGGTGTTGGCTCTCCGGCCAACCAAAACATTGGCGACGAGGCAAATCCGCGTTCTTATCGATATTGCCCTGATTTACTTGTGTAATGGCTTCGCCACAATCTCCAGATGTACTGTCCGAATTTTATCGCTTACAGTATTAGCAGACGCAGGCCTTACTGGATGCCCTTGGGACAGCTCCTCCAGGGTCAACGGGCAATGCAAAACGATGCGGCAGCCGCCGCTCCACCGCTAACACAGCCACAACACGCTGTTGCACCAACTTTTCGACCTTTTGATGCTGCACTGGAAAGCTGGACGGAGTGGTCACGCCAATTTGGATTCCATCTCGCCGCCTACAGAATTCATGGTAACGAGCGACAGCCTTTTTTGTTAGCGTCGGTCGGCGTACACACGTACCGTGTGATAGTCAAATTATTTCCCCGACGCGACGTAGCAACTCTGTCCTACGACGAAATTTTGTCTGCATTAGATGCATATTTCAAAGAATCAGTCAATGTAGTTTCGAAAAGGTATACCTTCTTTCGTACAAAACGTACGGCAGGTCAGACTAATCGGGTGTGGGTTGCAACCTTGCAAGGCCTTACTAGGGATTGTGCTTTTGAGTGTGCGTCGACATCGCCGGAAATCCCGTCAAGTCGCAAATGATTATGTACCAGTGTCAGTTCACGTTGCACGAGATAGTCGCTCTTGTCGTCAGCAGGACAATAAACTTTTTGTAGACTTGGACATTAACAGCGAAGTGATACCATTCCAGCTCGATACCGGAGCTACAGTTTCATTGATCAATCAAGACACTTACAAACTGCTGGGTACACCTCCGTTGCGTGCCGCAAATGTTAAGCTAACTAGCTATTCAGGTCAAAATATCCCTGTGTTAGGACAGTGCAGCCTTCTTGCAACATACAAAGGACAAACAAAACTTGTGTCATTTTACGTCCTTCGTTCTTCTTCTGCAGTGAACTTGTTTGGTTTCGATTTATTTCAGTTGTTTAACTTGTCTATAGTAAATCAGGTCCTATCAGTGAACCAGACTGTGCCTTCAGCAGTGTTTCTCGTCTATGTGAAGAATTTGCAGACATTTTTGCACCGGGCCTTGGTTGCGCTACGAACTATAAAGCACATTTGGAACTGAAAGTAAACGCGCAACCGAAATTTTTCGGAGCGCGCAATATTCCCCACGCATTGCGTGATGAGGTCGCAAAAACATTACACGATTTGGAATCGCAAGGTGTAATTGAACGTGTGCAGGCTTCTCTCTGGGCATCACCCTTACTAATTTTGCCAAAACCTTCCGGAAAATTGAGACTGTGTGTGGACTTCAAGGCAACAGTGAATCCACAACTAGTGATTGCAACTTTTCCTTTACCCCGCCCGGAAGATCTTTTTGACAAACTGTGCCTGGGTAAATATTTTTCGAAGTAGGACCTAGCAGATGCGTACTTGCAAATACCGGTGGACGAAGACTCCCAGCGCGTTTTGGTGGTTAACACGCATCTTGGTTTGTATCGATTCAAACGACTGCCATTCCGGTGTGCATCCGCCCCTGCATTGTTTCAGCAATGTCTCCAAACTGTTTGTGCGTCGGTCCCTACTGAAGCAAACTATCTGGACGATATTGTGATCTCCAGAAAGATGGAAGAAGAACATTTAGCCAATCTCAGAACATTATTTCAGGTCTTGCGACAAAATGGTCTTCGTTTGCGGAAAGACAAATGTGTGTTTTTTGCTCGTGACTTGCCCTACCTGGGACATGTACTCAATGCCCAAGGCATACATCCCAGTCCCGAGCACCTCCGTGCCGTACAAGACTGGTTTTCGCCTCAGAATTTGAAGCAGCTACAGAGTGTGCTGGGAAAAATCAACTATTATCATAAATACACTCCTGGAAATGGAAAAAAGAACACATTGACACCGGTGTGTCAGACCCACCATACTTGCTCCGGACACTGCGAGAGGGCTGTACAAGCGTTGATCACACGCACGGCACAGCGGACACACCAGGAACCGCGGTGTTGGCCGTCGAATGGCGCTAGCTGCGCAGCATTTGTGCACCGCCGCCGTCAGTGTCAGCCAGTTTGCCGTGGCATACGGAGCTCCATCGCAGTCTTTAACACTGGTAGCATGCCGCGACAGCGTGGACGTGAACCGTATGTGCAGTTGACGGACTTTGAGCGAGGGTGTATAGTGGGCATGCGGGAGGCCGGGTGGACGCACCGTCGAATTGCTCAACACGTGGGGCGTGAGGTCTCCACAGTACATCGATGTTGTCGCCAGTGGTCGGCGGAAGGTGCACGTGCCCGTCGACCTGGGACCGGACCACAGCGACGCACGGATGCACGCCAAGACCGTAGGATCCTACACAGTGCCGTAGGGGACCGCACCGCCACTTCCCAGCAAATTAGGGACACTGTTGCTCCTGGGGTATCGGCGAGGACCATTCGCAACCGTCTCCATGAAGCTGGGCTACGGTCCCGCACACCGTTAGGCCGTCTTCCGCTCACGCCCCAACATCGTGCAACCCGCCTCCAGTGATGTCGCGACAGGCATGAATGGAGGGACGAATGGAGACGTGTCGTCTTCAGCGATGAGAGTCGCTTCTGCCTTGGTGCCAATGATGGTCGTATGCGTGTTTGGCGCCGTGCAGGTGAGCGCCACAATCAGGACTGTATACGACCGAGGCACACAGGGCCAACACCCGGCATCATGGTGTGGGAAGCGATCTCCTACACTGGCCGTACACCACTGGTGATCGTCGAGGGGACACTGAATAGTGCACGGTACATCCAAACAGTCATCGAACCCATCGTTCTACCATTTCTAGACCGGCAAGGGAACTTGCTGTTCCAACAGGACAATGCACGTCCGCATGTATCCCGTGCCACCCAACGTGCTCTAGAAGGTGTAAGTCAACTACCCTGGCCAGCAAGATCTCCGGATCTGTCCCCCATTGAGCATGTTTGGGACTGGATGAAGCGTCGTCTCACGCGGTCTGCACGTCCAGCACGAACGCTGGTCCAACTGAGGCGCCAGGTGGAAATGGCATGGCAAGCCGTTCCACAAGACTACATCCAGCATCTCTACGATCGTCTCCATGGGAGAATAGCAGCCTGCATTGCTGCGAAAGGTGGATATACACTGTACTACTGCCGACATTGTGCATGCTCTGTTGCCTGTGTCTATGTGCCTGTGGTTCTGTCAGTGTGATCATGTGATGTATCTGACCCCAGGAATGTGTCAATAAAGTTTCCCCTTCCTGGGACAATGAATTCTCGGTGTTCTTATTTCAATTTCCAGGAGTGTATATCCCACACGACTCTTCCATTTCAGCTCCGCTTCATCGCTTACGCCGTAAAGGTGTCCCGTTCGTCTGGACGACGGAATGCGAACGCGCCTTTCGCCAGTTGAAATCGGCGTTGCTTTCCCATACTTGCCATACGCCATTCGATCCCCAGAAACCCCTTTTGTTGATGGTTGGATGCATCGGATTTCGGGATCGGTGCTGTACTTGCGCACAAAGATGGATCGCACGATCGCCCTATTGCCTTTGCGTCCAAATTACTCTCGGCTGCGCAAAGAAATTATTCACAGATCGAGAAAGAAGCATTGGCTCTCGTATTTGGTGTTACCAAGTTTCATGATTTCTTGTATGGTCGTCACTTTACCATCATCACAGACCACAAACCTTTGACATCGCTTTTTCATCTGAACAAGCCTGTACCTCCACGTACAGCACAGAAATTCATTCGCTGGTCTATTTTCCTCTCGCAGTACCGCTACGATATCTTGTATCGGTCCACTGCTAAGCACGGAAACGCCGATGCGTTGTCCCATTTGCCTGTTGCTGAGGATAGAGCATTCGATTCCTCCGAACTTGCTTGCATGTTCATTGATTCGGAAACCGATGACGTGGTCGAATCGTTTCCGATTGATTTTCGTCGTGGAGCTACAGCCACAGCTGCCGACCCTGTCCTTGCTACCGTTCTGCGTTTTGTTGCTACGCAATGGCCCTTGTCAAAGTCACGGATCGGGGATCCGTTGGTTCGCCGATTTTTTGCTCACCAGGAGAGACTTTTTGTGCGACGTGGTGTTTTGCTGTGGCGTTCTGATAATGATCAGTCCAGGGTCGTGGTCCCACGTTCGTTACAGTCCTCTGTCTTACAGCTTCTCCACCAGGGACATTGGGGTATAGTGAGAACGAAACAACTTGCTCGTCAGCACTGTACTTGGTTCGGACGCGATGCCGCGATTACGAATATGTGCTCTTCTTGCATGGTGTGTGGCGAACAACAATCAGCCCCACCGCGGAAATTCTTTGCATGGCCAAAAGCCACTTCCCCTTGGCAACGCTTACACATCGATTTTGCTGGTCCATTCTGGAATGCTCGATGGTTGGTTGTGGTAGATGCATTCAGTAATTTTCCTTTTGTTGTCCGGATGTCTTCCACGACGTCATCTGCCACCATCCAAGCGTTATCTGCTATCTTTTGCATTGAATGTCTTCCACAGTCTATTGTTTCCGACAATGGCCCACAATTCATGTCCGCAGAATTTCAGTCATTCTGCAAGGCCAATGGTATTCAACATCTGACGTCTGCGCCGTTTTCGCCACAGTCAAACGATGCCGCTGAAAGCTTGGTCAGGACTTTCAAGTCACAGATGTTGAAGTTAAAAGAGTCGCATTCTCGGGAGGACGCGTTATTGCTCTTTTTGTCCTCGTATCGCTCTCAGCCCCGAGATGGTCGCTCTCCGGCTGAGTTGCTCCACGGTCGTCATAATCGAACCTTGATGTCTTTGCTACATCCGCCGCATCAGGTTCCTGTGCAGCGGCAGACACCTGCTTTTGCTCCAGGCGACGTTGTCTACTATCGTCACTGCCGAGGTTCACGGCGTTGGCTCGAAGGGCGCATTCTTCGCTGCCTCGGACGCGCTATGTATCTGGTTTTGGGGGGCTCTGGTGAGGTGCGCCGGCATCTCAACCAGCTGCGCCTCTGTCGTCGCATGGGATCTGCCGCTCGCCGCCTGCTTTCAGCGACGGTGCCGTCCGGTCAGCGCCCTGGGGACCCATCTACTGGCTCGCGTCAGCCCCAGGTGTTACCGAAGGTGCCTTCCATTTTGCCCAATGGCGACGCGCCGCCGCCACCGCTGCCGCCGCCTGTTGACCCGCAGTGGACGCGTCGCTGCAACCGCCGGGAGCCTCCCTGGGTCACGCGCTGCCGATCGCTTCCCGTGACCAGTAGTCCTCCGACATGGAACTCTTGCCCGCTCTGGGTCATATGTCGTGTTCGCCCGTCGGGTGCCCCGACCCGATGGAGGTCGAGCCTTCGGCCCCTCCTGTCTCTCTGCGGGCGCATACACCGCATGTTGGCGTGCACCCTGGAGCAGGTTTTCAGGCGTTTCCTTGGTCCCCGCGGTCCGAATGGCAGGGTGCGGGTGGCACAGCCTCGCCTGTTTTTAGGCTCCCCACCTCGTCGCATACGTCAACATGGGGTCCTCCCCACGGCGGGCGGAAGCCTTATGCCACAACCGTACGCCGATTTGCGGGGGAGGAATGTGGTGTCACCGCCAGACACCACACTTCTCAGGTGGTAGCCTTTAAATCGGCCGCGGTCCGTTAGTATACGTCGGACCCGCGTGTCGCCACTATCAGTGGTTGCAGACCGAGCGCCGCCACACGGCAGGTCTAGAGAGGCTTCCTAGCACTCGCCCCAGTTGTACAGCCGACTTTGCTAGCGATGGTTCACTGACAAAATACGCTCTCATTTGCCGCGACGATAGTTTAACATAGCCTTCAGCTACGTCATTTGCTACGACCTAGCAAGGCGCCATTATCAGTTACTATTGATCTTGTGAATCTTGTACCGTCAGACCGACGTTCACCATTAATGGATTAAAGTATTCCACCAGCTACGTCCGTTTTTCTAAATTCTAATTTCCTTGTCCTGTTCCAGACCTCACGACAGCCTGCGTGAGCTAAAACGCGTGCCTTTCGGCCTCCTCTAGTAACCCGGTGTTGGCTCTCCGGCGAACCAAAACATCTATAATGCTCACCCCTGAGACAAACAAATTTTTAAATATTCATGTCGTTCTTCTTTGTATACCTACAACATACGTTTTTAACAGGGCCAGTTCGAGAACATTTTTCCAGGTTCAGGCGCTCCAGCAGATGATACGTTTACAACAGCTAGCCACCGCTCAAGAAATGCATGTGGCATAGCTGGCGAAACTTAAAGCTGAAAAGGAAAATGGCCGAGGAAATTTCAAAATACCGCCGTGACCATTCCCAGATATTGATCGAAAAATAGAAACATGGCCTAACTACATTTCTTGAGTGGAGCAATATTTTCATCACACACCAAGTATCAAATGTTGTAGAGCACAGAACGTTTCATATTCCAAATTCTGGTCATGAAGTTTTAAATCTTGTTATCTCTGTCTTGAAACAAGTCCAGTGATGCTTTCATATTCAGAAATTAAAGATAAGTTACAATGAAATGAAAACCCTTAGCTGTTTAGAGACGTTGACATACGTCAACGGGTACAGATGAAGATGTGTGCCCCTGCCATGTAAGCAGGAGATTACGGGTTTGAGTCCTGGTCGGGGCACAAATTTTCACCTGGCCCCTCTTGATATAGATCAACGTCTGTTAGCAGCTGAAGGTATTAATATAATTCTAATTTCGTTCTATACGGCTGCAGGTCATCAATGGTATCTGTTGTTTCGGACACATATTATTATTGTATAACATATAAGTAGGACGGCACATGTTTGGTTGGCTCTATGCGGATCTGTCGTACTCCACTGAGAGCCGGGTATTATGCAGTGAACTGAACCCACTTTTCAGCTGTATGACTAATCAGCTTTCCATATGGGCGGAATGCAAATACCACTACCCCTGACGGCACCTCGAAAGGGAGTTCAAATACACGTATCGTCCGCAGTCCAAGTCCCGCATGTTCCACAGTTACGTCACCGGTGTGTCCATCAGAGTGACGAAACTTAAGACCACTGCACTGCGAGTTGCACTTAAAATTTTGTGTGGCCGAGGTGTTCTAGGCGCTTAAGTCTGGAACAGCGCGACCGCTTGTCCCATAGTGCTCAGAGCCATTTGAACCATTTAAAAATTGCTCACAAATGTCTTCGTTAACCAATTTCACGTTTACCACACTGCTTACTATAGGCAGTTGGATGCCAACAAGATAGTTGCAAGCAATCTTGACTTCATCTCTGATAAACTGTTCGATTTTCAGTGCTTTTGGTTGGGAATATTCAGGTGCAAAGCTAATCTTCAGTTTCGATTTTCTGTGGGCATAAGCCATTCTCTGTCGAAGGAAATATAGCGCGCTAAGACGGCACGTAAACAACTCCGCGAGCGAGCTGCGCGGCGAGGTCGTAAACAAGACGTCCGTGCCGCTAGCGTGCCGAGAGGCGACTGCCACTAGACCATGAGCTGCGGACGACAAGCATAAAAGTCTTATTCTGATTCTCTCATACGAATAATTCTTCTTTTTCTAGCGTGATCACAAGCGCCAGAACGAAGACGAAGAATGGAAGGCCAGAGAAGGCGGTGAAACGACGTCGGCCAATGGTGCGCTGATTAGGGCCGTACAACGACAGGATTTCCCTGCAGGAAGTGAATATAAGCGCCGCTCCTGCCAGCCTCGGCCGCTCAGATTGAACTCAGTATTGTGGAAATTAATTATCAGTGACATGGCATAGGCAATAATATTACTATTTGCATGTCACCCATCGATTGCGACTACTCCTTGTAAACCTTCAAGTTAAGTACTGTTAATCTGCTTAATAGAAACAAAACTACTAATGTTATTTGCTTGAACTGTTCTATAGCATTCCAAGAACGCAGCATCCTTTAGGGCACCCTATATGAAACGAGTGGGCAAGACCCAACAACTGGCGACGAGGTGTTACAAACAAACCCAGTGCCTGACGGCCACGGCATTTTGTGTATATTGTGCTGGCGCCTTAATTCTCTCTTGTCTTTACCTTGCAGTTTCTTGTTGTTTTTACTAATCAGTGTTTTCAGCTGGGCTTTGCAGAAACTTTCTTTGTACATATTTTTGTCTATTTGTTACATTTGTGTCTTCCAACATGCCTCCATCTGTCCCGCCCCCTGCTCAGGCGCCACAGCCACAAGCGTTAGATCCCTCACAGCTGATGCAGATGTTTCAGTTGCTGTCTCGACAGATTTTACACTGCTCAACACGGTGCAGCAGCAACTGGCCAATGCTGCGCACCAGACGGAACAAGCACCGACTACTACAGCTGCTATACGACCTTTTCGACAGTTAATGAACAGACGAGGAATGGCTTGAGCGGCTTCAGCAGTACGACGCACATATACTGGCTCACAATATACCAGGTGCTGTGAAGCTTACTTATTCACTATCAACGGTAAGAAGTGCACTGTTCCACCTAATTCAGAAACTCTTTCCTAACGCCACTCCAAGTTAACTGTTGTTCGACCAAGTAGTACAGTCCCTAACAAACTATTATGTCCAACAAGTGAATGTGGCTGCTACGTATCAATTCTTTAAAGTAGGTAACATATTTGCAATGTATGACAATGAAATATAAATTCCAATGTGCCTGCGATGCTTTATGTTCAGATATTATGTTGCGTGATGCGATCGTGTACAGTGTGCCTGATCTCAAACTCAGAGAACAGATTTGGAACAGTCCGGTCCTTCATTTCAGCAGGTAGTAGAAATACTAGATCAGTACGATTCTGGTGCCGTGTCAGCTCATACATTCGAGCAGCCCACTATTTGTCGGGTTGAATCCCTTGTTTGTGACCGCCCCATTCCGCACCGGCGGCTTGCGCTAGCCAAGCCGAGTGAACAACGTTGCACGCCGCGCAAGGAGTTAGCTACACAGGGGGCTACACGGGCGAACAAAATTATAAAGTCTTGCCCTCGCTGTTACTCACGGCACAAACGCCAAGACTGCCCCTCCCGACAAGCTGAGTGTTACGCTCGTGGTAGGAAAAGAAATGTGCAATCCATATACAGGGTGTCCCAGCTATCTTGTCCACCCAAAATATCTCTGGAACAATAACAGCTATTGGAAAACGACTTTCACCGGTGTCAATGTAGGGCTGGGGCCCATGAATGTACATATTTGGAAACATTCTAAAACGAAAGCATATGTATTTTTTAACGCAAACTTATGTTTTTTTAAATGGACCTCCTATATTTTTTCTTCAGCAATCCATAGCATGACAAAGCACATACACAATGGCGTTGATTGCATCGCAATATTCCCATTACATCCCGATATATTGAGACGCGAAGTTGACGCTTGAAACACCCGACATGCTCTGCTAGCGCACGTCCTGAGGCTCAGGCGTGAACCCCATGCTGCCCGTAATCGCGATGTGATTGACATGTGTAATCACACCTCCACACTTATCAAGAGGTCCGAAACGAATAGTACGGTCTGCTGCGATTACGGGCAGCATGGGGTTCACGCCTGAGCCTCAGGACGTGCACTAGCAGCGAATGTCGGGTGTTCAATGCGTCAACTTCGCGTCTCAATATCTCGGGATGTAATGGGAATATTGCGATGCAATCAATGCCATTGTGTATGTGCTTTGTCTTGCTATGGATTGCTGAAGAAAAAATATAGGAGGTCCATTTAAAAAAACATAAGTTTGTGTTAAAAAACACATATGCTTTCGTTTTAGAATGTTTCCAAATATGTACATTCATGGGCCCCAGACCTACATTGATACCGGTGAAAGTCGTTTTCCGATAGCTGTTATTGTTCCAGAGATATTTTGGGTGGACAAGATAGCTGGGACACCCTGTATTTGCAACGGAAGAAACATCAGAATTCGGCCCACTCACAAAAATCTACTCACGAGGCCCATGTTATTAATGCAGTATATTCCAAGTCTGTAACAGGCATTAGCAAAACTAGCAAGCGTGCAGTTTCTACAGTGATACGCCAGTCAAACAAACTGTTTGTTCATTTACTTATTTGTGGGAAACATGTGAAATTTCAGTTGGACACGGGTGCCTCTGTCACATTACTAAATCGTCACACATATGAACTGTTAGGCTCCTCACGCCGCTCTAAAACTAGCACGCAACTGACGGCTTATAATGGACAAGACTTGCTGATTAAAACTAAGTCTGCCGGCCGATGTGGCCGAGCGGTTCTAGGCGCTTCAGTCTGGAACCGCGTGACCGCTACGGTCGCAGGTTCGAATCCTGCCTCGGGCTTGGATGTGTGTGATGTCCTTAAGTAGTTCTAAGTTCTAGGGGACTGATGACCTGAGATGTTAAGTCCCATAGTGCTTAGAGCCATTTGAACCTTTTTTTTTTTTACTGCGCAATATAGTAGTAGCAGGTCGTACACCTGAATAACACATTGCAAATTTTCGTGCATTGTTTTGTGTGTTGTCTGATGCAGGACTGAAGTGTAGACTGGACAAGTGTGATTTTTTAAGGCTGAGTTGCAGTATCTTGCTTAGATCATAAACAGTCAAGGTGTACATCCTCGTCCGTCACATTTCTTAGCCTTACGAGACTTGCCAGTTCCTCGCAATATGACAGAATTGCAGTCACTTTTGAGGAAAATGAACGATTACATTCGGTTCATACCGAATGCTGCGCAAATTGCAGCTCCACTGCATCGCTTGCTTCGCAAGAATTTCCCCTTAAAAAATGGTTCAAATGGCTCTGAGCACTATGGGACTTAACATCTATGGTCATCAGTCCCCTAGAACTTAGAACTAGTTAAACCTAACTAACCTAAGGACAGCACACAACACCCAGTGAATTTCCCCTTAGTTTGGACAGATGAGTGCCAAATAGCTTTTAAAAACTTAAAGATGCACTGCTCAGTGATCGCTGCTTAGTTCACTTTGATCTTGAAACATCAGTTACACTGTAAGTTGGGGCTTCCTCTCACGGAATCGGTGCAGTGCTTTCGCACAGAATTGCTGATTCAGACAGACCTATTTTTTCACATCCAAAGTGTTTCCAAAGCCCAGTGAAACTATTTATAAATTGAAAAAGAGACTTTGGCTATTGTATATGGTGTCACCAAACTCCACCACTATTTGTACGGCACAAAATTCAACTTAGTAACAGATCACAAGCCTTTGCAGTCCTTGTTTCATCCGACGAAACCGGTTCCTGTACGAACTGATCAAAAATTGTAAAGATGTCCTTTGTTGATGTCTCAATACCAGTACGAGATTGTGTATAGTCCGACAGTTAAACATGGTAATGCGGACGCACTTTCACGCCTTCCGATTGGCCCTGACACAGACTTTGACGCTTCTGCTGCATCTTGTTTTCACATCGATGCTCAGGGTCTTAAATCGCTTCAGTCTTTCCCGCTGAACTATGAGAAAATTGCATAGGCCACGGAAACTGGTCCAGATTTGAACATGTTGTTCTACTGCATTCGCACATCTTGGCCTCGTTCTTTGAATAGCATAAGAACTCTGTAGTACACCGATACTTTGCACTTCGGCATAGCCTCGGTCTACAGAAAGGTGTTGTCCTTATTCCGAATGACGTACATAATCGCATGTGTTGATCCCTAAAGCTTTGCAAAAAGAAGTGTTACAGTTACTTCATCAACGACACTGGGGGATTGTTCGTACGAAACAGTTAGCGCGTCGACACTGTACTTGGCTCGGTATGGACGCCCAAATAGAACAGATGACGTCACAGTGGCACACATGTGTGGAAAATCAGTCCGCTCCGCCACAAAAATTCTTTGCTTGGCCTAAGTCGCGATCACCATGGCAACGTTTGCACATAGACTTTGCTGGACCTTTTTGGAACACCCGTTTGTCGATTGTGGTTGACTCTTATAGCAAGTTTCCTTCTGCTATGCCAATGAACTCGACAACGTCATATAGCTCAGTTCAGGTGTTGTCATAGATTTTTTTGCCTAGAAGGCTTACCTGAAGTAATAGTGTCAGACCTCTGTTCACGTCAAATGAATTTGAAACAATGGCATACAGCATCTAAATAGTGCACCGTTCCATCCACAGTGAAACGGCGAAGCGGAACGTTTTGTCAAGACTTTCAAGCAGCAGATGGCAAAACCTCGCTCCGCACACACCAGGGATCAAGCATTGCAGCTGTTCCTCGCCTTGTATCGTCCGCACCCACGAGATGGGCCATCGCCGGCGGAATTGCTTCACGGCCGCCGCCATCGCACACTGCTCCACCTGCTCCACCCTCCTCAGGATCCAACGCCGAAGAAAGCAGCAAGTATCGCTTCGAGCCGCATGATATTGTCTTTTACAGGGTTTTTAGCTCTAGCAGACGGTGGGCCCGCGGCGAGATCATCTGTCTTCTTTCGGGTCCAGATGGCTTACACCACCTCCATTAGAATCAACTTTGTCTCTCTCAGGCACACGATGCTCTTTCAGTCACTCTTCTCCCAGATTCACGGGTCCAGAGGACAGCGCGTCAACAGCAACTGCCAGAGGGTGTCATCACGACACCGCGGGACGACCCCATGGAGACCGAGCCTTCGCCTCCTCCTCCTCCCTCTCTCTTCCTATGCATGGAGCTGGGCCCGCCCACACCGTTACAGTCGCCGCCTTCTTCATCTGGTTCATGGCAGCAGGAGGTTCACGCGTACCCTTCTCGTCGTTTTCCGGCAGACGGTTCCACCAGAGCGCAAGCCGGATGGCGGGGTACGGCCGGAATCTAGACGTCCTTTGCAGCCTCAGCTTCCGGCCCAACGTTGCGCCCACACTTTTGCATCCCCCACCGTCGTCGCACTCCATACACGATCGACGATCCGTCGCTTTGGGGAAGGGAGGGGAGGGAGAGGAATGTTCTGGTCTAACCATAAGCGCCGGAATGAAGACGAAGAACAGAAGACCAGAGAAGGCGGTGAAACGACGTCGGCGAACGGTGAGCTTATTAGGGCCGCACCACGATAGGAGCGGCCTCGGGCCCTCCGATCGGACTCAATATCGCGGACATTAGTTATCAGTGACGTGGCATAGCCAAGAATATTACTGTTTGCATGTCACCCATCATTTGTGGCTACTCCGTGTAAATCTTCAAGTTAAGTATTGTTAATCTGCTTAATAGAAATAAAACTATTAATTTTATTTGCTTGAATTGTTGTATAGCATTCCGAGAACGCAGCATCCTGTAAGGCACCCTATACGAGACGAGTGGGGAAGACCCAACACTCGCCTGACATTGAATTAAAGAAAAACCTGCTTAGTTTGACAACTCTGTCGTTGCGAGACCGTTTGCCTTTAATATTGGTCTGGTATTTGTGAGTGTGCTTACGTCGTTCATCGAAGTCTCAGCAGGTTTACATTTCGTGGCGTGCAGTTACAGCTGTAGCGGTTCTAAAGCTAAGTACTGACTAAGTTGTTTGAACACTGTTATTCGGTTATTAAATTTATTAGTTTTCAACGGTGTCTCGTGCTGTTTCTGGTGAAATAACGGTTTAATAAACTTCTGAAAACTTTCACCCATTGTGTATTATAGAGTTGTTTGTGTATTGTTGTAATTTACTAAATTTAGTACGGTAGTTTCCAGCTGACGTTTCTTATTGTTTGTAGCGAAATATTTCAGTGAATCTTTGGTTCATTGTGTTTAATTTCGTTGATCGTTTCAGTGGTGGCTTGAAGTTTTTGTTTTAGATAAGAAACTGTGTGAAGTTTCTGTGACATTTGTTTCGAAATGCATAATGCAGGCACTGTAAAAAGTCAGGGCACAAACCCCATGCTGCCCGTAATCGCGATGTGATTGACATGTGTAATCACACCTCCATACTTATCAAGAGGTCCGAAACGAATAGTACGGTCTGCTGCGATTACGGGCAGCATGGGGTTCACGCCTGAGCCTCAGGACGTGCGCTAGCAGCGCATGTCGGGTGTTCAATGCGTCAACTTCGCGTCTCAATATCTCGGGATGTAATGGGAATATTGCGATGCAATCAATGCCATTGTGTATGTGCTTTGTCATGCTATGGATTGCTGAAGAAAAAATATAGGAGGTCCATTTAAAAAAACATAAGTTTGTGTTAAAAAACACATATGCTTTCGTTTTAGAATGTTTCCAAATATGTACATCCATGGGCCCCAGACCTACATTGATACCGGTGAAAGTCGTTTTCCGATAGCTGTTATTGTTCCAGAGATATTTTGGGTGGACAAGATAGCTGGGACACCCTGTATTTGCAACGGAAGAAACATCAGAATTCGGCCCACTCACAAAAATCTACTCACGAGGCCCATGTTATTAATGCAGTATATTCCAAGTCTGTAACAGGCATTAGCAAAACTAGCAAGCGTGCAGTTTCTACAGTGATACGCCAGTCAAACAAACTGTTTGTTCATTTACTTATTTGTGGGAAACATGTGAAATTTCAGTTGGACACGGGTGCCTCTGTCACATTACTAAATCGTCACACATATGAACTGTTAGGCTCCTCACGCCGCTCTAAAACTAGCACGCAACTGACGGCTTATAATGGACAAGACTTGCTGATTAAAACTAAGTCTGCCGGCCGATGTGGCCGAGCGGTTCTAGGCGCTTCAGTCTGGAACCGCGTGACCGCTACGGTCGCAGGTTCGAATCCTGCCTCGGGCTTGGATGTGTGTGATGTCCTTAAGTAGTTCTAAGTTCTAGGGGACTGATGACCTGAGATGTTAAGTCCCATAGTGCTTAGAGCCATTTGAACCTTTTTTTTTTTTACTGCGCAATATAGTAGTAGCAGGTCGTACACCTGAATAACACATTGCAAATTTTCGTGCATTGTTTTGTGTGTTGTCTGATGCAGGACTGAAGTGTAGACTGGACAAGTGTGATTTTTTAAGGCTGAGTTGCAGTATCTTGCTTAGATCATAAACAGTCAAGGTGTACATCCTCGTCCGTCACATTTCTTAGCCTTACGAGTCTTGCCAGTTCCTCGCAATATGACAGAATTGCAGTCACTTTTGAGGAAAATGAACGATTACATTCGGTTCATACCGAATGCTGCGCAAATTGCAGCTCCACTGCATCGCTTGCTTCGCAAGAATTTCCCCTTAAAAAATGGTTCAAATGGCTCTGAGCACTATGGGACTTAACATCTATGGTCATCAGTCCCCTAGAACTTAGAACTAGTTAAACCTAACTAACCTAAGGACAGCACACAACACCCAGTGAATTTCCCCTTAGTTTGGACAGATGAGTGCCAAATAGCTTTTAAAAACTTAAAGATGCACTGCTCAGTGATCGCTGCTTAGTTCACTTTGATCTTGAAACATCAGTTACACTGTAAGTTGGGGCTTCCTCTCACGGAATCGGTGCAGTGCTTTCGCACAGAATTGCTGATTCAGACAGACCTATTTTTTCACATCCAAAGTGTTTCCAAAGCCCAGTGAAACTATTTATAAATTGAAAAAGAGACTTTGGCTATTGTATATGGTGTCACCAAACTCCACCACTATTTGTACGGCACAAAATTCAACTTAGTAACAGATCACAAGCCTTTGCAGTCCTTGTTTCATCCGACGTCCTTTGTTGATGTCTCAATACCAGTACGAGATTGTGTATAGTCCGACAGTTAAACATGGTAATGCGGACGCACTTTCACGCCTTCCGATTGGCCCTGACACAGACTTTGACGCTTCTGCTGCATCTTGTTTTCACATCGATGCTCAGGGTCTTAAATCGCTTCAGTCTTTCCCGCTGAACTATGAGAAAATTGCATAGGCCACGGAAACTGGTCCAGATTTGAACATGTTGTTCTACTGCATTCGCACATCTTGGCCTCGTTCTTTGAATAGCATAAGAACTCTGTAGTACACCGATACTTTGCACTTCGGCGTAGCCTCGGTCTACAGAAAGGTGTTGTCTTATTCCGAATGACGTACATAATCGCATGTGTTGATCCCTAAAGCTTTGCAAAAAGAAGTGTTACAGTTACTTCACCAACGACACTGGGGGATTGTTCGTACGAAACAGTTAGCGCGTCGACACTGTACTTGGCTCGGTATGGACGCCCAAATAGAACAGATGACGTCACAGTGGCACACATGTGTGGAAAATCAGTCCGCTCCGCCACAAAAATTCTTTGCTTGGCCTAAGTCGCGATCACCATGGCAACGTTTGCACATAGACTTTGCTGGACCTTTTTGGAACACCCGTTTGTCGATTGTGGTTGACTCTTATAGCAAGTTTCCTTCTGCTATGCCAATGAACTCGACAACGTCACATAGCTCAGTTCAGGTGTTGTCATAGATTTTTTGCCTAGAAGACTTACCTGAAGTAATAGTGTCAGACCTCTGTTCACGTCAAATGAATTTGAAACAATGGCATACAGCATCTAAATAGTGCACCGTTCCATCCACAGTGAAACGGCGAAGCGGAACGTTTTGTCAAGACTTTCAAGCAGCAGATGGCAAAACCTCGCTCCGCACACACCAGGGATCAAGCATTGCAGCTGTTCCTCGCCTTGTATCGTCCGCACCCACGAGATGGGCCATCGCCGGCGGAATTGCTTCACGGCCGCCGCCATCGCACACTGCTCCACCTGCTCCACCCTCCTCAGGATCCGACGCCGAAGAAAGCAGCAAGTATCGCTTCGAGCCGCATGATATTGTCTTTTACAGGGTTTTTAGCTCTAGCAGACGGTGGGCCCGCGGCGAGATCATCTGTCTTCTTTCGGGTCCAGATGGCTTACACCACCTCCATTAGAATCAATTTTGTCTCTCTCAGGCACACGATGCTCTTTCAGTCACTCTTCTCCCAGATTCACGGGTCCAGAGGACAGCGCGTCAACAGCAACTGCCAGAGGGTGTCATCACGACACCGCGGGACGACCCCATGGAGACCGAGCCTTCGCCTCCTCCTCCTTCTCTCTTCCTACGCATGGAGCTGGGCCCGCCCACACCGTTACAGTCGCCGCCTTCTTCATCTGGTTCATGGCAGCAGGAGGTTCACGCGTACCCTTCTGGTCGTTTTCCGGCAGACGGTTCCACCAGAGCGCAAGCCGGATGGCGGGGTACGGCCGGAATCTAGACGTCCTTTGCAGCCTCAGCTTCCGGCCCAACGTTGCGCCCACACTTTTGCATCCCCCACCGTCGTCGCACTCCATACACGATCGACGATCCGTCGCTTTGGGGAAGGGAGGGGAGGGAGAGGAATGTTCTGGTCTAACCATAAGCGCCGGAATGAAGACGAAGAACAGAAGACCAGAGAAGGCGGTGAAACGACGTCGGCGAACGGTGAGCTTATTAGGGCCGCACCACGATAGGAGCGGCCTCGGGCCCTCCGATCGGACTCAATATCGCGGACATTAGTTATCAGTGACGTGGCATAGCCAAGAATATTACTGTTTGCATGTCACCCATCATTTGTGGCTACTCCGTGTAAATCTTCAAGTTAAGTATTGTTAATCTGCTTAATAGAAATAAAACTATTAATTTTATTTGCTTGAATTGTTGTATAGCATTCCGAGAACGCAGCATCCTTTAAGGCACCCTATACGAGACGAGTGGGGAAGACCCAACACTCGCCTGACATTGAATTAAAGAAAAACCTGCTTAGTTTGACAACTCTGTCGTTGCGAGACCGTTTGCCTTTAATATTGGTCTGGTATTTGTGAGTGTGCTTACGTCGTTCATCGAAGTCTCAGCAGGTTTACATTTCGTGGCGTGCAGTTACAGCTGTAGCGGTTCTAAAGCTAAGTACTGACTAAGTTGTTTGAACACTGTTATTCGGTTATTAAATTTATTAGTTTTCAACGGTGTCTCGTGCTGTTTCTGGTGAAATAACGGTTTAATAAACTTCTGAAAACTTTCACCCATTGTGTATTATAGAGTTGTTTGTGTATTGTTGTAATTTACTAAATTTAGTACGGTAGTTTCCAGCTGACGTTTCTTATTGTTTGTAGCGAAATATTTCAGTGAAACTTTGGTTCATTGTGTTTAATTTCGTTGATCGTTTCAGTGGTGGCTTGAAGTTTTTGTTTTAGATAAGAAACTGTGTGAAGTTTCTGTGACATTTGTTTCGAAATGCATAATGCAGGCACTGTAAAAAGTCAGGGCACAAACCAGAAGTGTTCAACATGAAGCACATAGGGCAACGTAATAAGAGTCAGGCACAGTAATAAAAATATTAATGATGTTCACGACACATGGGAGCAGATTAATAAAATTTTACAAACTAGAAGCAAAGTGAATGCTGTTTTTTCAGTGAATGAAAAGCCTTTATCTGTGACACTCGGAGTTAACAAAGGGCCACTGAAATTCCAAACTGAAACAGGTTCATTAGTTTCTTCCCTTAATTAGGTCCCCCGAAATTAACTGAATTTCAGAGTTCGCTATTTAACTAAAGCGACCAACAGATTCTGGTCAAAGGTAAATTTATTATCGATGCTGCGTACAAGCAATTTATCAGGTGGGCCAGATTTATACCGGGTGGTTATAATTAAAGTGCAATTCCTCACAGAGGTGCAACGTGGGCTGTGATTATCGTATGACAGCGAAACTTGGTAGATATGGTAATGCGTTAATGCGGAACCGATTTACGCTGAAAGAATTAGTTCGAGTTGTGGCCACAAGATGCAAATCTGTATCTGTGAATTCAATAAATACGTATAGAAATATTTCCAAATGTAATAGATTAGGAACGGGACGTGGGCAGAAAAGATTAAACAAGTGGAAAAGGCATAATGCTGATTTTATTATTAACCGCCGCTTACACAATTTGTTCAGTGTGAGCGCCAGAGACGTCAACGAGATGCTGGATTCGTAAAACGACGTGATCAACAGTTGCTCGCAGCAGTTCCGGCGAAATCTAAGCAACGTGTTTCTGTATAGTGGTCTTCAGATAAGACAGAGACCCAAAGCGTCCCCAGCATAACCCGTCCTTTAGATATGCCCAGAGCCAAAACTCACATGGATTCATATCAGGCGATTTTGCAGGTCATGCATCTGGAGCACCTCTGGAGATAACACGTTCGTGGAAGGTAGTATCAAGCAGATCTTTCACTGTGAGAGTTACATGAGGTGTGCCCACGCAGTTGCGCTCTTCCAAAGCAGGTACCACATGCTGTACAAGGAGTGCTCGATAACGTGCAGCGTCATGATGCACTTGACAGGCCCTCTGGGTGTATCCTATTCAAAGAAGAGCAGACCGAACATAAAGGTGCTTGTGAATCCACACCACATAGTCACACATAGCGTATGCAATGCGTTTTCGTTCACATCACGCGGTCTAGCAGTACCCCTCCCCCCACCCCCAATTCGACAGTTCTGTGTATTCACTGCATCCTGTAGTGTAAAATGTGCCTCGTCACTCCATAGAATATTGCCTGCTCACATGTCATCAATCCGTGCCAAAAACCGAAGAGCAAAATTAATTTAGAGTGTTGCTGCGCCTTCTCCAGAATCACCTTGACCTTTTTGCTGCATGGTGTAACCAATGGCTCCTGACACTCAATCCTTCCAAGACCCAGGCAATCATCGTAGGTCGTACCACTCGCTCCTTCCGCCTCCTGGATTTCTCCCTTACTGTCTGCGCACGTCCTGTTCACCTCACCCCCACCCTCACCTACCTTGGCCTCACCATTGACCGTCACCTCATCTGGATACCTCATCTCCGCTCCATCCAATCCAAAGCCCACAACCGCCTCCGACTCCTCAGACTCCTCTCTGGCCGGACATGGGGGTTGCACCCCTCTACCATCCTCCACACCTACAAATCCTTCATCCGTCCCATCCCCTGTTATGCCAGTCCTGCCTGGATATCTGCCCCCCCCCCCAAATTCTATCAGTCCCTCCAGATCCTTGAGCGTCATGCACTCCGCCTCGCCTTCCGTATCTGCCTCCCGTCCCCCACACGGATTCTCTATGATCTCATTCCTTTCCCCCATCTGCTCCTATTCCTCGAACATATCCGCATCCTCTACACCTCCCGCCGTCTTGAGCCCCTTCACCCCCTGGTTGCTCCTCTCCTCTCCCGTCCCTGCCCCCTGCCACGTCTTCACCGTTGTGTCCCCCCTACCCTTCATCTCTACACCCTCCATCTCCTTTCCCAAGGTGGCTTCCGTCACCTCCCCCTCCCGGATGATGCCCTCTCTCCCTCCATTTATCCTTCCTATCAACTCTGATCCTCCATCCCCCTCCTTTCCTCTGTCCTTTCCCTGGGCTCCCTCTCCCCCCCCCCCCCTTCTGTCCTGTTTTTCCCCCCACTAAACCTCTCCCTACCTCCCTTCTCCCCCCAGTCCTTTTGTATTCCCCTCCTCTGCCTACCCCACTCCCTGTCACGTCTGCCCCCCACCCCTCTTATGGGTCCTCATCCTCCTTCAGCTCCTTTCCCGGCTCCCCCCTTCGCTTTTACTCTCCTTTCCCCCCCTTTTTCGTTTTCCCATCTTCTGTCCAGTTTCCCCCCACCTGCTCTCGACTGTGGTGTCACATTTGCCAACTTTTTCGTGCAGTGTTCCAGTGACTATTCAGTGTTGTTTGTCTTTCTCGTGTTGCGAACAGAAACCGTGCTGTCGCTCGGTGTGAATTTTATTTCCTTTGCGAACAGAATCCAGACTGTCGCCGTGTTTTTTAATTGTCTATTGTTTTCCCTGTCTACTTCGTATGTATTTTTATTAGCGTCATCATCCCTGTGTTGTTGTTTTAAGTTCCACGATTTCTTTTCGCCTTGTTACTCTCTAAGTCTCCGATTTTCTCGCCTGTTGTTTTTATTATTTGTTCTCTTGCTCTTTGTCACAAAATCTGTCGGCTGAAGAGCGGCGTACTAAGCTGCTGCCAGCCCGCCCCCTTCGGGGGGAATTGAAATTCAATAAATGAAAAAAAAAACAGGGAGTACAGCCAGTTCCTCGCTGAGCTTGGACCAGCTCCGACGGACCTCACCGACGATCTTAATGAATAGTCGTCTACACGTTATTTGTTTTCTTTGTGTGTATATAGTGATTGTTCGATAAGTTTAGTTCAGTTTCAATAAACGAAATTATACTGAGTGTTCTACAGTACCGAGTATTCTTCATCTCGTGACACTGTACGATAGCTAGCACTACAAGAGGCATGTGTTGCATAGCCAGTTACAGCAAAAGCACCTCGTCAATAACTTCCACGGGTATAGGACGCCTTCCTCCTCAAAGTGTGTTTTTGAATTTCATTGTTATCTGCTTTAAACTATTTAATGATATCGGGCCCATCCTCAGGCCTTTCAGTCAGCAATATTCTCTCAATGCAGCACTGCAGTTCTCTTCTCTTTAGCCATATTGTTCACTCACGTTATGGTTTGTCAAAAGATAACGTGAATATTATACCGTCATATAAACAGTGTACAGTGCAAGATTTTAACTTTGTGGCCAAAACTGTAACTTTACGCATAGCTGATGACATTTGGAAGTTTTTGTGTGGCCCTGAGTCATGCTCAGATAGCCTAATGCTAAGACAAACGTTCGCGATAAGTGGGAAATCCGAATTCGAGTCCCGATTCGGCCCATATTTTCATTGTCGTCATTCCATTATACAGTTGATGGAAATTCATATTTGCAACTGCAAATTCATTTCACGTATTTCATAACGGCCGCCGCAGCGCCTGTTCCTTCGGACATGCATGCATGTTCGAAGGAATATTGCGTCGTGCTTCTGAACAACACAGGCACTCCAATATTGCATTTTCAAAACGTCCGTATGTAATACAGATTTAATCGATTACTTCTATGATAACGATTCAAGATCTAACAGACCAAGCGAGGCGGTTAAGTGGTTAGCACACTGGACTCGCATTCGTGAGGGCGACGGTTCATCCCGCGTCCGGCTATCCTGATTTAGGTCTTCCGTGATTTCCCTAAATCACTCTAGGCAAATGCCGGGATGGCTCCTTTGAAAGGGCACGGCCGATTTCCTTTCCGTCCTTCCCTAATCCGATGAGACCGATGACCTTGCTGTATGGTCTCCTCCCCCACAACAACCCAACCCCAAGATCAAACAAGCATTTTTCTTATTGAATGTTGCCAAAATTAATAGTTACAGACAATGGCACTTCATTTTCGTCTCACAAGTTCAAACATTTTTGTGAAAGGAATGGGGGTTTCACATTTAGAATGGTGGTTCAAATGGCTCTGAGCACTATGGGACTTAACTGCTGAGGTCATCAGTCTCCTAGAACTTAGAACTACTTAAACCTAGCTATCCTAAGGACGTCACACACATCCATGCCCGAGGCAGGATTCGAACCTGCGACCGTAGCGGTCGCGCGGTTCCGGACTGCAGCACCTAGAACCGCTCGGCCTCACATTTAGAAGCGGCCTTGTTTCATCCTGCAGCCAACTAAATTGCTAAATTGCTAAATGTCTGGCGTGAGGTCAGTCGTTTGACGGCGCGTTTCGGGGCGGGCCCGCCCGCTGCCGGCGCGCCGTAGGGCACGAAGCTCGCACTGGGGCGTATCGCTTTCCAGTCGGGTGTGCCGCGGCCGTCCTCGCAGGGGAAGTGAAGCGTCTCTTATAGCCTCTCCTTCCCAAGTGGCTCTTTCCGCCTTCCCGTGGTGCCAGATGTTAAGCTTGGCGTTCTGCCTTGCGACAAAAGGGAGAGCTGCGACCCAACCCGATGCGAAAGCGAAGGGTGCGTGGCACAGGGGGAGCTGTGTCGAGGGACCGAACACCAGTCCCTTTCTGTTCGCAGGGCACAGACCAGCAGGTGCTCTGCATTTCGGCGACCTCGTTTGTCGGCGTGGGATCACGGCGCGAGTCGGCAAGGGTGCTTCGCCGCGCCCCTGGGTAACCGGGGCGTGTTCTGCCAAACCCAGGTGGTGGTGACATCGCCTGGGCCAGGTTAGATGGGCCCAGACCGCCGAACGACTGGGGGACCGACCCACCACCTGAGTAGGAGTGGGTCCTTGGCCTTCAGGTGGAAGCTCGGGCTAGTAGGCGGCGAAGGGCGAGGGGTGCATCCGCCTCTCCGGAGTGCGGGGTGCACTTGCCGAGGAGCGTCGTGTGAAATCGTCGACGACGGGGCCTTCGACGAGGACCAGTGCGCTGGCAACGGCGCGCTGAACCTGGCAGCTCTGATGTGCCCTTGACCTAGGGGCGAGGTTGGTGGGCGAGCTGCAGAAGTCCCCCCCCATGCCAGAGGAGCCGGTCCGGGGCAAGAGACGGGCTCCCAACTTTTCACTCGTCTAACTAATCATGGCTGACCAGGAGGCGAGTGATCTTTGTGCGATTTCGAGGGCGAGTGTGTCTACTGTCCCTACCTCGCAGGAGGAAGGGGGACACGAAGATGAGAATGTTTATGACAGACATTGTCGAATTAATCAAATATTAGACTCTAGTGTCAAAAACGGCAAAATAAGCCAGGCTGCGGTCCTGGCAATAAAGAACGAGCTCGCTTCCTGGGCTATTGCAAACGCGAAGCTCGAGGGGCGTCTCGAAGAACTAGAGAAAGAAAACGCTAGATTGAGACAGCAACCTGTCAAGACATGGGCCGGAGTGGTGGCGCAAGCCGCTACAAAAGCCCAAACAACGAAGGAAACAATCGCAAAAATCTCTAAAAAACCAGACACGGCAGTCTTTTTAAGACCCCTGCCTGGTCAGACTATTAAAAAGGTACAAGAAATTTTTACAACAACTATTGACCCGGCTAGAGATAAAATAAAAATCAACAAAGTAAAGGCCACAAAAAATGTAGTCGTGGTAGATCTTGCCACAGAGGAGGACAGGGACAAAATATTAAAGAATTCCAAACTGAACAAGGCCATTAAATGTGAACCTCCCAGGAAAAGAAATCCTCTGGTAATACTGTACGACGTACCTGTGGCCCTAACTGAAAGCGACATCTACGAAACCATGTATAATCAAAATTTTGATGACACAGAATGGGAAACATTTAAAAGTGAATTCAAGCTGCGCTTCAAAACGGGACCTCGGGAACGGGATGTTGTCCATCACGTCGCCGAGGTCTCTGGCAAGATGTGGCGAAAACTTACCGCTATGGGGAAAATTTATATAGGATTTCACGCCATCAATGTTAGAGACTACCTAGTAGTCCCTAGATGCCACAACTGTGGCGATCTGGACCACGTCCACAAGCATTGTGAAAGGAAGCCGGCCTGCTCCAGGTGCGGGGCTGAGGACCACACCAGAAAAAACTGCAGTAAAAGCGCAACCTGCATTCCATGTACCAAGAGAGGAAGGAAACCGTGCAACACTACTGGGAGAAACTGCCCAACGTATAGGATGCTAGAACAGAGACTAATCTCTCGAATTGATTATGGCTGAGGCCGTAATTGAACTCAGGAAGCCAAAAAGGAAATCCCCTAGCAAGAGGCTGAGGGACGCTCTGAGGGCAAACAAATACAAAGAATTTATACAAAAAATCACACAACCACGATCTTTGGTGACAATAATGAAAGATGTTTGCATACAGACGGACCCGTGTGAAGAAGACGTTCCCTCTCCTCCTTGCTGGGGACCTGGGTCGAAACAAGAGCATACCCGACCACACTGGCATCCTATGCTTGGGAGTTCACAATCACAACCACACAGTAAAGAAGTAATATCCACCAAACATGTTCAGTACAATGAAATAAGCAGCTCACTTCCATCTTCTGACACACCATCTCGGGGTGTAATGGGAATTGATCCCCAGCGAATTTACCCCAACCTGGAGCACGCATTACAGTTATCAAGACTAGAGGAGCCGGCAATCCTCACAACTGCATTGAGACATGTGGTACGTGTCGGCCACGAGTATGGAAGAGATGTCACCTTTCCAGTAATGGAGGCCGTGGACAGAATTCAGCTCAAGACAATGAATCTCCCCACCGACTTCGGAGCCCTGCGAGATCTAGTTAAAAAGGTCTTCGAAAGAAGAAACGAAAAATTTGACATGGATGATCTATATTGTCAATCAGTGATAACCAATGGCAGAGTAGCCCACGACTGGAGAAAATTGTGGCCAGAATCACACATCCATACATATTACCCACGTGAGCCAACTAAATGTGGGTCAGATAAACACCCATAACAGTAAACTGGTCCTGCAGGAACTCCGGAGGGTGGTGGAAGAGAGGAGTCTAGATGTACTCTGCTTACAGGAACCGTACTCCCAAGCGGGGCGGATCCCATTCATGGCTGCCAACTGGCAAATTATACATTCTAACGTAGAGCCAAAGGCTGCAATTATAATTATCAACAAATCATTTAGAGCTACAGTCCTTGCACAATTCTCTGGCGAACACTGCAATGTCGTGGAACTTCATACACCCGCGGGAGTGATTTACATCTGTAATATATACTTCCAATATGGAAGAGGAATAGAGGAATTTCTAGAAATACTTACACAAGTCGCCACGGCATTGCAGGGATGAAGATTGATTGTGACGGCGGACATAAATGCAAAGTCCCCCCTATGGTTCAGTGGCACGCATGATGATCGGGGGCTAAAAGCCGAGGAAACAATCATGGCATTACAACTGGTGGTTGCCAACCAACAAGGGAACCCCCCCACATATACTGGCGGAGGGGGAGAAGGTACAAATATTGACATCACTCTAATAACACCAAACCTGGCCACAAAGGTCGACAAATGGAAAGTGTGGGACAAAGCAACCACCAGTGATCATAATTTAATAACATTTACCATTGGGGAAAGGGAGTGCCACTGGGACATGGGGTGGGAGCTGCAGCTTAATTACAACAAGGCTAACTGGGACCGTCTCGCGGAGGAGTGCAACATTCCGACATTGCTGGAGGGTGACGGAAACGTGGAAGAATGCGCCGAAGGACTGGTGCAGGCGATCACCACAGCGGTGCGGGCAGCCGTACCAAGCAGGAGGAGAGCCGTAGCGGCCACCCCCACACCATGGTCGGTCGAACTGGGACAGATGCGCCAGGCTGTGAGGAGGGCAAGGAGGTACTACCAGCGGAGTGTCGTCTGGAGGGAAAAACGTAGATGGCTTCAGATCTATCGTGAAAGCAAAGAACAATTCCAACAGGAGTTAAGGGCAGTTAGACTCAGAAGCTGGGAAAGTTATGTAAAAAACCAATTGGCTATAGACCCATGGGGAGTCCCATATAAATTAGTACGAGAAAAGATAAGATCACCAATGGTGCTATCCACCGTCAGGGACGGGGACCGGATGACGGGCACTTGGCAGGAAACTGCTGAGGCCCTCCTCCGGGTTCTGTTGCCTGACGACGTGGAGGAAAATGAGACGGAAGAACAAAAAAGGATAAGGAGAGAAAATCAAAGGGACTATAACAATAACATCAGAGTCTACCCCTTCTCTGAGGAGGAGGTCGCTGCCCAGATCAAGGCCCTCAAAAGAGGGAAAGCTCCTGGCCCGGACGGCATTACTGCGGAAGTGGTGCAATTCCTTGCCCCCCAGCTCGTAGCTCCTCTCACTAAGTTGTATAACGATTGCTTGAAACTCGGGAAATTCCCAGAAATATGGAAAAAAGCCAATGTAATTATCATTAAAAAGAGTCCAGACAAAGATCCCACTGAAATTAAATCTTATAGACCTATCTGCTTGTTGGACGTACTGGGCAAACTTTTTGAGAGGCTACTAGCGAACAGACTGACAGCACACTGCATGCTGTGCGGGATGGGTGACAGACAATTCGGCTTTCGGTCTGGGTGTTCTGCGTCTGACGCAATCGCCCTGGCTGCCGAGGTCTGTGGCTCCACCCCGCACAAGTATGTTGTCGGCATCATGGTAGATATCAGTGGCGCCTTCGACAACCTGTGGTGGCCCTCACTCTTTTCCTGCTTGCGGGAGAAGAACTGTCCAGGGCCGCTATATGGGTGTCTGAGGAGCTATTGTGCAGACAGGGAGGTCTGGCTATCGGCCCCTAGCGGCATAGTCAGGAAGATTGTCACCAAAGGATGTCCTCAGGGCTCTGTCCTGGGACCTCTCTTTTGGCACATCAACATGGAGCCTTTACTTGAAGATCTCAAGAACTGTGACGATGTGCTAGAGGTCATAGCATACGCTGACGACCTCCTCCTGCTGGTCGGCGGCCGAAGCCGCGAGGAATTAGAGCCGAAAGTGGAAAGAGCCCTAACTGTTCTTACATCATGGTGCCACAGAAGCAAAATGACGATAGCACCCAATAAGTCCACATACCTACTTCTCAAAGGCCAATTGGTCAGGAACCCGACGGTTAGAATTAATGGTATACCAGTTCTTCGGCGCCGCGAGGCCCGATACCTGGGTGTAATCATTGATGAGAGGTGGAGCTTTGCATCACATATTGACACCGTATCACAAAAATCATTGGTTCTATTAAACAATCTTATCGGAATTGGTCACAAGCGGTTTCACCTCCCACCAAATTTAATTAAGTTATATCACAACAGCATCCTGACCTCAATAATAGGATACGGATCTGGAGTCTGGGCACACAGACTCACGAGGGTCATGTCTGCCATGGCCGTAAGAAGAGTGCAGCGGAATATGCTTCTACGTTCAGCAGGGGCCTATAGGACAACACCGGGGGGAGCACTGTTAGTGTTAATGGGAATCTGTCCATTAGATATAAAAATACGTGAACAGGCTGCCTGGTACTGGGTACGAAAGGAGAACAGGGACAAAATCAGGGAAATACTTGGGGTTTATGCAGGGGACAAGTACACCATTAAAAAGAGAGGGTTAGAACTATGGCAAGATCAGTGGAATAATGAAGATACAGGTCGTAGAACCTATGAGCTGCTACCGGACATAGAAGAAAGAATAAAACTCACATTTTTTACGCCAACGAGAGGAATGCTGCACTTTCTTACTGGACATGGACCATATCCAACATACCTATGTAGGTTTGGGAAGCAGGCTACACCAGCGTGTGACTGTGGCGCAGTGCAGGGCACCCCAGAACATGTGGTGTATGAGTGCCACCTCTTCGATGATGTAGCCCAAGAGCTAAGACAACAGCTACCAAATAACGACACGTACCACTTGTTAAGGCGTGAAATCACTTTTGACATCCTAAACAAACTTACAGATGAAATATCAAAAAAGATACTTAAGAACTTTTTAAGGGACAACCATCATCACTAAAGACAAAACTCTCACCGACGTTGACTAGTGCACCCTTACTGTACCGCCGGGCAAGGACTGGCCAGCCGCCTCACGGCTGGAATCCGCCTTGCCCTGGACTAGGAGGGAGGGGTGTACATAAATACCGGACTATGACGCACATCGATTTTGACACTTAGCTAAATTAAATTAGAAGTAGAAGATAGGATAACACCTTAGAATACACTGCAGCGACACCAAGTCAAGAGCCAGCCCAGTGCCAGGGGCATGCCCACTGGGATTAGCTCAGTGGGCCTGGCTAACAACTAGTAGGTTTATAGTAGCTCTGGCACAACTTGTAACGCTGCAGGTAGCATGTAGTTTCCCCGTAGATTAATGCTTAGAGCCCTATAGCGGTAAAAAAATTAGAGTAAATAATAGTAATAATAATAATAATAATAATATTACCTGTAGTGTAGAATAACATTGCTGCATCTAATTTGTATCATACTAGGACCCACTAATGTAGTTAGGTAGTGGGTTATCATGTATAATGTAATGTATTGAATAAAGAATTTTTTTTTTTTTTTTTTTTTTTTTAAAAAAAAAATTATTTGTATGGATGTTCAAGTCCCTCATGACCACGTTCGCTCATCAGTACAGTAATGATAATATAGTGCTAATATTTTTCTATTTCAGTACAGAGCGACTCGAAATGATACAATATCTCCCGCTTAATAACTGTATGGGAGACCACACCGAAATCTAATGCCAATTTTAAAGCTATTCGTGCATCCACAGACCGAGCATCAACAATAGTTGAAACAAAAGTTTTTAAAAGTGAATAAGACATTCATTACCATCCATAAATGTGGAAAGAAACCTTGCATACCATGCAGAGCTGTAAAGCAACTTGACAACGTTATTTATAAAGTATAAATTGCTAATGGTGTCACAACGCACCACAGAAATCAACTGAGACAACTACGGCCTTATACACATACAGGCATAATTCCCAGCCTTCTCTCTCTCTCTCTGTCTCTGTCTCTGTCTGTCTCTCTCTCTCTCTCTCTTTCTTTCTTTCTCTCTCTCTCTCTCTCTCTCTCTCTCTCTCTCTCTCCCTCTCTCTCTCCCCTCTCTCCCTCTTTGTCTTTCCCTCTCCCTCTCTCTCTTTTTGTTTCACTGCAGCAAGACCTCTCGGGGATCTGTATTTGCAGCTGGCAGCTGCCTCTGCCTTCATCTCCAGCAGCAGGGGCCAGCTGCAGCCGACAGATGTTTGACAGTACCCAGATGGAGGTGGATGTCATGCCTCCCCACACAGATAAGCCTATGGAACTAGACTTGGCAAATAACTCAACTGACCACATCCTCACCAAGGTTTTGGCGATGGTATTCCCTGGTGCCACAATAAAATTCCAGGGGAAGCAACATTTGGGCACCCACCATGTTTGCCCATCAGTAAATAAGGGAGCATGAAGCTAACGAAGCAAGCTGGCTGATGGGGTTATTGAACATAGTGACAGACTATGGGGTGCACCCATCATTCTGTTAGTACTACACACACTGGCAGATGATGTTCACCGGGCATTTGCCATACCCACAATCTGCCATCGGATAGCCACATTGTGTACCGTGATTCGTCACTCCACACAACGTTTTCCACTTTTGAATCGTCCAATGTTTACGCTCCTTACACCAAGCGAGGCGTCGTTTGGCATTTACCGGCGTGATGTGTGGCTTATGAGCAGCCTCTCGACCATGAAATCCAAGTTTTCTCACCTCCCGCCTAACTATCATAGGATCTCTGGTGTGACATCACGTGTACTGGACTGCTGTGGAAACTGCTCGTTAATATTTTATAAAGTTTTAGTCTTTACTTACCTATATAGCAGCAACTTCTGCCACCAAATGTAACAGCAACACCAAATTTAGCAGGAAGAGGTAGAAGGCACCGTATTAAGACTCGTCCGACCTTTCCAAGTGATTTATTGTTTCCAGCTATAGTGCCCCCATTCCTCTCAATCTGTGTCACTGGGTCCCGCAATGCTGAGGACACCACTTCGCTGTCTGCGAAACGGCTTGGCACAGAATGGCTGCCTCAGCAACCTATGCATGCACTGCTGTGTGTCGGCCTTGTACGGCAGCGGAGTTGTGGTGTCGTCAGGATGCCAGCAGTTGTCTCAGCGCTGCTCAGTGTGAGCCACAGGCGGCCAGCTGAGTGCTTCTCGCTGGCGTGGCTAAGATCGCAGTGACAAGAAGCGCCCACGATCTGGAGCCTGAATCTGCGGCCCTCACCTCGGGATGCCTCCAGCATGTGTTGCAAACTGCCTGTAGTAGCGAGCCAAAGAGTCGGCCTCAGAGGATCGAACCAGAGACCCGCCATGGACTGGAACGCTGGCGCCCTATCTGCTGCTGCGTGTAGCTGGTGGTGTGACGTTCCCCGCCGTCCAGGAGAGATGCCATACTTGAATGAATCTCGTTGGAAACCCGCACCTATTTATACGTGGCTGTGGGCCTCTGTTTTGCCACATGGGCCGCTTTGCGTCATGTACACACAACACGCTAGGTTGGCCAGTGGGCCACTTCTGCCTGTGATTTGCGACGTGCAAAACCGCTACGTATACTCTTTCAGCAATTTGTCGGCCCTGTGGCCTGTATTCTACTTCGCAACTGTTGGTATGCGTAACTCACTGCAATCCGGCCCGCACCTGGCTTTAACTTGTGCTCAGAATATTGCACAAACCTAACTTTCCCTATCCTAAACAGTGGTGCCACTATATTATTCCCCTCTTTGGAAAGACCTGGTCCTTGGGTTGACCTTTAACTAGCTCTTAACTTGTTTGAGTTGGCACCTATTTACTGTTAGAAAAATTAAATGTGGTCTAGTGCCCCTTAAAACCATGTTATGAAACAAAACGCAAAAATTCCTTACTGGGCGACCACTGTTCGATCAATCCCTTACCTACTCATCTCATGCCCTCGGCATCCAATCCACTAGGACTTGGACTACCCTTGGTTCCCTCTGGAAATTAGCTCTCCCCCTGATCAGAAAGAAAACAACACATAACAATGTTAAGGATGCGATGACACTTGGCACAGAGGTGCTCAAAATGATCGTTATTTGCCATTGCCTTTCCCTATACTGAGAGACATGTTGCACAAGCTGTTCAGATGATATGCGCCCCTCTTGCTCTAAAATGAACTGGTTTACGGATCGTAACAGACCTGTCTCCAGAGTTTGATTTAACAAGGTAAGATTCTGCCTTGGCAAAAACTCTAAAGTGGCCTCTGGCCAGTACAGCTGTGGCTGCGTAACATTCAATTGCGTGACTCCTGAAATTGACGCTGGCAGGTGGAAGGTTAGTCCTGGTGTGTTATATTTAGTTCTGTTGATTAAAATTCCGCTTCCTTCGAGCTCTATACGTTTCGCTTCTGCAAATACTCCCCACTCAAAACAACTGGCTACTACTACCAAATTCTCGTAGTGGAGAAGATGCACTGCAACCCGACCTGTTGCAAGCTCAATTTTGGCTCCACGATGTCCCTTGGACAGTCTATTCCTTTCCCCCTAGCTAAAAATAAGTGCACCGTGCACTTGTCCCATATTTGTAGCTTCACAGATTTTCCTCCAACATTCACTATTTTTTATCCAAACTCAACACCTATTGTGTGACTACTTTCATCCTTAAATTTACATTATATGAACTGGTGCAATAAACACGACTTTCCTGACCCAGCACTGTCGATAGCTAAAAATTTAAACAGGAAATCGTACAACTCTGACATCATTCAACACATATTTATTACGGATTTGCTGCAAAATTTACTCGGACGCATTTATTTCTCCAGAACTGCTTTCGATTTCTCCTCCAACAACACTCCACATACGCTACACTTCCCTTTTCAGTGACCTGAGGACAGGGATCACCATCACCCTTCCTCCCTCTTCAAAAAGACTGCTGTCCACAGCAGGCTCTATTCGAAAATACATACAACATATGAAAATACAATGCCTAGTTACTTTACGCAAACCCAATGGTACATGACACGAAAACAAAAAAAAAAAAAAACTACAAATACTCTACTACTTTATGGATCGCAAAGCATATGGTACTTCATGCTGTACTCTATCTTCCTGGTTTTCTCTTTGCTTAGTACCTCTCTTCACTCTCTCTTTCTTCTTCTCTCCTTCCCGTGACACGCCTGGAATCACATCCAGGCAACTCTTAAATGTCCGTAACCGCCCAATGTGTACCATCGTTGTTCTAGTTGGCAGCCGAAGCTTAACATTAACGGGGGTGTGGTTTCAACAATTTGGTATGGCCCTTGATACCTTGTGAGGAACTTCTTCGTTTTCCCTTTTTGCATATAGGGGCTGGACAGCATTACCCATTGCCCCACTCTATACAGCGGTTAACTTTCTTTCCGGTTCACTGCGTCTTCCTGCCTTTCCAAAGCCTTCGTATTCGCCTTTTGTACCCATTCCCAAACTCCCAAATTGTTCTAGCGAACTGACGTACAGATTCACCTGTCCCTCCTTTCTGTAGCTTCAATAAATCAAACGGTGACGGCATTTTTCGCCCGTAAACTACCTCATATGGAGACAAACCGGTGTTTGTATAGACTTTTGCATTGTACGCACACACAATATGCTTCAAATACTGGTCCCACTGACGGTGATTAGAATCCACATAAAAACTCAGCATCTTCCTGATTGTCCTGTGTACCCGTTCTGTCCTTCCGTTGGCCTATGGATGCAACGCACTCGTCCTCAACTTCTTTACGTTCAACAATTTACACAGTTCCTTCATTAAATCCGACATGAAGATGGTCCCTTGGTCAGTAATTATTGTCTCCGGTACACCAAACTTCAAAATCCAGTTGTTTACTAACGCTTGTGCGACCACTGCTGCCTGTTGATTTGGCATAGCCACCATCTTCACATACCTCAAAAAATGGTTTATTATTGTTAGAACGAATCTATTTCCCGATGGTGTTCACCTGAAAGGTCCTAAGACATCGATCCCCAGCATAGAGGTTGTCGCCCGAGGTGGCCAAGCTGTTCTAGGCGCTTCAGTCCGGAACCGCGTGACTGCTACGGTCGCCAGTTCGAATCCTGCCTCGGGTATGGATGTGTGTGATGTCCTTAGGTTAGTTATTTTTAAGTAGTTCTAAGTTCTAGGGGACTGATGACCTCAGATGTTAAGTCCCATAGTGCTCAGAGCCATTTTGAACCAGCACAGAGAATGGACATGTCGCTTCCGGCAACCGTTGTAGCTGTATCTGTTTCCGGCTCAAATCTGCTCTCTGTGCACATGGTATACAATTATTGACATACTGATCCACATCTACTTTTCTACTTCTCCACCAATACCTCTTCCGCCACTCTCCTATTCGTCGCTCTACACCCTCCATGACCAGATAACACGTGATCATGTGCTTCCTTTAAAACCTCATCCCTCAACTTCGCTGCCACCACTACCCTTGGCCCTAACTTCGTTTCCCTGCACAGAAGACAGTCGTACGTATTAAATTGTGGCTGTGTCTGATACAATTTACAATCGTTGTTCTCATTCTGTAATGCTTGCCATACTGCTAGGTCATAACCTATGACTTCTGCTTTTGCCACCTTCCTACTTAGTGCATTCACATTACTGTGCTGCTTCCTAGGCTTGTGAACTCCCCGTAGTCGAATTCACTAAGCCTCACAGCCCAACTAGCGAGTCTAGTGGACGGATTCTTCAACCCCAACAACCACTTCAATGCAGCATGATCTGTCACTGCCCGAAATCTTCTCCCATATAAATAACATTTAAAATATGTGATTCCATAGATTACGCTAAGCATCTCCCTCTCAGTTGTTGAGTAATTCCTCCATACTGCATTCAACTGCCTAGACGCATAGGGTACAGGATGTTCTTTCCCATCAATTTCCTGACTAAGAACGCACCCTAATGCTTGATTCGATGCATCGCATGCTAGTATAAACTCCTTTTCAAAATCTGGAAACACAAGAACAGGACTTGATGTTAATAATTCTTTCAGTTTGTCAAACGCTTTCTGACACTCTTCTGTCCACTCACATTTCACACCCTTCCGAAACAATCGCGTCAACGGCTGTGCTAAATCTGCAAAATCCTTCACGAACTTTCGATAGAAATGGGAAATTCCGATGAAGGACAGCACTTCCTTAACTGTTTTCGGTTCCTGAAAATCCTTTACAACCTGTACCAACCTCGCATCTCTTCGTACTCCGTCCTTACTGATAATATGACCCAAATATTTTACTTCTTCTAATGCAAAATGACACTTCTCCCGGCTCAACGTCAAACGGGCTGCTCTTAACCTCTTAAAGACTTCCCTTAACCGCTGTCTATGTTGCTCCATACTACTTGTAAACACTATAATGTCATCCAAATAGACCAGACACTGCCGTGGTATCAAACCCCTCAAGACACTGTCTAGCAAACTCTGAAACGTTTCTGGAGCGTTTTTCAAACCGAATGGCATTCTAATGTACTGGCAATGGCCTCCTCTGGAACCACCTCTAACTGATGATAACCACTTGTCAAATCCATCGTAGAAAAATAGTGTCACTGTCCTAAGTGATCCAAAGTCTCCGATATGTTTGGAATGGTGTATGCGTCCGTTACTGTCTTATTATTGAGGTATCTGTAGTCACAACAGAACCTGCATTTCTTAGTTCCATCTGTAGATTTTTTTAGGCACAACGACAGTCCCCGCTTCCCAGCAACTATTACTATGCTCTATAATACCGCCCGCAAGCCGCTTATCAATGAAATCCTCCACAATCGGTTGTAAATACCTCGGTATTCTGTATGGTTTAAGGTAACCAGGTACTTCATTGGCTGTTGGTATCCATTGTTGAACTAATGGAGTTGCTGGTAACGATCCTTGTGGAAAAAACAAATTTTTAAATTCCCGCAATAATTCTTTCATCTGCTCTATTTCTCCTCCTTTCAAATGCTTAGTTTTGTCACCCAATGCAGTTCTATCGGCAGTTAGTGGTTGATCGCTTCGCCTCAAATCCGCGTCTACAGCGCTAAAATGATCCACGTTCACGGGAACTACTCGCCCGTCGTTCCCCTCCTGTACGCGTAAAACACTAAGTTTTACACAAAACAACCCAATGGAGCCAACACTTCATTATCCTCCAATGGTTCAATAACACAATATTAGTGGATTTTCATTAATCTCAGTCTTTCTTCCTGTGTTATTGACTCGAGTAGTCTGTTATTCGTGAGTGTGCATACGTCGTTCGTCCAAGCCTTACGCCTCAGTAGTGTGTTTACATTTTGCGGCGTGCAGTTGCAGCTGTAGCGGCTATAAACCTAAGTACTGACAAAGTTATTTTTGCACTGTTATACAGTGTGCTCCCTGCCGCCGTTGGATAAGCAGCTGAGCAGCAAGTCGTATACTCCTAGCTCACTCATTTGTTACATAGTTTAATTCTTAATTTCTTTGCGTGTTTTTGGTACTTGCATTGTTTAATTCATAAATTTCGGACGTATTATAGTATTTGAGAGTTGTAGCATCGCGTTTTAGTACCTGAATAGTGTAAATTCTCGTAGTCTCCTTCCGCCGCCGAGCAGTGTCAGCAGTGCGCAAGTAGCAGCATTACTGCATTTACTAGGCAATCTTGTATTTTAATAACCGTTTAAATTTTGTTGATTTGTTTGCGCTCTCTGTAGATTAGTTCAGACGTTCTTTGCAAAACAGTTTTTAGCATGGATAGGGACTGCAACTGCTGTGTTCGGATGCAGGCTGAGTTGGCATCCCTTCGCTCCCAGCTTCAGGCAGTGTTGGCTTCGGTCACACAGCTTGAGGCTGTTGCCAATGGGCATCACTGTGGGGGTCCGGATGGGGGTTTGTCGCGGACGGCCAGCTCGTCCCACGCATCCCCTGATCGGACTAAGACTGTGGTTGCCCGGGATACTGCCCGCATTGAGGCTGATCTCTCACCTGTGGTAGAGTGGGAGGTCGTCTCAAGGTGTGGCAGGGGGCGAAAGACATTCTGGAGGGCTGAACGGAAAGCATCTCCAGTTTGTCTGACGAACCGGTTTCAGGCTCTGTCTCAGGCTGATACTGATCTTCGGCCTGACGTGGCTGCTTGTCCTGTTCCAGAGGTTGCCCCTCAGTCTGCAAGATCCGGGTAGTCGCAGAGGGTGGGGTTACTGGTAGTTGGGAGCTCCAACGTCAGGCCCCTTAGGGAAATGGCAGCAAGAGAGGGGAAGAAAACCAATGTGCACCCCGTGTGCATACCGGGGGGAGTCATTCCAGATGTGGAAAGGGTCCTTCCAGATGCAATGAAGGGTACAGGGTGCACCCATCTGCAGGTGGTCGCTCATGTCGGCACCAATGATGTGTGACGCTATGGATCGGAGGAAATCCTCTCTGGCTTCCGGCGGCTATCTGATTTGGTGAAGACTGCCAGTCTCGCTAGCGGGATGAAAGCAGAGCTCACCATCTGCAGCATCGTCGACACGACTGACTGCGGACCTTTGGTACAGAGCCGAGTGGAGGGTCTGAATCAGAGGCTGAGACGGTTCTGCGACCGTGTGGGCTGCAGATTCCTCGACTTGCGCCATAGGGTGGTGGGGTTTCGGGTTCCGCTGGATAGGTCAGGAGTCCACTACACGCAACAGGCGGCTGCACGGGTAGCAGGGGTTGTGTGGCGTGGGCTGGGCGGTTTTTTAGGTTAGATGGCCTTGGGCAAGTACAGAAGGGGCAACAGCCTCAACGGGTGCGGGGCAAAGTCAGGACATGCGGGGACCAAGCAGCAATCGGTATTGTAATTGTCAACTGTCGAAGCTGCGTTGGTAAAGTACCAGAACTTCAAGCGCTGATAGAAAGCACCGAAGATGAAATCGTTATAGGCACAGAAAGCTGGCTTAAGCCAGAGATAAATTCTGCCGAAATTTTTACAAAGGTACAGACGGTGTTTAGAAAGGATAGATTGCATGCAACCGGTGGTGGAGTGTTCGTCGCTGTTAGTAGTAGTTTATCCTGTAGTGAAGTAGAAGTGGATAGTTCCTGTGAATTATTATGGGTGGAGGTTACACTCAACAACCGAACTAGGTTAATAATTGGCTCCTTTTACCGACCTCCCGACTCAGCAGCATTAGTGGCAGAACAACTGAGAGAAAATTTGGAATACATTTCACATAAATTTTCTCAGCATGTTATAGTCTTAGGTGGAGATTTCAATTTACCAGATATAGACTGGGACACTCAGATGTTTAGGACGGGTGGTAGGGACAGAGCATCGAGTGACATTGTACTGGGTGCACTATCCGAAAATTACCTCGAGCAATTAAACAGAGAACCGACTCGTGGAGATAACATCTTGGACCTACTGATAACAAACAGACCCGAACTTTTCGACTCTGTATGTACAGAACAGGGAATCAGTGATCATAAGGCCGTTGCAGCATCCCTGAATATGGAGGTTAATAGGAATATAAAAAAAGGGAGGAAGGTTTAACTGTTTAGCAAGAGTAATAGAAGGCAGATTTCAGACTACCTAACAGATCAAAACGAAAATATCTGTTCCGACACTGACAATGTTGAGTGTTTATGGAAAAAGTTCAAGGCAATCGTAAAATGCGTTTTAGACAGGTACGTGCCGAGTAAAACTGTGAGGGACGGGAAAAACCCACCGTGGTACAACAACAAAGTTAGGAAACTACTGCGAAAGCAAAGAGAGCTCCACTCCAAGTTTAAACGCAGCCAAAACCTCTCAGACAAACAGAAGCTAAACGATGTCAAAGTTAGCGTAAGGAGGGCTATGCGTGAAGCGTTCAGTGAATTCGAAAGTAAAATTCTATGTACCGACTTGACAGAAAATCCTAGGAAGTTCTGGTCTTACGTTAAATCAGTAAGTGGCTCGAAACAGCACATCCAGACACTACGGGATGATGATGGCATTGAAACAGAGGATGACACGCGTAAAGCTGAAATACTAAACACCTTTTTCCAAAGCTGTTTCACAGAGGAAGACCGCACTGCAGTTCCTTCTCTAAATCCTCACACAAACGAAAAAATGGCTGACATCGAAATAAGTGTCCAAGGAATAGAAAAGCAACTGGAATCACTCAATAGAGGAAAGTCCACTGGACCTGACGGGATACCAATTCGATTCTACACAGAGTACGCGAAAGAACTTGCCCCCCTTCTAACAGCCGTGTACCGCAACTCTCTAGAGGAACGGAGGGTTCCAAATGATTGGAAAAGAGCACAGATAGTCCCAGTCTTCAAGAAGGGTCGTCGAGCAGATGCGCAAAACTATAGACCTATATCTCTGACGTCGATCTGTTGTAGAATTTTAGAACATGTTTTTTGCTCGAATATCATGTCGTTTTTGGAAACCCAGAATCTACTATGTAGGAATCAACATGGATTCCGGAAACAGCGATCGTGTGAGACTCAACTCGCTTTATTTGTTCATGAGACCCAGAAAATATTAGATACAGGCTCCCAGGTAGATGCTATTTTTCTTGACTTCCGGAAGGCGTTCGATACAGTTCCGCACTGTCGGCTGATGAACAAAGTAAGAGCCTACGGAATATCAGACCAGCTGTGTGGCTGGATTGAAGAGTTTTTAGCAAACAGAACACAGCATGTTGTTATCAATGGAGAGACGTCTACAGACGTTAAAGTAACCTCTGGCGTGCCACAGGGGAGTGTTATGGGACCATTGCTTTTCACAATATATATAAATGACCTAGTAGATAGTGTCGAAAGTTCCATGCGACTTTTCGCGGATGATGCTGTAGTATACAGAGAAGTTGCAGCGTTAGAAAATTGTAGCGAAATGCAGGAAGATCTGCAGCGGATAGGCACTTGGTGCAGGGAGTGGCAACTGACCCTTAACATAGACAAATGTAATGCATTGCGAATACATAGAAAGAAGGATCCTTTATTGTATGATTATATGATAGCGGAACAAACAGTGGTAGCAGTTACTTCTGTAAAATATCTGGGAGTATGCGTGCGGAACGATTTGAAGTGGAATGATCATATAAGGCGGGTTATGGAGCCCCTCAGGAAAATAGCGGGTAGGTCGGGGAAGAATGCCAGTGTGCACTCGGTGTGCTTGCCGGGGGGTCTCGTCCGTAATGTGGAGGAGGCCCTTCCGGCAGCTATTGAACGCACTGGGTGTGACCGGCTGCAGATAGTAGCACATGTCGGAACGAATGACGCCTGCCGCTTGAGTTCTGAGGCCATCCTTGGTTCCTTCCGGCGGCTGGCTGATTTGGTGAAGACAACCAGCATCGCACGCGGAGTGCAAGCTGAGCTTAATATCTGCAGCATAGTGCCCAGAGTCGATCGCGGTCCTCTGGTTTGGAGCCGTGTGGAGGGTCTAAACCAGAGGCTCAGACGACTCTGCGACTATAATGGTTGCAAATTCATCGACCTCCGTTATTGGGTGGAGAACTGTAGGGGGCCCCCCTAGACAGGTCAGGCGTGCACTACACACCGGAAGCAGCTACTAGGGTAGCAGAGTACGTGTGGCGTGCACACGGGGGTTTTTTAGGTTAGAGGGACCCCCCCTTGGGCGATACGATAAAATACCTGACGGCTTACCAGAGAGGACATTATCATCGTTGATAAAGAACGTCCGTCCTCAGAGACCAAAAACAGGAAAAGTTAACGTAATATTGGTAAACTGCAGGAGTATCCAGGGCAAGGTTCCTGAATTAGTATCTCTTATTGAAGGAAATAGTGCGCATATAGTATTAGGAACGGAAAGTTGGTTAAAACCGGAAGTGAACAGTAACGAAATCCTAGACACAGAATGGAATATATACCGCAAGGATAGGATAAACGCCAATGGTGGAGGAGTATTTATAGCAGTAAAGAATTCAATAATATCCAGTGAAGTTATTAGCGAATGCGAATGTGAAATAATCTGGGTTAAGTTAAGTATCAAAGGTGGGTCAGATATGATAGTCGGATGCTTCTATAGACCACCTGCATCAGCAACCGTAGTATTTGAGCGCCTCAGAGAGAACCTGCAGAACGTCGTGTAGAAGTTTCGTGATCATACTATTGTAATAGGGGGAGACTTCAATCTACCAGGTATAGAATGGGATAGTAACACAATCAGAACTGGAGCCAGGGACAGAGACTCTTGTGACATTATCCTGACTGCCTTGTCCGAGAATTACTTCGAGCAGATAGTTAGAGAACCAACTCGTGAAGCTAACGTTTTAGACCTCATAGCAACAAATAGACCGGAACTTTTCGACTCCGTGAATGTAGAAGAGGGTATCAGTGATCATAAGTCAGTGGTTGCATCAATGACTACAAGTGTAATAAGAAATGCCAAGAAAGGAAAGAAAATATATTTGCTTAACAAGAGTGATAGGGCACAAATCGCAGAATATCTGAGTGACCACCATCAAACGTTCATTTCTGAGGAAGAGGATGTGGAACAAAAATGGAAAAAATTCAGAAACATCGTCCAGTACGCCTTAGATAAGTTCGTACCGACTAAGGTCCAAAGCGAGGGGAAAGATCCACCGTGGTATAACAATCATGTACGAAAGGTACTACGGAAACAAAGAAAGCTTCATCATAGGTTTAAGAGTAATCGAATCATAGCTGATAAGGAAAAGCTGAACGAAGCGAAAAAGAGCGTAAAGAGAGCAATGAGAGAAGCATTCAACGAATTCGAACATAAAACATTGGCAAACAATCTAAACAAGAACCCTAAAAAGTTTTGGTCATATGTAAAATCGGTAAGCGGATCTAAATCCCCTATTCAGTCACTCGTTGACCACGATGGCACCGAAACAGAGGACGACCGAAGAAAGGCAGAAATACTGAATTCAGTGTTCCGAAACTGTTTCACTGCGGAAAATCGTAACACGGTCCCTGACTTCAGCCGTCGCACGGACGCCAAAATGGAAAATATTGAAATAAACGATATCGGAATTGAAAAACAACTGCTATCACTTAGTAGCGGAAAAGCATCCGGACCAGACGAGATACCCTTAAGATTCTACAGTGATTATGCTAAAGAACTTGCCCCCTTTCTATCAGCAATTTATCGTAGACCGCTGGAAGAACGTAAAGTACCTAGCGACTGGAAGAAAGCGCAGGTCGTTCCCATTTTCAAGAAGGGTCATAAATCAGATGCGAATAATTATAGGCCTATTTCGCTTACGTCAATCTGTTGTAGAATAATGGAACATGTTTTGTGTTCTCGTATTATGACGTTCTTAGATAATACAAATCTCCTTCATCATAACCAACATGGATTCCGCAAACAGAGATCATATGAAACTCAGCTCGCCCTATTTGCCCAAGAAATTCACAGTGCCGTAGACACTGGCGAGCAGATTGATGCCGTATTCCTGGACTTCAGGAAGGCATTTGATACGGTTCCGCACTTACGTTTAGTGAAAAAAATACGAGCTTACGGAATATCGGACCAGGTTTGTGATTGGATTCAGGATTTCCTAGAAGAAAGAACACAACATGTCATTCTTAACGGTTCAAAATCTGCAGATGTAGAGGTAATTTCGGGAGTACCGCAGGGAAGCGTGATAGGACCTTTATTGTTTACAATATACATAAATGACTTAGTTGACAACATCGGTAGCTCCGTGAGGCTATTTGCAGATGACACGGTTGTCTACAAGAAAGTAGCAACATCAGAAGACTCGTACGTACTCCAGGAGGACCTGCAGAGGATTAATGCATGGTGCGACAGCTGGCAGCTTTCCCTAAACGTAGATAAATGTAATATAATGCGCATACATAGGGGCAGAAATCCATTCCAGTACGATTATGCCATAGGTGGTAAATCATTGGAAGCGGTAACGACCGTAAAATACTTAGGAGTTACTATCCGGAGCGATCTGAAGTGGAATGATCACATAAAACAAATAGTGGGAAAAGCAGGCGCCAGGTTGAGATTCATAGGAAGAATTCTAAGAAAATGTGACTCATCGACGAAAGAAGTAGCTTACAAAACGCTTGTTCGTCCGATTCTTGAGTATTGCTCATCAGTATGGGACCCTTACCAGGTTGGATTAATAGAAGAGATAGACATGATCCAGCGAAAAGCAGCGCGATTCGTCATGGGGACATTTAGTCAGCGCGAGAGCGTTACGGAGATGCTGAACAAGCTTCAGTGGCGGACACTTCAAGAAAGGCGTTACGCAATACGGAGAGGTTTATTATCGAAATTACGAGAGAGCACATTCCGGGAAGAGATGGGCAACATATTACTACCGCCCACATATATCTCGCGTAATGATCACAACGAAAAGATCCGAGAAATTAGAGCAAATACGGAGACTTACAAGCAGTCGTTCTTCCCACGCACAATTCGTGAATGGAACAGGGAAGGGGGATCAGATAGTGGTACAATAAGTACCCTCCGCCACACACCGTAAGGTGGCTCGCGGAGTATAGATGTAGATGTAGATGTAGATAAAATTAATTGTTGGTAAGGCGGGTACCAGGTTGAGATTCATTGGGAGAGTGCTTAGAAAATGTAGTCCATCAACAAAGGAGGTGGCTTACAAAACACTCGTTCGACCTATACTTGAGTATTGCTCATCAGTGTGGGATCCGTACCAGATCGGTCTGACGGAGGAGATAGAGAAGATCCAAAGAAGAGCGGCGCGTTTCGTCACAGGGTTATTTGGTAACCGTGATAGTGTTACGGAGATGTTTAATAAACTCAAGTGGCAGACTCTGCAAGAGAGGCGCTCTGCATCGCGGTGTAGCTTGCTCGCCAGGTTTCGAGAGGGTGCGTTTCTGGATGAGGTATCGAAAATATTTCTTCCCCCTACTAATACCTCCCGAGGAGATCACGAATGTAAAATTAGAGAGATTAGAGCGCGCACGGAGGCTTTCAGACAGTCGTTCTTCCCGCGAACCATACGCGACTGGAACAGGAAAGGGAGGTAATGACAGTGGCACGTAAAGTGCCCTCCGCCACACACCGTTGGGTGGCTTGCGGAGTATAAATGTAGATGTAGATGTAGAAATTTCATTGTTTTCAGTGGTGTTTCGTGCTGTTTCTGGAGAAGTAACGATTTCATAAACTTTTGGAAACGTTCGATCGCTGTGTTTTTTAGAGTTTTCTGCGGTTAGAAGTACCGTTTAGTAAAGCTTTAGTAAGTTTTCAGCGGACGTTTCTTATTGTTCCTAGTGAAAAATATCAATAAAATTTTCATTCTGTGTTTTCACTTCGTTGAGTGTTCCAGTGGCCGCTTGAATTTATTGTTTTAGCAAATAATTTTGTGAAGTTTTGTTGGTATTGGTATTAGTTGTGGTTTAGTAATGTTAGTAGTTGATTTCTTAGTAGAAAGAGAATTTCGAGACCGCTACTGTTAGTTCTATAAATAGTTGTACTGATGTAACTGGACTTAGGTAATGTAGACATATAGTTTTTTTCAGGAACTGTATAATTTTACCATGAGTGAGAAGAGTAGGCTCTGTCGTAGATCTGTGAGTAGTGGGTTACGGTGTGGGATTTGTCCAAAGTAGCGGGATTGCAGTGGGGAAGCCAGTGGACATTCTAGCGAGATCCTCTCCTGCGACTGCAGAATATGCAGTAGAAATAAGTTGATAGAGGAGCAGGAGTGTAAGATCTGTGCCATTCAGGGGCAATTACGACGCGCAAACGAGGAACTAGATGAGTTGAGTAGGTGAAGGGTGGCGGGGACTGGGAACTGGCAGTTGGCAAGAAGGCAGGTAGGTGGAGGATGTATTCAGACAGTTATACTTTGGGTACATGCAATAGATTTGACCAACTGTCAGAGTTGAGTGGAGAGGAGCCTCTTGTAGCTGTAGATTTAGGGAATATGCAGCAGTCCTCAGCAGTTAGGAGGCTTAGGTCAGTTGCAAAGTCTAACAGAAAGAAGAAGGTTCTGCTGCTAGGTAGTTCGCACGGTAGAGGTGTGGGCCAGCAGTTGCAGGAAGTGTTGGGGAGTGAGTACCAGATCACCAGCATTGTGAAGCCTAGTGCAGGGTTGGCTCAGGTGACTGACAGAATAGGAGAGTTACGTAGAAATTTTATGAAGGAGAATAAGGTAGTGATAGCGGGTGGAGCAGGGAACAGTCTTGGTAGGGACGGGGAATATGGTGTAGGTGGGGACCTGATAAAGATAGCTACTCAAACTGGTGGCACTAATGTGCATTTCGTGCCACTGTTTCGGAGTCATGATCGGCGTCATCTTAATGTGGCTGTTAGGCGCGTTAACATGGGGCTGGAGAGGGCGCTGATGACAGACGGCATGGGTCACATTTCAGTGGTGCCAGTTGGGTCCATCAGTACGTCGGGTTTCACTAGGAATGGCCTGCACCTCAATGGATATGGGAAAGGGAGGCTAGCAAAGCTTATAGGTGACAGTGTAGTGGGTGGTGGTGGGATCTCTCATGGAAAAATTCCTGTAGTAGTTGCTGTAAGAGCTGCACACTTTTTTAGATTGAAGTCAGCTGCTTAAAGGAAGTCCCTCTGACTAAGGGCTCACCTTCAGAGGATGTCATGTTTCCAAGAACAGAAGGAATTAGCATATTTCATCAAAATATAAGCGATATTAGAAATAAAGTTAGTGAACTGCTTTTAGATATTGACTCTGAAATTACTGGTATATCGGAGCACCATTTAAATAATTTGACAATTCAGAGGTTTCCTTTACGAGGATACAGATTAGCTGGCTGTTTTTCAAGGAGTGCCTTGCGGGATGGGGGAGTGGCTATGTACATAAAAAACAGTATTCCATTTGAGTCTATAGGCGTATCACGACAGTGCACTGAACAGACATTTGAATGTTGTGCAGAGGCAGTTGAATTTAGAGAAACTAAACTTCTAATCGTTATTGTTTATAGGTCTCCTAACTCCGACTTAGAGCATTTTTTCTCAAGCTAGAGAGGATTCTTTGTTCACTTTGTAGAAAGTGCCAGAAATTAGTTATATGTGGTGCCTTCAATATAAATTTTCTATATGATGGTGCAAGGAAAAGAATGTTGCTAGATCTCCTACATTCATATGATCTGATATAGACCGTGTTTTCTCCAACTACTGTGCCGGGAATAGTAGCACAGTCATAGATAATATTCTTATTCATTCTTCATTAATATATGGGCATTCTGTAAGTAAAAGGGTGAATGGGCTTTCAGATGATGATGCACAAATTTTAACACTAAAAGGCTTTTGTACTCAAAGAAATGTCACATATAATTACAAACCATGCAGCGAAGCTAATCCAATGGCAACAGAGAGATTTTAAACCTTGTCATGGAACAAGAGTGGCAGGACGTTTACAGTGCCGATAACATAGATGATAAATATAATGCTCTCCTTAACACATTTCTGATGCTCTTTCCATTAGAACGTAGAATGGGGTACCAGCAGTAATAGGAAGCTCGGATGGCTGACTAGTGGGATAAGGGTATCATGTAGAACAAAGCGGGAATTATATGAAAATGTTAGAAGTAGTCACAATCAAGTCACAGTAGCCCACTATAAACAGCATTGTAAGGAGATTAAAATCTTATCAGGAAGGCACAGAGTGTGTGGTATGCAAATAGAATAGCTAATTTGCAGGATAAAATTAAAACCATATGGTCAGTTGTGAAGGAAGTGTCTGGTCAGCAGCACAAGGTCGACCATATAAAGTCAGTTCGTAGTAAAAATATTTCTGTTACTGATAAATCAGATATGTGTACAGTATTTAACAATCATTTTCTGAACATTGCTGGTCAATTAAATGAAAATTTAGTTTCTGCAGGGAATCATATAACTTTCCTGACAAATGCCTTTCCGAAACTGATGTCTGAAATAATCCCGTGTGATACAGACAAGGGGAAGATTGAGTCAATAATTAAGTCACTGAAGACTCTCATGGATATGGTGGAGTGCCCAGCAGAATATTACAGCACTGTGTTGCACATGTTAGCCCTGTATTTAGCCATATTTGTAATTCTTCCTTTAGGAATGGTCAGTTTCCTGAACGATTAAGGTACTCAGTAGTAAAGCAGCTTTATAAAAAGGGAGAAAGGGATAATGTAGACAATTTTAGACCGATTTCTATGCCTTCAGTGTTTGTTAAAGTTGTTGAAAAGGGTGTAAGCATAATTGATCATTTTATATCACACGATTTGCTATCAAATGTACAGTTCGGCTTTAGAAGTCGTTTAACAACTGAAAATGCTATATTCTCTTTTCTGTGTGAGGTACTGAGTGGGTTAAACAAAAGGTTTCGAACGCTAGGCGTATTTTTTGATTTAACTAATGTGTTTGATTGTGTTGATCACAACATATTGCTCCAGAAGTTGGACCATTACAGAATACGGGGAGTAGGACACAATTGGTTCACCTCTTACCTTACCAACAGACAGCAAAAGGTCATTATTCACAATGTTGAGAATGGTTGCAATGTGGGGTCTGAGTGGGGTGCAGTCAAGTGGCGGGTGCCACAGCGATCAGTGTTGGCCCCACTCCTGTTCCTTATTTATGTAAATGATATGCCCTCTAGTATTATGGGTTACTCAAAAATGTACCTATTTGCTGATGGCACTAGCTTGGTAGTAAAGGATGTTGTGTGCAGCATTTGCTCGGTTTCAAATAGTGCAGTTCATGACCATTGTCATGGCCTGTAGAAAATAAACTAACGCTAAATTACAGTAAGACTTAGTTTTTACAGTTTTTAACACACAATTCGACAAAACCTGACGTTTTAATTTCACAGAATGGGCATGTGATTAGTGAAACTGAACAGTTTAAATTTCTAAATGTTGAGATAGATAGTAAACTGTTGTGGAAAGCTCATGTTCAGGACCTTGTTCAAGGACTTAATGCTGCCATTTTTACTATTCGAAGTGTATCTGAAGTGAGTGATGGTTCGACACGAAAATTAGTCTACTTTGCTTTCATTCTCTTATGTAATATGATATTGTATTTTGGGGTCACTCTTCCCATTCTAAAAGGATATTTTTGGCTTTGAAACAGGCGGTTCGGGCAATAAATGGTGTAAGTTCACGAACCTCTTGTCGATCACTGTTCACGAGTCTGGGTATTTTGACATTGGCCTCTAAATATATATATTAATTACTGTAATTTCTTTTCAACAATATTAGCTTATTCCCAAGAATAAGTAGTTTTCACTCAGTTAATAGTCGGCAAATATCAAATGTGCATTTGGATCGGACCTCCTTAACTCTTGTGCAGAAAGGTGTGTAGAATATTTCTGCATCAATTTTCAATAAGCTACCACTCGAATTCAAAAATCTTAGTTAGCAGTAATCCACCCGCTTTCAAATAGAAACTGAAGAGTTTCCTCATGGGTCACTCCTTCTATTCCGTAGAGGAGTTCCTTGAAAAATTAAGCTGATTCTTGTTGTACTGTTGACTGCGTTTACTTAAGGTTATGGGTTGAAATTTTTCTGGTTCATATACATTTTTTTATCTGTTATTACTTTTATGTTGTAGTTTCATGTACTGATACGTTCCATGATCTTGGAGATTTGCTCCTCAATTTGATCCTACGGAACTTGATATGTAGATAAAAAATTAGTAAATAATAAACTTGCAGTTGATCCTGATGCAGTTTGGAATTTCTGTGTGCTGTGTGATGGTCTGGATGGATGTCTGGCTATTACGCATTACGACCCTTTTCAACTGTCGGCGGTCTCTGTCAGCCAACAGAGGTGATCCATCTGTACGCTTCTGCTTGATGATGTTGTTTGGTTTGTAGGGCGCTCAGCTGCGCGGTCATCAGCGCCCGTACAAAGTCAAAATTTTTACATAGTCCATTTTTTTTGCACAGCCCAATCTAGCCACTGTCTCGAATGATTGTGATGATGAAATGATGAGGACAACACAAACACCCAGTCCGCGGGCAGGGAAAATCCCCAACCCTGCCAGGAATCAGACCCGAGACTCCGTGATCCAGAGGCAGCAACGCTAGCCACTAGACCACGAACCGCTGACGTACGCTTTTGTGCTGCACGAGTCACTTCACGTTTCCACTTCACTATCGCATCGGAAACAGTGGACCTAGGGATGTTTAGGAGTGTGGAAATCTCTTATACAGACATATGACTCAAGTGACGCCAAATCACCTGACCACGTTCGAAGTCCATGAGCTGCACGGAGCGCCACATCTGCTCTCTCAAGATGTTTAATGACTACTGAGGTCGCTGAGATGGAGCACTTGGAGGTAGGTGGCAGCACAATGCACCTGATATGAAAAACGTATGTTCTTGGGAGTGTCCTGACACTTTTGATCACATAGTGTAGTTAGACAGAGCCTCTCAAGTGGAAATTACACACGTATTTATTGTCGAGGGATATTCTTTCAGGCAATGCAACAGGTACTTTGGACTAATAAAATCAAAATTGAAGAAAATGGAGACAATCATAACTGTGTTACTAAATTTTTCAGCTGTGGTAGGGTGTAGAACTAATCCTTCGTCATTTGAAGTTTGTACGGACAGTATCCTAATAAAGAACTGGGGAATGGTATCAACAAATATTGTCCCCCTAAACCCATGACAAAAGGGAGTGTATTCAAGGTAATATCATACAAGTTGTGGTACTATACTGTGCTCACTAACTTACTTGGGTACATTTACCTCGTTTCGTCTATGGAAAGAGAAATATAGTACTCAACACCTAAGGGGTATTGAACTTGAAACCGTGAATCTCACACCATTAACACCTATGAAAGATGAAGATGTTCGTGGCTTGTTTAAATACAAGGATTGAGAGATATGTATTTGGCTGGCTAGGATGTTTGATGTAGCAAGGCATGAAATGTAAGAAACTGTAATAAATAAATAAATATATTATTCTGTACCACTACATTATTGAATGTAGAGTCTAATATTGTTACTACTGCTTCTAAGGTCTAACATATTACGGCATACTTACTTTTATAAAACTAATTTACGGCTGATTTATGGAAAAAGGACCCATATACAAGTTTACTGTTATTATTATATTTTTAAGACTGTGGCACTTTTAATTTTCAAAATAAAATATTTCTGTTCAGCAAACTCAAATATATCAAAAAGTTGACTAAAATATATATTACATGCAGTTTTTATTAAAATGAACATTCTAAACGTCTTTAGTTGCAAATATCTTAATTTGCCATATCGCCTTATGGGTCCTTCTTCCATAAACGTTCGTAGTTATTATACAAAATATGTGGAGAATTTTGCCGAGATTGCCAAACCTTTGAACCGTTTATTACGGAAAGGAGCAAACTTTGAATGGTCTACAGACTGGCAGACAGTATATGTCACCTTGAAGAAGGGACAGGTGGTCCCACAGGGGAGAGATGCTGTGTCCACTGTCACACGTGGTATGCAGCTATAACCACAGATGACACCACCAACTAGGTAGTTTCCAGGGTGACGCCACACACTTCCAAACAGTTACCGCGTAGGGGTCACACGTAAGAGGAACCTATCGATGCTTTTTTTCCGCTCCATCCATCAGCGCCGAGTGTCAAAGTGTTTTCATTATTAGAGCTAGAACTACAAAATGTCTTGTCTGTCCAGACTAAACAGCTGTTACATTAGTTATCCAACATTCATTGGGTTCAGTGAGACCAGTTTTGAAAATTTTGCCCACTGCGCCACTACTGTTCATAAAACTAAAGTGAAGTACTTACATTGGTCATACTTTTTTACTAATGATTGCTATTTGTTATTTGTGGTGTTGCCAACGTTATTTGTGTTTTACTTTACTATAAGCCTGCGATGAGTCTGGCCACAAACAAGCAGGCACACCACATAAATGCAGCGACTACTTTCCTGTGGTAGAGGGTTCGGTTTCTGCTACTTTTTACGTTGGGCACCAAACTTATTTGGTGAATACAACAAGGGCTATCAAAGTATGTGCCAGTGATGTACAGAGACAGTGTTCAAACTACCGTACGATGAATATTGTTTTAGGGATGTTGCTCACCTGCCGGCCGTGTGGCCGAGGGGTTCTAGGCGCTTCAGTCCGGAACCGCGCTGCTGCTACGGTCGCAGGTTCGAGTCCTGCCTCGGGCGTGGATGTGTGTGATGTTCTTAGATTAGTTAGGTTTAAGTAGTTCTAAGTCTAGGGGACTGATGACCTCAGATGTTAAGTCCCATAGTGCTCAGAGCCATTTGAACCATTTTGTTGCTCACCTCCTATTGGTTTCTTTTTGTGGGGAAGATGAAGCATTTGGTGTACGAGACAACTATAGACTCTCCAGAAGAGATGGTTGCCCTTTTGGCTGAAGCTGCAGCCGTTTTTCACGAAACAATTGGTCATTACTACGCTGGTGCTTTTGTACTTAAACGTAAACTGACAACATTTTCAGCAACATCTTTATTACATTAGCGTCAAAACCTTCATTAATTCCAAGGGTGGAAACGATGCACTTGTGACATTTTTGTCACAAATAAAGAGTTTCTTTTTATGTCCTCTAAGCACTCTAAAATTTTGTATACGTACCTTTTTTACACCCTGTATGCCTGAGGCTTACTTACCATTTCTTCCTTGTGTAATAAGAAAATTCTTAAATTTTTCTAGTCTTCCAAAATAGAATCCCAACATGTTAAGTTCAAGGTACCGCTTTCAATGGCTGAAGTTGACTGTCCACACAATCGATATTTTGAAAAATTTTGACCTAAGGTATGTATTTATAAACTTGAGTTTTGAAAAACTCATTTCATGTTAGCTGCAGATATGGACAAAGTCAGGATGAATCGTAGGCTTACAAAAATATTGGAAAAATGACAATAAAATTGTTTGTGGTAATATGAGTTTTGGGGAGAACTTACAGCAGGAAGAACTTGCGTAAAGATAAAAACTTGACTGTTGGAGTTAGACATAGGCAACCTCTGGTGACCTGTCGGCCTGCTTCACATATTTACTAGTGGGCCACCTCGTGACGCGGCATAACTGCAGCTCACTTGGCGCAAGAAGTCAAAACCATAGCGCCCTTGTTTAAAGGGTAACGCACCGATATGAATGACACACCTTTCCACCCACGCCACGCCAACGAACTGTGACTCAAAAGAAGCGTTTTTGAGAGTAAAATCGTTTTATGTTCAAGCTGTATTCAGATGTTTACAGCTATTTACGCGTCACGAACATTGTTTCTTTACTTATGATGTTTTACGATAGCTGTTTAAAAACTTCCGTTGTAAAATTTAGCAGCACCTCGCTCTCTCTCTCTCCCACAAATTTCTTTTACGAGCCGGAATGAAACCAATCGCGGACCGGGTCAAGCCCGTGCCCACCGATTGCCCAACCATGATTTAGATTCTTTCGACTAACGTCACATTCATCACCATAACCTAACGCAGTCTTAAGAGTAATATACAGGGCTTTAGTTTAACACCATCCAACGTCTGCAGATCATGAATATCATATATACCCCTAAAGCTGAAGCTCTTGCTATGACTGTCTGTAAGCTCAAAGCTATCTTTTAGTGAGCAGAGAAATTAAACTTAAAGGAAAATTCTTCTTGTCCCTCATCAGTTGGTTCTACATCTACATCTAAATGTACATCTGCATACATACTCCGCAATCCACCATACGGTGCGTGGCGGAGGGTACCTCGTACCACAACTAGCATCTTCTCTCCCTGTTCCACTCCCAAACAGAACGAGGGAAAAATGACTGCCTATATGCCTCTGTACGAGCCCTAATCTCTCTTATTTTATCTTTGTGGTCTTTCCGCAAAATGTAAGCTGGCGGCAGTAAAATTGTACTGCAGTCAGCCTCAAATACTGGTTCTGTAAATTTCCTCAGTAGCGATTCACGAAAAGAACGTCTCCTTTCCTCTAGAGACTCCCACCCGAGTTCCTGAAGCATTTCGGTAACACTCGCGTGATGATCAAACCTACCAGTAACTAATCTAGCAGCCCGCCTCTGAATTGCTTCTATGTCCTGCCTCAATCCGACCTGATAGGGATCCCAATCGCTCGATCAGTACTCAAGAATATGTCGTATTAGTGTTTAATAAGCGGTCTCCTTTACAGATGAACCACATCTTCCCAAAATTCTACCAATGAACCGAAGACGACTATCCGCCTTCCCCACAACCGCCATTACATGCTTGTGCCACTTCATATCGCTCTGCAGTGCTATGCCCAAATATTTAATCGACGTGACTGTGTCAAGCGCTACACTACTAATGGAGTATTCAAACATTACAGGATTCTTTTTCCTATTCATCTGCATTAATTTACATTTATCTATATTTAGAGGTAGCTGCCATTCTTTACACCAATCACAAATCCTGTCCAAGTCATCTTGTATCCTCCTACAGTCACTCAACGACGACACCTTCCCGTACACCACAGCATCATCAGCAAACAGCCGCACATTGCTACCCACCCTATCCAAAAGATCATTTATGTAGATAGAAAACAACAGCGGACCTACCACACTTCCCTGGGGCACTCCAGATGATACCCTCACCTCCGATGAACACTCACCATCGAGGACAACGCACTGGGTTCCATTACTTAAGAAGTCTTCGAGCCACTCACATACTTGGGAACCAATCCCATATGCTCGTACCATAGTTAGGAGTCTGCAGTGGGGCACCGAGTGAAACGCTTTCCGGAAGTCAAGGAATATGGCATCCGTCTGATACCCTTCATCCATGGTTCGCAAGATATCATGTGAAAAAAGGGCGAGTTGCGTTTCGCAGGAGCGATGCTTTCTAACAACTTCTCTGTCTCTAGGAAATTCATTATATTCGAACTGAGAATATGTTCGAGAATCCTGCAACAAACCGATGTTAAGGATATTGGTCTATAACTTTGAGGATCCGTCCTTCTACCCTTCTTATATACTGGCGTCACCTGCGCTTTTTTCGAGTCGCTCGGGACTTTACCTTAGGCAAGGTTCATCGTTAAACTCATAGGTAAATTGCTTTTTCACTCGCCTGGGACGAATTTTAATTCCTTTTGAAAGTTTGAGTTGGATGCAAGTTATTCAGAAAAGACTTTTGCCTCAGTTGTCACACTATTAAAGAACTTTTCTGAGCTCATCTCCTTCAGAAAAGCTGTCAACTCTTTCAACTATAACGATAACACTATGTAGGTTCACTGCAATTCATCGTTACGCTCCGTTGATCTGGTAGGTTCTAAACATAACAGACCACTGTACAGCAAATGTATCAGAATTTTTGTAGTTTTATTGAAATGGCAGCAGCACTGCTTCGTCCAAAAGCATCTATTTTAGGATCTTCGCAAACTTCATAATCAGCGTCATAAACTGATTCAATGTAGTATCTAAGAGGCTGCAAGGCATCTATTCGACTTCCCTACGGGAACCCGTGCGAGGATTTACTGTCAGATTAGCTACAAGCTTCTTCAAAATACCCCGTAGATAGGCAGATAAAAAAATCAAATGTGTGTGAAATCTTATGGGACTTAACGGCTAAGGTCATCAGTCCCGAAGCTTACACACTACTTAACCTAAATTATCCTAAGGACAAACCCCATGCCCGAGGGAGGACTCGAACCTCCGCCGGGACCAGCCGCGCAGTCTATGACTGCAGTGCCTGAGACCGCTCGGCTAATCCCGCGCGGCTAGGCAGATTGAAAGAGAACTGAAAACTTCTTGAAGTGTACGTAAAAAATTGACATCAACAGGATATGATAGCGCTGCATCGTTCACGATATTGTGTAAAAAATAAACCGCATATAAAACAGAAAATGGTCAAGGGTTAAGACCTTTAATCCATTTTTGAAAACCGATAATCTTACATTTCATATTTGAATGGTTATCATATCCATGGCTTCGCATATTTGTCACAGACATCTGACATCTTACCAACTCCTTTAAGAGAGCACCGGTTACATATTTACTAGTAGCGCCTGAATTTATTCACCAGTTGTATCAGTAACTGGGATAAAGACAAGGAAATAGTCTTTCATAGTTATTTCTTCACCATTCTCTGCGTGACCAAAACAAATGACCAACATTTTTTTCTGTGTGAATCACGTCAGAAGAAAAGTTTAAGGCACACTGCCTGACAAAAAAAGTGAAGGGCATAAAAGACATGGTCCGATTTATTTTAGCTTCGCATACATACATAGCATCAGCGAGTATATGTAATCAAATTTTGGGAATACATTTCTCTGAGTAACATATGAAGATTTTGACATAGCAAGAACACAAGTTACGTAACCGCGACATAAGTCATTACAAATGTGAAATGCTGGTATACGATGTAGCCTCCAGGATTTTGAATGCAAGCAAGCAGATGTGCGTGTATTGTGTTGGACACGAGCCAAATGTCAGTTTGTGGGATGGAGTTCCATGCCTATTGCAGTTGGTCGGTCAATACAGGGACGATTAATGCAGTTGTGGATGACGCTAAAGTTGTCGTCCCATGATGTCCCATGTGTGCTTGATTGGAGAAAGTTTTAGTGATCAAGCAGGCCAAAGCAACATATCGACACCCTGTAGAGTACAATGAGTTACAACAGCGATATGTGGGCGAGCTTTATCCTCTTGGTAAACACCCCATGGAATCAGAATGAGATTTTCACTCTGCAGCGGAGTGTGCGCTGATATGAAACTTCCTGGCAGATTAAAACTGTGTGCCCGACCGAGACTCGAACTCGGGACCTTTGCCTTTCGCGGGCAAGTGCTCTACCAACTGAGCTACCGAAGTATGACTCACGCCCGGTACTCACAGCTGTACTTCTGCCTGTATCTCGTCTCCTACCTTCCAAACTTTACAGAAGCTCTCCTGCGAACCTTGCGGAACTAGCACTCCTGAAAGAAAGGATATTGCGGAGACATGGCTTAGCCACAGCCTTGGGGGATGTTTCCAGAATGAGATTTTCACTCTGCAGCGGAGTGTGCGCTGATATGAAACTTCCTGGCAGATTAAAACTGTGTGCCCGACCGAGACTCGAACTCGGGACCTTTACCTTTCGCAGGCAAGTGCTCTACCAACTGAGCTACCGAAGTACAGAAGTAAAGCTGTGAGTACCGGGCGTGAGTCGTGCTTCGGTAGCTCAATTGGTAGAGCACTTGCCCGCGAAAGGCAAAGGTCCCGAGTTCGAGTCTCGGTCGGGCACACAGTTTTAATCTGCCAGGAAGTTTCGACCCCATGGAATGTTGTTCATGAATACTTTGAATCACCAGACTGACGTTCAGTTTTCCAGTCGGGTAGCTCAGGCTAGTCACGAGAGTGCTTCTGCTGTCATACGAAATCGCACCCCAGACCGTAACTCCAGTGTAGATCCAGTGTGTCTGACATGCAGGCACACGTTGAGTGCAGGTCCTCAGCCGGCCTCCGTTGAACCAACACACGGCCATCATTGGCACCGAGGCAGAACCACCTTTCATCGGAAAACACAACAGACCTCCGCCCTGCTCTCCAATGAGCTCTCGCTTTGCGGCAATGAAGTCGCAAATTGTAGTGGTTTGGAGTCGGTGGAATGCAATCTACAGGTAGTCTGGCTCGGAGCTTTCCTTGAGCGAACTGATTTGTAACTGTTCGATGTGTCACTGTGGTGTCAACTGTTGCTGAATTGCTGCTGCATATATTGTACGATACGCCAGAGCCGACCGTTGTGGCCGCACGGATCTAGGCGCTTCAGTCCGGAACCACGCGGCTGCTATGGTCGCAGGTTCCAATTCTGCCTCGGGCATGGATGTGTGTGATGTCCTTAGGTTAGTTAGGTTTAAGTAGTTCTATGTCTAGGGGACTGATGACCTCAGATATTAGGTCCCATAGTGCTTACAGTCATTTGAACCATTTTTGAACGATTTGATACGTCATAGCCATACGCCTCTCGGTAGTGGCACGTGACCGTCAAGAGCGCGGTCTTAAGCAAACAAGATTTTCATCCTCATTGTGGGGCTACTAGTGTCACTATAATGCGTCTGGCGGGAAATCTGAATAGACATCATCTTTGAGATGTAGAAACACACCTATCAACCTTCGTTTACGTCACAGAACTGCTTCTGGTTGTTGCAATTTTTTTCCGTCAGTGCACATGACTAGAGTTGCAATTATGTGTGACAGGTACAACGGACATCAGAGTGCATCAGTGTTGTTCTTGTTTAGCGTTGATGTCAGACCTAGTTGGGTAGACCATATATACAGTGAGAGAGTAGCGTCAGGAGTTGGGCAGTCACTGCGGACACAGAGATGCTGCGTGCTCTAGTGGGACAGCCCTGTTACCACCTGACGAAGTATGAAATTTGCCTCATTGTAGGTCTCTGTTTGGCTCGCTGGGCGAATAGGGCTATATCCAAATTTGTGGGGCATTCGGGTGTAAAATTGGCCCAATGCTGGACTGCAAGAGAACATGACGGAAGGCATACCTGTTGTCAAGTTTCCGGTCGATCACGTCTGATCACCACAAGGGAGGTCGCCGTGTTGTGCACCAGAAACATCGTAACCCCTTCACATCTGCGCCTGCCATCCGAGAACAGGTAATGAACTTCCTGCAACATTCTGTGTCATTAAGCACCAATGACGGGAAACTAGCAGCAACCTACTAGGAAATTACTGTCCTACGCATCGGTTGGCGTTAACACCACAACACAAACGGCTGTGAATGAAGTTGTACCGTGACCGCGAAGCAGTGACTGCTAATGAATCGCGTCGCATTGTTTTCAACGATGAATAGCGGTTTTGCACTACCCCGGATGAACATCGTGGCGAGTATGGCGACGACCTGGGGAAAGGTCCCATTCTTACACGTATTGGAGAGGCACATCGATGTTATTCCTGGCGTCATGGGATGTGGACGTATAGGTTGTGACTTCAGGTCACGACTGGTAGTGACTCAAGGAACTCTGGTAGCACAACTATACAAGAACTTCTTGCATCCTCAGGAGTTACAACTCATGCGACACTGTCGCGGTGCTATTTTGCAACAGGCCAATGCTCGCCCACTCGCGACACGTCTCTCTATGAAGTACCTGCGTCATGCCGAAGTACTCCGGTCGTCAGCAACATCCATAGATGTGTGCCTCCAATAGATCATGAGTGAAATCAGCTCAGTAGCCAACCATGCCCCGCAAACAGTATATAGGTTGTCAAAGACGAGCTACAGCAGCTGTGGACCAACTTGCCTCGGGAGAGGATACAACGGCTTTCCATGAGAATCAGTGCATGCCTCCAGGCCAGACGGGATGCGACATCATAACGACAAGAGGGTTCGTGGTGCAAAGACCTTTCTAAACTTGAATCTAATTTGTAATACACTACTGGCCATTAAAATTGCTACACCAAGAAGAAATGCAGATTATAAAAGGCTATTCATTGGACAAATATATTATACTACAACTGACATGCGATTACATTTTCACGCAATTTGGGTGCATAGATCCTGAGAAATCAGTACCCAGAACAACCACATCTGGCCGTAATAACGGCCTTGATACGCCTGGGCATTGAGTCAAACAGAGCTTGGATGGCGTGTACAGGTACAGCTGCCCATGCAGCTTCAACACGATACCACAGTTCATCAAGAGTGGTGACTGGCGTATTGTGACGAGCCAGTTGCTCGGCCACCAAATTACCAGACGTTTTCAATTGGTGAGAGATCTGGAGAATGTGCTGGCCAGGGCAGCAGTCGAGCATTTTCTGTATCCAGAAAGGCCCGTACAGGACCTGCAACATGAGGTCGTGCATTATCCTGCTGAAATGTAGGGTTTCGCAGGGATCGAATGAAGGGTAGAGCAACGGGTCTTAACACATCTGAAATGTAGCGTCCACTGTTCAAAGTGCCGTCAATGCTAACAAGAGCTGACCGAGACGTGTAACCAATGGCACCCCATACCATCACGCCGGGTGATACACCAGTATGGCGATGACGAATACACGCTTCAATGTGCGTTCACCGCGATGTCGCCAAACGCGGATGAGGCCATTATGATGCTGTAAACAGAACCTGGATTCATTCGAAAAATTAAGTTTTGCCATTCGAGCACCCAGGTTCGTCGTTGAGTACATCATCGCAGGCGCTCCTGTCTGTGATGCAGCGTCTGGGTAACCGCAGCCATGGTCTTCGAGCTGATAGTCCATGCTGCTGCAAACGTCGTCGAACTGTTCGTGCAGATGGTTGTTGTCTTGCAAACGTACCCATCTGTTGACTCAGGGATCGAGACGTGGCTGCACGATCCGTTACAGCCATGCGGATAAGATGCCTTTCATCTCGATTGGAAGTGGTGCGAGGCCGTTGGGATTCAGCACGGCGTTCCGTATTACCCTCCTGACCCCACCAATTCCATATTCTGCTAACAGTCATTGGATCTCGACCAACGCGAGCAGAAATGTCGCAATCGCGATAGGCTACAATCCGACCTTTATCAAAGTCGGAAACGTGATGGTACGCATTTCCCCTCCTTTCACGGGGCATCACAACAACGTTTCACCAGGCAACGCCGTTCAACTGCTGTTTGTTTATGAGAAATCGGTTGGAAACGTTCCTCATGTCAGCACGTTGTAGGTGTCACCACCGGCGCCAACCTTGTGTGTATGCTCTGAAAAGCTAATCATTTGCATATCACAGCATCTTCTTCCTGTCGATTTAAATTTCGCGTCTGTAGCACTTCATCTTCGTGGTGTAGCAATTTTAATGGCCAGTAGTGTAGCTGAAATAACATCACATAACCTCTCAACCGGTGAAATTTTAATGTAGTTTCCTCCTCTCCTTCTTGATGCTTCACTTTTTTTTCAGGTAGTGAAACTGAACAGTATGTTGGTTTTTTAAGTGCAATTGCAGGGCCATCTTACATGAGGATAACAGAGTCATTAATCCATTTTGAATTACTTTACTGAGACAGTGATACGTCGTTTAATGAGAACTTATTCTTTCAAAACAATGTTTCGATACAACATCAAATGTGGCGATGTGCTCTTTGAATTGCAAGAAATTCCCTTCATATTCTTTCGATGGATATTGTTTCGCGAAACGCCAACCTCTCTGTCCCCAGGAACTGTGTTACTCAAAGTAACCTTTTTAATACCTTATGCTAATGTTCAGATTCACCCTGATTATCTGATTTTCGTCATCAAGCATTTTCCGTAGACGCAAACGTAAGCGTAATTCTCGCCATGATTGGTACGGATTTCCAAAGTTTGGAAATTTTTCGCATTGAGCAAGGAATTCGGACTCATTTTGCCAGAGTGAAAACCATGATAATTTCAGCACTGAACAGTTTTCATCAAAAAATAAATCTGGAAGTCTTTGAAAGAGAATAAATGAGCCACTCTCTGCGGATTTCTTCGCCGTTAAACAGTTTTTTGCAGTTTGCTGGAGTAAAGCTTCTACATCAGTTACTTGAAAAGCGCCTCTTTATGCGAAAGTCTGTCATATGTCATCAGTTATTTCATGTGAATGTTGTCCACAGTCAGACGATAGGTTACCGATACGTTAAGCATTGGTGCAGACTCAAGCAATGGTTAAAATTAATAAATTACTCTTTCTTCTTTTCCCTGGAATAGAAAATGCAATTTTTTAAAAGTTAAATAAACCGTTAAACAGCTCAAGTCCCGATCAATGAGATGAAAACTTGACATGGTACACACACCTTAAAAGTGTGAGAAGAAAAAAGTCAAGAAATCACTATTTGTTTATTCTTCTGCAGAGCGGCACAGATCTACGCTATTGTATGTAATGGAATAGGAATAGATGTCTGAACACCTGTGCCTTTTTACTCAATGCGACTGCAAATTGTTTCCAGCCCATCATTTAAACTTTGTTTGTACTTCCACAGATTGTTAATATTCTGTTAACCATAAATATTTGCATGTCACATTTTCTTGAGCATTTTTTCTTATGTACAATAATCTCTAAAGTTTAGACGTGCTCATGTAGCGTAACGCGCAGCCAGCTAGCTAGCTATACAAGAAATTACCCAGACTCGGATCAAATTCGTGTTGAGCATTAACGGCCGCGGGCCTGCGTGTGGTTTTAGGCGATTTCCCATTCTCATTTAGACAAATGCTGGCGTAGTTCCCAAATTCCGTCTCGGGAAACGCAAACAATTAAAATACGATAACACACTGAACAAAGATTATACGATTCACATACGGATGCCGCTCACGACTTCCATTGCTTAGGTTGCCTTGAAAATTGTGACACCAGGAAGTGCATTTGTCCACAAAGTTAAATAATAAAAATATAATTTACCAAATGCTGAAATAGTGGACTATGTACTACATACACGATAGTATGCTCTCAGTGACAGACAGTAGCAAGGTGCCACGTCTACCAATCCAATTTCTTTCCCATCAACACTGGTCCCCGACACAGCCACACTTACAAATTCAGCATTTCTCAGACATTGTTTATGGGAATGTATTTGAAATAAAAGCTCACTGAGCAACTGCAGTTACGGTGATCGAAAAGAATTGTAACACCGGAAAAGAATTAATGTAGAGTAATGACATTTTGGGAATACATCTTGTAGGGAAGCAGCCTACTCACGCCGTAGTAAATTCACATCAGTCTTTCCACTGTGTGCCAGCCAGTCCGCTGTAACTAGCTCTGACGTCATAAATGTTGCGCAATACTTAAAAAATCAAGCAAATAACCTGAAACGGTTCTAGCATGTCAGGAGTAATACTAAATTAATATGTGTTGAATATCAGTTCGATAACTTTAACCATTTTCGAAATTTGGACGTTTTTCTGTAAAAATCATTGGCGCAATAGAAAAGAGCTAGAGACTTAAAAATTTATATTTAGATTCCTTTTTCATAATTATTTAATAGAAACAGTCTTCTGGATCTCACAAATTAAGATTTTAGTTGAAATTCATGATTTTCTGGTTTTTGTCTTAAAAATTAAGGAAGCAAGATAGATTAAGTACGCTAATAAATAAGGATATGATGTTTATATTTAAGTAGAATGGAGATCCGCTATAACCATAAAGATGTGAGAAGTTTCATATGAATAACTATAAAACTATAGCGATAGCGAATCTCCAAAGGGCAGGTTCAGAGCTCGTCTACTGCATGTAGTGTAATTAAATAATTAAATTAATTCTCTCGCCCAAAATAATTGACTTAGCCACGTCAGATTTTTATTATGATTACTTACCTGTGTGTTGAATGCACATTTAAATTGAGAGTTTCATCGGCCATCAGCAAAAGAAGCTATGATTTATTCGGTAACTTAAAGTGGTGCATTACTAGCCCAGCGGCTAGTTGGGAGAGCCGATTTGATCAGGCGTTCCGTAAGCCGTCCGCACCGCGGCTTTATACATAAGAACGCTGCGCGAGAGAAGAAGGCCCCAGTTTTCTCCAGACGCTGAACAGCACACCATCTGTGTCGGGAGTCGCGTCGCGTCGGTATCATTGCTATAAACAGCCTCGGATGCCGTATTAAGTTACTCGGGATACGCGTAACCATGAAATCATTTTCGAGTGAAGTGTTAATTCTGGGTTGACTTTAATTATCTATCGTCAGTTGCGTATGTCGTATTTTCACGTGCCGTCGCGGGACAGACATTCTACCATTATTTAGAGTGGCGTTTGATGAACATTATCATCAAATAAATTATGCCGAGCATTCATTTAAATATTTAATTTGGACAGTTATAGTTGCATCAGCGCATTAGACTCTGAACTGCTCAGTTAGTCAGATTGTGTGGATTCTTTTTTTTTTTTCATCTGTGGCTTTTAGAATATAGTGAACTATTTTTAATCAAAATCGTTTTTTGATTATGAATCCCAGACAATCTCCTAATTTCTCAGAGCTATAAGTTGTAGCTATAAGTGTATTTCTCAGATGAAGTGGGCACTAGGAATTCTAATTACAGGCTTCACGTTTTGCTAATCACTTTCTGGTTGCCAATATTGTAGTTAGAGAGCCAGTGTTGAGAACGGCAAAACAACAGCATAAATAATAGGACTGGTTTCTACATTACAATTCTACATTATTAAATAACAGAAAAATATCTACTCGCCACCCCACAATTGGTGCATCGGCCGGGAAGTGTTTCTATATTACAATTCGACAAACCAAACATTTTAAAAAACAAATAATTCCTAACAGCCGCCCCACATATGGTGCATCGGCCGGGAAGTGTTTCTACATTACAATTCGACAAACCAAACATTTTAAAAAACAAATAATTTCTAACAGCCGCCCCGCAATCTGTCTAGGTAATATTTTTAAGTGAGTAACACTGCAAGGCGCAGGTTAATGTAAGCGCGAGATAAGCCATTGCAGATGCGAGATGTTGGTACATCAATAACCAGTGTAGCTGCCAAACTGTTGAATGCAGGCATGTAAACGTGCAAGTGTTGTGTTGTAGATGTGCTGGATGTCAGTTCGTGGGATGGACTTCCACGCCTGTTGCTCTTGGTCGGTCAATACAAGGCCGCTTAATGCAGTTTGTTGAAGACGCTGAAGTTGTCCGATGATATTCCGTATGTGCACGATTGGAGACAGTCCTGGGGATCGAGCAGGCCAAGGCAACATGTCGATGCTCTGTATAACACGTTGAGTTACAACAGCGATATGTGAGCGAGCACAATCCTCTTGGGATACACCTTCTGGAATGCTGTTCATGAATCACAGCGCAACACGTCGAATCACCAGACTGACGTAGAGTTTTGCAGTCAGAGTGCGTGGGCTAATTACGAGAGTACTGCTGTCATACGTAACTGCAGATGTAGATCCAGTGTGCGTAGCATTTAGGCACGTTGGGTGCAGGTCCTCAGCTGGCCTCCCTTTAACCAACACACGGCCATCACTCGCACCGAGACAGAACCAGCTTTCATCAGAAAACACAACAGACCTCCGCCCTGTCCTTCAATGAACTCCCGCTTGACGTCAACGAAGTCGCAAATGGTAGTGGTTTGGAGTCAGTGGAGTGTACTCTACAGGGCGTCTGACTCGAGGCTGTCTTTCACGTAACCGGTTTGTAACGGTGCGATGTGTCACTGTGGTGGCAACTGCTGCTGAAATTGTTGGTGTACATGCAATACTATGAGCCAGAGTCATACGCGAACGCGATGGTCTTCCCTCTCGGTCGTGCCACGTGGCCGTTCGGTGCCCGGTTTTGTTGCGACTGTAAATTATCCTGACAACAGCTGCCAGCACTCATGCACAGTGGCTACATTTCTGCCAGGTATTTCTGCAATGTCGCAGAAGAAACATCGAGCTTCTCGTAGCGACCTCGTTCAAACTGTGTAAGGTGTTGACAATGGTGGCTTTGTCGCCTTAGAAGCACTCTTGACTAACATCAACTCACCAGTGCTAGTCTGAAACGTAACTAAAGCTCGCGACCGTTACACCGTACATTTAAAGCAAACCTGATTTTCGTCCTCATTGTGGCGCTACTAGGGCTACTCTTATGCGACTGGTGCGAGTTTTGAACAGATATCATCTTTGAAATATAGAAACACACCTACCAGTTTTCGTTTATGTCGTACAACTCCTTCTTGGTGCTACGATTTTTTTCCTGTCAGTGTTTGTGTTCACGTAATAAACTGAAAATAACTCCACTGTATAAACACTAGCCCACTGAAGTTATTTTGTCTACTTTCATAAGAGAACTGGGAAAGAACAGTCTGTCTGTAAACTGAAAAGCGAGCAGAGCTCCTCGTGAAGGAAGTAGCCTTCCCCAGAAGAACTCTATAACTGCCGCACAGGATGATTAAGAATCAAATTTCCGCTGAAGCAGTATAGGGTAGTGTGCAGAGCGTTACGTAGAATCTGTACATACCCTTTTTTGCGTTTGTATTGCTAGCATCTCATTTTTGTGCTCCATGTAGTGCTAACACACTTCGTGGAAAATAAACCTCCCCCCCCCCTCCATCCCTCTGTGAATATCTGCGCACCGTGTTGCCAGAGTTATTCATAAGGTGAGCTGTGGAAGGGTCGGTATAACTTTGTAAAACACACTGTAGTTGCTTTTTGTGACGTAGTGCGGAAGAGAGAATGGGAAATTGCCCGCTCGCCCTTCATTTTGCAGACTTATGAAGGAGGGAAGTGCATGAGGACAATACGCTGACTTACCTTTCTTCACGCTTCTATCCTTCACCCCAATCTTTCCATCCTCTTAATCCCTGAGAACACAGTTTATCCCTTAATACGGTTCTACTGCAGTTAGATGTGGTGCACACAGTTAATATTTGCTGTTAAACTACTTTATTTAACGTTAAATATTAATTTCATACCATTGAAAAAGTGTGTGAAATCTTACAGGACTTAACTGCTAAGTTCATCAGTCCCTAACCTTACACACTAATTAACCTAAATTATCCTAAGGACAAACACACACACCCATGCCCGAGGGAGGACTCGAACCTCCGCCGGGACCAGCCACACAGTCCATGACTGCAGCGCCCTAGACCGCTCGGCTAATCCCGCGCGGCTATACCATTAAAGCTCTATTTTTAATGATCTGCGATTTCTTCATCCCCTGCAACGTTGAAATTATTAGTCCTAGAGAAAAACTGAATAGGACCTTTTTCGTAAGAAATATAATGTAATTTAATTTCGTAGTGGGAAACATTATCACTAAATGCTGCGGTTTTGTAGGTATTAAAGAAAAACCTAGAAAAATGGCTTTTACACACTCCCTCCAGCCCGTAGCTCACACCACACCGGTTAGGATTTTCAGTACGTTGTTCATGACACTCCCTCGTACCACTATACAAAAATTTGCGGCTTCACGAATTTATCCCCTGATTGGTCTCGTTGACTGGGCTGCAGGCCTCGTATCGGTAGAAAGAATGATGAGGGGTGATTCGTCACGCATATCGACCGAGACAGCAGAGCCAAGAAACACTTTCTACCAATACTGCTGAGTGATGGGAACATAAATGACAGCTCTAAGAAGTTCTTGTCCTTTCCATTGGATGATATTTTGCTTTTTGTGACAAAAGCAGGCGACTAATGAGCCTCGTAAGTCACAAAATTATACAGAGAATTAATTCATAGGCTAAAGTGCAAGGTGCGGGAGACTTCAACATTGGAGAAGAAAAAGAGAACTACGAATCAAAACGTCAACTATTTTACAGTCATTTAATTTTTCTCGCTTTTACTTTTTGCTAATATTTACTTGGTTACTCCAGTTCTTTCTTGGTCAATGTTCGTTAATGACGTTTCGTCTCCGTCTGGATTGACTGATATCGGTATACGAAAGACAGTTACTGACGATAGCGACTCTTCAAACAGGAAACCGAAAATAGGATGCCGTGTTGCGTTGCCTCACAACAATCGAGTTGCCAAAGCCCAACGGAAAATTATCGGGAAGAAGTTAATGAACAGTTTGTACAAAATACCAAATTATGTAGAGATAGAATAGAAAATACATGTCACAATTTTGTAGTGAAAGTGAATGAGGCGAGATATTGTACACATCTCAACAACAGAGAAATGAATAGGCCTAATGAGACCATAGTGTTCAATGTTAATTAGGCTCAAATGGCTCTGAGCACTGTGGGACTTAACTTCTGAGGTCATCAGTCCCCTAGAACTTAGAACTACTTAAACCTAACTAACCTAAGGACATCACACACATCCATGCCCGAGGCAGAATTCGAACTTGCGACCGCAGCGGTCACGCGGTTCCAGACTGCAGCGCCTAGAATCGCTCGGCCATTCCGGCCACTGTTAATTAGGAAAACACACTCAAAATAAGTTAATTCACACAGATGTCAGTACGAGTTAACAATGTGTGACATCAGATGATTAGGAACATTCAGCTGAAAACAGCTTGCAGGGGAACAGCATCAAGGCCGAAAGTCACAGTATCACCACCTACAGTTACGTGACGGAAGTCACAGGATACCTGCTGATATCGTGTCGGTCCTCCTTTTGTCTGACGTAGTGGAGTAACTCGACGTGGCAGGGACTCAACAAACCGCCGGAAGTCCGCTGAAGAAATATTGAGCCATGTTGTCTTTATAGCCACCCACTCCATAGCGCAGGATTTTGTGCAGGAACTGACCTTTCGGTTGTTGTTTGTTGTTGTGGTCTTCAGTCCTGAGACTGGTTTGATGCAGCTCTCCATGCTACTCTATCCTTTGCAAGCTTCTTCATCTCCCGGCACCTACAGCAACATACATCCTTCTGAATCTGCTTAGTGTATTCATCACTTGGTCTACCTCTACGATTTTTACCCTCCACGCTGCCCTCCAATACTAAACTGGTGATCCCTTGATGCCTCAGAACATGTCCTACCAACCGATCCCTTCTTCTAGTCAAGTTGTGCCACAAACTCCTCTTCTCCACAATTCTATTCAATACCTCCTTATTAGTTATGTGATCTACCCATCTAATTTTCAACATTCTTCTGTAGCACCACATTTCGAAAGCTTCTATTCTCTACTTGTCCAAACTATTTACTACTTTAAGTGTCTCATTTCCTAATCTAATTCCCTCAGCATCATCCGACATAATTCGACTACATTCCATCATACTCGTTTTGGTTTTGATGATGTTCATCTTATATCCTCCTTTCAAGACACTGTCCATATGCGTTCAACTGCTCTTCCAAGTCCTTTGCTGTCTCTGACAGAATTTCAATGTCATCGGTGAACGTCAAAGTTTTTATTTCTTCTCCATGGATTTTAATAGCTACTCCGAATTTTTCTTTTGTTTCCTTTACTGCTTGCTCAATATACAGATTGAATAACATCGGGGATAGGCTACAACCCTGTCTCACTCCCTTCCCGTCCGCAGCTCGTGGTCGTGCGGTAGCGTTCTCGCTTCCCACGCCCGGGTTCCCGGGTTCGATTCTCTTCGGGGTTAGGGATTTTCTCTGCCTCGTGATGACTAGGTGTTGTGTGCTGTCCTTACGTTAGTTAGGTTTAAGTAGTTCTACGTTCTAGGGGACTGATGACCACAGATGTTAAGTCCCATAGTGCTCAGAGCCATTTGAACCACTCCTCTCCCAAGCACTGCTTCCCTTTCATGCCCCTCGACTATTATAACTGCCATCTGGTCTCTGTACAAACTGTAAATATCCTTTCGCTCCCTGTATTTTACTCCTGCCACCTTCAGAATTTGAAAGAGAGTATTCCAGTCAATATTGTCAAAAGCTTTTTCTAAATATACAAATGCTAGAAACGTAGGTTTGCCTTTCCTTAATCTACCTTCTAAGATACGTCGTAGGGTCAGTATTGCCTCACGAGTTCCAATATTACTACGGAATCCAAACTGATCTTCACCGAGGTCGGCTTCCACCAGTTTTTCCATTCGTCTGTAAAGAATTCGCGTTAGTATTTTGCAACTGTGACTTACTAAACTGATAGTTCGGTAATTTCCACATCTGTCAACACCTGCTTTCTTTGGGATTGGAATTATTATATTCTTCTTGAAGTCTGAGGGTATTTCGCCTGTCGCCGCGCGGATTAGCCGAGCGGTCTGGGGCGCTGCAGTCATGGACTGTGCGGCTGGTCCCGGCGTAGTTTCGAGCCCTCCCTTGGGCATGTTTGTGTGTGTGTTTGTCCTTAGGATAATTTGGTTAAGTAGTGTGTAAGCTTAGGGACTGATGACCTTAGCAGTTAAGTCCCATAAAATTTTACACACATTTGAACATTTGAACATTTTGGCTGTCTCATACATCTTGCTCACCAGATGGTAGAGTTTTGTCAGGACTGGCTCTCCCAAGGCTGTCAGTAGTTCTAATGGAATGTTGTCTACTCCCAGGGCCTTGTTTCGCCTCAGGTCTCTGTCAAACTCTTCACGTAGTATCATATCTCCCATTTCATCTTCCTCTACATCCTCTTCCACTTCTATAATATTGTCCTCAAGTACATCGCCCTTGTATAGACCCTCTATATTCTCCTTCCACCTTTCTGCTTTCCCTTCTTTGCTTAGAACTGAATTTCCATCTGAGTTCTTGATGTTCATACCTTTCGGTTATGTCCCATTAATGTTCGGTGGGATTCGTTTCGGGCGATCTGCTTGGCCAAATTATTCGCTCGAATGGTTCAGAATGTTCTCCAAACTAGTCGCGAACAACTGTGGGCCGGTGACAATTCCATCGTAATTTGGGAACGTAAAGCCCATAAATGGATGCAAATGGTCTCCGAGCAGTCGAACATAACCATTTCCAGTCGATGATCAGTTCAGTTGGAAATGAGAACCCAGTACATTCCATGTTGACATAGCCCACACCATTATGGAACAACCGCCAGCTTGCACAGTGCATTGTTGCCAACTTGGGTTCAAGGCTTCGTGGTAACTGCACCACACTCGAACCCTATCATCCGCTCTTACCAACTGAAATGTTGACTCATCTGAGCAGGTCACGGTTTTACAGTCATCTGTTGTCCAACTTATACGGCCACGAGTATAGGAGAGGCGCTCTGCTGGCGTTGTAGTGCTGTTAGCAAAGCGACTCTAGTCGGTCGTCTGCTGCCATAGCCCATTACCGTCAAATTTCGCGGCATTGTCCTAACGGATACTTCCGTCGTACGTCCCACATTGATTTCTGCGGTAATTTCACGCAGTGTTGCTTGTCTGTTATCGCTGACAACTCCACGCAAACGCCGCTGCTCTCGGTCGTTAAGTGACGGCTGTCGGCCACTGCGTTGTCCGTGGTGAGAGGTAATGCCTGAAACTTGGTGTTCTCATCACACACTTGACACTTTGTGTCTCAGATCATTGAGTTCCTTAACGATTTCCGATACTGAATGTTCGATGCGCCTAGACTACCATTCCGCGTGTTTGTTAACCCCCGTCGCGCGGCCATAATCACGAGGGAAACCTTTCCACATGAGCCATCTGAGTGCAAATGACAGCTCCGCCAATGCACTACCATTTTATAACTTGTGTACTCGAAGCTACCGCCATCTGTAAATATGCAGATCGCAATCCATTTAGTTTTGTCACCTCGGTATATGTCAGCAGACACTCACGTTTGCTCTCAACTCCCGATCTGTTGCCGAAACAGAGGCTTTAGAGAAATGTTAAATCATAATATTTTCTCAAATAGCTAAGAACATACATTTGAGGGAAAGCAGTAATTGAAGATTTTAACATGTTAGTTATTCACCAAACCCTAGACTACAATATAGGTGCACAGTTCGTGGTGTCATATATACAGGGAACACAGAGTCAGAATTTAGAGCAAGTAGTGCGGAAGCAAGTAACACCAAACCTATTCATGCCCATAGCAGGGTCAGAATACAGTTTTGAAAAAAGGCACACCGCGAAGGAATTATCCGAATGTGACGGAAATCGATAGATCCAATGTACATGTACAGACAAGACAACATTTTCAGAAAAAAATGAGGATCTATTCAAGAGAAAGAGCTTCACAAACTGAGCAAATCAGTGACGTCTTAGTCCACTCTAGGCCCTTACGCATGCAGTTATTCAGCCTGACACAGATTACCGAGCGAGGTGGGGCAGTGGTAAAATGGAATTGAGCGTATGGCACGGTTGGCCGAGAGGTCCCGTTCAGGGAAGATCGGCCGCCAAGTGCAACTCTTATTTCATTCGACGCCACATTTGGCGACTTGCGCGCCAGTGATGAGCTTGAGATGATGGTGAGGACAACACAACACCCAGTCCACGACCGGAGAAAAATCTCCAACCCAGCCGCGAATCGAAGTCGGACCCGCTTGCATGGGAGACGAGCACGTTACCACCCAGCTAAGCAGGCGGACGACGCTGTAGTTAGCACACTGGTCTCGCATTCGGGAGTACACCTTTTCAATCCCGCGTCTGGGCATCCTGATTTAGGTTTTCCGTGATCTCCCTAAATCGCTTCAGGCAAATGACAGCATGGTTCCTTTGAAAGGGCACGGCCGACTTCCTTCCCCATCCTTCCCTAATCCGACATGACCGATGATGTCGCTGTTTGGTCTCTTCCACCAAATCAACCCAACCCTGACACTCATTGATAGAGTTGTTGGATATCCTGAGGGATACCGTGCCGAATTCTGTCCAATTGGCGTATTAGATCATGAGGGTTTTAGAGGTTTTAGAGGGTCCTGCTCATAAGGCTCTAAATGTTCTCAAGTGGGCAGAGATCCGGTTCAAATGGCTCTGAGCACTATGGGACTCAACATCTTAGGTCATAAGTCCCCTAGAACTTAGAACTACTTACACCTAACTAAACTAAGGACATCACACACACCCATGCCCGAGGCAGGATTCGAACCTGCGACCGTAGCAGTCCCGCGGTTCCGGACTGCAGCGCCAGAACCGCACGGCCACCGCGGCCGGCGAGAGATCCGGTGACCTGCCTGGCCACGGTAGCGTTTGGAAAGCACGAAGACAAGCAGTAGAAACTGTCGCCGTGTGCGGGAGGGCATTATCTTGCTGAAGAGTAAGCCCAGGTTGGCTTGCCATTAAGGGCAACATAATGGGGCGCGGAACATCTTCGACGCATCACTGTGCTGAAAGGGTGTCACGGGTCACAGCCAAAGGGTTTATGCTGTGAAAAGAAATGGTACCCCACACCATCACTCGTGGTTGTCGGGCAGTATGGCGGACAACAGTCGGGCTGGTATGCGACTGCCGTCCGAGGCGCCTCCACAGACGTCTTCCCGGGTCATTGGGGCTCAGTTTGAAGTGGGACGCGTCACTGAAGACGATTTTGCTCCAGTCAATGAGCTTCCAACCCGAAGATACATCTGGAGACGCAATGGACAGCGGTGGGATGCCAACCTGACTGTCGCCCGCTATAAGGTGCGACAACCAGGACTGATGATCTGGGGTGCCATTCCTTTTCATAGCCTTTTCTTAGCCGAGTCACCCTTACACGGAATCCATGCCAAGCCGAATAACTACTTGCCTTAGCGCCAGAGGTGGACGAACTCATTAGTGACTTGCACAATTTGTGAAGCTTCTTCTCTTGAATAAATCATCCAACTTTTCTGAAATTGTAATCATTTGTTTATCTGTACATGTGTATCACATTTACTGATTTTCGTTCAATTTTGATAATCTCTTCGTGTTGCCTCTTCTGTTTTTTCCCCTTTGAGTGTATTATTATGGATGATGATTTAGAAAGGGTGAATGGTTATCAACAATAGCTATAAATCACAGTAGAAGCTGTTCCCCGTGTTGTGAGTATAACCATTAAGTGCATACATTCGACCTGCAGAATCGGACAGTTTGAGCAAGGTGAATTTTACAAAAACTTCGAGACGTAAAATAGAGATTGTCTGTGTTCCTAGTTCATCTGTAGTGGTACCATAAACTTAGATATCGTACCATCGCAGTAGGCGAATGCTGTGACCGCCATTTTAATCTTTGTGACAATAAACCTGCAGTGAAACTTCCTGGCAGAATAAAACTATGTGCCGCCCTCAGACTCGAACTACGGACCTTTGCCTTTCGCGGGAAAGTGCTCTACCAACTTTTTTTACGCCTTTTTTGTGCTCTACCAACTTTTTTTAAACAAAATATTAGAATAACATTAAACACAAGAAAATATAACATATTCTGTCTTCTTCCTTTTTTTTCAATAGTCTTTATTGAACAAACTAAGAGTGCATATACAGGGTGCAAACGGTATAAGGCGCCAAAATTATACAGATGGTACATCTCGGTGTGCTTGACAAAAAAGTCTAATGGCATTTTCTTGTATCATGAACTTTATTTTTGTAATATTACAACCTAATGTTCGTAGGATAGATAGTATATGCATTTCTGTTTACGTAGTCAACCGACAGTACACGGCGTACCGAGCTTATTGCCTACAATGACGGGGTAGCCAGAGAAAGGCAACGAGCCGACCAGGGGATTGAAATCAGTAGACGTGTACAACGACGTGGTGTGATAATCAGGCGGTACCGAAAAAAGGAATGTAAACGGTTTTTGGGTTGTCAAGAATGTGTAATTCGCTTTACGTGAATTGAATACAACCAGTTTGTTTCTCAACAAGTCGATAACGAAGGTTGTAGTAGTAATGACAAGCTAATATCAAACACAATGTATTTCCATTAGTACAAATTGAATCAATCACCAAGTAGACAGTTGTGCATTAATTACAATCAACTGTTTCACCTTTTTACAGCAATGCCATAAAGAATACTAAATTCACATTATTTTCCTTCTGTACAACAACATCGTAACGAAAAGAAAACCCATTACTTCGTTTCCTCTTACACCAATACTACAATAAATGTTCGAAATAACCACCATTCGCTTCTACACATGCTTCATTACGGCGACCCCAGTTTCGTCGCACTCGTTCACACACATGCACATTGGCCTTTATGGTATTGGCAGCATCTAAAATCTTCTGCGTCAATTCGTCCACATTATTTACTGGCTCAGCATAAACAAGTTCCTTTATATGGCCTCAAAAGTAAAAATACAGTGGATTTAAATCAGGGTTGCGTGCTGGCTATCGACGTGGACCCGAACGCCCGATCCATCGTCCTGGAAATCGACTATCCAAAAATTTGCGTACTCTGTGACCAATGTGGGGTGGAGCACCATCGTGGAGGATCCACATGTTATGACGTATGCCTAACGGAATGTCTTCTAACAACGTTGGTAACAATGTTTCCTCTAGAAACGTTCGGTAATAGTTACCAGTCAAACGTGCAGGTAAAACATAGGGCACAATAATGTAATTATCGAGCATACCCGCCCACACATTTACGGAAATCGTCGCTGAAAATGTGTTGCCACTAAGTGGCGGGGATTGTGTACACTCCACATGTGCATGTTATGGAAATTAGTTATTCCGTCGCGAGTGAAACACGCTTCACCTGTGACGAGTATTTTGTTGACAAAATCATGCTGCGCACTGTGTAACAAAAACCACTCTGAGAATTCACGTCGTGGAGGGAAACCTTGTTCTTCCAATGTTTGTACGCGTTGAATGTGGTGAGGCCGCAGACGCTCCTCTTGCAAGGTGCGATGAACGACAGTGTGCGATATACCCACGTGGCGGGCGATGCTTCTAGTACTCTGAGAAGGATCCTCCTGGATGCCGTCCAGAATTCTTCCCTCAGCTTGCAATGTACGATCGGCGCGTTGTGGGCCTCTGCCTTCTGCGCGGGGCAGTAAGGAGTCAGTATCTCTCAATCTAAGGAAATTAAACACGTACTCGTCAGTTGTATTCTGTCATGATGTAACAAAAACGGAAAGCATACCAGAACAGAAGATGCGTTTCGCATACGGACGAAAATTTACAAAGGTGCAGGTAACTACTGTGCTTCATTAACATGTAAACGCATAATAATCGCATACAAGTATAGAATTACAATGACACAAACCTTTGGAGCACAGCAGCCAATGTCTTTCGTGCAGGAAGTCTTCGTTGTGGGAAGCGTTCTCGTTAAATTCGTACAGCTGCCCTCGCAACACCTTTTGCCTCGCCATAAAGTAAATGCTTATCGCATAGTTCAACAATAGTAAATCTCCTTTCCATCCTAACATTTAACAGAGTTGCAATAACATCTACTGTCGTCGCTCGGTGTATTACAATGGCGCAGCCACTCAGGCCGCAGTTGCCTGTGTGTTTACTACGATTTACGCTCGCGATGTCAATACGCGCGGCGGGCAATAACAGGAACCGATTGCTTACGTACGTGCACGGCCAAGTAGCTACTTTTCTAAAACCATTACCCTGAGACGAACTGTTTTTTTATGGGACAACCGTAGGAAATAGGCAAACATGTTACTAGACTTTTTTGTCAAGCATTGCGAGATGCGCCATCTGTATAATTCTGGCGCCTTATACCGTTTACACCCTGTATATACACTATGCAAGAGTTCTTGAAGATACCATTTAAACATATACAAATGACTGTTAGTTAAACGAAAAATATTAGAAAAACATTAAATACAACAAAATATAACATATTCTGTCTTCTTCCTTTTACACTCCTGGAAATGGAAAAAAGAACACATTGAGACCGGTGTGTCATACCCACCATACTTGCTCCGGACACTGCGAGAGGGCTGTACAAGCAATGATCACACGCACGGCACAGCGGACACACCAGGAACCGCGGTGTTGGCCGTCGAATGGCGCTAGCTGCGCAGCATTTGTGCACCGCCGCCGTCAGTGTCAGCCAGTTTGCCGTGGCATACGGAGCTCCATCGTAGTCTTTAACACTGGTAGCATGCCGCGACAGCGTGGACGTGAACCGTATGTGCAGTTGACGGACTTTGAGCGAGGGCGTATAGTGGGCATGCGGGAGGCCGGGTGGACGTACCGCCGAATTGCTCAACACGTGGGGCGTGAGGTCTCCACAGTACATCGATGTTGTCGCCAGTGGTCGGCGGAAGGTGCACGTGCCCGTCGACCTGGGACCGGACCGCAGCGACGCACGGATGCGCGCCAAGACCGTAGGATCCTACGCAGTGCCGTAGGGGACCGCACCGCCACTTCCCAGCAAATTAGGGACACTGTTGCTCCTGGGGTATCGGCGAGGACCATTCGCAACCGTCTCCATGAGGCTGGGCTACGGTCCCGCACACCGTTAGGCCGTCTTCCGCTCACGCCCCAACATCGTGCAGCCCGCCTCCAGTGGTGTCGCGACAGGCGTGAATGGAGGGACGAATGGAGACGTGTCGTCTTCAGCGATGAGAGTCGCTTCTGCCTTGGTGCCAATGATGATCGTATGCGTGTTTGGCGCCGTGCAGGTGAGCGCCACAATCAGGACTGCATACGACCGAGGCACACAGGGCAAACACCCGACATCATGGTGTGGGGAGCGATCTCCTACACTGGCCGTACACCACTGGTGATCGTCGAGGGGACACTGAATAGTGCACGGTACATCCAAACCGTCATCGAACCCATCGTTCTACCATTCCTAGACCGGCAAGGGAACTTGCTGTTCCAACAGGACAATGCACGTCCGCATGTATCCCGTGCCACCCAACGTGCTCTAGAAGGTGTAAGTCAACTACCCTGGCCAGCAAGATCTCCGGATCTGTCCCCCATTGAGCATGTTTGGGACTGGATGAAGCGTCGTCTCACGCGGTCTGCACGCCCAGCACGAACGCTGGTCCAACTGATGCGCCAGGTGGTCATGGCATGGCAAGCCGTTCCACAGGACTACATCCAGCATCTCTACGATCGTCTCCATGGGAGAATAGCAGCCTGCATTGCTGCGAAAGGTGGATATACACTGTACTAGTGCCGACATTGTGCATGCTCTGTTGCCTGTGTCTATGTGCCTGTGGTTCTGTCAGTGTGATCATGTGATGTATCTGACCCCAGGAATGTGTCAATAAAGTTTCCCCTTTCTGGGACAATGAATTCACGGTGTTCTTATTTCAATTTCCAGGAGTGTATTTATTTATTTATTTATTTTTTGGTCGATGCATGAGAACGTGGATAAGGTTGTTGCTTCATGTGACAGGTAGGCATGGCACACCCCAACTTTGAGCGGGGTCAAGGAAGACGCTGCGGAGATAACCGGCAAAAGTTTGTCGGTAAGATGGTTTTCGGGTGAGGGTGCTATGCGCGGTCACAACTTTGTACCAGAAGTCAAGGACTTTATGCGGACCACTCTGAAAGAGGTATTCTAAAGCCTGTCCTCGAAACCAGATTAGGGTATGGTGCTTAGCAAGAGGGAAGTGAAACGTCTGGGGCAACAACAAGAAATCCGGGGTTACCGTCGTTGGCGGAGCACGGAGGTAAAAGCCCACGATTCGTTGGATGAGGAGCCATACGTTTCGTTTCAGGGGGCACGTAAGACGGTGCTCGTCTGTGTCTTCGAGTTGACAGTCAGGGCAGAGTGGGGAGGTGGCCAGTCGTATGCGATAAAGTCGACTATTAGTCGAGAATTTGCCATAGACTAAAACATACCAGACTGCAGTCACAGACGACGGTATAAAGGGTGCATGCACACACCCCCAAAATCGTTCGCCAGTTAATGTCAAGGTGCTGTAGCACCATGGGGTCGCAAGGGCCAGACAGCATAAACAAACGATAGTAATCTTTTGTACAGGGAGGATAGGTGACTGGAAGATCGGCCCGAACGTAGCCGAGTTCTATGAAACAATTGGCGACGTGGTACAATAATGGAGAAATAAGTGGCACATTGATCGGTGGATTGAGAGAAGCTGGTCGGAGGATATCTAAGAGACTGCGTGTTAAGCACGGAACCGTCCCCTGCCAGTGCCACAACATAATATGGACAAAGAATGCAGAAGATCGTACCCGCACGTTGACGAGTCCGAGGCCACCTTTTGCGGGAGGCAGTGTTAGGGTGTTGTAGCGGACTTTGAAAAGCGCCCCAGCTGACACGAAATATCCAAAGGCTGATTTGATGTGGCGGCCAAGGAGTAACGGCATTGGGAGGATCTGGGCGACGTGTACCAGTTTAGGGGCAACATACATGTTGACATAGGACACACGTTGGAGTTGGTTTAAGTTACCGTGCACTTGACCGCGGACATGGTGCCGAATCGACTGCAAGAGCCGCCGGTAAGCGAGGGCCACTGTGCGGTGTGTGGAGCTCGTAAATTCGATACGCAAGTAACGAAGGGTGGTACTGATTGGGAGTGGGGTCGGCACCATAGCCGGGAGTCCGCGCCAAATGTGCGTCATAGTCGATTTACGGACATTAAGAATGCTACCAGAAAGATGTCCATACTGGTGGATCCATTGGATGGCTTCATTGTGTTCCGTGGAGGAACAGGTGAGAAAGAGGAGGTCGTCCGCATAAGCCCTGCAGTGAAAGGTGTAGTCACGCAAAGTGAGGCCCTGCAGTCTAGAGGTAAGACCAGTGATGAGGGGCTCAAGTGCAATGGCATATAGTAAAGTGGACATAGGGCATCCTTGACGCACAGAGCGGCATATAGGAATCGGCCCTACGAGGCTCCCATTGACTTGTACCATCGAGACCGCGGGAAGTAGTAACCGGCGAATGGCATCGACAAAAAGTAATGGGAACCCCATACGTGTCGCCACCATGAGAAGGAATGGGTGTCGAACGCGGTCAAAGGCACTCGTGAAATCTATGGATACCAGTGCTGCACGAAGGCGACAAACCGACGCGAGCGCGATGGGGTCACGGCATTCTCCCAGGGCTGTTTGTAAGGTGGCCCCACAACCACGTGCAGTCTGCTCCGGTGAAAGGACCGTAGGTTAAACGGTGCGTACGCACGCTGCTAAGAGGCGTGCATAGATTTTATAGTTTGCATTCATCAGTGTCAGGGGGCGATATGTAGAGACATGAGATCCTCCCTTCGGCTTAGGGACAGGTAGAAGAATGCCAGTGACGAATTCAGGTGGAATTGGGAAGGATGGAGTAAAGAGTTCCTGAATCATTTCTGTCCAGCGAGGAAGCATTATCTTGGTGAACGCCCAGTAAAACTCCAAGGGGAGACCATCTGGTCCTGGTGATTTGTTCTTGGCCCCCTTGTTGATCGCATCTACCACCTCTTCTGCAGTGATGGCAGACATCATGGACGTTGACTCCGCTACGGTAAGGGTCCGATCAGGGGAAGGACGGAAATCGTCAGGAATTGGCGTTGCCATCGGTTCATCATCATAAAATTGGCGATAATGTTCAGCAAAAGCAGACACCACTGCCGCCTGTGTTGTGTGGTGAACACCGTCGGAGGTCGTGATGCTGGGGACGAAAAGTCGACGTCGACGACTATGGTTAGATGCGGCATGGATTGTGGATGAAGTTTCGTCGTGGAGGAGGTCCTGTCGCCGGGAACGCGCCACGACACCAAGCAGTCGTGCACGTTGGAGAGAGAGGAGACGAGCTTTAGTACGCTGTCGTTCCCTATGGGTTTCAGGTGATGGAGGGAGCGCATCGAGCTCACGGAGGACGGCGTAGTGAAAATTTGTGGTGTCTCGATGCCATGCTGCTGCTTCCTTGCCACATTGCATAAAGACCTTTCTGATCGCAGTTTTGGCACATTTGAGCCACCAATGGAACGTGGATGTGTACTGCGGGAGGCGTCTTTCGCAAGACGCACATGTAGTGGCAATACATTGTCGGCAGTGTGGATCATTAAGGAGGAAGGTATTTAGCTTCCAGTAACCTCTGCTGCGCCACACTGACTGAGGTGGCAGAGCCAGGGAGCAAACGACGGCGCAGTGGTCCGACAATGCAAGTGGCCATCGTTCAGCTTGGGCGACTTCGTTGCCAAGATGGGCAGAGACATAAAACCGGTCCAGTCTGCTCACAGAATGTGCTGTATAATGGGTAAAACCGGGGGTATTGTCATGAGTTTTCTCCCAGACGTCCACTAGATGAAAATCTTCGATTAAGGTGAGCAGCGCCGGGGATGGCGAATAACCAGGCATTTGGTCCTGCGGATGGAGGACGCAGTTGAAATCGCCACCCATGATAAGGCGGCCATAGCGTCAGAAAACAGGAGTGCCACGTCATGTCCGAAGAAAGTGGACCGCTGCCGACGGTTCGTGGAGCCAGAGGGATCGTAAATATTGATGACGCGCGTGTCGAAGATGGTAACAGCCATGTCCCGTCCACAGGGAAGGATTGTCGTGTCCTTGAGTGGGATTCCTTCGCGTATGTAGGAAGCCACTCCACGCCCTGATTGATCACATGTGGACGTGTATGAGTCTTAGCCGTAGACTGGTGGTAGTGTGGCAACGCGTACTTCCTGAAGACGGGCGACGTCGACGTCAGAGGCCCGAAGCATGTCACATAGGAGCTGAAGCTTGGGTGCAGTGCCGATCATGTTGATGTTCAGTGTGGCGAACCGGTACGTTTGTTTCAGTGGTGGTGGACGCGCATCTACCATCACCAAAGGAAGTATGAGGAGGGCACCGACAGGAAGTCTCGTCCCATCAGCTGCAGTGCCTCGCTTTTGATGTTAACAGGCAGCCTCGTCCGGCGGAGGCAACTCATCCGGAGGAGGGGGCGTATCTTCCTCAATGTCGTCGGCCCATGCTCCTGTGCCGTGGGTCTGTCCAATGTCAATGGGAATTGCGTCGTGGTGAGAGAGATCTGAAGTTATTGGCGGGGAGACAGGCGTCTCAACCTGCGATTGTGCGTGGCGACATCCATGGTGGTCCCGTCCAGCGAAACGTCTTGTTCATCTTGAAAGCTGTCCGCCGACCTCTGCGTGGAAACGTCGGCTGGTTGGGTGTCGTTTTCGTCATCGCGGGTGGCGACGCTGTGAGAGCCCGTAGGTGAACGGCGGCGGCGTTTGCGCCTACGTGGCGAGCGTTGTTTGCGCACATGTTCCTCAGTGTCGAACGACAGCAAGGAGGAGCGTCGACCTGGTTCGAAGGCGTCAGTGGGTACAATGAAATTGTCAGATAGGTTTTGTGAAGAAGTACTGGTCTCCTCAGCGTCCGGTGCGGGAGCCTGTTCGGCGGCAAGGTTGTCAGGTGGGACGTCAGCACCGTCCGTAGGTGAGTGGGACGATGGGACGTGCCGATCGGAAGGACCGGGCGACGGACTAGACGAAACTGTAGACGTGGCAAGAGCCGCTGCGTAGGGGACCGGTAGGGCGGTCATCATGGGTGTGACGGACGCTTCCGACAACGGGAGCTATGCGACACGTCGTTGAATGCATTCAGACCGTAGATGACCTTCCCCGCAACCGGAACGGGTCCGAGGTTGGCCGTCGTACATTATAATGGCACGGCAACCTCCGATACGTAGATAGGAAGGCACGTGTTTCTGCAACTCGATGCGGACCTGTCTAACACCGTTTAAAACTGGATAGGTTTGAAATTGTACCCATCGTTCGGCAACATGTTCCAGAACGTTGCCATAGGGACGGAGCGCCTCGATGACGACATCTGCTGGTAGTTCGAACGGCGGTTTGAAGATCCTTACCGTTCGTGTGCCGAGATCTGCGTGATCGACGGTAACGGGTCCGACGTTGCCGTCGGAATGACAGAAGCGCAGTCCACGTTTTGCCTGTTGAAGCACCTTGTCGCACGCCGCATCGTTGATCATTTCGACGTTGACGGTACTGCTAACTATGGACAAGTGGATACCAATTAGATCCGTTGGTGGTATTTTAACTTCATCGCGAATAAATCGTTCTACCTCCAGGGCCTTGGGTCGGGCGAAATTGGAACAAAAGATGAAACGTAATGTCTTCTTCAGATAGTTGTGCGCCATGGTGGTCTAGAAGGAAAACGGCACTTACAGTGGCCGAAGTAAACACAAACACACGGTGCGCGCCTCGCCCGCAGCGCACTGGCGCGTGACCGCCTCGCAGCACTGCCGGCGGCAGACTGTCTACCTTCCAAACTTCATTCTGGAAACCTTCAGTGACATTTTTTTACGTCTGGTATCGATTTTTCCGCAGGTCGATTTCACTAGATAGGATCGAAGCAGCGCGCCACGAAACTTGGTCCTGCCTGTGCAGATTGTGTGGAGCGTACGGTGGACAAGAGGACGAAGCCGGCGGTGGGTTCACGTGATTGTGTTTATGCCCAAAGCCGACGGCAGCCGGACCGATAGTTTTAGATATGCCTCCCCGCGGAAAACACACAAGATAGAGAGTGAGAAATGTAGGTTGTCGCTGGGCCAACTGAAAGTGGCGTGGGATGTGCGGGCCACACTGCATTGAAAGCTTAAGTCCCTCTCTCGGCCTCGGCGTCTGATCACCTTACGGAGTTTACTGGACTGTACAACCAAGTTGAAATTCTTCAGCTTTACTGAACTCTTAAATTCACTTGGTCATTATTTCGTTGGCTGTCGGTGACGAACGACTAGCTGTTATTTTGAACTGCTGATTACAGCCCTGTCTTGCACCTTGCACTCGGCGAAAACTTAATTTCCAGAGTGCATTCTGCCAGGATTAAATTGTGTTCTATTTGTTATTAAGTTGTTGACCGATGTGGTAGTGATTGTTCAACTGTGTTTTTAATTACACTGTCAGTTGCAGCCATTTGCTCGGCGAGACGGGGCAGTAGTGTTAATCCTTGTGTAATTAGCTTGCTTTATTACATATGAATTAATTGTGTCGCTCTGTCTGTTGTAGAAGCCCCCTAGTATTTGTGAAGCATTTAATTAATTTGGCACGGGGCGTGTCACACCGGCAGACGACACAAGCTGTCGTCAAAATTTGTGCTTCGGCCGGATGCGACAGAGCAGACGTCAGTTTATTGAACATGTGGCCCCAATGGTTATTTGTGAAGCTGGGATAAAGCGCTGTGATGTATGTCAGGTCAGCAAGGGATTTTATTTATACTATCGTAATCATGTATAGTGATTTTTTAATTAATATTTTTTAATACCAGAGCGATGGGTCAATATTCAATACGTTAACTGGCAAAACTTGCTCCTATAGTAGAAGATAAAGCTTGGCTGTGTGCCTTATATTATTGCTCTAAGTGTCTGCTAAGCTGCGTGGTTTTTAAAAATTGATGTTTTGATTACAAGTACTGAATGCCGCTTCAAATGCTAGTATCTTCCATTTAGCTGTCCTGTTAGAATTTTCACGTTATTATGACCTACAGCAACCACTGAAAATAATCTCAGTGACATTTAAACAACAAAATGTGCCTAGCTTATGATTTTGACGCCGATTGAGCCCCTCGCAATTATAAGAACCATACAGACAAAATGGTTCAAATGGCTCTGAGCACTATGGGACTTAACATCTCAGGTCATCAGTCCCCTAGAACTTAGAACTACTTAAACCTAACCAACCTAAGGACATCACACACATCCATGCCCGAGGCAGGATTCGAACCTGCGACCGTAGCAATCGCGTGGTTCCAGACTGAAGCGCCTAGAACCACTCGGCATCAGCGGCCGGCCCATACAGACAATCAAGAACATAAATATTAACTGCTGACTTCCCAAACATAGAAAAATCACATTCGCTGTGTGAGGATACGTATTGTCAATAGAGAACGTAACGGAAAATGTTTTCTCGGAGTTTTCATTCCGGCTGAGAGTGAGCTGCCTAGCGGAGCCCATTCAGGAAGGACTGTGTCCGCACATTTGTTAGTGTAGGCATTTTCCCTGGTAGTTTCCATGTAGTTAGTGTGTGGTGCCATTAATTTTACAATTCTTTTTGGAGCTATGTGCTATGAAGTAGCGATAATAGCCGCTGTTTATTTTTATTAATTTTCTCACGTGAGTTCAAATCGTTTTGTAATGCCGAACCAGTATAATAAATAAACTGAATTACTGATGAAATAGAGAACCATCTGTCACAATGCGATCCATTCATTAGCAGTCCTTCGAATTAACAAGCTCGCAGTCTTTCACTGAAACTGTACTTATTTAGAAGTAATGAGAGTCCTTTTTTGGCTCTATATGACAGTCGCTTATAGCATGGACGAAAAAGCTTGCATTAAAAAACTGTAACTACGGTTAAAACTCTCCAGAGGTTCTTCTATCTCTGGTGACTTGAATAACAACGAGATATTAAACTATAAGCTACCAGTCCTTTGCATCTGTAACACGTCGCTAATTGGATACACTGTGCAATCAGCCTCTTTTCTAGCTCACATTTGTCGAGGATATGTTTCACAGTGAGCAGACTAGCGGGACTGAGAAAAGGAACGAATCTCTCCTGTTAACAAAAAAGGCAAGAAAACTTAAATACAGAATTACTCACCAGTATCACTCGTATCCACCTGTTGCAGGGTTCTATGGCATACTATTAGCTCAAACAATGTGACGTCTTTGACAAAAATAAGCTTCTCTCGAAGCATCAAAATTAATTCAACGAAAGTCACTCGAGCGAAACACAGCTTGCTTTAGTCATACGTATTATTTTGAAAACTATAGATGCAAGTCAACAGGAAATTTATGTCTTCATAGATTTCGCATAGCGCATCACATCCACAAGAAATAACTGAGAAACAGTCATTTGGAGTATCACAGTTATGCAGTTAGCTGGAGTTTTGTCAAGGGTGTTCACTGGGAGATGGACTACAAACAACACTGTTAAAAGCAAGTAACGGAGAAAAAGCTGTACGGAAATATGCTACCCTTAAGCTAATTGCTTGTCCAAATAATCCTCCAATTATTATGGGCAGAGAATCGGTCAGTGGCTCCCATATTGAAGTCTGTGATACTGCACACTATATCTCTCTCGATGGGGAACATTTCTAGTGTGATTAGCCTGAGTATTGTATTGCAAGAGATAGAATAAGATTGTTCTACCAACGATATTGTCATCTGTATATTAACAATCACTTTCTGAATGTTTATTGTTTCGATAAAAGTCTTGTGTAAGGTAATTTCGGTCAGGAATTATGGAAGTGGACAAACACCTGTCAGAGCACTAAATTCTTTTCTTGTGTAGAGTATCTGAAGCTTTATTGTCAGCTTTCGAGGGAATCATATAGGGTGTCTCTCCTAAGAGTCAAAATGGCTCTGAGCACTACAGGACTTAACATCGGAGGTCATCAGTCGCCTAGAACTTAGAACTACTTAAACCTAACTAATTTAAGAACATGACACACATCCATGCCCGAGGCAGGATTCGAACCTGCGACCGTAGCGGTCGTCCGGTTCCAGACTGAAGCGCCTAGAACCGCTCGGTCACACCGGCCGGCCCTCTCCTAAGAGTCGTGTAGCTGGAGTCAGCTCAGACAAATGCTGTTCACCGCCACTTTCCTGCGACTTCTAGTATCGAAGGAAGATGTTGGTTTGTTTCCCGGTGAAAACAAAATGATTTTAAAGTGAAATTTAACTAAAACGTTCGACGGACTGATCCAAAATTAGTATAGTGTGATATTTGGTTTATCGATATGTGTTAACAGGGTCAGTAAAACACGAGGAATAAGCAGTACTCCAGCAGTGGCCAAATAGGGCCTGCTGTATGAAGACAGCGTGCGGCTAGGCAGCAAGCGAGACGGGGTAAGTCGGACAAGGAAGACGTGGCGAACAAATGCTTATCGATATGACAAGTGCTATAAGACAATGGAGTTGCCAGAAGACGTTATCAGTTTTCTTTCCGCCACGCTGAACAGCAGAATACAACACGTGTGTGCCTTCAGAACTAATAGATATGATTTTGATGAAGGGTAAGTGTTGCTAAGGTTTTCTTGTACAATCATTCAGCTTAGTTGTTGTTACTGTAGTTTAACTTTCTGACATGACTTCGTTCTACGAATTTTATTTGTTTAGGCATATGTAATGAGGCTTCCAGGGAGGCAGCTCTGGTGTAAGCTGAAAGGTATCCGGAACGAAGCATCCTTACGCAGAAATGTTACGGGCTGTAGTTCGACGAACTCGAGACAAGGGGATTTGTACCCGGCGAAACGCCAGCTATGCAGACCTATGTGAAATCGAAACAATGCCATTGCTTTGGATGCGGTACACACAAATCTACAGAGCAGTACAAAGAGGCTCGCTAGGGATTTGCAAATCTGACGCTACGGTTCATCGAGTTTTGAAAGGCTCAGACATGCACCCATACGCCGGCCCATGCAGACAAAGGCCTTTAGTGGATGACAAGGATAGTCAGCTAATCTCTTGTCAGTGAGCATTAAGCTAACACACTAGGCTTCCGTAAACCCACATTGGTTGCGTAGGCAGATCATCAGCACCGATGGATCATCAGTTACAGTGGTGGTGTTATCGGTAAAAGTGCCAATGACACCATCTCACTATTTTATCTGTTTAACGGGAGATCATATCTGGAGCCGAGCGACCGCTACGGTCGCAGGTTCGAATCCTGCCTCGGGCATGGATGTGTGTGATGTTCTTACGTTAGTTACGTTTAATTAGTTCTAAGTTCTAGGCGACTGATGATTTTAGCAGTTAAGTCGCATAGCGGTCAGAGCCATTTGAACCATTTTTTCTGAGATCATATACCAGTTTCCTTCGGAAAGAACAGCCTGCTTTGCTCCACGATACTGATTTAAGAGCCGCCAAGCTCCACGGGATTTTTCCCCCAATAAAACACTAGGCAGACATAGAGATACTGAATGACCTGCTAGGTGACCGTTCTGTGTGACCACGAATTCTGTTTCTGGGGTACAACAAAGGATGTGAAGTACACAGAACAAGAGAAAACAGTGACGAGTTGAAAAACGGCATCAGGCAGGACTTTTCCGCACTTGATAGGTCATATGATGTATGATCTCGAGAACAAAACGGCGGTTTGCTTGAGCACCTACAGTAAGGGAATAACCTAAAGAAATAGTGATTGATTTTGGTTTCCTTTCATTTTACTTTGTTCTACTGTGAGAATTTTTGGGTAATTTTCTTTGAGAAGACATTATGATTCTTCCGTGTTAGGTTGACTGTTAATAAATCACTTGTCCGCAACGAAAATCAATAATAAAGTAGCAAATAGAGCTTATTGTTGATTATGGAATGCAAATCAGTTACAGAAAATCGCATAGGTAGTTGGCCAAGAAATCCTCTGCAAATGTATAGTCCTCATGTGCGGTTACTAAGCCAAATTAAGGGTGTTCCGTCTATTTTGTACTTAATTTCATTAATCTCAAATCCTCGTAAAACTGAGTAGATATTATCGTGTTAGGGATATGGAAGCTGAAACACCTGAACCTTCCGTGAACTCGTGTTAAATGTGATACCTTATTAGACTGTATTACTACTGTATCTACGTTGGTTGCTCTCAACAGGCCTCTACTGCAGCTGATATCCACAACAGACATCTAGGGATCGGTAAACATTTGTTCGCCACGTCTTCCTCGCCACACTTTCTCCTTCTCGTGTGCCGCCATGCGCACATTGTCTACTGCCGCCAGGCAGCGGCGCTACTCAGTTGCTGCTAAAGTACTGGTTAATCTTAGTGTTTTATTGTTCCAGTTAACACCCATCGATAAACCGAACATCACACTAGACTGATTTGGTACCGCTCTATTGAATGGACTTGTCAAATCCCACTTTAAAAATCGTTCACTTTGTGATGACAAACAAACCAACGTTTTCCCTTGACACTAGACGTCGCAGGAATGTGGATATGGCAAACAGTTACACATTTTATAATCTAAATGCTACATATTGCAAAAACGAAATTGGAAATTTATGCTGAAACTCCAGAGGAAATGTGCCTGACGATCTGTTGGAGAGACACTCATATACAGAGTGCTTGTTTTAACTTCAAACAACTAATTATCTCGAAGACGACGCATCGTACAAAAAAAAATGTATGCGAAAAGTTAGTATCATTAAGGGGGCATCTGTCTGTGCTATACCTGGCCACCCCCAAATCATCCCTCCTACATGATGGGGGTCAACTTGGTATTTTCATTTGTCTACCGGTCGCCGTGACATCCTCTTCCTTGCGGCGTCATACGGAGGCGTAGATGGGCATGTGGTCAGTAAACCGCTCTGCCGGCCGTTTCACAAATTTTCCAGACCGCGGAGCCGCTGCTATTCAGTGAAATAGCTCCTCAATTGCCATCATGAGTCTTATTGAACCCCGTGCCAGTCCTCCCACCAAGGAAAAATACTTGACAGTACCGAGAATCGAACCAGGGTCTTTCGCATGACAGCCATCTACACAGGCTACTCATCTGCGGAGGCGGACACTTACACATACACTCCTGGAAACTGAAATAAGAACACCGTGAATTCATTGTCCCAGGAAGGGGAAACTTTATTGACACATTCCTGGGGTCAGATACATCACATGATCACACTGACAGAACCACAGGCACATAGACACAGGCAACAGAGCATGCACAATGTCGGCACTAGTACAGTGTATATCCACCTTTCGCAGCAATGCAGGCTGCTATTCTCCCATGGAGACGATCGTAGAGATGCTGGATGTAGTCCCGTGGAACGGCTTGCCATGCCATTTCCACCTGGCGCCTCAGTTGGACCAGCGTTCGTGCTGGGCGTGCAGACCGCGTGAGACGATGCTTCATCCAGTCCCAAACATGCTCAATGGGGGACAGATCCGGAGATCTTGCTGGCCAGGGTAGTTGACTTACACCTTCTAGAGCACGTTGGGTGGCACGGGATACATGCGGACGTGCATTGTCCTGTTGGAACAGCAATTTCCCTTGCCGGTCTAGGAATGGTAGAACGATGGGTTCGATGACGGTTTGGATGTACCGTGCACTATTCAGTGTCCCCTCGACGATCACCAGTGGTGTACGGCCAGTGTAGGAGATCGCTCCCCACACCATGATGCCGGGTGTTGGCCCTGTGTGCCTCGGTCGTATGCAGTCCTGATTGTGGCGCTCACCTGCACGGCGCCAAACACGCATACGACCATCATTGGCACCAAAGCAGAAGCGACTCTCATCGCTGAAGACGACACGTCTCCATTCGTCCCACCATTCACGCCTGCCGCGACACCACTGGAGGCGGGCTGCACGATGTTGGGGCGTGAGCGGAAGACGGCCTAACGGTGTGCGGGACCGTAGCCCAGCTTCATGGAGACGGTTGCGAATGGTCCTCGCCGATACCCCAGGAGCAACAGTGTCCCTAATTTGCTGGGAAGTGGCGGTGCGGTCCCCTACGGCACTGCGTAGGATCCTACGGTCTTGGCGTGCATCCGTGCGTCGCTGCGGTCCGGTCCCAGGTCGACGGGCACGTGCACCTTCCGCCGACCACTGGCGACAACATCGATGTACTGTGGAGACCTCACGCCCCACGTGTTGAGCAATTCGGCGGTACGTCCACCCGGCCTCCCGCATGCCCACTATACGCCCTCGCTCAAAGTCCGTCAACTGCACATACGGTTCACGTCCACGCTGTCGCGGCATGCTACCAGTGTTAAAGACTGCGATGGAGCTCCGTATGCCACGGCAAACTGGCTGACACTGACGGCGGCGGTGCACAAATGCTGCGCAGCTAGCGCCATTCGACGGTCAACACCGCGGTTCCTGATGTGTCCGCTGTGCCGTGCGTGTGATCATTGCTTGTACAGCCCTCTCGCAGTGTCCGGAGCAAGTATGGTGGGTCTGACACACCGGTGTTAATGTGTTCTTTTTTCCATTTCCAGGAGTGTATATATTACAAGCGGGGCCTTAGTTTTCTCATTGGTATGGGAATTGATAAAATATTTTGTAATAGACTAATCGAATAGGCAAATAGCTGTTTCAATTTATTTTCTTGGTTATATTTGTCTGTGGAAAATTACTTCTATAAAAATGTTTCCAACTCAGTAACCCTAACACCCATTATAACCTATTCAGAATAAAGCATCCTACTTTCACCACATCGACTGGAATTTTGATAATGACTCGCAGTGAGCCACGACCTCTCCTTTGCTCTGGAGCGGAATATTTTGACTTGACTATTTGCGGTACTGTATGCGCAATGGCTGTAACGGATCTGCGAAACCAAACTTGGCCTTAACATGAAAAGACGAAAAATCCGCCCGATCTTACGGAGACAGCCCACGTAATGCATTTATTAATTAATTACCTTGTTAATCAGAATGATTTTATAGGGAACTTTCAAACTGTTCTCATGTGAAGGAATGAATTTTTAGTGAACTAAAAAAGGTAGATTGACATTAATATTGCGTCTATATTAACAAAAGAAGAGAAACTGAATTTTTTCTAAGTACAAAAGTGAACCTCGTTATTCTTACTCGCTCTGATAACGTTCAACATGACCTTAAATTGGGAGGGGGTGGCGTGGGGTGAGCGAGTTGGTCCAGCAGCCTGCCTTTCCTACAAAATAACAAATGATCGTGTGGTATTGTTATGCGGGAGGCCCCATCCGGGGAAGTTTTGCCACCGGGTTGCAAGTCTTATTTCAGATGACGCCACAGTGGGTGAATTGCGTGTCGGCGATGATGAGATAATGATGAGGACAACACAAAACCCAGTCCACGAGCGGAGAAATTCTCGAACCTGGCCGGGAAATCTAACCCTGGCCCGCTGCATGATAGACAAACATGTTACCACTCAGCTAAGCAGGCGGACACCTCTTCCACAATGACAAGGAAACAAAAGGATAGTGGGCAAGGACATGAGGAAGCTGATCGTCGTAACTAATAGCTACGTTACTTGTTAATAAGAGAATGAAGTTATCAGCATGCATCCGCCACTACTGTAAAAAAACTGAACAGAACAAGTGCTGAGTACTAGAATAAGAAGACGACAAGATGGCCTCCTGCCCAGAGACTTGCTATGGAATCGCCATAACTTAAGGCCAACCGTTCGCCACGTAGTGTCGTGGTCTAGCGCAAAGCCCATTTCACATAGGTTGCAATTTAAGGAATATTGATTAGACGCGGATATCACAGAAAAGGGAAAGAATGCAGGTGACTTGACTGTAACATTGAGAGCGAGAATCTTTAGTATGAACTACAACCAACTTCTCGCATCTAGAAGACACGGAACTGAGCATGACAAAGAAATCATTAGATTATAGGATAAACATCACAAGAAAACGAAAACTATGAACGCACTCTAAATGAAGGATTTCCAAACTCACTCACGATATTGTAAGCAACGAAGCTGAAGTTCGCAAGGAACACTCATGCTTACCAATACAGGACTTCGACGTCATGCCTCCAGCTATGAGCAACAACAGACTAGAGTGTAGAGCAGCTACGAAGGCGGGTCAGGGTCGGATGCACAGAAGGATGCGGAAATGTACCACGTGACTCACAGCCGCCTGCAGCTGTGGCCGAGCGGTTCTAGGCGCTTCAGTCCGGAACCGCGCTGCTGCTACCGTTGCAGGTTCGAATCCTGTCTCGGGCATGGATGTGTGTGATGTCCATAGGTTCAAATTCAAATAGCTCTAAGCACTATGGCACTTAATATCTGAGGTCATCAGTCCCCTAGACTTAGAACTACTTAAACCTAACTAACCTAAGGACATCACACACATCCATGCCCGAGGCAGGATTCGAACCTGCGACCGCAGCAGCCGCGTGGTCCCGGACTGAAGCCGCTAGAACCGATCGGCCCCCGCGGCCAGCATGTCCCTAGGTTAGTTAGGTATAAGTAGTTCTAAGTCTAGGGGAGTAATGACACAGACGTTAAGTCCCATAGTGCGTGGAGCCATTTGGCTCACAGCCAATCGCGCGCCAGTGACATTCGTGTCTTCGTTCTGTGCCGTTCCCGCTGTGTTAGGAAGTTCTAACCGTTTATTTCAGTCAGTGTTCCGTGCTGAGTGCTGACTGCCTTCATAGAGTTCATTATGCGTGATGATATTTAAATCGGCCGCCGCCGCGACCGAACCCAGTTCCCTCTGAGCAGCCATAGCGTACGGATCTCCGTGCCGGCACGTTCACAGGAGCTCAGTCCGTCAGTTCACCTGATGATGGCGACATGTATGATCGCCGAAATATTGTGCCCGTTGGACACTATAGACCGGCAGCATACCCGTGGATATTTTGATTATCAAATACGCCGGGAGAAACTCAAGAATCACAATTCCCATGAGGTTCAGCAGCCATCCACTGCAGCTGAGAGACACGAATCAGCCGGCCGCTGTGGGCAAGCGGTTCTAAGCGCTCTAGTTCTGAACTGCGCTGCTGCTACTGTCATAGGTTCGAATCCTGCCTCAGGCATGGATGTGTGTGATGTCCTTTGCTTAGTTAGGTTTAAGTAGTTATAAGTCTAGGGGACTGATGACTTCAGATGTTAAGTCCCATAGTGCTCAGAGCCATTTGAACCATTTGAGTCACAAGTCATCCACTTGCAGTGTGTAACCAGGGCGCACCCAGCAGACTGAAGTCACTCTCAGAACTGTTGTACAAAGTCGGGCTCGTTTCTCCTTGGCACAAAGGCGTTACTGTTTCTGGCCCTGCTCTGATTGTTTGCTTCCTACACCCCTCTCCAGACTCTAGGATTGCAAAAACACATGTATTTCCACATGGTTTGCCTGAGTATTATACCATTTACGGGATACTTCTCGATATCAAGCATGTAGTAATATCGCTTCAGTAGGAACACTTCGATACAATCGAAAACTCCGTCTTTGTGTCGTGTGCTGACAAGGTTCCCTCTTTTATACTCCCAGAATGGCATCCAACTGCTTGGATTACATCATGGTTGCATCTACAGAGGTGATGTGCTCGATGGCCATAGATATTTCTTGCACACTGCTACTGCCGTCGCTTGGCACGCCATTTATGGCATCAGGCGGTGAACTGTGGGATGTATTCCTCTGTGTCTTTTTTTCCTTTTCAAGTGTACGCTACCATGCACTGCTAAGAACATAGCCGGTGTCTCTATTGAAGTTGTTTTTACGAAGACTCATTTCAACAGCTTCTCTGATCACAGAGTCCCAATATTTCGAAGTGTGAGTCATTATTCTAGTTTGTTTAAACAAAATCTTGTGTTTATTTAACAGGCTGTGCTCTGCCACTGCTGATCCCGTATCCTGATGTTCTCCAGACCCAACAAGCGTCCATCTGATGCCTCTTCCTATCGCCCTATATGTCTCACCTGAGTGTTCAGCAAGCTCTTGGAATCCATCCTTACCCAGCGTATCCATCACCACCTGCACCGAAACCACCTCCTCCCCAACACCCAGCGTGGCTTTCGACCTTCCTTCTCTGCCGATGACCAACTCCTACACCTCACGCATCTCCTCTCTCTCCAGCTTAACTGCTGTCGCTTCACCATTTTTGTCTCCCTCGACCTCGAAAAAGCCTACGATCGTGTCTGGCATCCCAGTCTCTTGTTTAAACTCCAGCCCTACGCCTTTCCTGTCAACTATGTCCATCTGATTGCCTCCTTCCTCTCCCACCGCCCCTCCTACGTTACCATCCATAACGCAGATTCCCGCACCTCCTACACCTCTGCACGTGTGCCTCAGGGCTCTGTCCTCTCCCCTCTCCTCTATCTCCTGTACTCGGCAGATATGCCTCTCTCCCCCCCCCCCCCCCCCTACAGTACACCTCCTGCAGTATGCTGATGACACTGCATTCCTTGCTCTCGCTCCTACTCTCCAAATGTCCCAACGCCTTCTCCAGAATCACCTTGACCTTTTTGCTGCATGGTGTAACCAGTGGCTCCTGAAAATCAATCCTTCCAAGATCCAGGCAATCATTATAGGTCGTACCACTCGCTCCTTCCGGTTCCTGGATTTCTCCCTTACCATCTGTGCCCATCCTGTCCTCCTCTCTCCCACCCTCACCTACCTTGGCCTCATCATTGAACGTCACCTCACCTGGATCCCTCATCTCCGATCCATCCAATCCAAAGCCCACAACCACCCCCGACTCCTCAAACTCCTCTCTCGCCGGACATGGGGGTTGAACACCTCTACCATCCTCCACACCTACAAATCCTTAATCCGTCCCACCCTTTGTTACGCCAGTCCCGCCTGGATATCTGCCCCCCCCCCCCTCAAATTCTATAACTCCCCCCAGATCCTTGAGCGCCATGTACTCCCTCGCCTTCCGTATATGCCTCCTGTCGCCCACGTAGATCCACTACAACCTGATTGCTTTCACCCATCGGCTCCTATTCCTCTAACATATCTGCATACTCTACACCCCCTGCCACCTTGATCCCACTCATCCCCTGCTTGCTCCTCTCCTCTCCAACCCTCGCCCTCTGCCGTGCCTTCACTGTTGTGTCCCCCTTACCCTCCATCTCTACACCCTTCATCTCCTTTCCCAAGGTGGCTTCCATCAACTCACCCTGATGACGCCCTCTCTCCCTCCATTTAGCCAGCCGGAGTGGCGAAGCGGTTCTAGGCGCTGCAGTCTGGAACCGTGCGGGCGCTGCAGTCGCAGGTTTGAATCCTGCCTCGGACATGGATGTGTGTGATGTCCTTAGGTTAGTTAGGTTTAAGTAGTTCTAAGTTCTAGGGGACTGATGACCACAGAAGTTAAGTCCCATAATGCTCAGAGCCATTTGAACCATTCCCTCCATTTATCCCTCCTATTAACTCTGATCCTCATGTCCTCCTCCTTTCCTCTGTCTTTTCCCCGGGCTCTCTCTTTCCCCCATTCCATCCTGTTTTTTCCCCACCTACCCTCTCTCTGCCTCCCTTCTCCCCCCCCCCCCCGAGTCCTTTTGCATTCCCCTCCTCTGTCTTTCCCCACTCCCTCTCGTGTCTACACAGCCCCCCCCCCCTCTTTTGGGTCCTCATCCTCCGTCGGCTCCTTCCTCCCTCCCCCCCATCTTCGTTTTTCCTCTCCTTCCTCCCTTTTCTTTCCCATCCTCTGTCCAGGTTCCCCCCATTTGCCCTCAGCTGTGGTATGTCATACTCATGCCAACTTTTTAGTGCAGTGTTCAAGTGAGTGTTCAGTGTTGTGTGTCTTTTCAAAGTGTTGCGAACAGAAATCATCGCTGGGTGTGATTTTTATATCTCTTGTGAACAGAAACCAGACTGTCACCATGTTTTTAATTGTCTGTCTATTATTTTACCTGTCTGCTTCCTGTGTATTTTATTAGCATCACCAACCATTTGTTTTATGTTTTAAGTTCCACAATTTTCCGCAGTTTTACCATTTAAGTCACCGGTTTTATCTCCTGCTTTTATTATTTATTATCTTCATTTTTATAAAACAAATTCTGTAGGCTGAAAAGCGGCGTACCAAGCTGCTGCCAGCCCACCTCCCTTCGCGGTGAATCGAAATTAAATAAAAGAAAAAAAAAGAAAACCCACTGCTAACCTACTAAAATCATCCACCCCCACTGTCCCACTCTCCCTCTGTGGACTGTCCTCCTCCACCGCGAATCCCGCCGCCTCTATTGCTCCTTCCTGCGCACTCGCGACAGGGATGAACATCAATGCCACTGGCAAATACAGCGACACGGATGGAACCTTATTAGAGCAAAGAAACGCTGGGACTGATGCCAGACCTGCACACGACTCAACGCCACCCTCCCTATCAACTCCTCCAAGTTGTGGTCTGCCTTCCATCAACTTACTGGTTTCCATTCTGCACCTCATTACCCCCTTCTCCATAACGACCGCCCCCTTCCTGACAACCTCAGTAAGGCCAACCACTTCGCTTCCCACCTTTCTGAGGTCTTCTCCATCCCTGATGATCCCCAATTTGATTATTCTCTTTTCCCCACCGTCATGGAATGCGCCGATACCACGGTCGCTCTACTTGCTCCCAGTCTCCAGCACTTGGGGCAGCAGTAAGGTTCTTGAATCCATCCTCTCCCATTGTATCCATCAGTACCTTAATCAACACCACCTCCACTCCTTAACGAGTGTGGCTTCCAACCCTACTTTTCCACCGAGGACCAACTCCTTAAACTTGTTCACCTTCTCTCCATCCAGTGTAGCTCCCGTTGATCCGCCTTTTCTGTTTCCCTCGACCTCCAAAATGCCTATGACCGTGTATGGCATCCCAGTCTTCTCTTTAAACTCCAAATCTACGCCCTGCCTATGAATTTTGTCGGTCTGGCCGGAAATGGGGATTGCATCCTTCCACCATCCTCCATACCTACAAATCCGTCATCCATCCAACTTCTGTTATGCCAGCGTTGCCTGGATCTCTGCACCCACCCACTTTTACAAGGCCCTCCAAATCCTTGCCTTCCGTATCGGCTTTCCTTCCCCCACACGGCTCCTGTACGACCTCATCCCCTTCCCCTACCTCCTCCTTTTCCTCCAGCATCTCCACATCCTTTACACTGTTTGCAGGCTGGATCCCCCCCACCCCCTGGTTTCCTCCTTCCTCTCCACCCCTCGCCAATTGCCACGCCTCTATCGCCGTATCCCTCTCTTTCTCCACCTCCACACCCTCCATCTCCTTCATCAGGGCAATTTCCTGCACCTCCGCCTCCCAGTTGTTGAACTTCACTGTGACATATACCCTTCCTTCCAACTATATCCTGGCCTTGTTCCCCCTCTGCCCAGGGCCCTCATTTTCCTCTCCCCTCCTTCTCTCAGAGCGTATTTTCCTCCTTCTCTCCCCCCCTCCGAGTCCCTGCACCCCATCCTCACCTCTTTCCCTCACATGTCCTTCCCTCTCAGGCGCGATGCCCTGCCCGTCTCCCCCCTGTCTCTTTCCCTGTATCCCAATATCCTCCCCTCCCTCCACTCCCCTGTGTTCTTTAATTGTTCCAATGTGTGTTTTTTGTGTGTGTGCTCCTTTTTTACAGTTTTTATGTCCATTTTACAGTAGCCCACCTTTATGTCCCTTCTCTTCCGTACTGTTCCCAATTTTTATATCTATATACGCCATATTTCCTCCTTTCTGTTATTTTTAATGTCTTCTTTGTACAATTACTGTCTTTTGGCTGAAGAGGAGCGCATATGCTGCCGGCTGCCCGCCCCAGATGGGGCATTAGAACACAATAAAGGTAAAAAAAGCCACTGCTGATATGCCCAGACCACCACCACCAGTCCACCTCTTTTTGTATGCTGATGACACTGCTTTCTTCAGCCTCTACCCTACACTCCAGAAGTCCCAACGATCCTTCTAAATTCACCTCAATCAATTTTCCTCCTGGTGTAACCTGTGGCTCCTAAGGATCAACCTCTCCAAAACCCATGCAATAGTTATGGGTCAAACGACCCACACCTTCTGCCGCCATGACTTCTGTCTTACCATTTACAATGATCCTATCCAGCTAACTAACACACTAAAATATCTTGGGACAACCCTCGATGGGAAACTAACGTGGAAATCTCATCTACTAACCATCCAACAGAAAACACTCAATAAACTAAATCTACTAAAACTACTAGAGGGCCATACTTGGAGACTACGCTCCTATACTATTCTCCACACCTACAAAAGCGATCTGACCCATCCTTTGTTATGCAAATGTTGTTGTTCTGCACTGCATCAGAGCTCTAAAAATCCCTCCAAATCTTCGAACGCCATGCACTCCGTCTTACTTTCCACATCCATTTACGTTCCCCCACCTGGATCCTTTACCATCCCTCAAATTCTACTCCTCCTCATTGACATCGAACACCTACATATCTCCTATACTGTTTCCAACAACACTATTGTCTCCTCTCTGATCACCAACCCTGGTATGCTGCCATACCTTCATAAACACGTCCCTCCATCCCTACACCTACACACACTCCATATCCTATTTCAATGCAACTCCATCGAATACCTTTTCCCTGACAGTGAGATCTACCCCGATACCAACTTTAACTCTTCCCCACCTATATCACTCCATATCAGGGATCGTCTCTCCTTTCAGTCTCCATCCATCCTCATCCGATTCCTCTTGCAACCACTGCCAAACGCACATGACATCCTACACCTGTCATGTTAGTGGCAGTAAACTACAGCTGGTGTCAGTGGCAGATTCATAGCTGTTTCATCAGTAATTTCATAATAATTTCCACCATACAAGAACTATGTGGTCATTAAATAGCGGCGAAATAATTTCAAAATTTCCGGGGTGGGGGGGGGGGGAAATGAGTGGCCAACAGTTTTAATGTGTCTTCCACCGGCGCCTTCGTAAACAGGGAGACCACATCGAGGCTATCCATGACTTCAAAAATGGTTCAAATGGCTCTGAGCACTATGGGACTTAACATCTGAGGTCAGCAGTCCCCTAGAACGTAGAACTACTTAAACCTAACTAACCTAAGGACATCACACACATCCATGCCCGAGGCAGGATTCGAACCTGCGACGGTAGCGGTAGCGTGGTTCCAGACGAAAGCGCATAGAACCGCTCGGCCACACCGACTGGCAACCATGACTTCATTTGGGCCAATCTTCATCTGATTTATGATACCAAAAAGCAGTTGTGAGTTTTTAATATGATGTCCACAGTGACAGACTATAGGCGCCAATAGTTTAGTCAGATACTTTGGCACCCTGTATCTAGAAGAACTGATAGCCAAGGGATCGCCACTGTCACCAAACGTAGCAAACGTTTTTATGGAAGATTTAGAAGAACGAGCATTGAAAAGTGCTCCCTTCCCACCATCTTGCTTCTTCAGATACGTTGACGATACATGTTTGGGAGTGAGGCGCCGCAGCAGTTCGTTGATCATTTGAATGGTATTCATCCCAACATAGGATTTACAGTAGAGGTGAAGAATGATGGGAAGTTACCTTTCTTAGATGATTTGGTCGAAGAGAAATCAGATGGACGACTCGACAATTCTGTGCACAGAAAAACGACCTCGACCTCGACCGTTATAGCTTTCACCATCCAGCTCAGAAGAGAGCTATGTTGAACATCTTAGTACACATAGCCAGAACTATTTCCACCTCAGTACCGAGATCAAGCACCTGAAGACAATATTCAGTAGGGACAGATATTCTGTTTGTGACATTACATCAACGCTTTTGAGAGAACCAAGGCGACACTCCACTCAAACAAGCCAAGAAGATCAACACATCGGGCGGTTTCCATTCAGTAGTACAACAACTAGAAAGGTAGGTAGAGTCCTAAACAGGCAACGAATCAGACTAGTCTTCCGGCAACACAGAAAAATTAAAGACATTTTGGGACCCGTTAAAGATAATCTCGGCTGGAATTCATAACATTCCTTGAGATTGTGGCAAGAGTTACTTGGGCCAGTCTATACCAACAGTTGTCGATCGTTGTCTCGAACATCAGCGTCACCTTAAATACAGGCATTTGGATAAATCTCCGGCGGTTTTTTTCCCTTTACTGTTATTTCATCCTCCTCGCCACATATGGGCAGAGGTCGGCTGTAAACAGTTCAATTCTCCGCTCTTCAGCCATGCGAAAGAAAAAGTTTTTCAGTGAGTTATAAGCAAAACTTGGGGTTTTCTATTTTAATTTAAGAATCAAAGACCAACAGTTAAAAAACGGAAATATATACAGTTAAAAACACATCGCTGGCAGGTGAATTTCTGATGAAAAAGAAGCACTGCACTTTCACTTAAGAAAACTGAAGGACCTGCACTAGGGTGAGAAGTAGTGCTGGAGGATAGAGGGATGAGGGATGTGGGTAGTAAGATAGGGGTCTGTTAGACATGAAAAACTGTGGCGATGAGAGGTAGGAGCTGAGGTGGATAGTGGTAAGTACAGTCTGTGAGAAAGGCAGAGGGTGAAGAGTAGTGTGTTATGTGGGTGGGGCAGTGGTTGCAAGAGGAAAGGCATGGGAATTGGTGGAGAGGGAAAGGAGAGGAGAGCCCTGATGTGGAGTGGGATATGTGTGGAAGAGTTGAAGACGGTAGGAGGGATAAATATCTGGGCTGATCTCGTTGTGTGGGAGAGGGAGTTGGTTGAAGTTGCATTGGGATAGGATATGGAGTGTGTAGAGATGTAGGGACAGGGGGATGTGTTCTTGAAGGTATAGCAGGATACCAGGGTTAGTGATCAGAGGGGAGACAATGGGGTATACTGAAATCTAGTTTGCGGACGGTATAGAAAATACAGAGGCGTTCGATGTAAGTGAAGAGGTTGAGAATTTCAGGAGATGGAAGAGGATCCAGGTGAGGGAAGGTAAACAGATGTGGAAATGAAGACAGAGTGCATGACATTTGAGGATTTAAAGGGACCTACGGAACTTTGGAGGAGCAGAGATTCTGCAACATTTGCGTAACAAAGAATGGGTCAGATCAGGGTTTTGGAGGTGTGGAGAGTAGTGAATTTGTGTAAAACTCAAGTTTAGCATGTTAGTAGTTTAGCAGATTTAGTCTGATATGGGTTCTTTCTGTTGGATGGTTAATAAGTGACGTTTACATGTTAGTTGTCAGTTAAAGGTTAGTCCAATATATTTTATTATGTTACTTGGCTGGATAGGATGATTGTAAATGATAAGGTAGAAGTCATGTAAGCGGAAGGTATGGGTAATTTGTCCTGTAATTATTGCCTGGGTTTTGGAGAGGTTGATCTTTTGAAGCCATTGGTTACATCAGGAGGTAAACTGACTGAGGTTAATTTGGAGAGATCGTTGAATTTTCTGGAGTGTAAAGTACAGGGCGAGGAAAGCGTTGTCGTAAGTATACTGAAGGAGGTGGACTAATGGGGGTGCTTTCGGCATACCATCAGTGTAGAGGAGATAAAGTGAGGATATAGGACAGAGCCTTGGTGCATTCCTGCAGTGGGATGAGATATATGGAAATTGGTACTGTTAATAGTGACAAAGGAAGGGCAATTAGATTGGAAGGATGCATTAAGATGAACATAGTTCACAGGATGTGAGTATGTCTGGAGTTTGAAAAGGAGACCAGAATGCCATACATGGCCATAGGCCTTTTCTAGGTCGAGGGAGACAAAAAATAGTGAATTTACGGGAATTGTATTGATTGGATAGGTGATGGGTGAGGAACAGGAGCTGGTCATCTGAGGAGAATTGGGATGGAAGTTGTTATATCCTAGCCAGTAATGCCACCCGAGCCCGCTGCCAAAAGGTTGGCAGCATCAAAGTCCGGACGCCGTCCGCCTAAGCAGCGCCAGCGAGACAGCAAATCGCCGCAAGTCTGCGCGCGCCACCGCTGGCTTCTGGGTTCTTAAGCGCTGGAGTCGCGAGCGCTAGGACAGTTCTGTATTCGCCGCTCAGTTGTATACTCGCCACCGAATTGTGTACTTGCTAGTCAGTTGTGTGTTCATCGCAGCAGAGTTGTTGTTTGTTGTCAGCCGACGCTGACCTAGCCGCTCCGACTCGAACTAGACAGATTTCTGTAGACACGGAGTTCACTACTGTATTTCTGTATCTTCGTAATAAAGATAAGTACCGACTTTTATTTAATCAGAGTGTTTGGGTTTTCATCTTTCTGTTTACTGTTCCAGCGGACCGGTCGGCCCGCTATTAAAAGTGTGGCGGTGACTTCGTAAGCCGTTTCTACCGCGAATTGTTTGTCGCTACGAACACCGCCACAAAAGAAGTCACACTGGTTAAGTGTTGATGGATGCATTGGGACACTATGGCTTCAAAGACAGGGTATCGTTATTTGACAAATTTACACGTACGTCTTGTTCAAACATACGTAGGTTTATGAATATAAAAATTTGCTGATATGTCGCTATTCTCGATGTGTAGACTAATTACAATATGAATTTGGACCCGGCGAAAGTTTTCAATGCTCTCAATGGGCTTTCTATCTTTCGTGGTGGTCGAGTTGACTAGGCACTGACAATTATTTCAGAAGTAATGGGCCAAGCATGACTTCCATAGCTATTGTATGCATTGACACTGAGGTGAGATAGATGGGGCGGCAGGAGGAAGTATCAGTATATGGGGTTTCAGGAAAAGAAGAATTCTGGAGGTTTTCCATTATCGAGGATAGTTACAGGTGGAGAGGATAATGGTGTAAAGGGCTGCAGGGGAGATGAGAAAGGAGAGAGGGCGCATCTTTGGTGTGTCGATAAGTAATGTAGTCATGACTGGGGGAAGTGTTACGTTTCTTGTGGAGTACATGTTTTATGCCACTTGCTGTAACTGGGTGAATTTAATTCTGTTTGTGGTATGTTGTCCAACTACTGGAAGCTGGGAGGGGGTGGGAGAGCGGTATTTGTACGTTCATGGATTGTAGGGAAAAGTGAACATCAAAATGTGTTTCACCAGGGATGGAGAAGATGTTGGACAAGTAGGATGCTAAATGGTTAGGTTTGCTCGGGTTGTCAGGTAACGGATGGTTATCACGGAGAAGCGGGTAGTAAGGTATGGGGTTGTAGCCAGTGAGTTGATGGTATGCTTTCAAGTACTTGGAAGAGTTAGCGGGGAGTGTAGCGTTGAGTGTGGTGCATGTCTGGCGCCAATCCCGCCGTTTCTTTGCACTCAATAAATTCTTGATATGTCTCTGTATTTGCCAGTCTCGCGTGATTGTATCCCGATCACGAGTCTGCAAGAAGGAGCGGTAATACGATGGGATTCTCGGAGGAGGAGTAGGGCTTATGGGGGGGGGGGGAGGGTGGGGTGGCGAGGATATATGGTGGGAATGTGGGGGGATATAGTGTCTGACAAGGTCTGCTGTAGGAAGGATGTGGCTTGACAGATATCGTCAGGTTGCTGGAAGGACAGGGGGTGGCTTCCAGTCTGGGTGTTTATGGATTCCCGGTAGGCTTTCCAGTTGGTCCATGAGTAGTCTTGGATAACTCTTGGGTGGAGATTGGGATGGAGTGCATGAGGATGAGATTAGATGTAGGTGATGGTGAGGGGTACAGGTAGGTGCTCACTTCCAATCGGACTGAAGACTTTTGCAGTGGGGTGCTCTCAGGACAGGTGTACTGTTGGACGGGAAAGATGTCACCTTGCATTGAGTGAGTAAACTAATGCCACCAATGGAGTTCTGCAGGGGATTTACTATGGATGTTGAGGTCTGCAGCTATAATATGGGTGGAAAGAATGGTTCAAATGGCTCTGCGTACTATGGGACTTAACATCTGAGGTCATCAGTCCCCTAGTACTTAGAACTACTTAAACCTAACTAACCTAAGGACATCACACACATCCATGCCTGAGGCAGGATTCGAACCTGCGACCATAGCGGTCGCTGGGTTCCAGACTGAAGAGCCTAGAACCACTCGGCCACACCGGCCAGCTAGGTGGAAAAGGTACGGTCTATGTGGATGAGGAAGTCATAGGGGATGGGGTAATTAAGTTGGATGTAGATGGTGGAATATGTAATGATTATTAGTAGGAAAAAGAGGGTGGGAGTATTATATAAGGGTCGTGGTCAAACAGGGATGTTCTTGTTGTGGCCAATTGCATCTCTGCCATTTGTCAGGGGAGGGGGGGTTATCTCTGCAGTGTAGGATATAAGGAGAGGTTTGGATGGTTCAGCAGTGACGGAGCACAACCTGTTAAATAAGCACAAGATCTTGTTCGAACAAACGAGAATACATTCTCACTCTTTGAACTATTGGGACTCTATGACCAGAGAAACTATTGTAATCAGACTTTGTAAAAACAATTTCAATAGAGATACCGGCTATTCACTTAGCAATGCATGGAAGCGTGTACCTGAAAAGGAAGAAACACAGAGGAATACTTCCCACTGTTCACCGCCTGATGCGATGGATGACCCTACAAGCGACACTAGATAGATAGTGCAAGCAAAATCTGTGGATGTAGATCGCGTCACCACTGTACGTGCCATCATGACGTAATCCAGCGAAACGGACGCTGTTTTGGGGGTTTAAAAGAGGGTACCTTGCAAGCTCACGACCACCTACTCATTCCCAATACTCAATGTGGCTGTCGTCCCAGCTTCTCTACCTTACCCACCTAATGTCCCATCAACTGAATAAACGAAATTCCACCATATTTGTCTTCCTTGACAGCCAAGAAGCCTTTAAGGGGGGGTAGGACGTCAAACGGGCCGACTTGGAGCAGGAAATTTTATTTTCTACTGTCTATACTTTTACAACTAAATTCATAAAAATTTGTCAGCATGGCCAGGAAGGATTCAGGGTTCACACTCATAGCAGTGGAAGTGCAAAAACATGACAAAATAAATTTTTTTTAGATATGAAATTTCATCATTTTTTAACTTACTGTTGGCTGCAATTGTTGCTATAGGTACAGTTTTCTTCACAAGTAAGAGAGATTCTTTGATGAATTTTGCACAGCATACAAACCATACTTACAGGTGTATGAAACTCTAGAATTTTCCAAATCTACTAAAAACGGTGGTAAAAATTGAGATAATTAACTACAAAATTTGATTTTTTTCTAATAATAAAGTTTAAAACGTAACTGCTCATTCATTTTTCATGAATTAAATAGGTTCTAGAGTTTCAGACACCTGTAAGTATGGTTTGTATGCTGTGCAAAATTCATCGAACAGTCTCTCTTACTTATGAAGAATAGTGTACCTATAGCAACAAATGCAGCCAATAGTAAGTGAAAAACTGATGAAATTTCACATGTAAAAAAATATTATTTTGTTATGTTTTTGAACTTCTGCTGCTACGAGTGTGAATCCTGAATCATTCCTGGTCATGCTGACAAAGTTTCATGAATTTACTTGTAAAAGTCTAGTCAGTGGAAATTAAAATGTCCTGTGGTGCCTCTCCTGCTCCAAGTCGGCCCGTTTGACGTCCTATCCCCCTTAACTGTGTGTGGCATTCTGGGCTGCTTTTGAAGCTACAAACATATGCACCTCCAGTAAGCTATATCCGTCTTATAGCATCCTTCCGTCAACACAGTTCTACATACGTCACAGTCAACCATGCCTGCTCCCACAACTTTCACCCTCCTGCAGGTGTGCCTCAGTGCTAGGTCTTCTCACCCCATTTTTGCATCCTGTACACTGCGGACATTCCCAAGCCGCCATCCCCGACGTACCTCTTGCAATATGCTGACAACACCGCCTGCTTAGCCACTCTTAATAAACTTCAACTCTTCCATGCCTCCCTCCAACGCCATCTGAATCTCCTAGTCTATTGGCGTAATACATGGAAACTTCAAGTCAATCTGCAAAAAAGCCAAGCCACCAGCTTTGGTCGCACCTCTCGGCGTTTCTGTATTCCAGATTTCCATCTCTCCCGCCGGAATTTTAACCAGCTCCCACTCCCTAGCGATCAGACCCGTCCTGAGGTATACACATCTTTCCAACCCTAATCACAGCACTCAGCCTCACACCATCCTCCGTTCATCCACCTTGCTGACTTCTAGTCAAGACCTGCGGTCTACAGGGCCCCAAGATCATACTCATCATGACAATTTTCTCGAATGTCACCTCGGATCGCCATTACACCAAGGCATCATTCATGCACATGGTGGCAGCTAGTCAAGGAATATTTTAGGGAATTGGTTTAAAAAAAGTTATTTCAAAAGCCCAGTCAAATCTTTATAAGTTTACCCCTAGAGCAACTTACGCTGTGCCTGCGTGACGCAAGTTGCCTGACTTTCAAAACAGAGGCAGTTCTGTCCAGTTAAAGCTGCTGACAAGAGACGCCCTGAGACCTCTGCTGAAACTGCTAGCGAATTCACGGCATTGGTTTCAGCCAATAGCGTGCGTGGGATACAAGTCACCTTTTGTGGACGCGGGAGTGTTCTGTGGTGCGGAACACAGTTGCCTCTCTCTCTTGTAATCCAGACCTCGAGCAGAACAAACGTCTTTTCGGAAGGCAGAGCCTCTGGTTTTGCTTTTCACGACCGGCCACCAACGTAAGTTAACATGCACCGCTTCCTCTTCCGTTGCCCATTTCAATTAATTGTTCGACCTCCTAGACTGGCCTGAACCTGGTAACTTCCGACCCTAGGCGCGCCCCTTGTATTCCATACACTGAAATATATTCTCTTTATTGTACCTAATTTCCTGGTCTGTCATTTAACGGCGGCCCTGGATGCCCACTGTCAAGTCCTGACCGCTCGACCTCCACCACACTGTCGTCACGAGGCATATGTAACAACCTTCTTCCCCCTTCCCTGACCATAAACAGTACACTCAAGTTCAAGAGTGACTGTATTTGAACTGTAACATAAAATCGTCAAACGAGTTTTAAAAACCATCAGTATTTTCATCTACGTGTATTTTACAGATCCTCGTTTATCGCCACTTATTTTTATGTAAACATCGTCACTATCGTCTTCCTATGTATTTTTTACAATCTCATCTCTTATTGTCACCTTTCATGTCTTTTTAACCATTTTTAAATGCAGTTTTTATAACCTTTGGCTGCAGAGTGACTTTGTCTTCTGCCAGCCCGCCCCCATTGTGGGGAATAAAAATAACAATAAAGAAAAAGAAGCAGCTCACGACAGTCAGTTTCAGTTCCTGACAAAGATGATGGTGGATATAATCGAAAACTTGGAATTTTATCAGAATTTGACGCGGTAAGTGAACCGAGAAATTTTTTTGCAAGGACTCCACCGCGAGAAACTTCTTAGCCATAAATATGTACCTGTTATTGGGCAACTGTTTCTAAAAATGGTCAAGAAATATTTAATGTTTCCTTCAAGCACGCGTGTAGCAGCAGCAGAATAATGAAGTTAAGGGCAGTATTAATCGAAGTATTTGGTAACTTCATACTCTGCAATGGTGTTTCTCGATCTAATAAATTTCTTAAAATAGTGCAGATTTCAAAATTGCTTCGAATTGAAGCTGAAATGGCTAAAAGTGTCTTTACGTCACACTGACAGACTAGCATACTTTCCGTGTCAAAGACCTACCGATAATTAACCGTTTAATAGAGAACTGATTTTTTTCATCGTGTCTAGTTTGTGTGATAACTGCATCAAACGTTACAACACAATCATGAACACAGAAAATGTGGGCTTCTGTGGTCTCGTGGATTGATCCCATTTTCTTAGTTTCGAGGTATTGCTTTGATTGCCATTTCCGTCATGTGTTTTAAACACACACGAACAAATGGTTCAAATGTCTCTGAGCACTATGCGACTTAACTTCTGAGGCCACTCCGGCCGGCACACACGAACAGATCTCCTTCACGTCTAGTAATGGAAGTGAAGAACGTGAGGTTGCAACATAGAACAGAATCCGCATTAGAACGTCATATCCCTAAGTTATAAACTGGAGTAGAGCTCGTTTAGATTTGGCCGTACCGAGGCGGAAGCGCAGCAAATAGAAACTCTGTCGCCAGTGAGATTCCCTATACTGAAAACTTTATTGTATTTACATCTGCATCTACATCCATACTCCACAAGCCATTAATGAGTCAATGGTCCCTTCGGGTCATAGGGCTCTTGTTTCATTTGAACTTAAGACGTTGAAAAATTTTGTGTTGGACTGGTATTCGAATTCGGATCTACTCTTTCGTGATATCTGATCCACACGGAACGATATGGGTCGATCATTTCGTTGTTTACCAAAATATTGCAAATTACTATAGGTCTTCACGAAAGGTACGAATGTGAATTCGAATCCTGGTAGAGCACAAAAATATTCATGGTTTCATTTCAAGCTGTAGCATATGTGCACCGAACAATTAGTGATAAATAATTTTCATTTTTAATGCTTCTTCGTGTGTTGTCACCAAGAGTGATAGGTGCCTAGTCAAACATGCACACATCTCACTACTGGTGAGCAAACAATTCGTGAACAACGGCGGTAGGTGGTCGTTCGATTTTCGGTCAGACAAAAAAGTTCTATCCTCATTTCAGATTCGAATATGTTGCTGCTGGTGAAAGAATTCGATATCTAACGCCTGTTTCACTTAGTTAACACTCTGAATACGTGCTGGGTTCGAGTCTCCGTCACAAAACTTTACATCATGGCACTTCGTGCAAACTTTGTTATGTGAAATTATATTAAACGTTTTCCGTGGTTAGTTAACAGGGAGGTAAGGGTCCTGACAGGTTTCCACGCAGAGCACAAAAAATTTGAAGTTCAGATTTGCTAACTGGGACTGGTGAAAACTTTTATATTTCGCGACACTTTATGCCTAGGCACCAACGACGAACGTTCCAGTAGTCGAGTCTCAGTCAGGCACGAAAGCCTTCTTTGGTTACAACGGCTATAGGTGCTTGGTTTCAATCCAGACTCAAAACAAAAAAGTTCACGTTGTTTAAAGTTCATACATGTGGACAAATAATTGCTCAGTCATGAGTACAGAGAAATTGCTGGTGATACAACGTTAATTTTGACGTTTTCATAGAGTGGTTGCTGCTGTTAATCACGTGGCTTTTGATTAGTTAGTTCAACGTCCAGTTTATGACAAACCAGTTGTATTAGGAACGCGTGAGGAAATCTTTTGAAAGAGCAAAAATACTTAGAATTGTCAAAGAACTTTAGGAGTCCGGACATTGTCTCAAAATATCTTGTTCATAAAAATATTTAATTTTGCCTGAAGGTTGCCGGAATTACTTATGTGACGGAGCTGGTTAACTAAAATTCTACTGAGTGTGGCAGTGATTCTGGAACGTCACTCACTGTAATAAAATTGGGTTTACATGCTTTAAGGACTATCTCATCTTCAATGACGCATTTCGTAGTATTTGCAACATCGTGGTGGCGATTTACATCTGGAATGACTACCTTAAAGAACAGTGTTCTCTAGTAAGCTCTTGTGGTTTTCATTTTATATGTTCAAACGACCGTACTGCAAAGAGATTAGAGGACCTGCAAGACAGCTACGTAATGTGGACTGCATGCAAATCAGGCGAAACGCTGTTCAGGTCGTAAGATACTTTTGGTCAGCTATCATGAATGGAATGTCGAAAGAACTCAAAACCAAAGACATCAACTAACAAATTATATTCTTTGGTTTTAATTTCTGTTGCTGCATCGACCTTTGAAGGTCATTGTCCCCACAGGTGTATGCTGCCAGCCCTGCTCTTCGGCAGTGGAAACAGTCCCCCAGGATATGGCTAAGCCATGTCTCTGCAATATCCTTTCTTCCAGGAGTGCTATTACCGTTACAATCCACAAGATCTTTTGTGATGTTTGGGGAAAAAAAGGTCAACAGAGCAGTTGCCCGCCATAGGCAAAGGTTCCGAGATCGAGTCCCGGTCCGGCACACTATTTTAAGCTGCCAAGAAGTTTCAAATCAGCGGACACTCCGCTGCAGAGTGAGAAAACATTCTGGATTATTAAAATAAGTGATAAGGAACGGAAAATCAACTAAATCGCTGGATGGTGGGGAGGTATCTGCACCGGATCTTATAACTGTGAGATTCTACTGATATTAGGCGAAAGAAATTCTGTGTTTACGCATTGTGACGTTTCTGGAGAAAGAAAATCTGCCCTATAAAAACCAACACGGATTCCTTAAGCAGATCTTGGGAAACACTGTTCTCTGTGTTCATCCATTAAAAACAGAGCACTGTAGACCAAGACGCCCGGATTAATTCCGTGTTTATTGACTTCCGGAAGGTATTTGATAGAGCCGAACTGTCGATCAGTGGACAACAAAATACGAGCTTAACGAGTGTCGGGCCACATTTGTGTGACTGCATTCAGGACTTTCATATCTGTGTGTGTGTGTGTTGTGTGTGTGTTTGTGTTTAGTCTGAGACTATCACTATTGCGATGAAAATGGTTAAAGCTTTCCAAATGTTGGGAAGTGCTAGTAAGGACCAAAAAAAGAAAAAAAAGTCCAGTAATAATAGGTTCTAAAGAGCATACCCGAAGAGCTATGAGCTCTTGCTCATTTTCCCTACTGTGAAACACATCTCTTCTTCTGAACAAATGTGCATAGAAATGCATTTTAGAACCCATGTTTACTAGACTTTATAGCTTGAAATGATCTTCCTTGTCATATCCTTGAATACAACTATACCCTATGGGCAATGTCTATTGAATCACCAATGAAGACTTTGTCCTCTCGGATATGTCTTTTGCATCACCCGCTATAATATCAGTTGAAAATACGATCACTCTTTTCCATATTCATTCACATTCTCCTATCCAGCCATGCCTTAAAATGTGTTATTAAAATCCATACTGAATTGAACTATAAAAAATTAAAACAAAACCCAGGAACGTGTGACAGGCTGATCACTTAAAAAAAAAAAGCCAGGTTGAGGTAGCCACCCTAGTATCAAAGTAAATCAGATTAGGGTGCCAGTTAGAGAACTTAAATCTTGTAAGGTGTACCACATTCGTTTCATTGTCAGATAAAATAGAGAACAGTAGGTAGATTAATCCCTGCTCTCTTGTCGGAATGTGTAACATATTAATTGAAAATGTGGAGTTCTGTAATGTGTGCAGCACAAGAACCACACACCAGACTGTCCTTCCACCGGATCAATAAGCCATGCGTCATCACACTGTGCCCTATCCTAAGGCGAGTGAGAAGTACTTAATTTCGCCTGCGTGGTTGGAAGGAGGTGCACCACGACCGGGTAGTCGGGTTTACCAATTGCAGTTTATTGTCCGTCGCTTCCAGCTCCTCTTCTTCTCACTCTTCTGTATGACCCTGCATCTCAATAGCGGAGATATGGTACGTAAGCCATTTTAATTAAAATACACGCTTCCTTGGCTGCTAGTTCGTTCGTTCATCTGAATTCCCTTGTGCCCTGATATTTATTCTCCCATCCTTTGCAGGTGAAGAATGGAGTACTGGATGCTCTGAATATAGCTGGGTACATCCGTTTAACAGATTGAAAGGCGCTTAGGGAGTGGGATCAGAAGATGAAAGTTTTCAATACGTATACGTCCCATTAGCTTCAGTGAAATACCACGAAGCAATGGGGTATATATCATCTATAGAGGCAGAAACAGAAATATTCATCATACACTCAGTGCTACCTGCAAAGAAGACGTGAATATCACGGAGCGCCCATAGCGAATGAGAGCTTCAAGATCTATTATTAATAGCCCGTCTACGCTGCACTAAAAGTTTAATTAACGAAATGCACCATATATAAGGTCCTTATGTAAAAGAATTAGGTTGCTTTCAGTCCGACAACACAGAGGAATAGCCGTTCTCAATGGAAACAAGTCAACAATCCACTTGCTTCTAGTGTGTGTCTCCATTATTTAGATAACTCTGTGGTCACTACCGTTTTCTGCCCATGAATTGTGACAATAATTGCAATTTTTAGTAACTGACGGTAATAAAGTTTCTTTCACCCTAGAAAATCATATGTCAAACGTTTACAAAATTTTCCCAGGTGTGTGCTCCACGAGTTTTAGTGAAGCTGAGAAAATATTAAAGACGAATCCTGCAGAGGATGTTCATCAGCATCAAGAAATAATATAAACGTTGACAGAAGAGATACGTCGCATTACGACTTTTTGACAGTATGAATGGTTCGGGAACTTCTAATTGAATCTCATGAAATTCTGGTAAATAAATTAGAGATGAAGGCAGTTAATGCGAAAATGGTTCCAAAACAGCTTTCACAGTTGCAAAAGGGTAATAGAAAGAAGCCAAGGAAGATTACATCTACATCTAAATGCCTACTCTGCAATTCAGACTTAAGTGCCTGGCAGAGGGTTCATCGAACCACCCTCAGACCATTTCTCCACCGTTCCACTCCCGAATAGCCCGCGGGAAAAACGAAACCTTAAATCTTTCCGTGCGAGCTCTATTTTATTTTATGAGGATGATCATTTCTGCCTACCTATCCAGGTGGACGTCAATAAAATATTTTCGTATTCGGAGGAGGAAGCCGATGACTGAAATTCCATGAAAAACTCACCGCAACCGAAAACGCCATGGGTTTAACGAGTGGCAACCCAACTAACGTATCATATTCGTGACACTCTCTTCCATATTTTGCTATAAAAAACGACGAGTTGTACTTCTTTGAACTTTTTCGATGTCCTGCGTCAATCCTGTCTGGTAAGGATTCCATACCGAGCAGCAATACAATGGCAGAGTACGGACAATCAATCTCTTTAATGGATCTGTCGCATCTTCTATGTGTTCTGTCAATAAAAAGCAGTGCTTGGTTCACCTCCCTCAGAACATTTTCTGTGTGATCGTTCCAGTTTAAGTTTTTTGCAACTGTAATCTTTAGGTATTTAGTTGAGTAGATAGTGTTTAGATTGTGTAATTAAGGTGTAAAAGAAATGTAATGGATTCCTTTCAGTACTCATGTCGATGACCTCATACTTTTCATTATTTAGAGTCAATTGAAAATTTTCGCAGTTGCAAATCCCTCGGCTAAATCATTTTGCGGTTTTTTCGATCTTCAGATGATTTTACTAGACGGTAATCGACAGCATCATCTGAAAACGATCAAAAAGGGCTGCTCAGATTGTCTCCTACATCGTTTATGTAGAATAAGAATAGCAGAGGGCCTGTAACACTTCCTTGGGGAGCGCCAGATATCAATTCTGTTTTACTCGACTTTCCGTCGGTTACTACTAACTATGACCTCTCTGACAGGAAATCACGAATGCAGTCGCACAACTGAGATGATACTCCATAGACACGTAGTTTGATTGGAAACCACTTCGGAGGAGCGGTGTCAAAATACGTCTAACACTATAGAAATACAGTATCAGTTTGAGTTCCCCTGTCGGTTTTTCCCATTACTTAATGTAAATAAAGATCTAGTTGTGTTTCAGAAGAAAGGTATTATCTGAATTTGTGTTGACTACGTGTCAACAGTTCGATTTCTTCGAAGTAATCCGTAATGTTATTTATATCGGCATACTCTGACAGGAAACTAGCTTTTATGCAATATGGGGCGGAAGACTAGCCTTTATTAAGTGATGTAAGTCGCTTCCCTACCCTATGGATATCTACTTCCAAATGCTCACGTTTCCAGCTGTTCCTTATTCGAATTATGGAATACTTTCTTCGTCTTGGTGAAGGAGTTTCAGTAGACCATGTTTGATAACTCGGCTGACATTACCATTGCTATCGTGCAGTGAAGGTGTGATTGTAGCTTGCTGCTGGTGAACTTCATATACGACAAGAATCTCTTTGGATTTACTACTAGATTTTGAGATAGATTCATGATGAAACCTATTAAAAGCATCTTGTATTGAAGTCCTCCTTGAAATTCAAGCTTTTGTAAAATTTTGCCAATGATGGTGATTTTGCATTCCCGTAAATTTTGCATGCTCATTATCGTTGGTTCTGCAACAGTGTTCTGACCTGTTTTGCGTATCATGAGCGATACGTTCCTTCTCTTGTTAATTTACTTGGCATAAATCTCATTTGGCGTCCATACTATCTGTTTGAATTGAAGCCACATCTAGTCTACCCTTACAGAATTAGTTTGAAAGGAGTGTAGACTCTCTCTTGGGAAGGCGTCAAGCGAATCTCCATCAGTATTTTTAGGTCCTGTGTATTATAGGACACAGGCAGTATTTCGATGGAGTTTTGATAAGAGATCTTCATGGTCACAGTAATTTTCTTATGATCATTTACTCATATATTCTGTTCACTGCGTAGATTAGTTTCATCAGTAGACCGTGCGCTGTTGTCTTTTTCAACAAACGATTCACTAGACGGTACTGGCTCTCTTAGTTCGCCGTCTTTTTCAGTACGGCCCGTTGTACACAGCCAAGCAACAGGCACTTGTTTCTTTTGAAAGATGGATTTGCATTTGTAGGTCTATATCTACATCTTGCTCTACATCTTCACTCTAAAAGCGGCTATACAGTGCATGGCGAAAGGTAGGTCGTACAGATGTTACTGATTTTCTCTCGTGTTCCTTTCAAGTATTGAGCGACGGGAAATTATTGTCTACTTGTCTCTGCACATCCTCTAATCTTTCTTATCTTATTTACTCGATCTGTAAGGGAGATCACCTGAGGAGCCAAAACATAGTGAAACTGAGTATCATCTGTGAGCACCTGATGCGGGAAGAAAAACATATAAGCAGAGCTGAGACGAATGGGGAATCATGACTACAGCATTTTCAATAACTGATACAACGACGTGGTCAGTTATGACTGCTGTGGCCGAGACTGACGAGAATGACCCTGGATTAATGGAAATGTGTCGCTTGATCAGATGACACAAGTTTCGTGTTATGTGTTATAATAGGTCGATAACTGTGTCCCAACACGTCGCCATCTAAATGGACAACTGCCTGAAATAGCCACCGCGCCATCAACACAGGCATTTGTTGCCGTGTTATACTACACGGGGAACACTCACTTTGGCTTCTATTGGAACTACGGTAGTAATCGAAGGAGCCATGGCAGCTGTGGCATATTTGACCAGCCCGGTGCTACTCTCGTTATCTTAAACTCCCGAAGTAACTCGGCTTTCCTACCCCGGATAAGGTCAGTACTTTATGCCTGGTGCTCTCTGCCCCTCACTGCCTCAATTACTCCCAATCTCTATACAGTAGTATACAAGAGAACATATTTAGTGCATTCAGACAGCGAATATCCAAGATGAAAGACAGTTATTTACCTCCTGATACCAGCTGACTGCTAGTGATAAGAAAGGTGTTGTCACTGGCTTTGGACTGTTAGTAAAAGCCTATTCTGTTAACTGAGAAACCCTAATATAACTAGAAAGTGATCTTGTCAGTTCGCAAATGGCGTCAACTATGCAGTGATTAATTACATATTATGTCAATGTGCCTGCAACGAAGAGAATCTCCAGATGTGATATTGGACACTCATAGATAATGCAGTTTTAAATTCCCACAGGATGATCAACCGATACTGCAAACATCTAGTGATCGGTACACTGTGCAGTACATTCTAGGAAGAGATTTTTAGGAATGTGATGTTCACCAGTGCACTAGGTGAAGGAAACGAGTGAAAGTTGAGTTACGTATTACAAAAATTTTGTTTACACTCTTGTTGAGCAAGTTCGTTAGCCAGGTAATTCGCCTCCTGTGAAAGGTACTGTGGTGAATCATTTCGATATTTGCTGTATGCCTGGATAATCTGCTTATGCTACTAGCAGTACGTCAGACATTGCCTCAGAACTGCAGTAATATATAAAGTTAGCTGTACGTCCTGCTGCAATGAGTGAACTTTAACTGAAATGTAAGTGGACAAAGATGTACGACACTTTGCAACATACAGTCTGGATCCTGTATTAGTGTGGGACAGTGCCTAAAAGCACACAGAGCGTTTAACCAATGTCAACCTGTTACTGTTCTCGGAGCACTAGATTTTTCTAGACATACACGGGTAAATGACCGACTATTGAGCGAACTATTCAGTGACAACTACATCATATTACCAATTTATATGGTAGTAATTTCTATCTACTGGACTCTGACCTGGTATATAACACAGATTTATAACACAAGATTCCGGTGTAGGATATGTCTCGGCGTATTCCAGTAATTTACCGCTACCAAATTTTGTGAGTTATGGACATATGTTTTTAATCCCCCCTGCAGAATATGCAAAACGTCTAGTAGTACTGGAGCTAAGTGGGTACGACCTCAGATAATTTATGGCCCTTATCCTTACTGCGGGTCATTTAATACCTAATTCCGATAATTTATCATCCTGGGATACTGATCTGGGTAAATCGAGACCCAATATGGTGGATTCAACATGGCTGTTCCATTCAAACACGGCGGTCAAAAAAATTCTGGCTTCTGTGGATTGTCAGATATGTTTGATGTCACACTCAAACATGATGGATATGGGTGCAGCCTGCGAAGTTGCTGGTCGAAAATAGTTGTGCCAGTTTCCACAGTGCTGCAGTCGCCAACCCCCACAACTCATACGCAACATCTGGTCTTACTAGTCATCATGTGCAGTTGGCAGTCACGCTCTGTACACTATAGTGAATGGTTGATCACCAGCGTGAAGAGTCGTCAGAGACCTTCCACCTCCTGACAAAAGAAACTGAATCACACAGTCAAATGTACTACCATTTTCCTCTCTCTGTCATTGTTCGGACATGTCCGAAAGAACAGACATCATTGACGACCTGTAGCCGTCTAGACCGAAATTATAATTATATTAATACCGTCAGCTGCTCACGGGCGTTGATGTATATCAACGGAGACAGGTGAAAATGTGTTCCCCGACCGGGACTCGAACCTGGGATCTCCTGCTTTCATGGCAGAAGTTCTATTCATCTGAGCCACCGAGGGCACAGAGGATAGTGCGACTGCAAGGACTATCTCACGCACGCCTTCCGCGAGACCCACATTCTCACCTTGTATGTCCACACACTAAATTCGTAGTGTCCCGCCCCGAACACACTCATTACACGTGGAAGACATTCTTACCAAGTCCGGGAAGAGTTCAGGGAATATGTGTACATCCGCACAGAAGAAGAAGGTCATGGCCGGTATTGCCAGAACTATACAGGGTGGTCCATTGATCATGACCGGGCCAGATATCTCACGAAATAAGCGTCAAACGAAAAAACTACAAAGAACGAAACTTGTCTAACTTGAAGGAGGAAACCAGATGGCGCTATGGTTGGCGCGCTAGATGGCACTGCCATAGGTCAGACGGATATCAACTGCGTCTTTTCAAATAGGAACCCCCATTTTTTATTACATATTCGTGTAGTACGTAAAGAAATATGAATGTTTTAGTTGGACCACTTTTTTCGCTTTGTGACAGATGGCGCTGTAATAGTCACAAACATATGGCTCACAATTTTAGACGAACAGTTGGTAACAGGTAGGTTTTTTAAATTAAAATACATAATGTAGGTACGTTTGAACATTTTATTTCAGTTGTTCCAATGTGATAAATGTACCTTTGTGAACTTATCATTTCTGAGAACGCATGCTGTTACAGCGTGATTACCTGTAAATACCACATTAATACAATAAATTCTCAAAATGATGTCAGTCAACCTCAATGCATTTGGCAATACGTGTAACGACATTCCTCTCAACAGCGAGTAGTTCCCCTTCCGTAATGTTTGCACATGCATTGACAACGCGCTGACGCATGTTGTCAGGCGTTGTCGGTGGATCACAACAGCAAATATTCTTCAACTTTCCCCACATGAAGAAATCCGTGGACGTCAGATCCGGTGAACGTGCGGGCCATGGTATGGTGCTTCGACGACCATTCCACCTGTCATGAAATATGCTATTCAATACCACTTCAACCGCACACGAGCAATGTGCCGGACATCCATCATGTTGGAAGTACATCGCCATTCTGTCATGCAGTGAAACATCTTGTAGCAACATCAGTAGAACATTAAGTAGGAAAGCAGCATACATTGCACCATTTAGATTGCCATCGATAAAATGGGGGCCAATTATCCTTCCTCCCATAATGCCGCACCATACATTAACCCGCCAAGGTTACTGATGTTCCATATGTCGCAGCCATCGTGGATTTTCCGTGGCACAATAGTACATATTATGCCGCTTTTCGTTTCCGCTATTGGTGAATGACGCTTCGTCGCTAAATAGAATGCGTGCAAAAATCTGTCATCGCCCCGTAATTTCTCTTGTGCCCAGTGGCAGAACTGTACACTACGTTCAAAGTCGTCGCCATGCAATTCCTGGTGCATAGAAATATGGTACGGATGCAATCGATGTTGATGTAGCATTCTCAACAGCGACGTTTTTGAGATTCCCAATTCTCGCGCAATTTGTCTGCTACTGATGTGCGAATTAGGCGCGACAGCAGCTAAAACACCTACTTTGGCATCATAATTTGTTGCAGGCCGTGGTTGACGTTTCATATGTGGCTGAACACTTCCTGTTTCCTTAAATAAAGTAACTATCCGGCGAACGGCCCGGACACTTGGATGATATCGTCCAGGATACCGAGCAGCATACATAGCACACGCCCGTTGGGCATTTTGATCACAATAGCCATGCATCAACACGATATCGACCTTTTCCGCAATTGGTAAACTTTTCATTTTAACACGGGTAATGTATCACGAAGCAAATACCGTCCGCACTGGCCGAATGTTACGTGATACCACGTACTTATACGTTTGTGACTATTACAGCGCCATCTATGACAAAGCGAAAAAAGTGGTCCAACTAAGACATTCATATTTCTTTACGTACTACACGAATATGTAATAAAAATGGTGGTTCCTATTTAAAAAAACGAAGTTCATATCCGTTTGACCTATGGCGGCGCCATCTAGAGGGCCAACCATAGCGCCATCTGGTTTCCTCCTTCAAGCTAGACGAGTTTCGTTCTTTGTAGCTTTTTCGTTTGATGCTTATTTCGTGAGATATTTGGCCCGGTCCCTATCAATGGACCACCCTGTATACTCATATGGATATGGTATCTGTTCTTTCTGACATGTCCGAAAGAACAGACACCTTATCCATGCCAGTTGTAGTCGATGAGGTAGTTCTTACTGAAACACATTTTTATACCCATCTATATGTAAGAGTTTATAAATAAAAAAGGTGTAACAGTCACATGTATGTGTTTCTCTTCTATAAAACCCTTTGTACGCTAATGTAAACATATAGTCAGCACAATGGCTGAGTGAGCGGTACTTTGTAGTAGCTGACTGGTCGTGCAATATTACTGAAAACCAGAAGTAGAAGCAGGAGAATGGAACACTCCTGCCTGACAGTTTATGGTCGATAACTGTAGGTCCAACCAACTGCGTCAATCAGAATGTTGATATTTCATAACTAATATATTCAGATGGAATTCGCTTCGAGTATGTGTATCTATTTTCAAAAATATTATTTCACTCCAGATACGAGCTGTAACAGGAGATATTTGCATGGTGTAACACACTGGCGGTGTAACACAGATGATGTTCAGCGAAAGCAATAATTTCCCACCATCAGAAAGAATAAAATTGAACATTGTATTTATATTTGACAGTATTGCATTGGAAAACCGGAACCAAGTATGGAAATATATCTGTTTCAGTCGTCATATGGAGATAATATTTCTTATCTCAGAAATACTCTAGGATTCTGAAGCAGTTGGTAAGGGATAACGCAAACCTTATTGTCGCTTTCAAACACGACAGTATGAGTTTAAAACACAATTATCAAGCAAATGTAGGAACTAAAATGACACTAAAGGAATTTATAACCATATGTGGAGATTGCTGGAAGCATGCGCAGTCTGGGTTTTTAGTTATTGATCTCTCTTCTCTTTCCAGCGCTCAAGTCTGGTTTGCATCATTACACCATTCTCCTCTTCTGTCTGCCTTCATCTTCATATCTGCATATGTAGTGCATCCCATATGATTCATAATCAACTGGATGTATAACATTCTTGGTCATCCCAGGCGATTTCTTCCCTCATTACCTCCTACTGCTATTGTTCCAATAATGTTGTTGTGTTCTACAAGTTTCCCCCTTCTTGTTTGGGTGTGCTTCGACAGAGCTCGGGTTTCCAGTACTCTTCTCAGCACCTCTTCATTGGTAATTCTAGTCTCTACAGGTGATCTCCATCGTCCTTGTGTAACATCAAACCTCTTGGGCTCCTAGCCATCTTGTCTTGTGGTCTACATCTACATCTACATCTACATCCATACTCCGCAAGCCACCTGACGATGTGTCGCGGAGGGTACCCTGAGTACCTCTATCGGTTCTCGCTTCTATTCCAGTCTCGTATTGTTCGTGGAAAGAAGGATTGTCGGTATGCTTCTGTGTGGGCTCTAATCTCTCTGATTTTATCCTCATGGTCTCTTCGCGAGATATACGTAGGAGGGAGCAATATACTGCTTGATTCTCCGGTGAAGGTATGTTCTCGAAACTTTAACAAAAGCCCGTACCGAGCTACTGAGCGTCTCTCCTGCAGAGTCTTCCACTGGAGTTTATCTATCATCTCCGTAACGCTTTCGCGATTACTAAATGTTCCTGTGACGAAGCGAGCTGCTCTCCGTTGGATCTTCTCTATCTCTTCTATCAACCCTATCTGGTACGGATCCCACACTGCCGAGCAGTATTCAAGCAGTGGGCGAACAAGCGTACTGTAATCTACTTCCTTTGTTTTCGGATTGCATTTCCTTAGGATTCTTCCAATGAATCTCAGTCTGGCATCTCCTTTACCGACGATCAACTTTATATGATCATTCCATTTTAAATCACTCCTAATACGTACTCCCAGATAATTTATGGAATTAACTGCTTCCAGTTGCTGACCTGCTATTTTGTAGCTAAATGATAAGGGATCTATCTTTCTATGTATTCGCAGCACATTACACTTGTCTACATTGAGATTCAATTGCCATTCCCTGCACCATGCGTCAATTCGCTGCAGATCCTCCTGCATTTCAGTACAATTTTCCATTGTTACAACCTCTCGATACACCACAGCATCATCTGCAAAAAGCCTCAGTGAACTTCCGATGTCATCGACAAGGTCATTTATGTATATTGTGAATAGCAACGGTCCTATGACACTCCCCTGCGGCACACCTGAAATCACTCCTACTTCGGAAGACTTCTCTCCATTGAGAATAACATACTACGTTCTGTTATCTAGGAACTCTTCAATCCAATCACACAACTGGTCTGATAGTCCATATGCTCTTACTTTGTTCATTAAATGACTGTGGGGAACTGTATCGAACGCCTTGCGGAAGTCAAGAAACACGGCATCTACATGGGAACCCGTGTCTATAGCCCTCTGAGTCTCATGGACGAATAGCGCGAACTGGGTTTCACACGACCGTCTTTTTCGAAACCCATGCTGATTCCTACAGAGTAGATTTGTAGTCTCCAGAAAAGTCATTATACTCGAACATAATACGTGTTCCAAAATTCTACAACTGATCGACGTTAGAGATATAGGTCTATAGTTCTGCACATCTGTTCGACGTCCCTTCTTGAAAACGGGGATGACCTGTGCCCTTTTCCAATCCTTTGGAACGCTACGCTCTTCTAGAGACCTACGGTACACCGCTGCAAGAAGGGGGGCAAGTTCCTTCGCGTACTCTGTGTAAAATCGAATTGGTATCCTATCAGGTCCAGCGGCCTTTCCTCCTTTGAGCGATTTTAATTGTTTCTCTATCCCTCTGTCGTCTATTTCGATATCTACCATTTTGTCATCTGTACGACAATCTAGAGAAGGAACTACAGTGCAGTCTTCTCCTGTGAAACAGCTTTGGAAAAGACATTTAGTATTTCGGCCTTTAGTCTGTTATCCTCTGTTTCAGTACCATTTTGATCACAGAGTATCTGGACATTTTGTTTTGATCCACCTACCGCTTTGACATAAGACCAAAATTTCTTATAATTTTCTGCCAAGTCAGTACATAGAACTTTACTTTCGAATTCATTGAACGCCTCTCTCATAGCCCTCCTCACACTACATTTCGCTTCGCGTAATTTTTGTTTGTCTGCAAGGCTTTGGCTATGTTTATGTTTGCTGTGAAGTTCCCTTTTCTTCGGCAGCAGTTTTCTAACTCGGTTGTTGTACCACGGTGCCTCTTTTCCATCTCTTACGATCTTGCTTGGCACATACTCATCTAACGCATATTGTACGATGGTTCTGAACTTTGTGCACTGATCCTCAACACTATCTGTAGTTGAGACAAAACTTTTGTGTTGAGCCGTCAGGTCCTCTGTAATCTGCTTTTTGTCACTTTTGCTAAACAGAAAAATCTTCCTACCTTTTTTAATATTTCTATTTACGGCTGAAATCATCGATGCAGTAACCGCTTTATGATCGCTGATTCCCTGTTCTGCGTTAACTGTTTCAAATAGTTCGGGTCTGTTTGTCACCAGAAGGTCTAATATGTTATCGCCACGAGTCCGTTCTCTGTTTAACCGCTCAAGGTAGTTTTCAGATAAAGCACTTAAAAAAATTTCACTGGATTCTTTGTCCCTGCCACCCGTTATGTACGTTTGAGTCTCCCAGTCTATATCCGGCAAATTACAATCTCCACCCAGAACTATAACATGGTGGGGAACTCTACTCGAAATATTTTCCAAATTATCTTTCAGGTGCACAGCCACAACAGCTGCTGAGCCAGGGGGCCTATAGAGACATCCAATTACCATGTCTGAGCCTGCTTTAACCGTGACCTTCACCCAAATCATTTCACATTTCGGATCTCCGTCAATTTCCTTCGATACTATTGCACTTCTTATCGCTATAAACACGCCTCCCCCTTCACTGTCTAGCCTGTCTCTGCGGTATACATTCCAATCTGAGTTTAGGATTTCATTACTGTTTACGTCTGGTTTCAGCCAACTTTCTGTCCCTAGTACTATATGGGCGTTGTGACCGTTTATTAATGAGAGCAGTTCTGGGACCTTTCTATAGACGCTCCTGCAGTTTACTATTAGCACATTAATATTGTTATTCCCTGTTGCATTTTGACTACTCCTACCTTGCCGCGTCTCAGGAAGGGGTCTTCTGCACTCCACACGTACTCCGCTACCCTTGTAGCCGCTTCCGGCGTGTAGTGCACGCCTGACCTATTCAGGGGGACCCTGCATTTCTCCACTCGATAGCGGAGGTCGAGAAATTTGCACCCCAGATCTCCGCAGAATCGTCTGCGCCTCTGGTTTTAGGCTTCCACTCGGCTCCAAACCAGAGGACCGCGATCGGTTCTGGGAACGATACTACAAATACACTCCTGGAAATGGAAAAAAGAACACATTGACACCGGTGTGTCAGACCCACCATACTTGCTCCGAACACTGCGAGAGGGCTGCACAAGCAATGATCACACGCACGGCACAGCGGACACACCAGGAACCGCGGTGTTGGCCGTCGAATGGCGCTAGCTGCGCAGCATTTGTGCACCGCCGCCGTCAGTGTCAGCCAGTTTGCCGTGGCATACGGAGCTCCATCGCAGTCTTTAACACTGGCAGCATGCCGCGACAGCGTGGACGTGAACCGTATGTGCAGTTGACGGACTTTGGGCGAGGGCGTATAGTGGGCATGCGGGAGGCCGGGTGGACGTACCGCCGAATTGCTCAACACGTGGGGCGTGAGGTCTCCACAGTATATCGATGTTGTCGCCAGTGGTCGGCGGAAGGTGCACGTGCCCGTCGACCTGGGACCGGACCACAGCGACGCACGGATGCACGCCAAGACCGTAGGATCCTACGCAGTGCCGTAGGGGACCGCACCGCCACTTCCCAGCAAATTAGGGACACTGTTGCTCCTGGGGTATCGGCGAGGACCATTCGCAACCGTCTCCATGAAGCTGGGCTACGGTCCCGCACACCGTTAGGCCGTCTTCCGCTCACGCCCCAACATCGTGCAGCCCGCCTCCAGTGGTGTCGCGACAGGCGTGAATGGAGGGACGAATGGAGACGTGTCGTCTTCAGCGATGAGAGTCGCTTCTGCCTTGGTGCCAATGATGGTCGTATGCGTGTTTGGCGCCGTGCAGGTGAGCGCCACAATCAGGACTGCATACGACCGAGGCACACAGGGCCAACACCCGGCATCATGGTGTGGGGAGCGATCTCCTACACTGGCCGTACACCACTGGTGATCGTCGAGGGGACACTGAATAGTGCACGGTACATCCAAACCGTCATCGAACCCATCGTTCTACCATTCCTAGATCGGCAAGGGAACTTGCTGTTCCAACAGGACAATGCACGTCCGCATGTATCCCGTGCCACCCAACGTGCTCTAGAAGGTGTACGTCAACTACCCTGGCCAGCAACATCTCCGGATCTGTCCCCCATTGAGCATGTTTGGGACTGGATGAAGCGTCGTCTCACGCGGTCTGCACGTCCAGCACGAACGCTGGTCCAACTGATGCGCCAGGTGGTCATGGCATGGCAAGCCGTTCCACAGGACTACATCCAGCATCTCTACGATCGTCTCCATGGGAGAATAGCAGCCTGCATTGCTGCGAAAGGTGGATATACACTGTACTAGTGCCGACATTGTGCATGCTCTGTTGCCTGTGTCTATGTGCCTGTGGTTCTGTCAGCGTGATCATGTGATGTATCTGACCCCAGGAATGTGTCAATAAAGTTTCCCCTTCCTGGGACAATGAATTCACTGTGTTCTTATTTCAATTTCCAGGAGTGTAGTTAGCTCTGATTCTACCCCGCGAGCGAGGCTTTCCGCCTTCACCAATTCCGCCAACCGCCTGTACGAACTGAGGATGACCTCTGAACCCAGACGGCAGGAGTCATTCTTGCCGACATGAGCAACAATTTGCAGTCGGGTGCACCCAGTGCTCTCTATCGCCGCCGGCAGGGCCTCCTCCACATCTCGGATGAGACCCCCCGGCAGGCAGACAGAGTGAACACTGGCCTTCTTCCCCGACCTTTCCGCTATTTACCTAAGGGGCTCCATCACCCGCCTAACGTTGGAGCTCCCAATAACTAATAAACCCCTCCCCTCCGTGTGCCTGCTCGGACCTTGCTGAAGGAGCAGCCACATGTCCACTGACAGGCAGAGCTGGCGATGCCACACGGCCAGCCTCCACATTTACCCTCCGCCTCGTGCGCCGCGAACGCCGCTGAACCCGCCACTCCCCTTGGGGAGAGGGTGGCCCAACCGCGCCCGGTACCCGCGAAGATGTCTCGACAGCAGGGACAGTGGGTGAAGCATGTAACACCTGGGGTGTACCATGCGACGCACCAGACTCCCCACTGCCGCTACACTCCGAGGCAGCAGCCTGAAGACGGCTGACCGTGGCCATCAACACGCTCAGCTGTTCGCGGACAGTGGCCAGTTCCTCCTGCGTCCGTACACAGACATAGCGTCCAACGGGCACAATATTTCGACTATCAGAGACGTCGCGATCGTCGTGTGCACTGACGAACTGAGCTCCTGAGGGAGCGCGGCTGACTTACATCCCCTCCCGCCGCAAGCCGTTCCCTCTGCGATCCGCGCCCGCGGCCGCGCGTCGGCGTCGCGGAGACGATAGCGTCAGCATCTGTGGTAACGTTGATGTAGGTGCTCTGTCCGCCCTGGTCGCTCGATCGTTTTGTTTGCTGACAGCCTTTGTAATTATTTATTTATTTTATTTATTTAACCTGATCAGATAAGCACAGTACTGGTTCCCAAGCCTTGTAAAGATTATGGCTGCGATCTCGGTTGATGATGTCCCAGGTGTGAGTTTCCATGTGTGGATTTTCTTCCGATACACATCGTGGCTCAGGGTGAAGTTAGCTCTTCTCTAGATCATGCGTCCAGGAATGGTAATTTTCTTTCTTCTTCGGTCTCCATAGTGAATTTGATGTTTGAATGTATGGAGTTCAAACGTCTAACCAAGTCAAGGAGTTTCTCCATTCTATGGCGCAAGATAACGAATGTGACATCTGGATAACGAAAAAAAAACCATGTCGGTTTCATTTGCATGACGCCAGGACTTTCTCCACGAAGTACTAGGCTGGCCGGGGTGGCCGAGCGGTTCTAGGCGCTACAGTCTGGAACCGCGCGACCGCTACTGTCGCAGGTTCGAATCCTGCCTCAGACATGGATGTGTGTGATGTCCTTAGGTTAGTTAGGTTTAAGTATTTCTAAGTTCTAGGGGACTGATGACCTCAGAAGTTAAGTCCCATAGTGCTCAGAGCCATTTGAACCATTTTTTCGAAGTACTGCATATACAAATTCTCTACCACAGGTGAGAGTGGGCACCCCACTGCGACCCCTTCGGTTCGTTCGCAGTTTTCTCCATTAAACAGAAAATACATGGGGGTCAGGATACGGCTGAAAATGTCGGTGCTCGAACATTAAATTTCTGGCTAATACGTTACAGTGTCTCTCGTAGAATCACACTGGTGTATAACGAAACGACGGCAGAATTCACCAGTATTTCCAACTGTTTCACCCTGAAGCTCTCAAGGCGTGTTATAAAACCCACAGAATTGCGGATGCGATGAGGGCATTTAACCATATAAGAGCATAGTACGTCCATCAGATATTTTGCCAGCTAATTTGTAGGTGCCCTAATGTTTCTGGAAATGGCGCGCAACGGCACCCCATCTTTGTGGATTTTGGCGAGATGGGTACGCAGATCGTCGGCCAGCAGAGCCTGTTCTGTCGGCGGCTCCATCCGTCCTTACCTACAACGAACCAACACACGCACTCGGTCACCGAAGCGATCGCTGAAACGAGGTTAAGACGGTGTTATGTGGCGGATCGCCATTCCGCAGAGCTTGCTCTATTGGCGGCCCCATCCTACCCATCACCTACGACTGACCAACCTTCGACTGCAGACCAAGAGAAGAATGCTACCAGAGGACCAGAAAGTTGTTATGCAGCCACAGCCTCAGATGTAGAAGGGAGCGTTTAGGCGCGCGGGCACGAAAACGGACATAGACTCACCTGTGCACGCGCGCGACTCGCGAAATCGTACACACTCAGGTGACGTTTACTGTGGTGCGATGCACCACAAGGCCATTGGCGACCACATCTACCGCCAACAGGGAGGCGGAAGAATCATCGTAGCCACTTGGAAGACGCAGCCAGCGGCCACTGCGCAGATGGAAGGACCTGTGTGCAAACAGCCGAGGAGAACCCGCCTGTGTCACTACTGCCGGGGAGGCCGAGCATTTCTAGGCGCTTCAGTCTGGAACCGCACGACCGCTACGGTCGCAGGTTCGAATCCTGCCGCGGGCATGGATGTGTGTGATGTCCTTAGGTTAGTTAGGTTTAATTAGTTCTAAGTTCTAGGCAACTGATGACCTCAGAAGTTAAGTCGCATAGTGCTCAGAGCCATTTTGTGCCAAGTTGCGACCAAAAAAAAAGGTGCAGAAGGAAGATCGTGCGCCCTCTCCATACCTGGAAAAGGTGCAAGAGGGATCCTTCAGCCCCAGCCGTGGCACACTGCCAGGAAAAAAGTGCTTGAGCTGGTCTAACCGCTGCAGGTGTCAAACGTATTCGATGGCATCCCGGAATTGGCTGACGCTGAGCCGTCTCAGAGGAGGAGGCCTCCTCCGTCTCAGCAGTCATCCTATGTGGAGGTGGGGTGGGGGGAAAATACGAGGATTTAATGCAGAAGATAGAAGAGATTGAGTTAAAAACAGTTGCCATTGTCGGAAACGAACTTCTCAAGGTCAAACACAGGAACATCGACGGCCAACGATAACTGATGGATATGATAAGGAAGGAGGGGCTTCATTACTCAGCAGTAACATGGAGCCCCACAGACTCCTCAAGATGGTAATTCGCCACTTCCTGATGAAGATGGAACCCAGCAACCTTGAAGAAGAACTGGAGGCGCTAAGCTACGGTTCGACAAATTAGATGAAGTCGCCCAGGACGCGCAGGTACATGACCCTGGTCTGTGTCGTCCTGGTCGATAACATCAAAACCCGAAACATCTTTCAGTTGGAGCACGTCGCCTGGGTATGTCTACATCTACATCTACATATATACTACGCTAGCCACCAAGCGGTGTGTGGCGGAGGGCGCAATTCGCGCCAAAGTCATATTCCCCCCCTCCCCCCCCCCCCCCCCCTCTGCGCCACTCGTGGATCGCGGGAGGGATAAACGACTGTCTGAACGCCTCAGTACGAGCTCTAATTTCCCTTATCTTTGAATGGTGATAATTGCGCGATTTGAAAGTTGGTGGTAATAACATATGCTCTGCATCCTCGGTGAAGATAGGATTTTGGAATTTAGTGAGCAGTCCCTCCCGTTTAGCGCGCCGTCTGTCTGCAAGCGTGGCCACTGCAAACTTACTACGAGATTTGTAACGATCTCGCGATGGCTAAATGTACCAATCACGAGTCTTGCCGCTCTTCTTTGAACCTTCTCAATCTCTTGAATCAGACCCAACTGGTAAGGGTCCCATACAGACGAACAATACTCTAAGACTGGACGAACTAACGTAATGTAAGCTATTTCCTTTGTTGAAGGACTTCATCGCTTCAGGATTCTACCAATAAACCGCAATCTAGATTTTACCTTACCCATTACGTGTGTAATCTGATTATTCCATTTGAGATCGTTTCGAATACTCACACCCAAATACTTGACGGATGTTACCGTTTCCAAAGACTGGGCATTTATTTTGTACCCGTACATTAATGGGGATTTTCGCCTTGTTATACGCAGTAGGTTACACTTACTAATATTGAGAGATGACTGCCAGACATTAAAGCTGTTCAAATGGCTCTGAGCACTATGGGACTTAACATCTATGGTCATCAGTCCCCTAGAACTTAGAACTACTTAAACCTAACTAACCTAAGGACATCACACAACACCCAGCCATCACGAGGCAGAGAAAATCCCTGACCCCGCCGGGAATCGAACCCGGGAACCCGGGCGTGGGAAGCGAGAACGCTACCGCACGACCACGAGATGCGAGCTGCCAGACATTACACCACGCATTCATTTTCTGCGAATCCTCATTGATTTGTTCACAACCTTCGTGTGATACTACTTTTCTGTAGACTACAGCATCATCGGCAAACAGTCTAACGCCGCTGTCAATACCATTAACCAGGTCGTTTATGTAAATCGTAAAAAGCAGCGGACCTATTACGCAGCCCTGGGGTACACCTGAAGTTACGCTTGTTTCTGTTGAAGTCACCCCGTTCAGGACGACATATTGCTCCCTGTCTGTTAGAAAACTTTCTATCCAACCGCATATGTCATCGGATAGACCGTAAGGGCGCACTTTTTGGAGCAAGCGACAGTGTGGAACTGAGTCGAACGCCTTTCGAAAGTCGAGGAATATGGCATCAACCTGGGAGCCGGTATCTAGAGCCTGTTGTATATCATGCACAAAGCGGGCCAACTGTGTCTCGCGTGACCGCTGTTTCCTAAAACTGTGCTGGTTTCTGCAGATGAGCTTCTCAGAGTCTAGAAAGGTCATTATGTCTGAACACAAAATATGTTCCATGATTCTAAAACAAATCGATGTCAGTGAAATTGGCCGGTAATTATGTGCATCCGATTTTCTACGCTTTTTATAGATTGCTATGACCTGGGCCTTCTTCCAGTCCCGTGGAACTTCCCTCTATTCCAATGATGTCTGATAGATCATGGATAAGAACGGCGCTATATTTGTAGCATAGTCAACATATAATCTTACAGGGATACCGTCTGGGTCAGATGCATTCCTGACGTCTCAGGATCTTAACTGTTTTACAATCCCAGATACACTAAACACTATATCAGCCATCCTTGCGTTTGTTCGATAATTGAAAGGGGGAATGGTGCTGCAGTCCTCTACTGTAAACTTGTTTCTAAAAGCTAGGTTTAGAGTTTCGGCCTTCTGTCTATCACCATCAGTTACATTACCCATACTGTCAGCAAGATAAAGTATTGAATTATTTGCAGTGCTCATAGATTTTACGTACGATCAAAATTTTTTGGGGTTATTTTTAGAATCTGCAGATAAAATATTGATTTCAAATTCGTTAAAGGAATCTCTCGTTGTTCTTCTGACAGCTGCTTTCATTTCGTATAATTTCTATTTGTCAGCGGGGCAGTGACTACGTTTAAAATGACTGTGCAAAATTCTCTGCTTTCTCAGCAACTTCCTAATATGTTTGTTGTACCAAAAAAAATGTGTGAAATCTTATGGGACTTAACTGCTAAGGTCATCAGTCCCTAAGCTTACACACTACTTAACCTAAATTATCACTAAGGGCAAACACACACACCTATGCCCGAGGGAGGACTCGAACCTCCGCCGCTCAGTCTATGACTTCAGCGCCTCAGACCGCTCGTCTAATCCCGCGCGGCTGTTGTACCAAGGTGTATCCTTTCCTTCCCCTATATTTTTGCTAGGCACGTACTTCTCTAGCCAATGGTGAACAGTACCTTTACATTCCGACCAAAAATGCTCAATATCTTTGTGTCCCGCGGTGAATACTTGGAGCTGACTATGAAGATATTCATTAATGGGTGACAGTTGAGCCACCCTGAGCAGAGGGGAGGCAGGCTGAGTGTTACTCGTACCAGGGCTGAGACCACAGCGCACAGTGCTGATTCATTCCGCCCCGCTGCGCCAAGTGCATGGTCCCTCACCAGAGAACTGAAAGCACCATGAAGAGAAAAGACTAGCCACAGTGCTGCTACTATAGCGAGCCGTACGTGGCGAGCTACGCAGGCTGCAAAGTGTTCAAGAAACGCAATAACAATCATAGAGGAAGGGCAACATCGCCAAGGAAGGTGTAAAAGTGCATCAGTTTGGTGGAGGGATCCGAACCCCTGACTCTCTCCCCTGCCCCCCCCCTCCCCTCCCCACACCGCACCGACAGCAATAGGTGAAAACAACAGGATGAGATCAGCAGAAGAACACAGCGACCAAGACTAAATCAACTGGCGAAGCTGGAGTACTAGCCGCTCCACAAGCAGCACTGCGAGGACACGGATGGCGCACAGAGCGACTTTGCCCCCCACCCTCCCCCACCCCCTCCCTATCAAATCGCCATGCCGCTGCTCGGTTCTGGTGACAGCACTAATGGCGACCCTTTAGGTCAGCGCCGTTGCTACAAAACAACATCATGGGTACCTACCACATACGTGGACTCACAGTTAGCGGTTTTAATACAAACAGCGTCTGCTCCCAGCAGGGTGAGTTTCGTCAGTTCCTTGAGGACGAAGGAATCGACATCTGCCTTGTATGCGAAATCCACCTCATGGCTGTGTTCAAGGTGTGGACCGCTAACTACTCCTGTTACCTCAGCGAAAGGCTGAAAGCTTGAGGCGGAAACGCCATTTACATTAAGAGATTGCTGCGGCATCACGTGGTACATGTGCTCATATTAGCCACCATGGAGGCCACAGGAGTGGATGTAAACACCACATTCATCGCGGCCTACTGGCTGCCCAGAGGGAACCTGGAAACAGCTGTCATTGACGTACTGTTGGCAGTGAGGTGGCGGCTTTTCATTGCAGGTGATTTCAGTGCAAAGCACACGTAGTAGAACTGCCGCCTCACAAATGTCAACGCCTCCTATGCGCCACCCAGCAAGATGGCGCCACAATACTGAGGCTGCACGATCCGACGACCAACCTTTCTTGAGGACAGCTGGACGCCATCCTCAAAGGCGTCGAGCAACACACATCAGCTACAACACGCTGCGCCCTGTTGTCGGACTGTCTTTCGGAGCTATATGAGATCAAAATCTTAGCCACAATGATGCCTGCTCGCTGCCGCAGCTACAGGAAAATGAACAGACAGCGCTTCCAAGACGAAGTTCTTGACCTGCTGGAGGACACGCCAGACCCTGACGTCATGAGGGCTGACGCCGGACTGGAATTCCTCAACCGCCAGCTAATACGAACTGCCGAAGCAGCCGCTCAAGGACGTCCACATCTGCAGCAGGATTACTCACGGAAACTCCCGCCTCACACTGTGGAGGCGATCCGGAGAGTGGCAGATCACACTCCAACCGGACACCAAACGCCTCCTAAACTGGGAGTCATGAAGGCAGAGGTAGAGGTCCACAGAAATTGGGATTGGGCTCGTCTGGAGGTCACGCTCAACCCTCCCTGTTGGCAGCGCCCTGCGTGTCGTGAAGAGTTTCCTACGCAGGCGGCAGCGCACCTCGCCGTTTCAGGTCGGTCAGAACGTCGACTGCAGCCCAGACAAGAAGGCCAATCTACAACTTCGTGGAAAACTTCACAGCTGCCGATGACGTCGTCGACCTGGAGCACATCTACCGTGTGGAAGAAGAACTGCCCACGCACCAAGCACCAAGAGAAGATGATGTAATCACCTCCATCACTGAGGAAGAGGTGGCAGGACAGCTGCTGTCGCTGAAAATCGCTAGGGCGGGGAAAGCTGATGGCGTCGACAATATTTTACTATGTGACTTGCCGGCCGGAGTCCGCCGGCCCCTTATGAGCATTTTCAACAGTGTTCTACGGAATGGAGTCTACTCTTCCGTAAGGAAACATGCGGAAATGGTGGCGTTTCCGAAGATCAACAAAGATGCTCGTCGGTTTGCCAGCTTCAACCTATCAGCCTGCTTCTGTCCCTCTCGAATGTGTTCGAGCGTCTCTACATCAAGGGGCTGCTGCGCCATGTAAAAAATGAGTTCATCATGCCCGACAAGCAGTTCAGATTCAGGGGCGCACATTCCACCATCCACCAGCTGCTGAAGCTGGTAAATGAAGCCATGCGCGCCTTAGAGACGCTGGAGTACCTTGGGGTGGTGCTGCTCGATGTGTCCAGGTCCTTTGACTCCGTCTGGCACGACAGTCACATGTACAAACTCTTTGCTGCATGGGATACCGAGCCGGTCGGGTGACCGAGCGGTTCTAGGCGCTACAGTCTGGAACCGCGCGACCGCTACGGTCGCAGGTTCGAATCCTGCCTCGGGCATGGATGTGTGTGATGTCCCTAGGTTAGTTGGGTTTAAGTAGTTCTAAGTTCTAATGGACTGATGACATCAGAAGTTAAGTCCCATAGTGCTCAGAGCCATTTGAACCATTTGGGATACCGACGTCACGTGGGGTCCTGATACGCTCCTACCTCGCCGGACGGACATTCCACGTCTGCACTGATAATGGAGATCGACACAGTGGCTGATAACTGTGGAAATGCCGTAGGGGGCGGTGCTTAGCCCCTTGCTGTGCTCCCTCTACACTGCTGATGCTCCGCGAATGGCGCGCGTGAAGTTGTCATTCTATGATGGTGACACTGCACTACTTGCGCACAGCATGAACGCCGCAGCAATGAGGAGACTCCTGCAACTTGGCTGCGACGCTCTTGGCTCGCAGTCACCCAAATGGCGGCTGAACTACTTCACCGCCAAGAGCCAGGTGGTGGTATTCACGAAGAACCTGCTGCCTCTACATCTCCCACTGGTGACTATGATGGGAGGTCCCATCTCATGGAGCAAGACCGGCCGCTACCTCGGGCTTGCCTTGGACCAACTGTTGACATTGCTGCCGCACATCAAAGACGTCAGGAGCAGGACAGTAGGCTGACTTCGCACCCTATACCCTCTATTCAACATGTCGTCCTCGCTGCTTTCTCACGACGGCATCACACTGTACCTAACACTGACGAGACAAGTGTTTGAGTATGCAGCAGTGGCACGGGGCAACGTGTCCGACACCACACCGGAAAGCTACAGAGGGTGCAGAACCGAATACTGAAGCTCGCCCTGCGCCTGCCAAGAAGATACAGTACTGAACTACTGCACCAGGACACCGGCATCCCGCTGCTGCGGAAAAGATTCAGGTAAACGGCGCGCCAGTTCTACGAGAAGGCGGAACTTTCGTGCAACAGGTTCATCCCGGACTTGGGCCACCAGATACACCACGGGTCGCGCAAGCGTTGGTCTGAACTGCTACAGGAGTGATACATCTTCTGCAGCAGACTGAGGATGACACAGGCGCCAGCCACACCAGAGGAAAATCTATAAAGAGGGGCACAACATCAAGATCAAGAAGAAGTACTGCAGGAATAGCGCATCAAGCGCTCAACAGCCACAGTGAAGCCAAGGAAAGGCTTGTCATGTTTGCGATTGCGACTCACGAGCTCAGTATGTCAGCACACATGATGATGGCGACATGTCCGGTCGATAAAATATTTGTTCCCGCTGGACACTATGAACCGGCAGTACGCCCATGGACTGTTTGATCAACGAATACGCCGGGAGAAACTGAAGAATCACATCTTTCTCGTTTCCCTATTGTATAAGTTTCACTTCCTCATAGGGCTGCACTCCAAACAAATGCTTACGTGAACTGTTTCCTTATTCTCAGATTGATGTTCTTGCTGGTGAGTAAGTTATTTCTCAAATTAAGTGCAATTTTAGTGTGCTACGTCCTGCTTACAAATTCAATCCGGCTTCCACCCTCCCTTGTGATCCTGCTTTCCAAACAGGTAAATTCCTCTATCACTAATAGCTCCTTAAACGTTCATATTCTTCCTCAGTACTGCATATCATCAAATTAGTATTTCGCTTGTTTATTCTCACACCATAACGATTACAGAAAATCCTTTTCATTGTGCTGAGAACCTTCTTTAGAGATCCTTTCATTTCTGTGACCACAGCAACATCATATGTGTAAAGCAGCATGCCAATTAATTCTGATCCCCAGCTCAGTAGCTGCGCGAACATCATCTATAGTTTCTTAAAAAGTTATATAGTTACTGATAAAACAAGAAAATTATATGTCAAAAGATATAACTGAAACTTTCATGAGTTCCTTTTAGCTTAATGATGATGCATAGACAGAACATCCATCTGTATGTGGATGATATTGTTATTGCAACTTCAATAGTGTGCTTTTTTCACTCTTCAGATAGACGAGAGTCGACTACAGATGTCTCAAATATTTTCAATATGATTGACTTTTATTTGTTAGAAGTAGGTATTCCTTGGCAACAACGTGTTGCTATTTGTACAGAGGGGCAAACGGCAATGTACGGTCACTTAACAGGGCTGGCGGCAAAAGTGAAGAAAGTTGTACTTGATTGTTGAAGCACGCACTGTATAATACACTGAGAAGAACAGGCTTCGAAGGATATGCCTGAAACTCTGTATATTGTTTTGACAAACATTGTAAGGGTTATGTACTTCATCAAATCAATGGCTTTAAAACCACAACAGTTAACGCTATAATGTGAAGGTATGAGAGGTAAATTTAAAGGTTTGCTTCTTCATAGGGAACTAACATTGCTCTCTCGCAGAAAGATTTTAAAGTGAATATTAGAATGACGCTTGAGGTTTTTATGTTTCTCAGTGCTGAGGCAATGACATGAAGAATTTTTTCGCTGACGATCAAGATTGCCCTATTTAAGTGATATCTTTGACAGGCTTCATATTTTGAATATGGACCTACAAGGACAAGGCACAATAGCTTCCGTAGCAGATAGGAATGCATCGTCTTTCAATAGATAATGGACTCTTTTCAGTTGACAATCACTGAAAAATAGCTTTTCCCCATTCCTTACTCTTACATCATTTTTTGAAGTAATTGTCCTCGCTCCCACAAAAGATTTAGTTCGAGGCATTTCACACATTTAGAAGTTCTTCAAAAAAGTTTTGAAAAGTAATTTCCCAAATATAACACAAGATATGACTGGGTAAGAATCTCATTTTCAGGAAAGGTATCGGAAGAAGTAATTACGAAATAAAGTTTTATCGACGTAACTAGCGACAGTTGAACGAAGGTGCTTTCAAATGAAAATTCTGTTATCTTCTTGAATGTAACTAAACAGAATACCCTACCCTTTTCAAACAAGCTATCCGACTTTTGGTGCCGCTTGTTACATTTTCACGTGATCTTATAGACTGAATATTTGTATTGGTTCCGAATTAATTTAATTTCATATTATTTGATACAAATACACTACTGGCCATTAAAATTGCGACACCAAGAAGAAATGCAGATGATAAACGGGTATTCATTGGACAAATATGTTGTACTAGAACTGACATGTGATTAATTTACACGAAATTTGGGTACATAGATCCTCAGAAATCAGGATATATATTGCCCAATGGACTGCTCATAGATACCAGTTAGCTTAAACTCCTCAAAATATTCAGCAAGCCAAGATTTTGTGGGGTGTTTGTAGGGAATACGATGCCTAAGGCTACGTGGAAATCTAAAGAGTGTGGGCTTACGAATTAAGTTGGTGTGGAAGAATGGCCTGAGTGGCCGAGCGGTTCTAGACGCTAAAGTCTGGAACCGCGCGACCGCTACGGTCGCAGGTTCGAATCCTGCCTCGGGCATGGATGTGTGTAACGTCCTTAGGTTAGTTAGATTTAAGTAGTTATAAGTTCTTGGGGACTGATGACCTCAGATGTTAAGTCCCATAGTGCTCAGAGCCATTTGAACCATTTGTGGAAGAATCTGGAACTCAGTGGGTGGCATATGTTAAAAAAAAGAACAGTGTCTACTGCTTTCATCCATTCAGAGACTTACACCCACCTGAAGAATTACATTGCTACTTTACCAATACTGGTATATTCTACAATTTTCAGCTTCGATACATACTTGTGTTGATTTTTATGTCTCATTTCTCGTGATATTTACAAAGCAAGTCAAAGGATAATCACTACACATCTATTCATCAATTGAAGTTTCGATTTGGTGTCATACATTTTGACTTTAAAAGAATGATCTGGAGCTGTACGTGTGAATTACTTTCAACCAATTGATTTAAGCAAGCGGGAATGGAGTATGACACTGACTGGACTGGAAGCATACAACAGCTTTCTGAACACCAATGCAGCAAACAATAATGCGTAAATAGAAAATGCGGATGGCTTTTTGTTAATATCCCATGGTGTATACTATCTTGATGGTTTAAACGAATATTTAAAACAGGCTATACAAAGGTTCTTTTTGTGTGCAAATGTCAATAAACCCAAAATGTAAATAAGAACAACACAAACGCCAATAGACTTTAGATGGTAAAGTTCTACAGGTCCAATGTTAGATTCCTCAAAGGAATAATTTTGCTGAAACAGAACAGATACTATGAGTCAACTTACCAAGCAGATATAACAACGGTTAACACAATTCATGTCAAGTGCCACAGTGCAACGAATACCCGTATCACGGACAAATGGACCCATTCAGACTACGGACTCTTCCCTACAGTTGGCCCAGGATATAAAATCTTTTAGGTACCGCACAATGTCATACACCTTTTGAGTGACTATCCTGACATTAGACATTAGTCTATCTCAACTAGAATATTGGAGGCCGATACTGACAACTCATCACCTTTTGTGGTGAAGAAATTGCATTATGCCTACCCCTAAGGCAATATGCGCGCCGCCTGGGTACTTCATGCCACACTGTACGCGGCACTTGTATCTCAATTTGTCATATTAATGTTCATGTACGCGCCAGTACAGACATTATGCTGTGTATGACTCGTACCGTGGTTTTCTAAGCTTAGCCCTATCTTGTACTGCCACGGCGGAGCGTGCTGCCGTGCACAAGGCAACATACGATAAAAGTGGAAAATTTTTCCGCCATATATTTCTATTTTCTCGGTGTTATTCTGGCCGTCCCTCTCCTTTCACTAGGTTCACCGCAAGGTTTAGATGTTTCATGACGGATGGATTATATATCCAGCTACCTTGGTGTCCATTTTACATTATATGTGCTTTTATGACTGTTGGGTCATGTATACAGCTACTTTTACGTAAGTTTTTATTACTTTTGGTTCACGTTGTCTGCGTAGCCATACAAGATAGGACCACACCCTTTTTCTCCATTTGTATCTAATTGATTGGGTTCTTGTTTTTGTAGACAATCTGATGATGCCCCAAAGTGTGAAACGCGTCATTGACGTTAAATAATTTCGCAACCGAGACTGTTTTTGTTATGGAACAATATTTACGTCAGTTTCGGGGCGACGGTCTCGATACTTGGAGATACTCTGCAGTGGTCAGGACTCTTGAGTATGTTCTGCAAATAGTTCAGTGGAATTCGTATTTATCACGAGTTAAGCCGCGTCGGACATGGAATTATTTGCACTGTGTCTAACCTTTCCTCAGTTATCTAGTGAGATTCTTGATTTCCGTGGTGATGAGCACTTAGGCTCGTTACATCGTGTGTGTACCAGTCTTGAATTTTATTGCGCTAGTGTTTATTTGACTCTGAATAATATAAATAGTGAATATGTGCTATTAGTTGTTGTTTTAATAGTATAATGTGTTTGTCAGTCAATATATTGGAAGTGGATTTAAATCACAGTTTTCATTGACTGTGTGTGATAAAGAACAATAACCATTACACTGAACTTTAACTATTTGTAGTTGGAAAAATTTCTATAGGTCATAGCACCTACATTCAGACTAGTTTTATTTCTTAATAAAGTTTCAATATTTTTCAATTCTATTTATTGCTACAAATTTTAGATCTGACATCTGGAAGCTCTAAACAGGTCATACATGTTCGTTAATCAAGGTGGGATACAGTGCTTTATATTATGTATGAAGTAGTAAATCATGTTAACAGCAACCATTAGTAATGTTAATGTAGAAATAAAGAAGAACATTAGAAAAATAAGAATAAATTTTTAAAAAATAACATAAAACAAAGGGAACTAAGTCAAGTTTCAAGTGAATAACTTCAGTCTTACATTACTAGATATGTTACAGGCAGCTTCGAAAGAACTCTGGGTCTGCCACCCAACTACAACTCTACATACTTCGAAACCTGTTGTTGCTACACTATTCTACATCATCCACACTGGAATGTGCGTGCATTGGCAATCCTTGATTCCACGCATACCCTTGTGGGTGGCCACAGAATTCTTTCTTTTCTTTTTATTTTATTTCTCTTTTTTTCTAATTTGCATATATAACGATTTGAATTTATATATGCCTGTCATTGTCGGTAATTGGGGAAACTCTTCTTGTGACCTGCTGACACTATTTTGACATTCAAAGCGTCCACTTGATCTTACATATTGGAAATTAAGCAATAACCTTTTAGATATACGAAGTGCTATCATACTGACTTTAGTGCACAAGTTTTGGTCACTTACAACTGTTTGCAGATCGCAATATAATTGTCAGCAGATCGTAGTCTAATTGTCTGCAGCGTCTCTCTACCAGAAAAAAATTGACCTCTGAGAACGACATGATCAGCGGAACATTCTTCTCCTCATTCACAGAAAAGTGCGCTACTACATCCCACTCGATGCAGATATTTGGGATATGGACCTTGACCTGTTAATAGGTGTACCGTACCTCGAGCAGGGGCAACGTCATTCAGTTTGAACCCGTTCATGATGCTTGGGAATATGCTGTAAACACTCCTTGCAGTGCTCCTAGTGTCCCAGACAGACTGCCATTTATCTAACTTTCACCCCTTGTAAATGTGTTTTATCAGTAATATGCGTTCCTGTGGTCTGGTACACATGATCATATTGCTCACGCCCCAATGAGTACAGCGCTGTCCTGTAACGTACCGCGATATCCATCGGACATATCACGAGGATTACGAGTAAACTCTCTACATGTGTTGTGCAAAAAGCACCGGTGATCCTCAGAAGTAGACTCCGCTTAATTCGTTGCAGTATTGTTTCGTATCTGCCTAGTCTAAGGCGAAGCGTCCAGACGCCGACAGTGAAGCCCAGAATGGCACTGAAGATAGCTTCGTGGTATGACCGCACCACATGCAACGATAATTTATATTCAAAAGTTCCAGCACGGGCAATCTTATGCATCACTTTGGCCGCTTTCTGAGTAACAGATTTTACGTTTCCTAGAAAGTTTCTTTTCTCGTCTAGAAGAACGCCTAAATATCTACGAACAGTGCTGCGTTTCGCAGGTATTCCGTCAAGCCGTAGGGAAGGTTTTCTGTTAAGAGAAATTCTTCTCTTCAGAAGCATGAATGTGGTGTTACGAAGAGCTGTAGTCAGTTTGTTGCTCCTGCAGCAATGCTGCATCTGAGGAAGCACATCATTCATCTTTCCTCACGTATCTGCAGACACGACTACTAGGATGTCACATGCGTATGCGACAACACCTTCAATAGCATCTGCCCCGTCTAACAGACGTAATAAGGTTTCAGTACTAAGATCCCAGAATAGTGAACCACTTATGGAGCACTGAGGACAGACCTTGATAACATTTTTGATTACCTTGCTCTGGACCATATGTCACTGGACGCTCCTTACACTGCGATAATCTACAACACTCTTACATAGACATTTGGGGACCCTGAGATCTCAAAGGCGTGCAAACATCGCAGGCCACCAAAGACTGTCGAATGCGCCTGCGATGTCAATCGTGAGTGAGACTGCATACTTCGTTGTAGAATCTTATACAGTCTGAAGAGCTCTAATAACCACATAATCTATAGAATGCCCTTTTTTGAATTCATATAAACGCTGGTTTAGATCCAAGAGCTCCCTATACGCCTGCAACCGATCACAGAGCAGACACTCCTGAACTTTGGCCAAGACGTTTAATAAGCAAATAGGCCTATATCTTTTAGGCCATGCCACGTCTTTATCCTTCCCCTTTTTAATCACTACTGCTCTGATTGTTTTCCGTATCGCAGGTATCACACATGCTCGCAACACATCGTTTAGTAATGCTGCCAAATATGGCACTATCAGTGGACCTACCATCCGCACGACTTCTGGGTAGACGCCATCCGGACTAGGCGCCTTTCCAGTTTTGAGCTTGAAACTTGCGACAGAAACTTATTCTTGAGAGAAAGGTATCACCGACGTCTGCTTGTCGTATTCATTATTCAGCTCACTTCTAAGTTGTGTATGTATTTCAGTATCTGTGTGTATGTTATCATCAGGAAGTAGGGCGGTTAGCAGATATTCTGCTAACTCCCTCCGTCCAGCCGTCATTGAACCATCCTCCTTACGAATTGTGGACATTTTAGTAGGTCACTGTGTTAGTGGCTACACCTGCTCGCCCCTTGAGTTGCAGTTGCCATTGTAGAAATTTCTCCCAGTGTACTCTTCTAGTTTCTTGATGCAATGTTTTGTAGCGTACCTTAATTGCCCAGTATTCATGGAGCGTAACAGTGCACTCTGATTGTCCTAGAGTACGTTGATAAGCTCTTCGTCTAGACCTTACCCTTCACCTCAGCTTTAGAAGTTCTGGGCTCCAAGGGATTGTAGCCTGACTGCTTAGCTTTTTCTGAGGAATATAAATGTCCTGAGCCCTATGCAAGAGTTCAGTTCGTAGATGCGTACCCAAGTCTACATGTAACGGAAGCGATTTCATTGTAAACGCTGCAAGGTAGGCAACTAAGTCTCCCCAATCCGTTTTCCTGATGTGTAACCCAATCCTACTTTCCTCTGCTTGTCTCCCTGTGTTATTGTCATTTCCCCCTTGATGTCAGTTTCATTATGGTCACTGGATGTTAGGTACTGTTGCATTTGACAACTATTAATCTTATCTGCTGCCACGCGGTTTGCTAAAGTGACATGTATGTTAGTGGCTACACCTGCTCGCCACTTGAATGTACTCGGATGGCCTTCTAGATTTAAATGAAGTCCACTTCCTGTACTGCGTCGTCTAGTATCTAACCCCTTTCGTCAGTTTGTCTACTATGCCACAGAGATGATTCTGCATTCGCATCCGTTGCCACAAGCAGACACGCACCTCGTCCATATAGTGCAACCGTCTTGAGTTTATCTACATAAGGTTCCATGGGATGAGAATACTGCATATATATACTTACTACAATCCATTTTGTCTGCGCATCCTTCACTTCTACTGTGACCATGTGCTTGTCACACAGCTGTGCCACATCTGTCGCAGTGAATTTGCTACTTAGAACGACAATGGCAGCCATTGCCTCATCGTGGCCGGTAATTGTTATCTGTATCATATTTACTGGAAAATGTGGAAGCTTATTGTTACTGCAATATGGTTCTTGCAAAAAGACTATATCAGCATTCAGCTGGTCAGTCACTGCCAGTTTGCTTTGAGCAGTATTTATCTGTAGTATCTTTCTCCTCTAACGTGTTTCGAGTGTAAACTAAGCACTTAGGAGAGGGTAGGGCTGCGTTAAAGTAAATGCGTCCATAGACTTTTAAAAAATTGACGTATAAATGCTGAATGTCGAATGCTTCAATTCTTCTCATGAACGTCTGACAAAGAAGGTCACATAATGGTCTGTACTCTGTTGGCAAATTATTTACTGAAACTTCCTGGCAGATTAAAACTGTGTGCCCGACCGAGACTCAAACTCGGGACCTTCGCCTTTCGCGGGCAAGTGCTCTACCATCTGAGCTACCGAAGCACGACTCAGGCCCGGTACTCACAGCTTTACTTCTGCCAGTATCTCGTCTCTCACCTTCCAAACTTTACAGAAGCTCTCCTGCGAACCTTGCAGAACTAGCACTCCTGAAAGATCATATCAGCGCACACTCCGCTGCAGAGTGAAAATCTCATTCTGGAAACATCCCCCAGGTTGTGGCTAAGCCATGTCTCTGCAGTATCCTTTTTTTCAGGAGTGCTAGTTCTGCAAGGTTCGCAGGAGAGCTTCTGTAAAGTTTGGAAGGTGGGAAACGAGATACTGGCAGAAGTAAAGCTGTGGGTACCGGGCGTGAGTCGTGCTTCGGTAGCTCAGATGGTAGAGCACTTGCCCCCAAAAGGCAAAGGTCCCGAGTTCGAGTCTCAGTCGGGCACACAGTTTTAATCTGCCAGGAAGTTTCATATCAGCGCACACTCCGCTGCAGAGTGAAAATCTCATTCTGGAAATTATTTACTCTCAAAAGAAACGTGTGTAATTCCCGGGTTTAGGATATGTAATAGATTTTCCTTTAGGATGCCGAATTAAACATATTGAATAGCGAACGGCAGTACATTGGGATCCTCCAAATGACTTAATTGGACATTAACTTCTAAATTATTATAAATTTTGTGTGTATGCAATTGAAAATCATTTTAGTAGGGCTCGAAATTCTAGAAAAACTTTTTGTAGTTGATAAAAGGATCTGATCTTCAGTGCACTTCACTGTTTTGTAATTCTTGTACTCATTAGTATTATCACGGTCACCTCACGGAAACAAGGGTGACTCCGCAGATGACCTCGAAGCTGCGTCGTTGTCTGCTGCTACTGGAGATGCGGTGGCGATGTTATCATGATCATCATCATCTTTATTAAAAATGTAAAAATGTGTGTGAATTCCTAAGGGACCTAACTGCTTAGGTCATCGGTCCCTAGACCTACACTCTACTAAAACTAACTTACGCTAAGAACAACACACACACCCATGCCCGAGGGAGGATTCGAACCACCGGCGGGAGGGGTCCCGCAATTCTTGTCATGGCGCCTCAAACCGCGAGGTCACTCTGCGCGGCACATCTTTATCATACCCTTCCGCAGGAGTCGCATGTTGCGGCGTCATCTGGACAGATGATTAGTCGGGAGGGCTCCAGTTGCAGGCGTTGCTGCACCAGGAATATCTCTTCTGTCGGAAGTCCCCGCAGCTTGGCTTGATGCAGGTGTTATCCACAGGATCTCTCCTTGAATGAAGTTCACGAACTTCATCTGGTGTGATTTCGCACGTGATGAGGGAGTGCCTTCTTGTCTAAAGGACAGGTCATTATGAGTTATATGTCTGTGTTAAAGCTTCCTGAATGTTCTGCTTCACTTGTAGAAAATTGCTGACGCCTGGCTATGGCACGACACCAATTTCTGGCTACTGTCGACGGGGACTTGTGCTTCTGTTTCCTGTGCAACTTATCTTCTGGTTCTTGATTTACTTATATTTGATATGGAGTCGACCACTCTACTTTTGTTTGTATTTTAGATCGATCCATAGTCTGTTCTAGCTATTTCCCGATCTAAAAGGATTGCATAAGTTACACGGACTATTCTAAGTGAGTGTCATTTTCTGTTCCTGTTGCGACAAGGGATGACGACAGCTTTATGGTTGATTTTTGAGCATACACTTTTCTTGTGGCCTTCTGCTCCACAGTGGAAGCACACTCGCTGCTTACACGAACAGATCTTTTTGGTGTGACCTAAGTCACAACATTTACAGCATTTTAGCATGACCACGTAATCATTTATTCCTAAATCACCGAAAGCGACATACACCTTTTGTTTTCGAAGCAGGAGCGTACTAACACGAAGAGTGACTTCTATTACGTGACTGATATGTTTTCTCTCGGCAGTCGGTTCGGAATCTCGGTCGTATCTCTTCATCAAACTCCTTCTTTTGCATGTGCTCAAAGTAGTTAAGCTCATAAATTTCTTTGTGAAGCTCAGTGTCGTCCACTTCCTTGGGACGATTTTACACAATTAGTGGAGGCCTCTTCTTTTTCGGTGGTTCACATTTAGTGCTACGTATCTTAGTTGCTTTCTCTTGAAGCTTTATGCAGTCATCGTCATTTTTCATTTCCAGTATGACATCACTGTTGGCTGTTAGGATGAATATGATCCTAATCTTGTCTGTCCTCGAATTTATTGGATCAGTGTTTCTTTTTTACATCTTTGGCACACTTTTTCCCGGTAGATCTAAGAAATAGTGTGTTGGTTTTCTCGTTTGCTAATTTCTGTATCTCAGTTGCTGTACTTAACTGCGGTTTATGCGAAACTGCGATAGCGGCGTGTGATGGAATAGACGTAGATGCTTTTTTTGTCAGCTTGGAATTCTCCTGCTCAATGCGATCTTTGAGTACTGCCGAATCTGGTTTCGAGATTTCTTGACGAAATCTTTTATTCTCCTCTCGCGAAGCTTGTATCTGTCCAAGCAACGTGGGCTGAAGCATGGCCCATTCGGACACTTTCTGCGTCAGCGGGAACATTCTTCGCTTCTTGAAGGAAACTGACGATGACGTCCTACACTACTGGCCATTAAAGGTGCTACACCAAGAAGAAATGCAGTTGATAAACGGTTATTCATTGGACGAATATATTAAACTAGAACTGACATGTGATTACATTTTCACGGAATTTGGGTGCATAGATCCTGAGAAATCAGTACCCAGACCAACCACCTCTGGCCGTAATAACGGCCTTGATACGCATTGCGTCAAACAGAGCTTGGATGGCGTGTCACAGGTACAGCTGCCCATGCAGCTTCAACACGATACCACAGTTCATCAAGAGTAGTGACTGGCGTGTTGTGACGAGCCAGTTGCTCGGCCACCATTTACCAGACGTTCAGTTGGTGAGAGATCTGGAGAATGTGCTAGCCAGGGCAGCAGTCGAACATTTTCTGTATCCAGAAAGGCCCGTACAGGACCTGCAACATGCGGTCGTGGATTATCCAGCTGAAATGTAGGGTTTCGCAGGGATCGAATGAAGGGTAGAACCACGGGTCGTAACACATCTGAAATGTAACGTCCACTGTTCAAAGTGCCGTCAATTCGAACAAGAGGTGACCGAGACGTGTAACCAATGGAACCCCATACCATCACACCGGGTGATACGCCAGTATGGCGATGACAAATACACGCTTCCAATGTGCGTTAACCGCGATGTCGCCATACACGGATGCGACCATTATGATGCTATAAACAGAAGCTGGATTCATCCGAAAAAATGACGTTTTGCCATTCGAGCACCCAGGTTCGTCGTTGAGTACACCATCTGTGATGCAGCGTCAAGGGTAACCGCAGCCACGGTCTCCGACCTGATAGTCCATGCTGCTGCAAAAGTCGTCGAACTGTTCGTGCAGATGATTGTTGTCTTACAACGTCCCCATCTGTTGACTCAGGGATCTACATCTACATCTACATTTATACTCCACAAGCCAGCCAACGGTGTGTGGCGGAGGGCACTTTACGTGCCACGGTCATTAACTCCCTTTTCTGTTCCAGTCGCGTATGGTTCGCGGGAAGAACGACTGTCTGAAAGCCTCCGTACGCGCTCGAATCTCTCTAATTTTAAATTCGTGATCTCCTCGGGAGATATAAGTAGGGGGAAGCAATATATTCGATTCCTCATCCAGAAACGCACCCTCTCGAAACCTGGCGAGCAAGCTACACCGCGATGCAGAGCGCCTCTCTTGCAGAGTCTGCCATTTGAGTTTGCTAAACATCTCCGTAACGCTATCACGGTTACCAAATAACCCTGTGACGAAACGCGCAGCTCTTCTTTGGATATTCTCTATCTCCTCCGTCAACCCGATCTGGTACGGATCCCACACTGATGAGCAATACTCAAGTATAGGTCGAACGAGTGTTTTGTAAGCCACCTCCTTTGTTGATGGACTACATTTTCTAAGGACTCTCTCAATGAATCTCAACCTGGCACCCGCCTTAACAACAATTAATTTTATATGATCATTCCACTTCAAATCGTTCCGCACGCATACTCCCAGATATTTTACAGAAGTAACTGCTACCAGTGTTTGTTCCGCTATCATATAATCATACAATAAATTATCCTTCTTTCTATGTATTCGCAATACATTACATTTGTCTATGTTAAGGGTCAGTTGCCACTCCCTGCACCAAGTACCTATCCGCTGCAGATCTTCCTGCATTTCGCTACAATTTTCTAATGCTGCATCTTCTCTGTATACTACAGCATCATCCGCGAAAAGCCGCATGGAACTTCCGACACTATCTACTAGGTCATTTATATATATTGTGAAAAGCAATGGTCCCATAGCACTCCCCTGTGGCACGCCAGAGGTTACTTTAACGTCTGTAGACGTCTCCCCATTGATAAGAACATGCTGTGTTCTGTTTGCTAAAAACTCTTCAATCCAGCCACACAGCTGGTCTGATATTCCGTAGACTCTTACTTTGTTTATCAGGCGACAGTGCGGAACTGTATCGAACGCCTTCCGGAAGTCAAGGAAAACAGCATCTACCTGGGAGCCTGTATCTAATATTTTCTAGGTCTCATGAACAAATAAAGCGAGTTGGGTCTCACACGATCGCTGTTTCCAGAATCCATGTTGATTCCTACAGGGTACATTCTGGGTTTCCAAACACGAAATGATACGCGAGCAAAAAACATGTTCTAAAATTCTACAACAGATCGACGTCAGAGATATAGGTCTGCTCGACGACCCTTCTTGAAGACCGGGACTACCTGTGCTCTTTTCCAATCATTTGGAACCTTCCGTTCCTCTAGAGACTTGCGGTACACAGCTGTTAGAAGGGGGCAAGTTCTTTCGCGTACTCTGTGTAGAATCGAATTGGTATCCCGTCAGGTCCAGTGGACGTTCCTCTATTGAGTGACTCCAGTTGCTTTTCTATTCCTTGGACACTTATTTCGATGTCAGCCATTTTTTCGTTTGTGCGAGGATTTAGAGAAGGAACTGCAGTGCGGTCTTCCTCTGTGAAACAGCTTTGGAAAAAGGTGTTTAGTATTTCAGCTTTACGCGTGTCATCCTCTGTTTCAATGCCATCATCATCCCGGAGTGTCTGGATATGCTGTTTCGAGCCACTTACTGATTTAACGTAAGACCAGAACTTCCTAGGATTTTCTGTCAAGTCGGTACATAGAATTTTACTTTCGAATTCACTGAACGCTTCACGCATAGCCCTCCTTACGCTAACTTTGACATCGTTTAGCTTCCTAACTTTGTTGTTGTACCACGGTGGGCTTTTCCCGTCCCTCACAGTTTTACTCGGCACGTACCTGTCTAAAACGCATTTTACGATTGCCTTGAACTTTTTCCATAAACATTCAACATTGTCAGTGTCGGAACAAAAATTTTCGTTTTGATCTGTTAGGTAGTCTGAAATCTGCCTTCTATTACTCTTGTTAAACAGATAAACCTTCCTCCCCTTTTTTTATATTCCTATTAACTTCCATATTCAGGGATGCTGCAACGGCCTTGTGATCACTGATTCCCTGTTCTGCACTTACAGAGTCGAAAAGTTCGGGTCTGTTTGTTATCAGTAGGTCCAAAATGTTATCTCCACGAGTCGGTTCTCTGTTTAATTGCTCGAGGTAATTTTCGGATAGTGCACTTAGTATAATGTCACTCGATGCTCTGTCCCTACCACCCGTCCTAAGCATTTGAGTGTCCCAGTCTAAATCTGGTAAATTGAAATCTACACCTAAGACTATAACATGCTGAGAAAATTTATGTGAAATGTATTCCAAATTTTCTCTCAGTTGTTCTGCCACTAATACTACTGAGTCGGGAGGTCGGTAAAAGGAGCCAACTATTAACTTAGCTCGGTTGCTGAGTGTAACCTCCACCCATAATAATTCACAGGAACTATCCACTTCTACTTCACTACAGGATAAACTACTACTAACAGCGACAAACACGCCACCACCAGTTGCATGCAATCTATCCTTTCTAAACACCGTCTGTGCCTTTGTAAAAATTTAGGCAGAATTTATCTCTGGCTTCAGCCAGCTTTCTGTACCGATAACGATTTCAGCTTCGGTGCTTTCTATCACCGCTTGAAGTTCCGGTACTTTACCAATGCAGCTTCGACAGTTTACAGTTACAATACCGATTGCTGCTTGGCCCCCGCATGCCCTGACTTTGCCCCGCACCCTTTGAGGCTGCTGCCGTTTCTGTACTTGCCCGAGGCCATCTAACCTAAAAAATCGCCCAGTCCACGCCACACAACCCCTGCTACCCGTGTAGCCGCTTGCTGCGTGTAGTGGACTCCTGACCTATCCAGCGAAACCCGAAACCCCACCACCCTATGGCGCAAGTCGAGGAATCTGCAGCCCACACGGTCGCAGAACCGTCTCAGCCTCTGATTCAGACCCTCCACTCGGCTCTGTACCAAAGGTCCGTAGTCAGTCCTGCCGACGATGCTGCATATGGTGAGCTCTGCTTTCATCCCGCTAGCGAGACTGGCAGTCTTCACCAAATCAGATAGCCGCCGGAAGCCAGAGAGGATTTCCTCCGATCCATAGCGACACACATCATTGGTGCCGACATGAGCCACCACCCGCAGATGGGTGCACCCTGTACCCTTCATGGCATCCGGAAGGACCCTTTCCACATCTGGAATGACTCCCCCCGGTATGCACACAAAGTGCACATTGGTTTTCTTCCCCTCTCTTGCTGCCATATCCCTAAGGGGCCCCATTACACGCCTGACGTTGGAGCTCCCAACTACAGACTGAGGAGCAACCTCTGGAACAGGACAAGCAGCCATGTCAGGCCGAAGATCAGTATCAGCCTGAGACAGAGCCTGAAACCGGTTCGTCAGACAAACTGGAGAGGCCTTCCGTTCAGCCCTCCGGAATGTCTTTCGCCCCCTGCCACACCTCGAGACGACCTCCCACTCTACCACAGGTGAGGGATCAGCCTCAATGTGGGCAGTATCCCGGGGAGCCACAGTCGTAGTCCGATCGGGGATGCGTGGGACGAGCTGGCTGTCACCGACAAACCCCCATCCGGACCCCCATAGTGATGCCCACTGGCAACAGCCTCAAGCTGTGTGACCGAAGCCAACACTGCCTGAAGCTGGGAGCGAAGGGATGCCAACTCAGCCTGCATCCGAGCACAGCAATTGCGGTCACTATCCATGCTAAAAACTGTTGTGGAAAGAACGTCTGAACTAATCTACAGAGAGCACAAACAAATCGACACAAAATTTAAACGGTTATTAAAATACAAGATTGCCTAGTAAATGCAGTAATGCTGCTACTTGCGCACTGTTGACACACTGCTAGGCGGCGGAAGGAGACTACTCGATTTTACACTATTCAGATACTAAAACGCGATGCTACAACTCTCAAATACTTCAATACGCCAGAAATTTATGAATTAAACAACGAAAATACCAAAAACACGCAAAGAAATTAAGAATTAAACTATGTAACAAGTAAGTGAGCTACGAGTATACGACTTGCTGCTGCAGCTGCTTATCCAACGGCGGCAGGGAGCACACTGGCTGTGACCAACCGACACTGGCCGTTCAAAACAAATCAGAAGACAGACGACTACGCGAATTTGCACTATTCAGGTACTAAAACGCGATGCTACAACTCTCAAATACTACAATACGCCCGAAATTTATGAATTAAACAACGCAAACACCAAAAAACACGCAAAGAATTTAAGAATTAAACTATGTAACAAATAAGTGAGTTAAGAGTATACGACTTGCTGCTGCGGCTGCTTATCCAACGGTGTCAGGGAGCACACGGATCGAGACATGGCTGCATGATCCGTTACAGCCATGCGGATAAGATGCCTGTCATCTCGACTGCTAGTGATACGAGGTCGTTTGGATCCAGCACGGCGTTCCGTATTACCCTACTGAACCCACCGATTCCACATTCTGCTAACAGTCATTGGATATCGACCAACGCGAGCAGCAATGTCACGAATCGATAAACCGCAATCGCGATAGGCTACAATCTGACCTTTATCAAAGTCGGAAACGTGATGGTACGCATTTCTCCTCCTTACACGAGGCATCACAACAACGTTTCACCAGGCAACGCCGTTCAACTGCTGTTTGTGTATGAGAAATCGGTTGGAAACTTTCCTCACGTCAGCTGGTTGTAGGTGTCGCCACCGGCGCCTATCTTGTGTGAATGCTCTGAAAAGCTAATCATTTGTATATCACAGCATCTTCTTCCTGTCGGTTAAATTTCGCGTCTGTAGCACGTCATCTTCGTGGTGTAGCAATTTAATGGCCAGTAGTGTAGATTCCTCAGCCATATTCAGTGGTTGGTGAATATTCTGTCTTACATCGTCCGTTGGCGTTGCTCTCGAGGCACTAGCAGTCACTTGATGTGACGTGGTATTGTCTGCTTGCTGCAGTTATTATCACAGAGAAGCACATTCTCTTGGCTGCCCGCCTCCGCTGACGCGCCCAGCGGTGGGCGCCGCTGCGGCCGGTAGGGAAGGCAGCGGCCGGTGGATGGTGACGCAGCGCCACGTCTCAGCTGCTGCCGCTGCTGCTGCCGCTCCTGCGGCGCTGCTGCTGAGGTGGCGAAACGTGACACACCCTCGACTGTCGGCCGCTTCTCCACGTATGCGGCAAGCGAACGCACTTCAAAACTTTAATGCTGTTCTTTACGTAGTTTACGAAGTCTACGGATCTAACCAATAACGCACTGCACTCCTAAACACTTTAAGTTTATGCGGCTTCAAACGCTGTCAGTGTCAACTTATTCCCGAAGAAAACGACATCTAAATCACGGGTTCGTTCACGCGGGGACCATTGCAGCAGAAATCTTGACTCGCGTGACTAATACAGCAGGGACAATTTCATTATTTTTATCAACTAAAGTAACATAAATCTGAGTTTAGTTTACCATCCTCTAAGCAACGAGATCAACGCCGTCGTCACAGTTATAAAGAGTTTGGAATTGGTACTCTTACCAAATAACTCGATGAAATGTAAACTAGTTTGTTTAACTGTTGCATAAATTTAGCTATATCATACCACGGAATGAAGTTTGTATAGGCCTACAGGTTTTTGTTGGGTACTAAACAAATACTATTTCCTTAAGGGCAACAATTTTATTGGAAGTAAAATGCCTGTAGCCACTGTCATAGAACAGAATCTTACATGAGACTGGCTTCAGCAAAACTACAATAATTTTCAAAGTGAATGTAATATTTTATTGTTCTGTCACGCCTCTGAGTCCAGTAACAGGGAAACTTTACTCCATTTATTGAACGTAGTTCTTAGGTGCTTGAACCGTGTTGCTGTTGGCATTGCTTCAGTGGCTATCTGGTTTCGATATCTCGCTCTAAATTGAAGCTCTGATTGCTAGATTGACTCTCAGCTAGTTTTAGAAAGGCGAAAACAGTTGCGCTGAGGCGAGAGTGAGGCCGGAGAGCCAGTGCTGTCTGAGAAGAGAAGAGATGGAGCCAACGTGCATGTAGCTGTACGCCGAGGGCTGTGTTGTGCCGTCTTTGGATTGTCAGCCGTGTGTACCAGTGTTGGGTTCTGCCAAGTTGAACGAAGTACACAGTGTCTGTGTGTGCACTCGTCGCTTGTTAGCATTGGGTACTTCCAAGTATGGATCGCGCTTTCGGTGATTGCAGTTGCTCATTGTTTCCTCACCGCTCCAGATACAGCTTGTCGAATAAGTGATCGCCGATAATGTGTGAAACCAGTCAGGTTTGGATGAGCCTGTCAGTGTGGTTGTGTATATCTGAATGGAATTACAGCACTGGCCATGAAGGACACAGAGAGAGTTTTACTATTGGTAATCAGCACCCCGCTCTAAATATACGTTTTAAAGTAAAACTGTGGGAAGTACGCAATCCTGGTAACCAGAAATGGATTTAGTTTTAGTGTTCACGTAGTAACGCAAGGGAAAGACCTTCACTTAAAGACTACAGTGCGCCAAGGGATTTAGGTACTGTTTATCGATATTTGAATTTGCTAGTTGATCTTGTTAATTAACCCTTGTAGCTCCTTCTCTTGTGAAGTAATAAGCTTTCTTGGCAACTTAAATTTCTTGGTTGAAATGTGCTAATTACGCCAATCACACGTGCCAGAGCATCGACCAGAAGTCCCTTCTTACCAGACTAAAGTCCAGCACCCCGAATGCAGTGCATCTCTTCAGAAACAAAAATTCCGTTTTCCTACAAAGTGCACAAACGACACCGCCTGCACGCCACCTTCAGCCAATCATAGGGCTTTAGAGGCGCTAAATCTGCCCTTCGTCACTATAGCACAAACTCATGTCGAACCAGGGCAAGAGTTACGAAACCTGTGTCTCTGGAAAAAAAGGAAACCGCCAGTTACTGGCTTTTTTAAATTTTTGCAGAGGGGGAAGATGTTTTTCTCCGAAGTCGTGTCGCTTCCCACGACAAGAAGTGAACAAATACATTCTTATAGATCTTTATCTAAATCGCCTATACGCCGGAGCTTGTTAGTCCTAGCTGTGAGGTGTAATAAAGATTCTATCTCTAAACATTTCTCAGACGCCCAGGCGGCCGATGGAAGTGGGCGACAGGCCTATTTGCAATTTCGCTGTACACGAAAACTTGTGAATGTTTATTACGAGTGGCTCTATACACAATTCCCAGTTTACGACTCCACTGTTTAGATGTTTCCCTTCAGTCTGTCGCCCCCAGCCCAGCCTTTGGCTGGCGCCAATGCCGGTGTAGTGGCATTGTTCTGCTGGAGACCTCTCTCGACAAGAGGCTGCTCTGTCTGCCCTGTATGGCTGTGGGCCTGTCTGGCAAAGATTTACTGAGGGATGGGCTCACCCCCAATTTCTTCCAACTCCCAACATGCCATTTCTACGAACTAAGAACCATAAACATATCTCATGCTTTTAGCGCCCTACCAGGCTCCATCAACATTTGCTCAGGCTGTTAACTTTCTAGAGTCTTGCTCAAGGTTGTCAGGTTATAATAAAATGTTTAGTAATTTTCTGTATACGAAAAATAGGTGAGAGATTAACTTGTCCTCTCTCAAGTTTACATACTCATTATCACATACATACTTGGCCTTGAATCATGGATTGTTATCAGTTTCCATAACAATTTGCACTTGCTTATCATTGAACGTAAGTTGGCTGTTGCTAATATCAATAACTACTTCCATTTTATAACACAATTGTTTTATTTTGTGTAACAAATGAACAGAGTAAGAGTACTTTGAATCTTCTTACCCTTATTAGTATCTGTTCACGATGAAGCAGCAGTAAAAGATTTGCACAACTTTGGTTACTTGGACTACCAAGAAGAAGATCAACTTTCTAAATTGAGTGAAGAAGTGTACAAAGATGCACTTAAGTTATTCCAACAATAATATAATCTAGTAGCTAATGGTTAGCTGACTGACGAAACGTTGCAATTAATGGAAAAACCAAGATATGGCGTGAAAGATAATGTTTTGAGCTTTACTACACACATCTAGAAGTGGAAGAAGAAGAATATAAAATGGCATTACTAACTTGCGACTAGAAAAAGTTGCAGGCGGCTGAAGCAGCTTTTAAAATGTGGCAAGATCACACGGATATTACTTTCGAGAACAGTAACCAAAATCCTGATAATGTCATTTCAAACAAGAGAGGAGCACATAGAAGGCAAAATTTAGTCCTACAGATGATCCTAATTTTTAAAACGATCCTATTGAAATCCATGTTGATCAGGATGAATATTGGTAGATGGAAATGGACAATAATACGTCTTCTTCACAAACAAACTTTTTCGCTGTCTTAGTTCACGAAAATGGCCACACGCTAGGTTTGGCGCATTCATATGTCGCTGAATCAATGATGTACGCGCTTTACAACAACACTATCATGTAGTTATCTGAAGACAATATACGCGTTTCTCAAAGTTTATGCGAGAAACGTGCTGCTGTTTCTTCTTCTTCTGAACCTACTCAATCGCCCCACTCAAACTCCAACAGTACCCGAAAAAGAACCTGAATTGTGCAAAGTCAAGCAGTTTGGAAGTTCTTTTATTGTGGAAGAATTCTTGTACATTTTCTATGGAAGAAGGGTTTGGTTGAATGCTCTTAATAATGACAAGCACACTACTAAAACTTGCTGATTACAGACTGGTTAAGGTTTCTGCTGCAGAATTTCCAAAATATGTCTGCTGTTTATCAGAGGCCATCAGGTCAAGTCGTATTAAATCTTAATAACATGATATATATCGTTCAAGTACGGAGTTTAGCGCTGGAATTTGGTTACCCTAAAAAGGTATCTGATATATGTTTGGGACAACAATCTGTCATCCACGGAGTGTTAAACACTTATTCAGGCAGAACATTTATTTTTTATGACGATGTACGCTTTGCAGAAGTAGACGAATGCAGCTTTAGAAGAAAGGCCTATGGTGTTATCAGTAAAAGTTTTCCTGGCATGCCATCGGCCTTAGACTCTGTATTCAGATACATAAATGGCATGTTGTACGTCTTCAAGGATGGCATATTTTACGAATACAATGAATTCTCAAACATTCTAGCGAGAGCAAGTAAATTTGTACTGTCTTTATTTGGCATAAATTGCCCAAAGATATCTTCTTCATTCAAGGCAATAACGAAGACTTTAAAGAATACTGTGGCGCAACTAGAAGCGATAAATGCCTTAAACATGTTTATTTATGTGTGTAATAAAAATGGAGCGAGATCAGTTGAAGATGAAACTCAATAACCTGAAGGCACCAATGTGTCACAGAAAACTTAGTGACTTAGAAGAAGGACGTTTATTCACAATTACAAACGCCACCAGCTTAAATATAAAAAATGGATATAAAAGATCTCTAGAGCTCGATGACGAGTGTAAGATTCTTCTACCAGATAGATTAACAAAGAACTGAATTACGAGAACTATGAAACGCTAAGAGACATGACTATGGTATATAATGGTTACAAATTTGTCAAAGGCTATAACGTTCACGATATCGAATTCCATCAAATTTTTATAGTTTATCAGCCATAAAAATCGTGAGACGTAAACATGAAACGTGAGACGTAAGCGCGCATAATAAAAAAGTTATCGGTGCTATAGCGAAAAATCGAGAAGTTGAAAAACAGCTACTTCCTTACGATGGGCACTATGACGAATGTTTCCTATCCCGTCCACACATAAAGAATCATCTTTTGAAAGTAGCTTATTTGTTGATTATGACCGGATCACGTCAAAGACACGTAACTTACGTTGTCCGCAGCTCGTGGTCGTGCGGTAACGTTCTCGCTTCCCGCGCCCGGGTTCGATTCCCGGCGGGGTCAGGGATTTTCTCTCCCTCGTGATGACTGGGTGTTGTGTGATGTCCTTAGGTTAGTTAGGTTTAAGTAGTTCTAAGTTCTAGGGGACTGATGACCATAGATGTTAAGTCCCATAGTGCTCAGAGCCATCTGAACCATTTTTTTGAACTTATGTTACAACACAAAGGACGAGGAACGGGAGAAGATGAAGGCTGTTACGGACTACTCAAGAACTTACCTGGCCCCGAAAATACCAAAGTACTTGGGCGGTCTCAGTATAACGGTATTTGGCTTAAGGTCTGACCATGGAAAGCACTACATAGGCGAATGACACTATTTCTGTCAAAGGCATGCCAGCGATGGATTGATGAAACTGCTAGCCCGAGAAAACGGATCATTTGAAGACCACACGCCTCATGACTTTGATGCCTATACAATTATGCTGAAGGAAACCAACGCAATATTTCACCACAATGATCCGAATACGAATAAACCCAAGTCAAGCAGCGGCAAAAAGTACTACAGCATCATTAAGCCAATATGGCAGTCATTAAGGAAAGTACGTGGTAATTTGGCGTCAAAATCACCAGGCAGCAAAGGAAGAATGGGCTTTGTAAAAAGATATACAGCAAAACCTGTAGAGTATGTTTGGTTGACTGATGTCAGAGATTTGATCGATGGAATACTTATAATTCATGGTGAAGAAAATGCTGGAAACAATAGTTATCATAATGAAAAGTCGGCATAACGAAAATGTTCACCAGTAAATTTACCGACTTTATAGTGCCCAATCGAAAGGGAATTCCGTATTTAATAAAATTGCTGAATATTTTACCTCACACCTTCTGGATAAATGAAAAGCGTGATATAGGACTGATAAATACGCTAATTAACAAGTTACCGTTTGAAATGCATATACCAGGGTACAATTACTGTGGACCAGGGACAAAGCTAGAGGAAAGATTAGCTAGAGTTGACGCCGGAAAAAACAAACTGGATGAAGCATGCAATGCACACGACACTGCGAACAGAGACCATAACGGTCTGGAAAATAGGAATCATGCTAATAAAGAATTACAGAAGGCAGCAAAAGAGAGAATTTTTAGCAAAGATGCATCGCTAGGAGAAAGATTATCTTCTACTGCCGTTGCTGGGATAGCGTTTGGAAAGAGAAAATTAAGTGTGGGCCTAGACGATAATGGTTGGACTTTATAATTTTCATGCAAAGTTTGCATGAAAAAATGTTTTTCTCCCGTTAATAAATGAAAGGATTTAGTGTCGATTTTAATGTGCTGTCTAGCGGCAAACCAAAAGCCAAAGCTATTAAGACAAATCTCTCCAACGACGAACTGAAAAGTCACAACTTTCTCGATAGTCTTCTTATTGAAACGCAGATGAAACAGAAAACCGGTAAAGTTAAAAAGGTGGTAGTTTACTCATAACTTTATCTATACCTGTTATGAAAAAAATACTTGAATATCTTACAACAAAAAAAGAATGTTCACGTCTGAATAAACATGATGGTGGGTTCTTGCCACTGATTCTAGGTGCACAGGGTGCACTTGGTTCGCTGGCTGGTGGTACTGCAGCAATTACGAGTGCTGTTCATAAAAAACAGAAGGAAGATGCGGAATTAGCAGAACAGAAGAGGCATAATCTAGAAATGGAGAGAAAAAAGTTTGACATGTCGAAGAAGAAGTCGAAGAAATGATGCAAAAGAGTAACCATCCGCTAACCAATTTTGACGTAGAAAAATTAGTAAAAGAACTGAAAATTACCAATTTTAGACGAAGCTTTATAACTGACGAGCTACCAATAGAACCCAAAGAAGTCGGATCAGGAGTAGTGAACCTGGATACGTCTGATCGCGTAGACACTCACTGACTATGTTATTTCAATAATGGGATGAAAAATTTGTGTTTGACTCATTTGGTGGCAATGTTCCTCAAACGTTAATGAACTGTCTAGGCCAAGGTAACGTGTTAACAACGCAGAGCGAATTCAAAATTTTAGCCAGCTTGTATGTGATCACCTATGTTTGTGGGTCTTGAAGCTATTTACGGTTGGGTGGGAGTTCAAAAAAATTCTGGATACAATAAATGGATATTTCTGGAAACAAGATAAGACAAGGAAAATTAGCTAGTAAAGATGACTTGGGAGAATTAACTAAGGAACTAGAATCGACTGCTAGTAAAGCGGATTTGGGAGAATTAGCTGCAAAGACTGATAAAGAATTAGCTTCAAAAATCAAAGGTGAGCCCATACAATTTCGAAATCAATTAAATAGCGTTTCTAAAATAACAAAAGGTTATGTCGACTTCAAGGGTAAGATAATAGTAAATGTAAAAGAGAATATAGAGGGCTATGATGTAGTTACCGAAAAATATGTAGAAAAGCAATTAAATAATATTTTTACAAAGCCTGAATACACGAGTGTTCTCACACTATTGAATGATTACATGAACAAAAAGGACATAGAGAAAATTTTCTCAAATTGTGCTACAAAAGCTAAATTCGATAAACAAAGTAGAATCATGGCACATCATAATAAAGAGATAAACAATTCGATACGTAGGATTGATGTGCTAGAGAGGATGGTCTATGATAAACAAGTCTTCGACTTTTCATTGAAGACAAAAAGTAGCTTAGCCCAGTTTGTTCTAGATTATACTTTCATACATTTACTCTGAAAAAGTCAGACTCCACGGAAAAATTCACAAGTTTATGTTAAATGATTTTGTAGTCATATTGATAGGAAATCGTGCACCATATGAAATAGATAGAGAGACGGTTTCCTTAAAAGTGTCTGTTAATGATTATCTGAATATTGGCCTAAACAACGTAGGTCAAAAGATTGATATACCAGTAGATGCGAAATTAATTTTATTTGGTGAAATAAATGCTTGAGGAGAAACTTATTTGGTGTTTAAGGTGCAAAAGATTTACAGCTACAATTCACCCTCAGACAGTTACCACAAAAAGTCGTCGAGCCAGAATTGAGGCCAATTGTGCAGAGTGTAAGAGTAAGAAGAGTACGTTTGTTGAAAAAAAGTGAAGTCGTCGACTGTAAATATTCGTGAAGAAATTGTTAACGATCTGTTCAAACCAATGAGAAAGAACTTCCAAAGAAAAACAGTCATAGAATTTGGTATAGACAATGTGTGGCAAGATGAGTTAGTTGAGACGGATTCTGGTAACCTAACCAACGTATCCAAAATCAATAAAAGTATTTTCTGACTGTGATTGACGTGTTTTCAAAATTTGCTTGGGCTATTCCTGTTAAAGACAAATCTGGCAAAAATATGACTAGCGCTTTCAAACATATATTGGTAGAAAGGAAGCCGAAAAATTTGCAGACAGATAACGGAAAAGAATTCTACTACAAACACTTCAGAGAGTTGATGAGGCTTCCAAACATAAATCACTACTCTACTTTTTCAGAGATTACGTCGACCTACTGCCCAAACTGATACACAAGTACAACAATGATGTACATAGAACAATAGACATGAGACCTGTAGATGTAACAGATTCACTACAGAAAAAAAACACTTGGACTCAGAGCAGAATCACCCAAGTGCATGCTAGGTGATAAAGTCAGGATCAGCAAAATGAAGAGTTTGTTCGAGAAAGGTTACACAGCAGACTGGTCACTGAATTATTTGAAGCCGTTGATATCAGCAACACATTCGCCTACCTACAAGCTGAAGGACACAAGTGGTGAAGAAATTTCGGGAAGCTTCTACGAAAAAGAATTACAAAAGACGAAATACCCAGATGTTTATCTTGTGGAAAAAGTGTTGAGAAAAAGGATGGTGATGAAGTTCAAGTGAAGTGGCTAGGTTTTGATAACTTGCACAATAGTTGGGTAAATGAAAGCAATGTTACAGTGTAATTTTAATGCTTTTTTTAACCATTGAAATTTTATAAACGTTTTAACATTTTCTCTCTATTTGCTTGAATACGCTTTTCGTATCATATCAACAGTGATAAAGCGAAAGTCCTCATTCCACAGTTTCTTGCAAATTTCTTTAAAGACGTTCCACTTGATGCCAACGTCCACAAAATCATCGTATATGTGTCTTAGGTTTATGCCATCTTGCCCAAAAATGTTTAGAAAATTAAGGTTCTCTCTCACCAACTGCTTGGGAATTTTTAAGTATGTTTGAACTAAATAGAAGCAGTCAATGTTCTTATGTCTTCCTCTAGTAAAATATTCTCTATCTTGATTTTCAAGAATAAAATCATCAAACACAACAACTGAATTATCTAGGCATTCGTTTAGAGGGATAATATCATCGATGTTGCTGATAAATGTAGTATTATTTTCTTTGTGTTTCTCTTCATTTTTTTCAGATATTTTTATAAATTCTGGATTTTTGGATGATCTAAACTTTGTGAATAAATGTGCAGGTGCTTAATTTAATCCCAGTTCAACCATCCATATGCTAGAATATAACTGTCAATCGTTAATGTTGTTTTTCCACAACCGCTTGGTCCTATTATTGCACAACGAATGGTGCTTGGTATTAGATTACCATGTCTCTTTGGCATTTTCCATTCACGAATTCTGATCTTCGGATCCCAATCTGTTGTAAATTTATTCATTGTTTATTTGTAGATGAACAGAATTTTTGAACTCAGTGGTAAGTCGTCAATTTTAGAGAAAAGGCTATACGTGTCAATATGATAAGTATTTACGAAGGTGGGATTGGTTGGATTTTACTCGATATTTTTAACCAAATGCTACAAACGAAAACAACAGACTGCACTTTAAGAAAGACAATGTCATTAGCACCTTAACTATTCCCGCAGGACAGTACAGTCTCGATAATTTAGAGAAATACATTCAGATTCAGAGCCCTTTTAATGCTAATAATCTGAGGATTAAGCCAAACAGTGCACTAAATAGAGTCGAAATCGAAAGCACCGACACTAAGCTGTATTTTGATAAAGATAATAATATAGGCATATTGTTAGGGTTTAAGAATCAAATTATGGGACCAAAAACAAATGTTGTAGCAGCAGATCTGTCAAAAATTATCCCGTTCGAAAAAATTAAAGTCCATTTTAATTTAGCAGATGGCATGCTTGTGAAGGACTCCTAGAATTTTCATCGGGAAACAAAGATTATCGCTTCATTTAAACCCGACTTGTTGGAACTACCTGGCCCAATTATATACGAACCAAGTTATCGACTACTTTTTCCAGCTCAAAATTTGCAGGTCAATATAACAGATGCAAACGACTCTTTATTAGATTTTGGGGGTGCTGCTGTAACAGTGCTTATAGAAATGTAATACAAATTTTTCCTGTATAATAAAGATGAACAAAATATAAAGTTACCAGTGGCAGTCTGTTCCTGTAAACGAGGAGACTAAAATAATTTGAACTTGCCAAACAAAGACGTAGAAATAGACGTCAAAGTTGGTGATGGCTGGTTTGATAATAATGCTTACTCGTACAAGGCATTTAATGCTACACATGAAGATGGCTCAGATTACACAAACTATGAAGGCAAATCGAATGTAAAACTAGCTTTTTTCGCAAAACTGGTCGCAGGTGATGCTTCAAAAACGAACAGTAATACTGTGTTTTGTAAGCCACCTCCTTTGTTGATGGACTACATCTTCTAAGGACTCTCCCAATGAATCTCAACCTGGCACTCGCCTTAACAACAATTAATTTTATGTGATCATTCCACTTCAAATCGTTCCGCACGCATACTCCCAGATATTTTACAGAAGTAACTGCTACCACTGTTTGTTCCGCTATCATATAATCATACAATAAAGGATCCTTCTTTCTATATATTCGCAATACATTACATTTGTCTATGTTAAGGGTCAGTTGCCACTCCCTGCACCAAGTGCCTATCCACTGCAGATCTTCCTGCATTTCGCTACAATTTTCTAATGCTGCAACTTCTCTGTATACTACAGCATCATCCGCGAAAAGCCGCATGGAACTTCCGACACTATCTACTAGGTCACTTATAAATATTGTGAAAAGCAATGGTCCCATAACACTCCCCTGTGGCACGCCAGAGGTTACTTTAACGTCTGTAGACGTCTCTCCATTGATAACAACATGCTGTGTTCTGTTTGCTAAAAACTCTTCAATCCAGCCACACAGCTGGTCTGATATTCCGTAGGCTCTTACTTTGTTTATCAGGCGACAGTGCGGAACTGTATCGAATGCCTTCCGGAAGTCAAGAAAAATAGCATCTACCTGGGAGCCTGTATTTAATATTTTCTGGGTCTCATGAACAAATAAAGCGACTTGGGTCTCACACGATCGCTGTTTCCGGAATCCATGTTGATTCTTACATAGTAGATTCTGGGTTTCCAAAAACGACATAATACTCGAGCAAAAAACATGTTCTAAAATTCTACAACAGATCGACGTCAGAGATATAGGTCTATAGTTTTGCGCATCTGCTCGACGACCCTTCTTGAAGACTGGGACTACCTGTGCTCTTTTCCAATCATTTGGAACCTTCCGTTCCTCTAGATACTTGCGGTACACGGCTGTTAGAAGGGGGGCAAGTTCTTTCGCGTACTCTGTGTAGAATCGAATTGGTATCCCGTCAGGTCCAGTGGACTTTCCTCTGTTGAGTGATTCCAGTTGCTTTTCTATTCCTGGGACACTTATTTCGATGTCAGCCATTTTTTCGTTTGTGCGAGGATTTAGAAAAGGAACTGCAGTGCGGTCTTCCTCTGTGAAACAGCTTTGGAAAAAGGTGTTTAGTATTTCAGCTTTACGCGTGTTCTCCTCTGTTTCAATGCCATCATCATCCCGAAGTGTCTGGATATGCTGTTTCGAGCCACTTACTGATTTAACGTAAGACCAGAACTTCCTAGGATTTTCTGTCAAGTCGGTACATAGAATTTTACTTTCGAATTCACTGAACGCTTCACGCATAGCCCTCCTTACGCTAACTTTGACATCGTTTAGCTTCTGTTTGTCTGAGAGGTTTTGGCTGCGTTTAAACTTAGAGTGAAGGTCTCTTTGCTTTCGCAGTAGTTTCCTAACTTTGTTGTTGTACCACGGTGGGTTTTTCCCGTCCCTCACAGTTTTACTCGGCACGTACCTGTCTAAAACGCATTTTACGATTGCCTTGAACTTTTTCCATAAACACTCAACATTGTCAGTGTCGGAACAGAAATTTTCGTTTTGATCTGTTAGGTAGTCTGAAATCTGCCTTCTATTACTCTTGCTAAACAGATAAACCTGCCTCCCTTTTTTTTATATTCCTACTAACTTCCATATTCAGGGATGCTGCAACGGCCTTATGATCACTGATTCCCTGATCTGTAAATACAGAGTCGAAAAGTTCGGGTCTGTTTGTTATCAGTAGGTTCAAAATGTTATCTCCACGAGTCGGTTCTCTGTTTAATTGCTCGAGGTAATTTTCGGATAGTGCACTCAGTATAATGTCACTCGATGCTCTGTCCCTACCACCCGTCCTAAACATTTGAGTGTCCCAGTCTATATCTGGTAAATTGAAATCTACACCTAAGACTATAACATGCTGAGAAAATTTATGTGAAATGTATTCCAAATTTTCTCTCAGTTGTTCTGCCACTAATGCTGCTGAGTCGGGAGGTCGGTAAAAGGAGCCAATTATTAGCCTAGCTCGGTTGTTGAGTGTAACCTCCTCCCATAATAATTCACAGGAACTATCCACTTCTACTTCACTACAGGATAAGCTACTACTAATAGCGACGAACACTCCACCACCGGTTGCATGCAATCTACCCTTTCTAAACACCGTCTGTACCTTTGCAAAAATTTCGGCAGAATTTATCTCTGGCTTCAGCCAGCTTTCTGTACCTATAACGATTTCAGCTTCGGTGCTTTCTATCAGCGCTTGAAGTTCCGGTACTTTACCAACGCAGCTTCGACTGTTTACAATTACAAAACCGATTGCTGCTTGGTCCCCGTATGTCCTGACTTTGCCCCGCACCCGTTGAGGCTGTTGCCCTTTCTGTACTTGCCCAAGGCCATCTAACCTACAAAACCGCCCAGCCCACGCCACACAACCCCTGCTACCCGTGTAGCCGCTTGTTGCGTGTAGTGGACTCCTGACCTATCCAGCGGAACCCGAAACCCCACCACCCTATGGCGCACGTCGAGGAATCTGCAGCCCACACGGTCGCAGAACCGTCTCAGCCTCTGATTCAGACCCTCCACTCGGCTCTGTACCAAAGGTCCGCAGTCAGTCCTGTCGGCGATGCTGCAGATGGTGAGCTCTGCTTTCATCCCGCTAGCAAGACTGGCAGTCTTCACCAAATCAGATAGCCGCCGGAAGCCAGAGAGGATTTCCTCCGATCCATAGCGACACACATCATTGGTGCCGACATGAGCGACTACCTGCAGATGGGTGCACCCTGTACCCTTCATGGCATCCGGAAGGACCCTTTCCACATCTGGAATGACTCCCCCCGATATGCACACGGAGTGCACATTGGTTTCCTTCCCCTCTCTTGCTGCCATATCCCTAAGGTGCCTAATTACGCGCCTGACGTTGGAGCTCCCAACTACCAGTAAGCCCACCCTCTGCGACCGCCCGGATCTTGCAGACTGAGGGGCAACCTCTGGAACAGGACAAGCAGCCATGTCCGGCCGAAGATCAGTATCGGCCTGAGACAGAGCCTGAAACCACTTCGTCAGACAAACTGGAGAGGCCTTCCGTTCAGCCCTCTGGAATGTCTTTCGCCCCCTGCCACACCTCGAGACGACCTCCTACTCTATCACAGGTGAGGGATCAGCCTCAATGCGGGCAGTATTCTGGGCAACCACAGTCGTAGTCCGATCGGGGGATGCGTGGGACGAGCTGGCCGACCCCGACAAACCCCCATCCGGAACCCCACAGTGATGCCCATTGGCAACAGCCTCAAGCTGTGTGACCGAAGCCAACACTGCCTGAAGCTGGGAGCGAAGGGATGCCAACTCAGCCTGCATCCGAACACAGCAGTTGCAGTCCCTATCCATGCTAAAAACTGTTGTGCAAAGAACGTCTGAACTAATCTACAGAGAGCGCAAACAAATCGACACAAAATTTAAACGGTTATTAAAATACAAGATTGCCTAGTAAATGCAGTAATGCTGCTACTTGCGCACTGCTGACACACTGCTCGGCGGCGGAAGGAGACTACGCGATTTTACACAATTCAGGTACTAAAACGCGATGCTACAACTCTCAAATACTATAGTACGCCCGAAATTTATGAATTAAACAATGCAAGTACCAAAAACACGCAAAGAAATTAAGAATTAAACTATGTAACAAATGAGTGAGCTAGGCGTATACGACTTGCTGCTGCAGCTGCTTATCCAACGGCGGCAGGGGAGCACACTGACTGTGACCAACCGACACCGGCCGTTCAAAACAAAAACAGAAGACAGACGACTACGCGAATTTACAATATTCAGGTACTAAAACGCGATGCTACAACTCTCAAATACTATAATACGCCCGAAATTTATGAATTTGACAATGCAAGTACCAAAAACACGCAAAGAAATTAAGAATTAAACTATGTAACAAATGAGTGAGCTAGGAGTATACGACTTGCTGCTGCAGCTGCTTATCCAACGGCAGCAGAGAGCAATGCTTTGCGAAAGGAGTGGCGACACTTTCTGCGCAACCCACCCATCATTTCGCACGACAATGCGCGGGCGCATACAGCGCAAGCTGTGGCTGCTCTGTTCGGTCGATGGGACTGGGAAGTACTCTATCGGCCACTTTAAGTCCTTGTGACTTTGATTTGATTCCGAAGATAAAGGAACCACTTCGTGGCATTCGTTTCAGAACTGTTCCAGAGATTCGACAGGCGGTAGACAGCTCCATTCGCACCATAAACAGAACAGGCTCTGCTAACGGTGTACTAAGCCTTCCAAATTGCTGGCAACAACACTGGTTACTATTTTGAAGCACAGTAACAGATGCAAACATGTAACTGTTTTGTATCGGTTGTGAATAAATAGTTGCTACTATTTAAGTTGCAACCCTCGTATATCTGAACACGTCGCCGATGAGCAGGCTGTTGGGGGTGAGTTAGTAACTTTACATACTGAAGTGTCGAAAGAAAATATGAAACTGCTCAAGGAAGGTGTGTTGGAAACGAATCACGTGATTGTCGTGGAACGTCAAACCCGCGACTGGTTTCAGATCAGACAGATAGCTCGAAATGTAACGGTAGATCTGCAAATTTCAGATCTTTCTGAGGAAACAAGCACACTCTCGGGTAAAGTTGCGCATAGTTAATTTTCTGGATACACAGACGTGGCATTAATTAAATGTAGAAAATCTGATTACTCTGTTCCTAATTGAAATTTACTTCCAAAAGTATTCATTCGAAGTTTTAATGACGTTTTACCAAACTGTATGGAAATAAATCAGCAAATATCCTTCATTATCGGATACCGGCGAGAAGATGTCATTGTATGGACGAACGGTGTCACAAATTCTGCTGAATCTCTAAAGGAATTTCAGGAGAAGCTTTTGCAAAAATACTGGCCTAGAGAAGTTCAGGAAGAATTAGCTAGAGATTTCATTAGCGAAGAGCCTTATCAGTCAAGGTACGGCTCACTAGTTTCTTTCTGTGAACATAAGTGGGCAAGGTAAAGTTGATAGAAACTGACATGGACGTGAAGTCGTTTAGTTGTATTTTGGAGCGATTCATGCGCTATGTCGTAGAAGAAGCTATGCTACCAACACCACATGACAAGTACGAGAACTGTCTGCGTTACCTTAGTAGGGTTGAACGTTTACATACGCAGAACAGCAGCCTACGAGATAGGCAGCTGTCATGGGAGTCACCCAGGCAGGTAAACGAGGTGCGTGCGCATCCAGGGTGCACAAATAGGGGCCACGGACGTCGCTGGCAACTGCCCCTGTGTAATTACAATTTCAGTGACAGTTCTACACACGGCAGGGAGTTGATCTAAGAAATGCTGCTATGCGGGATCGATTAGAGGCAATACACGTATCTGAGGTCCCACGAAGTCATACACAGCCCGTGAGCCAAGCTGAACTGTCGCGTGGTTTTGAGGCAGGAACTGGGTGTGACAATGAAGTCGGATCCAATATACCGCAGCCGAATCACGGCGTGGGCGGCAGTAGAGTCAGTCAACTTGCTCCACTCGTAGTGCATGCAGAGAAACTCACCTACGAACAGCAATTAAAACTTGCCAATGATATGAAAATAGATAAGGGAATTAATATAAAGGGCAACAGGTTTCCGGAAATATTTATAACCTTTCTGAATTACTCGAAAAACAAGTAACGGGAGGAATAGTTGATGTAAATTTAAGGGGAGGCACCATGGAGAGCAACGTAGTATTTTTGACTATGTGGTCACCTGAACCAGAGGAACAATTGCAAGAGGAACGTGAACAGGTAAGTGGTGGTGACAACAGTGTGAAAGGAAGATGTAAGGGAATTCGTTTCTGAAGAGGAATATGGTAATGTCTATGAATATCTTTCTCTGAAAGTAACTGATACTGAGGAGCTTCAAGTTTTGGATATGGAAGAGGGGTGGTGTCAGACACAAAAAATGTGCAGTCTGTCGCTTCATGATAGGTCGTCCGATTTTCCTCGTTTACTCATTGTTATCAATAATAAGCAATCAAGAGATTGTTCTGATTTTAGTAGGAAGGAAGTAATTAAGGTTCTCTTGGAGAAAGAGGATGATAAAGAAAACGTTATGAATTAAGTACATCCCATAATGTCTACCCAGTTAATAAGCCTCGCTGCTGATATTTTAGTGGATAGTGATTCAGAGGTATCCGCTGTGTCTGAAGAATTCTATGAATCTATCCCAAAGAAGGAGAATTTTTCAGTTTTGCCTGCTAGGGGACTTCAACTATTAGGTGCAGCAGGGAAACTTTCTAAAGTCACTACGAATCAAGTATTGTTTCCTATGGTGCTGAACAGAAAGAGAATAGAGAATAATTTCCTAATTATTCCAAATTTAAATGTTAATTTATGGGTAGGTACAGATTTCTTGAATGAATTCAGATGTTCTCCAGATTTTTAACGTAAAAAGATGAAGCTGTGTGTGAGAGACCAAGAGGTAGTAGTTCCATTTAAAAATCAATTTAAGTTTGAAAGGGACAACTCTGATATTTTCTTTATAGAACAGTTAGAGGACGACTAGGTACCAAACCAAATAAGCATTTACTACATTCAGGACAATCTGAACAACAGAATACATGTGAAGCAATAAAACTGAAGTTTTGTCTGACAGACAGAAGGAGGATTTGAGGGAAGTGGTTATGGATCCCAAGCAAGTGTTTTCGGCATCTCCAGGGCAGTCTTTGAACGTCGATTAACTATAAAGGCATATGACAAATTTGTGACAAAGGCATACATTGTTCCATATGCGAAGAGAAAAGCAGTAAAAAGAGAATAAGAGAGGATGTTATCTTGGGGAGTTATTGAACAAGTTAGGAGTGAGTACATAAACCCACTTGTAATTATTCCTAAACGAGGTGGAACTGTATGCTTAGTTTTAGACGCAAGGAAGCTCAGTGACATAGCAGAAGGAGAAAGCGATCGACCATTGTTTCAAAATTGCATGGTGCTAAATTTGTATCTTCGCTGGATGACACCAGTGGGTATTGCACTTTTAGGCTAGCTCCTGAGTCTAGGAAACATACCACATTTCTACATGAGACGATTTGTTAATAGTTTTGTGTAGTTCAATATTGCTATATATGCATTTGTTCAGGCCATCACAGGTTTTGTGCCCTGATGTCATGGAACAGTTGGCCATCTATGTGGATGATATTCTTTTAGCCAAGCCCACTTGGTAAGAGCATTGGCAGTTATCAAGGGAAGTGCTGGATGCTATGTCAGAAGAGGGAATGAAATTAAAGGTGAACAAGACAGAGTTTATGAAAACAGAAATAAAGTCCTTATGGCACATTATAAGTGAACAGGGTATTAGACCAGGGGATGTTAAATTAGAAGCCGTACAACAGTTCACCAACCCTAAGAATAAGAAGCATTTAAGAGCCATGTTTAGCTTATGTGGTTTGTACCGAGATTTTGTCTTGAACCAATCGTTTAATGCCCCATGCCTAAATCAAGTTACAGAAGGAAGATGTTGTATGGATTTGGACAGATGAGCGTGAGGAAGCATTCCAGCGCTTGAAAATTGAATTAGCCAGTGATATAATATTATATCAACCTGATGTTAGCAAGCAGTTTTCTTTTGTTAACTGATATTTGTGGATATGAAATAGGTGTAGAGATTTTTCAGGAATGAGAAGAGGGAGGTATGTGTGGTTACCATAATGTGGCCTATGCCAGCAGAACCGTTAAAGCAGCAGAACATAATTATCGTGTAGCTGAAAAGAGGTCTTGGTAGTCACGCTGAGGTCCCAAAAGTTTGAAGGATACTTGTTGAGGAACAAACTGTAATATTAACTGACAACAAGGTCTTAAATATCCTGAAACAATGTCGACTGAAGCACCCAAGATTAGCCTGCAAATCAATGTACCTTCAGCAACGTGAGATAGAAATAAGGTATGTTAAGGGTGAAGAGAACTGCACTGTGGATACTCTGTCCAGAATGCCTAAATTACAGCAAGCAGCGGGGTAAGTAACTGCATCGACGAATCATATGTGAGGGGAACCAAGAATGAGTTGGGGAATCACGCAGGATCAGAATGACGATGCCCAGGTAAAGTATGTGAAGCAAAATTTGAATTGCAGTGGACATCCGAAGGTGAGGGTGTTGTAGAAGCTCCATAACGGGGTGCTATTTAGGAGGAGAAAAGCCAATGCAGAAGGAACGAAATTATGTTTGCATGACCAACATGTGAATAAGTTAACAGAACTGACACATAACAGCTATGGGCATTACTGTGTATGTACCTGGATCGAAATGTTGGTGGAAGCAGTTATTTTAGCTAACACGTGGAAGCGAGTGGAAAAGTTTGTAGGAGCGTGTGACCAATGTCAGAAAGAGCGAGCTGCCGTTGATCCCATTCAGAGACTGAAGCAAAGTATCCTACCTCAGAAATCTTCGTAACTTTTGGCTGTAGATTAAGTTGGGCCTTTACCCGAGTCAAATGGTGGGAGTCATGCCTATTCTTGTAGAACTTGATGTGTTCAGTAAGTTTGTAAACTGTTTCCCCATCAAAACGGCAACGTGTTGGGTTTTAGTAAAGAAGCTACAGTTTTTCTTAAAAAATTTGGCAGCTCAGCAGCTGTTTTGTCCGGTAATGGTCCTCAGCTTGTCAGCAATGCTTTCAAACATTTGCTGGAATCTTTAGGAGTAGTACATGTGAGACTAACACCTTATTCTCTACAAGGCAGCCCTTGTGAAAGAGTTATGAAGGAATTGAACAGATTGTGCCATACTTTCTGTCATCATAAAACACAGCCCAGGCAAACATCATAGCTGAATTTGAAGAGATAACCAACAACTTGTGGCATGAGGAAACTGGTTCACTCCTTGTGAATTGATTCTGGGAGAAAAGCCGACCAATTTCATCACAGAGCAGGTAAGTTTTCCTATGACGACAGTTGATGAAAGATGAGACTGAAGAATTAGTTAGGTATAAAATGAATGAGAAGTCCCAAGAGAGAGAGAGAGAGGGGGCGGGGGGGGGGGGGGAAGAAGACAAGGCATGATAGGAAAGCTAAGGCAACAATACTAAAGGAAGGTGATCTCGTATTAGTGAAGACAATGAAGACATGGAAAAGTTTCTTCAAACATACCATTGTCCTTTTGTGGTAGAATCATACCTCCGTTAAAATACTTATTGTTAATGTATCCAAGATATAAAAATATGTTTTGTACTAGGAATATCATCAGTTAAAGAATATGTTCTGAGTATCAAGAATTAAATACGGTCGATCTGTGATTGATACACTGTTTAGCTGTAATGCGTCCCCAGCTGTTATATAGTTTTCTTCACCCTTCTCAACCATTCGCCTCTCACACTCTTCTAGCTTTACCCCAAAACAATAGTACTGCTGTGAAGCTGGGGAGATTCCCTACTTCAGTATGCTACAATAAATATGTAGGGGATCAGTCGATCTGCGACTGGTACGCAGTATGGCATCCTTGCGTCCCCAGCTGTTGAATGGGTTTCTTCGACCTTCATAACCATTCGTCTCCCACTCTTCTAAAATTACCACGTAACTGTAGTAATGTTGTGATACAGCTGCAATTTCGTAATTCTGTATTACAGCAATCAGACATATAGAAGATTAGTCGATGAAGTAATAGTACTTGCACTGTATGAGAACAGTAGTAGTATGTAAGGTTTTTTCCATGGTTGAAGTATAGAATTTTGAGATATTTAAGATATTTATGGGGAGTGAGCTTAGTATATATGTGAAATTTGGTATCAGAGGAAATTATTTAATGCAGTGGAGGCGAGGTGTAAGAAATAATGATCTGATGAGGAGATGAGAGGCAGATACAAACAGCCAGATGAAATTAGGAATTTTGCAGTGATGGACGTAAGGGGAGCGCATAAGGGGGCCTCTATCAATGCACACAAGCAAAATTCGGCTGGCAAGCAAAGATTTTTTTTAATCCACTGAACAAATACTGGAGGTCAAAGATGATCATGGTGATGACGATGATGATGATGTTTGGTTTCTGGTGCGCTCAACGGCGCGGTCACCAGTGCCTGTACAGAGTCCCAATTTTTACACAGTCCAATTTTTTACAGTCAGTGCGAGTCACTGTCACGAATGATGATGATGACGATGAAATGATGAGGACAACACAAAAAACACCCAGTCCCTGGCCAAAAATAACAAAGGAAGCTTCGTACATGACCGAGGTTACTATTAAATTGAAGGTAAGTGCACAAGGGAAGTATAGATCAATGAAAGCCTTTATCATCCAGCAGAATCAGTAACTAAAGAAAATGCTTGAATGAAAATTATGGTCGAGGAATATAGCGAGTTTCAATCTTTGAGATGACTGCACGGTTGTGGGATTAATGAAGTTGGACATGTAGAATGAAATCAATGATAAGAACTGATAGGAAAATTTCAATTAGGTGAAGAATAAATGTTTGTGAGAGGTATCCATGATTTAAGTAGTGTCCAAGTAGAAAATTGTATGTTGGGAAAGTTGACAAACTTTATCTGAAGAATCTTTAGAGTTTAGTCAGTTTAAGGGCCCTGGAAGATGAAATGAGGAGATGGATACTTTCCTCCCTCAGTAGTTAAGAAATAAGGACTGCAGATATGTATAAATTCCTCGCTTAGTAGATAAATGATATCGTGATAAGGGACTATGGCGACGTGACATTCCACCCTTGGTAAGTAGAACGAATTGTTAGGTTAAAGGCCAGAAGAGTGAAACAGAATCATGCTTTAGCTATAACGCCCTGACACGTAAATTTCTAAAAGGCTTGCTTGTAGTCAAAGAAAACTAAACCGCAGTAAACGCTAAAATGTGCGAAGTTGAAACAGTGATTAGGAAGCATACCCAGTTACAACAAATTCTAATTGAATACCAACTGTAATGTCGAATTGGAAAAGTGTATGAAAAAAAAATCTCGGCTACTAACAATTAGTAGAGAACATTACAGGGATAGATTTGAGTTGTTAGAATTAGTCAGAATTTTCTGCTGATGAGAATTCTGAATTTCAATTAAATGTGTAATATTATTGCATATACACGACAAGTTTTACCTTCTACAACCCAGTCCTAATGTGGCCAAAGAGGTTCACAAGCTGTTTTCTAACTTTCTTTTGGAAGGAACGAGAAAAAAATTATTTTGAATTACATTATACATTTATTTTTTCTAAAGGAAAAACGTATTAGATTTGAGGATTAGTTAGATTCTGAAAAGTGGCCAAAATCATTCACAAGCTGCCTTTCATTCCGCTGATTTACTGACATGTGTGTAGAAATTTACAAAAGTGGCCAAAATAGTGCAAGATTTGTTTGTTCATTTCAGTGATTTATATATGTATAATTTCAAGAGCATTGTGCATTGTTCATGAGTTGTGAGCTTAATTATTTGATTTCTTAGAAGTCTGGTAGCACAGTCATATTTCTGGTGCAAAAATTTTGGGTCATATTAAACAACCAAGGGCTTGCACAAACTCTTCGATGGTTTTAAGAATACATTGTTATATGATATTAATGAAATATAGTTGAAAAAAAAGACTGTGTTCTTAGAACGCTTATAAATTTTAGCTAATAATATTCCAAGGTAATATTGAATAAATTAAAAATTTGTTCACAATATAATTTTTTATTTTTTCAAAATTATTCGACATTTATCGCTTAATGAATTAAATGATTGTCAGCTTCTAATACAATGGAGGTGGGGTGTAACATAGCAACTATGTTACATAGTAATGTATAAGTGTATCCTCCTCTACTTTTCTTTTTGGTTACATTTGATGATAATACTAATAACTAAATGCTTGACCAAAATTTAAAGACAAGAAGTGCAGTTAATTATCTGCATTGTACTCCATTTGCTGTAAGAGGGAGCATATGAAATGACACCAGGCAAGTGGACAACTGAACGTTACGTATGGAAGGCGGCGAGTTGCTTAGAGCGGGAAGGCGCGAGTGAAGTGGCCAGAAGTTATTTGGAAGTGGCGTTTGCGCGGGAGCACAGAAAACGACTCGATTGTTCTACAAGGATTTTCGCGTAGTTAGATGTTCCATCAGCATCCCTTGGTACCTCGCAAGGTTGGGCTCGTCAGGGATATGAATTCAATCCCTTTTGTAATGGCAAATGAGATTTAATTAACAATGCTAATATTTCATGATCCATACCCTGCACGTAATGCGAAGAAATCCGTTTTACATGGGGGCTCTTAGCTAAAGATTTTGCAGCAATTGCTTGCATAAGAGTGTGTAGCAGAAATTAGATGGGGAGAGTTAGGTTTGGAGGAAAATTTCAGGAAAGAAGAAGATGGCTACGGAAAGGTTGGCTTAGTAAGAGACTTCGGCAGCCAACAGCGGAGACTCGTATGGTAGCACACACTTCAGCAGCGGCGACAGGATTAGGGTCCACGGCAACAACTCTTGAAATCTTCATCGTCAGAATTGGCAGTGACTTCTACGCAGGCAGAAACTTCGCCTTCAGCGAGATCAGCAGAGTGGAGACAGCCAACATGACTTATAAGTAAACTACTGACGCCAGAAAAGTGAATATGTGTGGATTCGTAGATTTACCGTCAGAGATGGAGAGTGGTAATGTTAAACAATCACTGAGTTTATGTGGGTCAGAGAATGCTAGTGTACCACATAATCCGAAATCAGAGAGGGGAATTAATTTTACAGAAGACTTTACGGTTCAGATAATGCAGCCCCTTACGTATTTAAACACCAATACTGAAACTATAAAATCTGATTAAAATCAAAGATTTGAATTGTAAAATATGATATAAATTCTAAAATTGAAAATGAAATGTCTGACCTAGATTCAAAGATGGAATATGTAAAATCAGAATTAAATTCAAATATTGAAGGTGTAGAAATTGGAATTGGGATAGAGGGCACTATGGAAGAATAATTGAAGGATATAAGAACAGAATTTGATGAAGTTTAAAATATCAATGGAGGCAACGGTCAAAAAGATATTGAATGAGCTGGGTTCGAGTGTGAAAGACTTTGTGCAAAGGCAAAATACGTTTGAGGAAGAGTTGAGTAAAGAATTCAACAGTTTGTGTTGGAGAATTGTAGAATCTCAAAAGAAGATTATACATAATAAATAGATTTTTGAATCAATATTCTGTGCTAAGGTAGTGCAGTCCAGACAGCAGGTTAAAGATGTGTACACTGAACTCAGTTCCTTGGCAACGGGTCAGGCCACTATTACAATTAATGTAGAGTCATGCCACTACTATAATCAATTTACCTTGGGGTGGATCTGGAAAGGCTAAATGTTTTGGAAATGACTGTGAATAAGTACAGTAAACTTGCTCGTAGCTTGTATAGACGGTTTCGTGCCGGGAATGTCAGATGTAGCTAAAATTAAATCTGTGGAAAGGCAGTTAGAAGGTGACGCTCAGTCCTGGGTTATTTTAATGAGCAGTTCTTTCACCGGTTACACTGTATTCGAGAAATGTTATTTGATCATATTCTGTAGTGTTTAGATGCGAACTCGACTACAGAATGAGTTCTTAAGTGGACTGGATTACGGAACGGCAGTATTCCAATCAGGGAGTTCGGCAAAATCAATCCTCTTATATCGAACGCTTGGAGTACAAACGGAGATTACGACGCCCAAAAGGTGGTTGCTTGAGTTTTTCAGTGCGACCGGCACCTTGTCCGACAAGTTCAGTAGATGAGTATTATTTTCGAAATCTCGATAGTGATAGACAGTTTGAGGGATCGTCGATTCACAGATCGCAAGCCGGCCGGAGTGGCCGAGCGGTTCTGGGCGCTACAGTCTGGAACCGCGTGACCGCTACGGTCGTAGGTTCAAATCCTGCCTCGGGCATGGATGTGTGTGATGTCATTAGGTTAGTTAGGTTTAAGTAGTTCAAAGTTCTAGGGGACTGATGACCTCAGAAGTTAAGTCCCATAGTGCTCAGAGCCATTTGAACAGATCGCAAAACAGAGACAGGTGATCGGAAAACTGAATTTCGCCGTATCTCAGGTTCGGAGCTGGCAAAATAAACCAACGTGAAAATGTATAAGTGATGGATGGATTTTGATTACGTGCGATAATATGATGGATGAGGCTCAAATGTCGGAGGTAGATGTCGTTAACGTTGTAACGGAATTGTGGAGCGGCTGGAAGCAGCACACAAATGAAGTTAGAAGAACGTACTTTTCATTTAGATAATGAGGATATGGGACTGAACATTTTATTTTATTCGGGGGAAGATAAAATGAGTGTAAGTACAGTGCGAAATTGTGTGTCCGAAAGGGAGGCACAAGTGGATCAGAATTGGCTGGAGTCCGCAGCTCGTGGTCTAATGGCTAGCGTTGCTGCCTCTGGACCACAGGGTCCCGGGTTCGATTCCCTGTCGGATTGGGGATTTTCTTTGCCCGGGGAGTGGGTGTTTGTGTTGTCCTCAGCATTTCATGATCATTGTCATCGAATGACAATGGGTAGATTGGACCATGTTAAAATTGGACTGTGTACAAATTGGGACTTTGTACATATGCTGATGACCGCGCAGTTGAGCGCCTCATAAACCAAACATCATCATCATCATCTCAGAATATGGTGGAGGTTTAATGTATGGAGAAGTCCAATGAGGTACTACTCAGAAGCAACACTTTTAGTTATGTATGTAGGAGTAATTTTCGTGAGGATGTTGAGGAAGGCGGCGCAGCGACTGTTTCTGCTGCTGAAGACGAATTTTATTTTTTATCAACGGAAATAAGTGAAGATATCTGTGAAGGCAGTGTAGCAGTGGTTTCGTCAGATGGAGATGAATTTTATAATGTAGCGGCAGATTTTGTTGAAGGTTTATGTGGAGAAGTTTATGTTGTATCGGTGGAAGCAGGTAATTTATGGTTAATGTGCTGTTTTACATGCTGAAGTTGAGAAGGTTGAAACTACTCAGATAGATATTTAGGGGGAATGATTCTCTATGTTTATTTCTATAGACCAAAATGCACCGATCGCTCTTGGGGGAAACGTGAATTTTGAGTGGATGTTGAACGACAAATGTGAAGATAATGTGGTGGATGGGAGGTCAGTCTCTCTAATGCAGAAGGATGTTATTCGGCTTTGATGGAAAAGTAATAAATATGAAATGCCATGGGTGTCTGAGAGAAGAGAGAATGAAACGAATACAGAGGTAGATCAGAACTTGGCGGGAAAGGAGTGTACTGTGAATTCTGATCAGGTGCAATTCAGTAGCAGCGAATTTTGTGATGTACGTGGTGGTGTATTAGGAAGGAACATCTGTGAAGGCGGCGTAGCAATTATCTTGTCAGCTGGAGATAATCTGTCGGCGGAATCAATGGGAGCAGTTTTTGGTGAATTTTATAGTGTGTCCTCGAATGTTGGTGAATGTGTTTTTGAAGAATAAATTAGGTTTTACAGAGAGCACACTTCGGCATGGGCCCCTTACTTCGCTTTCATTTATTGCGGATTTCTCGCCAAACGCAGAGTTGTAAGCCACTACAAAAAAGGGCAGATCAGTCCTGTGTGTAAGAGGGGTAAAAGAACGGACCTCTCCCCAAAAATGGCAGGGCAATACCCTTAAAAAGGTCTACTGCAGAACTCTAGAGCATATCGTAATTTCGAATACAATAAGGTTCCATGAGACGGAAAAGCTTCTGACTACAACTCAGCACGGATTTAGGAATTGCCAAAGGTGCGAAATTCAAAGTTTTGACGTGGAATGGTTGTAGGAAGATGTAGAATGACTTAGATGGAAAATCTATTTGTCCCAATGAATGGCAGCTTGTTCCAAACGTAGAGATATGTAAGTGAATGCGAATGAGTAGGAAAGAAAATTCTGTGACGTTACGTTGTCCAGTCACATTAATGTGCCCACCTGTCAAAAGCCTGAACAAGCACCTTTTGCAGTGCAGACCGCGGCAGTGGCGTGGCCAGCTGCTCTAGGTTTCTTGGTTGAGGATCCAAGGTGTGGACAGTCTGATCGAGGTGGTCTCACAAATTCTCGATTGAGTATAAATCCGGGAAGTTGGGTGGGCTGATCAATATGGTAAACCAATCCTGGTGCGCTTCGAATCACGTACGTACACTGCGAGCTATTTGGCACGTTGGATTGTCCTGCTGGTAGATGCCATAGTGGCGAGGAAAAACACACAGCAATTAAGGATGTACATGGTCCCCAAGGGTAAATGCGCACTTGTGTTGATCCAGTATGCCTTCCAGAATGACGAGACCACCAAGGGAATGCCCCAAAGACATTCCCCACGCCATAACGGACTCTCCTCCGGCCTCGAGCCCTCCGGCAATTGTTGCAGGACGTTTACCATCTGCCTGATGAAGCATAAAACGTGATTCGTCCGAAAAGGCCACCTGCCGCCGCTCAGAGGACGTCCAGTTGCGGTACTGGGATGCAAATTCCAGCCTTTGTCCCCGATGAAGAGCAGTCAGCAATGGTGCAAGAATCAGGTACCTGCTGCAGAGGCCCATAAGCAGCAACGTTCGCTGAACAGTCATTGCAAAGACGCTGTTGATAGCTCCTTGGTTCATCTGGTTGGTCAATTCCTGAAGAGTTGCACGTCTTTTCGCCCGTACAAATCTCCGCAGCCGTCGTTCACTCCTGTCATCTATGTCCCGTGGTGCACTACAGTCGCCTCAGCACCGATTTAGGGTAGCGCCATTTTACCATTCACACTATACCTTAACTACGGCGGCACGCGAACGGTTTACAGACTTAGCCGTTTGGGAAATGCTTCTAATCTTGTCCTTTTTGACGTCAGATAAGTCACTCCATTTATGCATTACGGCATCGAATCCACTGTTTTCCGCGGCCCCAAGATACGCTTTATATACCCTTCACTGCTAGTGCTGCCACCTGCCGTCTGTGAGTGGTTATTGGACGTTGACGTCGAACATAGGCGATGGTTACACTAATACCAGTGGACTGCATACAACAAAGTATTAATGGTGTGTTACATAACACAGCATTACTACTGTGTTCTACGCAGTTCATGTTACATGACCAGCCTCCCAAGAACCATGGACCTTGCCGTTGGTGAGGAGGCTTGCGTGCCTCAGCGATACAGATAGCCGTACCGTAGGTACTACCACAATGGAGGTTTATAGTCTGTCTGTAAACTCAAGAGCGAGCAGCGCTTTTGGTGGGGAGAAGTGGCCTTTCCCGGAAGAACCCTGCCACTGGCCTATAGGGCCACCCAAAATCAGTTGCCTGTTACCTGTCCAGCGGTGTAGTTCGGCGTGCAGTGATATACGTCGTTTCTGTTCGTGCGATCTTAGTTTCCAGTGTCAGTCAGTTGACTTTGTATACTCACTGATATACTTCAGCATCCGGAAGTGATAGATAATCGCCCTGCATTGCAAGAAAATGTGCATAATACGAAGAAAAGGAGGTATTTGTGGAGTAACAAGCGTTCGATCGTCTCTAACGTTATTACAGCGTGTGTTAAGGAGGCGACACAAAAGGAACTGTTGGCTAATATTACCAGTCCCATTCAAAGAGCTGCAGTTTATGCAAACGTCAGCCTCGCCACAATAGGACGCATAAAGAAGGAACGCGAAAACAAGCCGCATGGTTTACTGGAATCGCCGAGAAGGAAAACTAATAATTTATGGAGGAAACCCATCGTTATAGACAGTTGCACAAAATCGGTCATTCAACAAATGATGGAGGACTTTTACATGAACCAAAAAATAGTGCCCACATTACGGTAATTATTTACTGCCGTGAAACAAAAATACATTTTCCATGGCAGAAAGATGTTTTACACAAGACATTGCGTGAAATGGGATTTACCTGGAAAAGATCTGTAAGTAAACGAAAGATTCTGGTAGAAAGAACGAATATAACTGACTGGCGATGTAAGTACCTGATCCAAGTGAGGAAATTAAGGGAGCTAGGCAGAAAATTCTTTTATAGTGATGAAACTTGGGTGGGCAACAACATTATTTGCAGAAAATGTTGGCAGGGCCCAGGCGTTGATGGCATTATGGACAATGTTAGCGGAAGCAATAGGATTATAGTGCTTAATATTGGAACAAAGGATTTTTAATCTCATCCATTCTTGTAAAACTGCTGTCTTTTAAGGCCTGCTTTGAAATGTTTATACCACTTGTATGCTCTTGGTTTACTCATTAGAGACTCACCAAAAGCACTATTTAACATTCCTAAAAATTTGATTCACTTTATTCCATTCTTATAACAAAATCTAGTACAGATTCTCTAATCTATTTTTATACAAAACAAATAATAGTTGATGTTACCAAAACACATATAACCTTTTTGACAGCTGACAACAGGGTAAATACCCAATATGCAAAACATTGCACAGATATGTTTCAGACATGTTTACGGAGACATTGACAAAAAAAGCAGTGCGAATCGAACTAATACAACACACGGAATTATAAATTTCTGGTTACTCTTTAAACACTCTTCGTGTTGCAAGAATTGTTAAGTTTCAATGCAGCCCTTCAAAGAAAACTTCTATCTTTTAGTAGAAACAGAAAGTAAGAACAAGCCTTATATTCTACAGATTGATTGCATTATATCTCATTCGTCTTACGAATAGAGGAACATACGTTCACATGAACAGGCATTCGGTTCTATGATTGTAGTAGAATCCTGACTTCCGTCCTTATGTTAACATTATTTATTCTATAATGTTTTGTTTCGAAGAATCTATCGTCTTTTGTCTTCTTTGTACTCTTAACGTATTTGTCTAGAAATAAACGCAGCCGGGACGTATCTGTACACTGCGTAAAATAGTCCCCCATTCCGATCTCCGGGTGAGGATTTCTCAGGAGGACGTCTTTATCAGGAGAAAGAAAACTGTCGTTCTACGGATCGGAGCATGGAATGTCAGATCCCTTAATCTGGTAGGTAGGTTAGAAAATTTAAAAAGGCAAATGGATAAGTTATACTTAGATATGGTGGGAATTAGTGAAGTTCGTTGGCAGAAGGAACAAGATTTCCAGTCAGTTGAACACACGGTTATAAACACAAAATCAAATAGGGTTAATGCAGTAGTAGGTTTAGTAATGAATAAAAAAATAGGAACGCAGGTAAGATACTACGAACAGCATAGTGAACGCATTATTGTAGCCAAGATAGGCACGAAGCCCACGCCTACCACAGTAGTACAAGGCCCACGCCTACCATGGTAGTACAAGTTTATATGCCACCTAACTCCGCAGATGATGAAGAGATGGAAGAAATGTATGATGAGATAGCTGGTACCGTGCGCCGCGGAATTTGAATCCGTGCCAGACGTCATGGACGTCGAAGACCCGTGGAGGTCTCTGCACCTTCGCGCCATAAGCCGTGGCGAACCGCAGCTGCTGGCCCGCATTTAGTGTGAGGGCGCCACAGTGGCACACGTGGTTCCAGCGGCCAACAGCATCGCCCCCGATCGTGTATCTAAGCGCCTGCCCCTCGCTCAGCCAGTGAGCCTAATCGTTGCGTGAGTCTTGATATATCGCCTAAACAACAGACAGCGTGTTTACCGTTCTTTGTTTTCATTACTAGTGGACGTATTGGATTCGTTTGTTTGTCTCTGTCACTCCGTTGCTTCTTGCGTGTTGTCGTCGTAAGGTCTCTCTCGATCGTCCGTCGTTGTTTCGTGTCCGTCCTTCCCGTTCGTTTGTTTGTTCGCGGGCCGCTCTCCGTTTGGTCCCGCCTCGCTTTCTCGGTTACAACAAGATAAAAGAAATTATTCAGATAGTTAAGGGAGACGAAAATTTAATAGTCATGGAATTCGATAGTAGGAAAAGAAAGAGAAGGAAAAGTGAGAGGTGAATATGGACTGGGGATAAGGAATGAAAGAGGAAGCCGCCTGGAAGAATTTCGCACAGAGCATAACTAAATCATAGCTAACACTTGGTTAAAGAATAATGAGAGGAGGTTGTATATGTGGAAGAGGCCTAGAGATACCGGAAGGTTCCAAATAGATTATATAATGGAAACACAGAGATTCAGGAACCAAGTTTTAAACTGTAAGAAATTTCCAGGAGCAGATGTGGGATCTGATCACAGTTTATTGGTTATGAACTGTAGATTAAAACTGAAGAAACTGCAAAAGGTGGGAATTTGAGGGTATGGGACTTGGATAGACTGAAAGAGCCAGAGGTTGTAGAGAGCTTCAAGGAAAGTATTAAGGAACGATTCACAAGAATGGGGGAAAGAAACACAGTAGAAGAAGAATGGGTAGCTTTGAGAGATGAAGTAGCGAAGGCAGCAGAGGGTCAAGTAGGTAAAAAGACGAGGGCTAGTAGAAGTCCTTGGGTAACAGAAGAAATATTGAATTTGACTGCTGAAAGGAGAAAATATAAAAATGCGGTAAATGAAACAGACAAAAAGGAATACAAACATCTCAAAAATGAGATCGACAGGAAGTGTAAAATTGCTAAGCAGGAATGGCTAGAGGACAAATGTAAGGATGTAGAGGCATATATCACTAGGGGTAAGATAGATATTGCCTACAGGAAAATTAAAGAGACCTTTGGAGAAAAGAGAACCACTTGTATGAATATCAAGAGCTCAGATGGCAACCCAGTTCTAAGCAAAGAAGGGAAAGCGGAAAGGCGGAAGGAGTATGTAGAGGGTCTATGCAAGAGCAATGTACTTGACGACAATATTATGGAAATGAAAGAGGATGTAGATGAAGATGAGACGGGAGATATGATATTGCGTAAAGAATTTGACAGAGCACTGAAAGACCTAAGTCGAAATACGGCACCGGGAGTAGACAACATTCCGTTAGATTTACTGATAGCCTTGGAAGAGCCAGACATGACAGAAAACTTCCATCTGGTGAGCAAGATGTATGAGACAGGCGAAATACCCTCAGACTTCAAGAAGAATATAATAACTCCCATTCCAAGGAAAGCAGAAGCTGACAGGTGTGAAAATTACCGGAGTATCAGTTTAATAAGTCACGACTGCAAAATACTAACACAAATTGCTTAGAGACGAATGGAAAAACTGTTAGAAGCCGCCGTCATGGGAGATCAGTTTTGATTCCATAGAAATGTAGGAACATGCCAGGCAATACAGACACTGCGACTTATCTCATTTAGGTTAATGAAAGGCAAACCTACGTTTATAGCCTTTGTAGACTTAAAGAAAGCTTATGACAATGTTGACTGGAATACTCTCTTTTAAGTTCTGAAGGCGGCAGGGGTAAAATACAGGTAGCGAAAGGTTATTTCCAATTTGTACAGCAACCAGATGGCAGTAATAAGAATCGAGGGTCTCGAAAGGGAAGCAGTGGTTCAGAAGGTAGTGAGAAAGGGTTGTAGCCTATCTCCGATAAATTTGTTAACATCGAATATAGAATTAAGTGTCAGAATGTCTTTTCTGAAAATATTTGAATGGAGTGTAGCCATGTATGGCAGTGAAACATGGACGATAAAAAGTTTAGACAAGAAGAGAATAGAAGCTTTCGAAATGTGGTGCTCCAGAAGAATGCTGAAGATTACATGGGTAGATCACGTAACTAATGAGGAGGTACTGAATAGAATAGGTGAGAAGAGGAATTTGTGGCACAACTTGACTAGAAGAAGGGATCTATTGGTAGGACACATGTTGAGGTAACAGTGGATCACCAACAGAGTAGTGCAGGGAAGCGTGGGGGGTAAAAATCGTAGAGGGAGACCAAGAGATGAACGTACTGCGCAAATTCAGAAGGATGTAGGTTGCAGTAGTTACTGGGAGATGAAGAGGCTTGCACAAGATAGAGGAGCATGGAGAGCTGCATCAACCCGCCTTTGGATGAAGTCCACAACAACAAACAACATATGACAAAGACACGTCGATTAAATATCTAGGAGCAACGATGGAAAGCGATATGAAATGGGGCAAGCACGTGAAGTCGGTAGTATCGAAGGCGAATGTGGACTTCGGCTTATTCGAGAAATTTTAGCAAAGTGTAGCTCCTCTATTAAGCAGGCAGCCTATAGAAAACTGGTACGACACATTCTTGAGTACTGCTCGAGTACTTGGGATCCCCACCAGGTCGGATTAAAGGAAGATATCGAACCAACTCAGAGGCGTGCTGCTACTTTTGTTATCAGTAGGTTCGATCAACATGTGAGTATTACTTCGAGACTCAAATGGGAATTCCTGGAAGGAAGACGACGTTCTTTTCCCAAAACGATATTGAGAAAATTTAAGGAATTGGCATTTGCGGCTGAGTGCAGGACGAGTTTGCTGCTGCCAACCTACATATCACAAAAGGACACGAAGATAGGGTAAGAGAAATTAGTACTCGTACAGCGGCGTATAGACACTCGTTTTTCCTTCGCTCCATTTACGAGTGGAACGGAATAAGGAGTTTGTTATAATGGTATGATGTAACCTCCGCCATATACCGTATGGTGGCTTGCGGAGTATTTATCTAGGTGTAACTGAAGATTTAGATGGTTGGTGTTGATGTTACTGTCGTGTGGAGCTGACTTTGTCGTTGAGATTGCACTGATAGGATTACTTTGGCATGTTCTAAACTTGGTGGAAGCAGTTGACCAGCGATTTTCACTTAAATCGATTGGTAGAATTACCGAACGCGTAGAAACTGATTATGGCACCTTAAAGAATGTGTATATAACTTTACCCAGGACCAATATGTTGCCGCGCGGGATCAGCCGAGCGGTCTAGGGCGCTGCAGTCATGGACTGTGCAACTGGTCCCGGCGGAGGTTCGAGTCCTCCCTCGGGTATGGGTGTGTGTGTTTGTCCTTAGGATAATTTAGGTTAAATAGTGCGTAAGCTTAGGGACTGATGACCGAAGCAGCTAAGTCCCATAAGATTTCACACACATTTGAACATTTGAACTAATATGTTAGAACGCTTCGTTTAGTCATACATGAGGCCCTCCAGGGAAGCGACCTCCGTTTCCATGTAACATGATACGTAGAGGGTGCGACGTACCAAGTATTGCATTGCAATCCAAATCCTGGACGACAAAACTATTTACGACGTCCCTGTACGTTCGGTACTTGGGTAACATGCGGATCTGTTTAGAACTGTGGCTCGATATAGTCATAGGCTCGAGCAGCACACGTCTGCTTTCATGCCCAGCAGGTAAATTCGCTGCAAAATTAATCATAAATTAAAATTAAGCTAACTGTTTTCGCTGTGTCCATGCACCAGGTTAAATATTTCCTTATTTTTTTCGTAAATTGTAGTAATATAAAACTTTAAATCTTACAAGACCTAAAATGTCGCACCAGAGTTTTACATCATAGATGAAATAGACTTATATACACATGGTGTTGATGTCTACACACATATCACGTCTTTCTTTCACAAAGTGCTACTGCGACACCGTTGCCTCTCATAATATTTTTTTCTCCAGCGTGGATACTTTCTGATTCTCACTATTTTCGGTTTTTGATCTGCTCAAAAGACGTCTTTCTAAGTTCACCAGAGGACTTTACATTTTACACACAAAATTTTTCAGTTATGCTGCAACACCACACTTCGACTCAGAAGTGCTCACATTCTTTCTTCACAAAAATCGGTATCCATACAAGTAGGATGCCTATTATTAATTTCGTCCCCTTGCACGCGTTTAGAAATGGCCTCTCCATCAATAGTCGTCAGTTTACCTTCCTCTTTAGAAGTAACTATATTGATTTCTTGTGCCAACGTAACGATTTCAGTAGCTGCAACGAATGCCGGACATTTGCCACACCGGACATTTGCCACGCCGGACATTTGCCACACTTGCCCCTTCGCCAGGTACCGATCCCTCAGGTAAGGGACGCCCTTCCCCGCACTACCTCTGTCCGCTTTTAAACCACCGTCTCCACGTCCTACTCGATACAACCAGTACGTAAGGGACCTTCTTCTTCGACATCTTGGCCAAATACAGAAGCTTCTTTTCCGAAATCGAAATATTTATAACTTTTGGGAAACGAAAGTAATACCGACGATTATGTCAGTATGTAATTAGTTCTGTCAAGTATAAATATAGATTCCTCTGTCTGTACGGTAGCTTCCTTTCACGCTTACTGATTGCGATAGAAACAGTCCATCGGCATGGAAGCAACAAGAAAGGAACGATGAAACGGGAATGCTAATGTACGCTAATCATTTTTTTTTATCACCACATTTGGGCCTACTTTAATTACTACAACCGCATACCCAAAAGACAATAGGGTAAGAATAAATGGGTTTGTGAATGTTTGAAAAGAAGAACGACATACTCCATATTAATTTACTCTCTAAAAACATTAGTTAATAAAGTGTAGCGGGACAATGTTCAAAACAAAACTGAAAACACGTTTACTAAATAGAGATAAGAACATCTATGATTGACATGTCATCTAAAGTCTACTTACAATTTTAAAATGTTAGAAATAAGGAAATGAAGTAATGCAGAATGCTACGCTTGTAACGTACGTTGTTGTTCTACATTGTTTAGCTCTGGTATTTACAGGGTCACAGAGAAAGCATCTTAGGTTCTGGAGGGAAAAGCCGTAATTATAATAATCTGCACTACAAAAGAAACAAAAAGGACAACTTAAGGAAAAATAAGGTAAGCTTACAATCGACTTTGAAGCAGATAGTTCCTGTGACTTAGTACGGGCAGAGGTTATATTCAACAACCGGGATAAATTAATAACTGGCTCCTTTTACCGACCCCCGGTCTCAGATGTAACAGCTGCTGAACAGTTCAAAGAAAAGAATACTTGAGTCTCATCACAAATAGGTACCCTACTCATACAATTATAGTTGGCAGTTACTTCAATCTACCTTCCGCATGTTGACAAAAATACATTTTCATACCGTATTGTAAATAGAAAACAACTTCCGTAATTTTTCTAAATGCTTTTTTAAAATTATTTTTAACAATTAGTTGACGGGGCCATTCAAATTGTAAACGGTTACGAAAACACACTTGACCTCTTAGCTACAAATAATCCTGAGCATCACGACGGATACAGGAATTAGTGAACACGCAGTCGTAGAGAGGCTCACTTCCGTAACTAAGAAATTCACCAAAACTAAACGCGAAATATATCTATTTAAAAAAGCAGCTAAAAATTCGGGTGACGTCTTTCTAAGAGATAGTCTCCAATCCTTCCAAACTATGTAAATGAAGAGCATATGTGGCTTAAGTTCAAAGAAATAGTATCAACAGCACTCGAGATATTCATACCGAATAAATTAATAAGAGACGGAACTGATCCCCCATGGTATACAAAACACGACAGAAGGCTGTTGCAGGAGCACCGCAAAAACCACGTATAATTTAGACGAACGCAAAATCTCCAAGATTGGTGAAGTTTTACTGAGGCTCGAAATTAGGTGCGGATTTCAATGCGAGATGCATTTAATAGTTTCCACAACGAAACTCGCTCTAGAAATGTGGCGGAAAATCCAAAGAGATACTGGTCCCATGTTAAGTAAACCAGCGGAAAGGCTCAGTAAGTACCTTTACTGCGTGACAGCGACGGTAATGTTACTGATGACAGTGCCAATAAAGTGGTGTTATTAATTGCATTTTCCGAAGTTCCTCCACCAAAGAAGACGACGTAAATATTCCAGAATTCGAAATGAGAAGAGCTGCAAACATAATTTAGAAGTAGATATCTCTGGTGCTGCAAAGCAATTGAAATTACACTGTCAGTGACAGAGGAAATGATCAAATATCTTTTCAAAAAGGCTCTAATGTATAAGAAAAGTAGGTCTAATACATTTGTTTCTGATGTTCTTTAGTAACAATTAATTTTCAGTAGTAAGCTCCTTGCTTTTACTGACCTATTTAAAGATAATCAACAATTTAGTAAGAAATTTTAATTTTTAAAGGACCATATCTATATGTACTTAAGTAGATTTACATCTACTATAAATGTTTGCAGCTAAACTTAAATAAAAAATATTTGAGATGCCAAAATTGTCAACCTTAGCATCAGATCAGTTTTGGGATGTCAATTTTAGGTGCAATTCAAAGGTTCAGTTCCCATTTTCTTTTACGAAAGCGTATACTATCAGTTTAACAAACCATGATATTTTTGGTGGTAGTTGGGGTTCTGAAGCTTCAGAAAATTATTTTAGAACTCACAATTACTTAATAGTATGGCCATAATATTGGAAGGTAGAAAAAAGTTATCTTAACAAAAGGTATACTTTTGTGAGGCTTGAAACACTTTTTAATTTTTACATTAGAGGCTGATTCTCATCACACTTTGCACAGTCTTTGGACCGTGAAAATGATAAATGACCATCTACCACTCTGGCGTGTGTAAAATCAGCCTAAACACGCTGAACTAATGTACACTCTATTTACAATTACAACTTAATATTAGCTCCTATAATGCTGCTTCAATATTTTAATAATTTTATCTCAGTAACCTGCGAGGACTCAGTGGTTTTCATAGTTTTTAATACATTATTTTTAACGTGTTTTAGTCCAGTTTCTGAATACGGGCAATGGCTCTCAAGCAAGGCCTAATGTTGCCAGTCTCTTCATAATTCTTTACGATTCTCTCTATCCTGTCGTCCAGCTTCAAGTACTTTTTCCTCTTCTTAGCTTCAAGATTCATTTCCAATTTTATGTACATGCAGTTTGTGAGCTCTGCTTCCTTTTTCAAGCAGTCCACCAAATAGTTGATTTTCGGGTGAGGGTTTCCAATAATGCTATTTATTTTGTTGTGCCACCCTTCAACAGCATTCGTCGTTTGGTGCCTTTTTCCGTAACAGTCCCACATTTCTATTGCGAAATCCTCATTCTCTAGCCAGTTATCCACAAAGTAGTCAAACAATTGAGAGAACCTTCCGTTATCAGGAGCTTCTGCATGAATCTCAATCCATCCATTGCTTACGTGCTTCGGTTTTACAGCTGCCAGCACTGCACACATGCTGACGTGAAGTCCGAAATCCTCGTCCTAGCGGTACTCATCAGTTAGACCGAGAACTCGAATTCTTCTCTATAAACTCTTTTTCATATGGAAATAGAATCCATTTATTTCAATTGTGGGAAAAACTTGACGAATGGCCGATATCGCAGCTGCTTCAAAGATCACATTTACTTGTTTAGGACACCACTCAGAGACTGCCTGTTTTATCAGACTAAACAGACGAACATATGTGTCTTTCTTCTTATTAGGGAGCAGTGCAAATACAGTAGGAAGAATGTTTGTTTCTTTAATCGGGCCTCCTAGGTCTACGTGTATGGTGTAGATCTGTGCAAACTGCTTGCTGCATCTCGTAAATGTTCCATCCATAAAAAAGGGGAACATGTTTTTAAACTTTCTTTTCCTTTGCTTCCGCTAAAAAATCATTATTCTCACCTCTAATCTATCGTCTTCCAGAAGAAAACTACTGCCATCTCCCATTTTTTATAAATCTTCATGAAGATCAATTTCATAAAAGCTCTTAGGCTCTTGTTGGTTCCCCTACTCTTGACTCCATCGACGACGCATAGATTCTGAATTAGGCGTCACTGTGACAAAGTCATAAACTTTATTATGTAGATTTCCCATTTCATCCGCGTATATCTCCGATAACTGTGTAGTTTCTTCTCGAGACCTTCTCTTCGCTCTTTCCACTTGCTTTCTCACTTTCAGAGCTGCATCGTCAGGTGGTCCATAGAGATGTTCTAATACGCTCAACACTTCTCCGTTCCTCGACAGCAGCTTTCCCTTGCAATGACCCGCATTTCGGCGTAAGCACATCCATGTAACAACACCTTCTTTAGATTCTCTCTGTTTAAGATACGCGTAACCGTTGTAATGAGCAGGTCTGCCCTTGTTCGTTGTAATAACTTCCATACTGATGGTCACGTTAGGAACTTCGAAAGCAATCTGGGCGGGCAGGTGAGGGTGAGGAGGAGGAGGAGGAGGAGGAGGAGGAGGAGGAGGGGGGGGGGGACAAGGGACCCGCCCCGAACCTTCGGAGCAGGTAAAACCGTGGCAAATGTCCGGTGTGGCAAATGTCCGGCGTGGCAACCGTCCGGACACCGCTGCTACATCATCGCACTCAATTACACCACTTAAAATATCAACTTCATCTTTCTTTAAAAATTCTTTACTTATTTTCGACGATGCAATATAAACTTCTCCGAAAACGCCTTCGCCAACTTCCGCCAACAAACTCTAAAATTCATCAGAAACTATTCCCTTTACTTCCACCGATAGATTATCTCCAGCTGACAAGATCATAGCTACAACGCTTTCACAAATGTTTCTGTCTAATAAACCACCACTTACATCACAAAATTTGCCGCCTCTGAATCCACCTCATCAGACTTCACAATACACTTTATTTCCGCCAGGTTTGGATCCACGACTGTCTTCGTTTCATTGCTACTCCTGTCAGACTCTTCTGGCGTTTCATATTTATTACTTTTCCGCCGAAACCGAATAACGTCTTCCTGCATTACAGATATTGCCCTCCAATCTAGCACATTATCTTTACATTTATCTTTCAACATCCACTCAATATTCACATCTCCGTCAAGAACGACCGGTTAACTTCATTCAATAGAATTGAAGACACAGATTTCTTTCTCCTTAAATATCTGAGTAATTTCAACACTCGCAGCCTTAGCATCTGAAACATCACATTCACCTCTCCTTAACAATAGATCACCTGCTTTCGTCGATGCAGCATAAACTTGTCCACATACACTTTCAACAAAATCTGCTAATATATTGTAAAATCTCTGCGGTCAGCGCTGCAAAAGTGGTTATTCAGGTGTTTCATGGGTGGGTGCATTAATATCAGTGGACAATGTAAAAATACAAAATGTTTTCGTACTCATCCACATTAATTTACGTTTGTAACAAGTTGGCATTCACTGGGACAAATAGATTTTCCACGTAAATCTTTCTGTATCCTCTTACAATCACTCAGCGTCAAAACTTTCCTCTAGAGTACCGCGACATCAGAAAGCAATCGCAGACTGCTGCTCACCCCATCCGTCGGATCGTTTACGTATGCAGAGAATACGAGCGGTCCTATCACATTTCACTGGGGCACTGCTGACGATACTCTAGTCCCTGATGGACACCCGCCGTCGAGGACAACGCATAGGGTTCTACTACTTACAAAGCCTTTAAGCCACTCACATATCTGGGAAAGTATTCTATAAACTGGGACCTTCGTTAACGGTGTACAGTGGGTCACAGTGTCGAATGCTTTACAGAAATCTAGGGATACGGAATCTGTCTGTTTCTCTTCATCCATGATTCGTCTGCTATCATGTGCGTAAGCTGAGTTTCGCACGTTCAATATCCGATTTATGGTCAGAAGCTTTCTGTCTCAAGGAAACATATTATATTCGAATTTACAATATGCTGAAGAACTCGGCAGCAAACGTTTGTTAAGGATCTTAGTCTGTGATTTGAGGAGAGGGCCAGTTCTTTTATCCTTCGCATATACAGGACTCATCTGTGTTTTTTTGTAGTGGCTTGTGACTTCGCGCTGGGTGAGAAATACGTAATAAATGCAAGTGAAGTAAAGGGCCCATGCCGAAGAGTACTGTAAAGCTGAACTGGGATTCCATCTTTGTACGATTGCGTAGTTCGTAACAAAATCAATTTGACTTTACATTTATGTCGTGTTTCAGTTTCTGATATGATTTATTAATTATTATTTAAAGAGGAATATATGGAGAGATATGCTATAAAATGACGGTGGAAGTGTATTTTGATTAGTAACTATACGATTTACTTGATTCTTGTGTACTTAAGGATTTAAAGTAATCATATTTGTTATGTCTTGTCTGTTTCTGAGGATTCTATAATTTATTATTACGAAAAGAATAGTATTCATCTGAAGAATTGAGGAAGCCGTTATGTGTGATGACTACCAAGCTTTTTCCGTTATTGTTTCGTTTCAGGAACGTCATTTCTACGAGAGAAAATGCGTGGTAGTCTGAGTCAGTGGGCAACGTTGATGTGGGACAGGCAGGTGGGACGTGCCGTTTTCGTTTCTGTAACGCCTTTTCCAAGGACCGAGGCTTACAGCAAAGGGACTGAAGTGGATGACGTAGCCAGCTAGCAGTAGTTGCAATGGTGTGCTGTTCAAGATTTTAACATTTTGTATTAACATTGGTGCAATTCATGGAGGAAGGGGATGATAAATACTTCAGCTGTAATAAATCGTCTCATGCAAATTGCAGCCGATGATGCAAGAGATTTTCAGGCTAAATGACGGTGTTGCAAGAACTACACCATCTTACTTCAAGAATGTTTCCAAAAGGCAGACGTTACTTCATGTTTGGACTGTCTGATTAAATTAGACGTGATGAGTCTTCAGAGGCATTGTAGTAGATTGCCTCGGTAGGTTCTGGCTCAGCCCTGGCTCACTAGCTCACTCACGTAGTTCCATCACTTTTGAGCCAAAACTTACCCACAACCTACCAACGCAATTTACTGCATAAGTCAATTATTAACAGCAAAGTAGTTCTGAAATTTTAATGTAATCATATAGGAAACTTACAAGAACATCATTTTCGGCATAGTCTTCTTGCATTTCAATGCACTTCGTCCATCGTTGTACAAACTTCCTGATGCCCTCATAAAAGAAGGTTCTCGGTTGAGCTGTGAGACAGGAATGCACCGCTTCTTTCATTGCTTCGTGTGAGGCAAATCGACGGCCCCTTAATGCCTGTCTGAGTTGACCAAACAAGTGACAGTCAGAAGGGGCAAGAACGGAACCATATGGAGGATGATCCAGTACTTCAGATTTGAGTTTCTGGAGAGTTTCAGCAGTGTGGGTAGCAGTATGCAGACAGGCATTGTCATGCAGCAACACAACACCTTTTGACAGCAATCCTCTGCATTTGCTGAGAATTACAGGCATTAGCCTGACAGTGAGAATCTCACTGTAACGTACTGGACCTTGTGCGTCCCAAAAATCCGCAAGCATGAGTTGTCCTGTGGACGACTGGGTCTTGAACTTTTTCTTGCTCAGCGATTTGGATGTTTCCATACTCTGCTGTTTATTCTCCAGCTCGTAATGATGGATCCATGTTTCGTCATCAGTAATGATCCTGTCTAAGAAGCTGTCCCCTTTGTTACCAGAGCGATACAAATGTTTTTTGCAGATGTCCAAGCGCGTTTGTTTATGCACATGTGTGAGTTGTTTTGGGATCCATCTTGCACAAACTTTATGAAACCCAAGTCGGTTGTGGATGATGTCGTAGGTAGAACCGTGTCTAATTTGCAGACAATGTGCTACTTCTTAAACAGTTAATCGTCTGTCTAAGAGCATCACTTCAGTTGAACGCTCAATGGTTTCTTCATTTTTGGCAGTAAACGGTCGTCCGGCTCCTTCACCATGTGTAACACGTGTGCGGCAATTTCGGAATTTTTCAATCCATGCGTAGACACTCCGTTGTGGCAAAACACTGTTCCCATACTGTACCAAACGTCTTCGATGAATTTCGGCCCTTCTGACCACAAAAAACGGATCACTGAACGTTTTTTGGTGGCAATAGACAGCGGAGCAGCCATGATTAACACCACGGCAGCGATAATGGAACTAATCTAGCAGCTTGAAAATTGCAAAGATACAACAAAAAAGTAAGCAAAGCCTTCATCATCAATGTAAAACGACAGTGTTACCAAAATAAACAAAAATATAACTAAATTGCGGATAATAATCGCGTTACACTTGTATAATCCAGTAGACATAATAGTTTTCTGTGTATCTGCCACGTCATATTGTATAAAACTGTTTTTGGTGAAAACCAAAGTTTTGACCATGGTTGCAGCGACCTTCTTCTGGGTCACTAGCTTCTACAATACGATGCGGCACCAAACAAAGAAAACTTTTATGTCTACTGACTGGTCTCAGAAGCCTACACAAGTATATTACTATAATGCAATTTTCAGGTCCAACTCACTTTTTCCTCATAAAAGATGAAAGTAAGAAAATAAATTTTAATTTCTGTTTTATAATTTTTATAAACATTGAATGTAAGAAAATAAAATTTAATATTGTTTTATAAAAGGCGAATCTAAGAAAACAGATAAAATGTATTTTGGTGAACATAAGAAATGCTAACATAATCTATATAGAAGAGCTAGTCAGAAAAATGAGAATTGAATATCTTTTTCTAATTAACATTATACATTTTTCACCTTTTATGTTCTCTTTCATTCTGAAAATACTTCCAAATGAAATTCAAACATGCTGTAAAGATTTCTTTAACTTTTTCTAATTTTTTATTCATTTATATAGTTGAAAATTTTCAGTAAGAATTCTGTGCTGTGCATCGTAAGTTAAATTTTTCTTAGCATACATTGTTACATATGCTAAAGTATCTGTCGGAATTTTTTCATTAAAATTTACACAAAGTTTCATAGTCATGTTCTGTGAAGATATGATATTGTTTCTATGAGTCATGTTAATCATATACAAGTAGATAGGATAGTTCATTATGCATTGATATGTAGTTATTTCAGTGTCTGATCTGAGTAGTGCAACTCATTGAAAATTGAGAAATGCATTGTATGGATTCAGAAAATTTTTTGGAGGATTATTGGTCTACATTTCCTGTAGAAAATTTCGTTTCTTTCATTTTATAGTATGTATTCTGTAGATTAATGTGGTCAAATAATGAAAAGTAAGTAGCTGATTATTTCTACGATTTGTCTGGAATATAGCAAATACGAAATATAGGATATCAAATTCCACTGAGTTATAGTAATTTGCGATACCTAGTTCAAAATTTTTCTTGACACTCAATCTTACAACAACTACAGTTTGTAGTTCATAAAAAGATATTGGAATTTTTGGATTTTTCAGAATATTTTCTCCTTGTTCTAACTCATTATTTGGTTCATATTTAACAATTGGTACACAAATTTCTGTCGATTTTATTACAGTTTCTTCTACCTTAGGAAGCGTATTTTTAATTTCAATTCCAGCATCATTATAATCGGGCCAGCTAAGAACTGCATTTCCAGAACTAGACGACCTAGTAAAAATTACTGTTAAATCTCTTTCCCACATAATTTCTTTATAATCTTTAAAAAAATTAACCAAAAATTGATAATGGATGAAGTGCTTCATTTTTCTTATTCTTTATTTTTCCATTATTAAGAATATAGCCTCATAAGCTTATTTTATCAGTAACAGATGAAGTGAAATATTACATAGCTGTTGATCAAATAAAAGAATGTTCGATTCCAGACAAAATATTATTTCCTTTCTTTCCAGTCACAAAATCAAACTGTTTTGCCAGGTAATTATTGATTAATTTTTTATTGGATATTCTGTCATATGTTGGATAGTCTGATTCTGATCAATCTGGATTAGCTATAACAGTTCTAAAGTTCATGTGTAATTGAGTAATATTTATTTCAATCTCTGTATCCTTGTTTGGCGCATTTAAATTATTTTTTTGTTCTCTTATTCACAAGGAATGAGTAAAACTGATAACTCTCGATTTTCTTCATTATTTATTAAGGATGAAATTTATTAGGGCTTTGTAAAACAGCTGTTACAAAAGCACCATTAAATTCAATCAAATTATCATTTTCACCAGTTATAGTAATTTCTAAATCTTGAATAGGATAAAAAATTCGAATATCTACAGAATAATGTGGTTCATTAATCATTGGTGCTCCAACTTCAGCATTTGGTTTAATTGAAGCAATAATATTAGTCTCTCTATGAGAATGACCAGTATGTTTAACAAACATTCCATTCCATTAAAATTTATATTAATTATTTCGAATGGAATAATTTTAGGAACATCTTTAGCAACAGTCTTTTTATTTGCTTCAGTGATTCGATTATTAAATTAAAACTTGACCAACACAATCTTCTTTATCCATTAATAATTTAACACAACTTTCGATAACTACTGTATTTAAAATTTCATCTGCTTTAATATAAATATTTGGCTTTCTCGATTGAATAAATATTTCTAAATTTTCCAGAGTATATAGACCTATGGGAATTTATGTTGTTTCTCCATGTCAATACAGTTTATTACTTTTCAATATAATAATCTGGATTTAAAAAAGTTGAATAAAAATTAACCAGTGAAACATTTTTAAGAATAGGTGAATTATCAGTTAACTATAATAATCTAGTATGTTCGACTTACTATTAAAAACATTATTAAATAAGTAGCAGATTGGGAACCAAAAATAAGAATTTCAGAAAATAAAGCAAAAACCAAACGTGGTAAACTTTTACCAAATTCTATTCAATGTGCAATTATAGGATCAAGTGGTTGTGGAAAAACAACATTATTGATTGACAATTATCTTCTAGCTCCTGGATGATTAAACTGTAAAAAATTAATCATTTCTATATTTATTCAAAAAGTTTAGTTCAACCAAAATCAAGATTTTATAAAAAGATTTGAAGAAATTGAAGATAAACACAAGACAAAGTTACTACTTTTATCTAAAATAATGAAGAAACTAATTCATTAGATCAGTGTCAAAGTAATTCGGTTATTGTATTTGATGACTTCACTCTTGAAAATCAGGATATAGTTGGAGAGTAAAACAAAAGAAAAGATTGTTTTTATTTAGTTCAAACTTATTTAAAAATGCCAAAACAATTAGCCAGAGATATTAACTTTATTTTTTAAATATTTTCAGACAATATGATACAAATTTAAATCACATTTATCATGAGTTCCTTGGTGGTGAGGTAAAGTTTGATGGTTGTAAAGAAATGTGTAGGAAATTTGGGAACGATGAGTTTGGATTTTTTACCAGGAACATGACTAGAATACTGCATGAAGCGAAGTTCAGAAATAAAATACAGAATTTCATAGCGACATAGATGTTAACCATAAATGCTAAACATGAATGTTAAACATAACCATAAACGTTTAAAATGTTTAATTGAACTTTTTTAATCTCTTATAAACATTTGCAAAATATGATCGTCCTAAAGGACTAAGTACAACTTGACTGAACAGTCCAGATGTTGATAAAATAGGTAAACAAAAGCTGAAAAATTGAAAGAACAATTCAAGTTTTGGAAAAAACAACTATGAAGAAGATTAACCAGTTATTAATGCTATGGAACAAGTAAAACAAGGAAACGAAGGATTAGGTGATAATGTTTCAAAAGCAACTGAAGAAAACAGAGAAGCTGAAAAAATGGTTCTTTATCATCAACATCCTCATCTAGAAAAATCTGGAGATTTATCGCCAACTATAGAATAGCACGACAGGTGTAATGATAATACTGGTAAGTCTGAATCGGACATTGAAGCTGCAATGAATAAATATGAAAAAGAGAAAAAATGTGCTGTTAAAGAATTGAGGTGATGTAGTTAAATAAAAAATAAAAGAAAAGGTGTAAAAAATTTAAAATATAAGTGCAAAATTTTTAAATTCAAAACCATAGTGATAATCCTATTTTTGGATTAAGACTTGTTGGTCATTATAATTATATTGGTAAATTAGCACTAGAATTCGATAACGATGAAATAAAAATTGGTGGAAAAGAATATGAATGAATAGATGGATTAATGAAACTATTAACTGGAAAATAAATAACTATGATTTAGAAACTGAATTTGATTCTCTTGATTTACAAAAATATTCAAGAATTTTATTCTATTCGAATGTAGTTTGTAATGAAAGTAATCCAAATAAAATAAAATCAAGGAATGGGAAATAAATGTGATTATTTGATAAAAATGGTTCTTGAAGAGTATTTCCCTCGCTTTTCAGAAACAAACCTTAATGATTCATGAAAAAACGTTGGTGAAGTTTCAGTAAAAAATAGTTAGAGAAAGCAGACAAATACGTTTGGATGAATGATGATAGAGGTTTAATTGATAGATTAACAGTAATTCATGGTGAGCAATTAGCTGGAAATAAAAATTACCATAATATAGTATTTGGCATAACACAAATATTAAGAAAAAATTTAGTGGTTTTACTATTAACAATCCCATAGGAATTCATTATTTAATTTGATTTTGAATAATTTACCACATGTGTTTTGGAAAAGTGAAAAACACGGTAAGGGAGTAGCAAATTGGGCTTCAAATAATTTACCAGATGTCAGAGATGCATCTGCAGGGTATTTGTACTACAGGCCTTTCACTAAACTAGAAGAAAGTTTAGCAAGTGGTGATCCAACTGTAAATAAATTAGATGAAGCTTTTAAAAAACATGATATTGCCTATTGTGATCATAAAGATATAGAATCTAGGCGTCAAGCTGATAAAGAACTTCTATTAGCTGCAAAAGAGAGAATGTGCAGTTGAGATGCTAGTGTGAAAGAAAAAATTGCATTTACTGCAGTTAGAGGAACGATGTGCGAAGAACGTAAATTAGGATTGGGCTTTGAATTAGACAAAAATGGTTGGGGATTGTAAAAATAGTAGTCCTTATAAATTTTTCGTCTATATAAATGAAAAACTTTTCAACTGATTGTACTTTGCTTCCAAGTGGCAAGATTAAATGAAAATCAATTGAAATTCAATTAAATAATGAACAATTACATAGTATTGAACCATTTTTAACTGATGCACAAAAAAAGAAAGAAAGATGAAAAAACAGTTGGAAATTTATTTGTTACATTATGTATTCCTGTTCTGAGTTTCTAACAAAACAGAAAGAAAGAAACGACTAACAGCACATGAAGGTGGATTTCATCCATTACTATTAGCTACATTACCTTATTTAGCAACAACTGTTTCACTTGCTGGTGGTTCTGCAGCAATCGCAAATGCAGTAATAAACGAGAAAAAAGCTGATGCAGAATTACAAAAACAGAAAAGACATAACATAGCAATGGAAAAGAAAACTGGCGCTGGAGTTAAAAAGTAAGAAAAGGTCGAGGAAACAATTTAAGAAATATATAATCCTTTATAGAATTTTGACGTAGAAGAATTAGTTTAACAATTAAATATTAAATATTTTTGTGGTTTTTTATGATTAATGAATTAACTAAGGAACTAAAAAATTTAGAATCCGTAATAGTTAATTTAGATGCATCTGATCATACTGGTACTCTTTGGACTTGTTATTATAAACATAATAATAAAACATTTTTATTTGAATCAATTGGTGGAAATATTCCAAAAGAATTGGTTGAATACCTCGGTTCAAGTGAGTTGTGCTGTAATGAACAAAGAATTCAGAATTTTGATGAAGTAATATTGTACATTTGTGTCTAGTTGTTTTAAAATTATTATGTATGAGTTGTAAGTTTAACCCTTCAGCACTAGCACCTTCTGTTGTCACACGAGCAAATGCTGGTTGTAATATTTACAACATGGTCATTTGTCAATAAAAACTAACTTGTCCTAAACAAACTATTATATTTATTGAAGAAAGCAGTTCGTACTCACTATCTTGAACATCTATAACAAAACGTTTTGCTCTTCTAGTTCTTTAAATAACAATATAGCCAGTTTTTCTGACATATGTTCAGTTTCATCACACCTTTCACAGACAATTTGTTTAGGAATTAGTTCTGACAATGTTCAGAGAAATGAAAAAGTAGACAATGGCCACCTCCTTATAATTCTTTGAAGTGGAGTACCTGGCACCCATTTTAGCTACACTGTCAACTTCGCCTTATGTCATGCTGTACTCAATTATGATTTCAGGTTTGTGTGTTTCTTCATCCACTGTCACCATGTTATGCACAGCAGACAAAAGTATGACAGCACAGTTTTTACAAGGAACATATGAAACTACTAAAACCCAAATATTGCACTTCCCAGTTTTCTGTTTTGTTTGGGAGAAATTCTGGAAAAACTTCATGTCTGATCTTCATCATTGTACTCAATGCAAGTGATAGTCTTCTGCAGCAAAGATTCAGAAAGGAAGTAGATTGTGTAGCAGTATTTTGTATAGGCACCACATATATTTTCTCTATGTCCCCAGGAACATTAGATATATGATATTGTCCAAACCATATACAGCTTAGAAAAAACAGAAACCTATTGTGACTTATTGCTGTCCTAAGAAGTAGCATCTCTCTTCCACCTGCTGCCCAGAGTTCCAGTACATTAGCATGAAGTCATTTTCTTCCTTTTCTTAAAAAAATCCCAAGCACAGTCATCATTTTGTCACTTTCTTACCTCTTTTGCACGTGAATTGATGTGTCTCTTGCTGTTTACTTATATATGTATTTGTATAGTTCTGAATTTCATCAAGGAAATCAAGGTAAAATACTTTAAAAAAAGCGCTAACATCATCAGTTACACCCATCACCATTATCTTTGGTTCTGGTGGAGTTTGTACAATGTTTTCCCTGTTGGTTTTGATGTTTTAGCAAACTCCCATTTACACCAATATGAAAATTTGTCTTTTCAATAAAGTACACTCGTAAATCTGTTGTCTCCTCAGGATCACCACCATCCTCATCTTCAAGTTCAAATTCACTGCCATGGTCCTATTCGGTGTTTTCATCACTCAAAACTACTTTACTTTCCTCCAAGTCTCAAAAGTCTGGATAGACTTTGTATCACTTGCCTCTAGCAGTTTGTGAATATCTTTGTCTGATACACCCCTTAAATTGGAACAAAACATCAAAGAAATGAAACGAATAAATAGATTCAGATGTCATTGTAATCAAAATAACGTTTAATGTGCAACTATAACAACTAAAAGAACAAAAACGAATAGGTGTAGATAAGTTTTTAGTTTAGTTTCCTCTGGACATTGACTACTGGAACAAAGATTGCCTGTGTGACACTAACAGTCTCGAGAAATCATCAGCAATGGAACACATCTGAGCAATGGCGGAAAAGCTCACGGTTAAGGCTTAGATTAGGCATAAAAATTGCTGCTGTTGAACTTTTTATAACAGCACGCCTGCCTGAGGGTTCACGATATTTTGACTTTAATAAATGGACATTTTTGAAAATAAGGCATAGCCTAATGGTCAGGCAACTAATGGACAAATAAATTTAGGAAATATAAAAAATGAATTAGAAGCAAAAGTAGAAAGTTTAATGAAACAATTCCAAAAAACAATTGTGTTATTTTTAAAGTGACTAAAGTATATATTGAATTTAAAGGTAGAAGAATTTCGAATATAAATGACCCCATAAATGGTTATGATTCTGTTACTAAACAGTATTTAGAAAAAGAAAATGTTACAAAACCTGAATATACAGGTATCTGAACACAATTAAGTTATTATGTCCCTACTAAGAACTTACTGAAAATGAATCACCTTAATAAAAACGATCTATCTAATTACTTTACAAAAAAGAAATAGAAAAAGGTTTTGCACATTACTTCTCAAATTTAGATTTAATGAGGTACCTAGATCAGTTAAGTAATCTTCACAAAAGAATATGTGACAAACAAAAACTGAAATTTCATTTTGTCATGGATGATGAACTATTGAAATATACATTTGAATATAATGTAAAAATCAAGAGAATTATTTTATTTGGGGCCAATACAGATGGTAGTTTTTCAACCACTGGTTTTGAAACAGAGATAAAAAGGCATAATGCAGATGAATTACAAGCTGTATATCCAACTCAGTTCAATAATCCATTGCTTGAAAGAAAAATGAAATATAAAATATTTATAACTCTAAATCAATAAATCACCTGTTTCAGGTGAATTAATCATGTTTGGTGATCTCGTTTTAGAATCAAATGATGCTCATAAAATGGTACAATAACATCAATCTTATTAAATTTTTCATCTATATAAATGGAGGATGAGTCTCCACACACAGTCCTTTAGAACAATCACATTTTCTGCTTGAAGTGTAAAACGTTTACTGAAATACACAATCCTAAAATTGGAATTCAAAGAAGTGAAGGTCTTTGTACTGTATGTAAAACTAAAAAGAGTAAATTTGTTAAAAATTTTGTAGGTGAAGGACTAAATACACACAAGGAAATTATTAATGAGTTACATAAAACGATTTCTTTTGGAATAGATGACTTATGGGAGGCTGATTTAGTTGAAATGGATTCTGAAAGGTTGAAAGGAGTTTAGGAAATAAATAAACGGTATAAATATTTATTAACTGTTGTATTTTATTTTCAATATTTGCTTGGGCAATTCCTGTTAAAGATAAGACAGGTAGAAATATAGTTGATGGTTTTGAAAATATATTTGTCGCTAGAAACTCAAGAAATTGGCAAAAAATTTTACAATGATGATTAAACACTATTCAGCTTTTAGTGAATTATAAGCATCTGTTGTTGAATGATCTAACAGAACATTGAAAGAAAAGATGTGGAAGAAATTTGCTCTTCAAGGAAATTATAATTGTGTTAGATGCAGTCCAAAGTTTGCTTAAGGTGACTCTGATTTAATTTCGAAATTAGTTGAAGAATGTAGTAATATAAAGCATTCAACGATAAAAATGACCCTAAAGGATGCAAATAAAGAAATAGCGAAATACTTGTTGAAAACTGTTTATGTAACAAATTTGTTAGATACTGAACCTAGTCACAGACTTAATCACAGATTAAAGTCAGTTATTTCTGATGCAAAGTCTGGTTCAGCTGACACTAAATGTAACATTGGTGATAAAGTAGGAATATGTAAAGTGAAAGGAATTTTTGAAAAAGTTTACACAGTAAACTTGTCAACTGAAATTTCCGAAATTGAAGATGTTACTCATTCTGATTCAGTCACATATAAATTGCAGTGGTGAACATATGAAACCAAATTTTAATGAGTATCAATAACAGGAAACAAAAGATCCTGATGTATATCTTGTTGAAAAAGTTTTGAGAAAGAGAGGAAATAAAATCTATGATAAATGGTTGGGTTCAATAATCTCACAATATTTGGGTAAACAAAACTAAAGTAATATTTGAAATGTTACTATAAAGTTTATATGTATGTGGAGTTAGTTTTTGAAAATTTAAATCTGTTTGGTATTGATTGTAATATTCATGTTCCTAATCGTTTTATTAAGGTATTTGTACTTTGATATTCAAATGAAAGGTAACAAAACTGATTTCATGTCAGGATAATTTGAGAATTTTAAGTTTTAACTGATGGAGTCTGATGGTTGTAATTCATTTTTTGTTTTCGATGGTTATATACATTTTAATGTATGTTATATCAAATGCAATTCTGTCAAAAGAAATGTACTTTTATTAACAAGTAATTATAATCTTAATTTAATTATGTGTGATTGGTGTGATACATTTCCCATTGTTTTTGTTCTTTATAAAAATCCAAACTTCTGCATTGATAACATGATCAATTTTCACTATATCTACTCATTGCTTTCTAGTTAAATTTAAATTATTTTCATTTATACAGTCTTTCAGAACTTGATTTATTTTCTCTTGTAATTCCTTTTCACTTACTTCTATTTCGTCAGGTATAATTTGATACATCATATATATTTCTTCAAGTTGATTTTTAGTTAAATAATTAATATTATTAAAAGAATCGCTTATATTTTGAATCGTTAATTTAACAATTCAGGTAATGGTGTGTAATGTAAAATAAAAATTAACTTATTCTTCTTATCTCTAAACTCATCAAGTGATTCATGAATTGATTTTTCTACTTTACGGACATCATATACTTTATCATAGTGACATATATAAAAATTATCTTGTTTGTTTTGTGAAGAATTAAAATTAGAGTTAGTAATAGACAAATCTCTGTTTTTCCTTCTTTAAAATTATTGATTAATGGATATCTTTTTGAGGTAGCTATATAAAGATAGCCTTGTTTTCTTTTTTGTTTCACTTTATCAATATAAATTCTCATATTCATATTGAATTCTTCTAACTTTTTATTTGTTTTTTTCTAAATTGTCCTTCTTTCTTTAATTTTAATTGATTTTGATATTCGACTGCGAGTTGGTGAGATTGAATGATTTTATATTTTTTTATATAGTCTGCATAGGAGAGAAAAATTTTAACACCATATTTTTTAAGTTTGTTAGACTCAGAGATATTCAACAACGTAACTCCACATTTAAAATGGTCTATAGTTACAAGTGACCATCTTTTTCCTGATAAATTATTTAGAGCTGTATTTTTATATCTTCTTATATATAGGGAAAGTCACTTTTTCATTTTTATAATCTATTTGTTGATAATCTATATCATTTTCGTTTAAGAATTCTATACTGTGCTTTTTTCTATTTGAAAAATTTGTTGTCGATTTTTCCAACCACTGACTCTCCTTAAGAAATCCAATATAAATAAATAAATTTTGAGCAATTAATATCTCTTTCTTATATTTCAATGATAACCACAAACCTAAAAATATATGATCATCAGGCACTGTAAATCATTATTATTCATATAATAAAAATATTCAACACAGATGATTATGAACCAGGGGCAACTGCATTAGGTGGGATACCGCAATTTATAAAAAAATAATTTTAATAGTTTTTATATATTTTCAATAAGATTATGGGTTTTGTGTTCTTGTGTATAATGAAGATTACAATTATTTACAGATTGTATTAAATTTCCTTAATTTTTCAGGGAGTGGGAGGCTGCTGACTGATATTCAATAACAAATAAAGTTTAAGATCTCATATGTAATTAAGACATGTTTTTCTTCAAAGAATGGATTAATTTTTTGAATTTCCACTTTTAAGAAAATATAATAACGATTATTCCTAATCAATTGTGAGCCTAAATAGTCGAAAAGTCAACAAAATGAAATTTAGACGGAAAGAATTCGGGCTTAGATGTCATTCTAAAAATGAGAAAGCAAGAATTTATTGTACTTATTTATAGCAATATTAACAAGCCAAGCAGGATGCAATGAGTTGAATGATTTAAAAACTAAACAACAACAACTTATTCAAATGATTTATCTTATGAGTAAGAAATTAAATTTTCACCTATTGTGTGAACTGTAACTGACATATGAAACGTACAGTGAAATAGTTGTTGATTATATGAAAGAAAGGATAATTTGTTTAGTGAAATTGAATGGAAGAATTAATTTCGAGAGTTTTTAATTTTGACGAAAAATTAATTAGAGAATTTCAAGATAAATTCGATTATAATCATATATCAACACATCAGAAATTATCAGAGGATTTTATGAGAGAATATGAGGATAAATTAAATTGGGAAGAAGTGTTGAGGGAACAATAATACTAGAAGATTTTATAAGAGAATTTAAGGTTAAATTAAATTGGGAGAATATAACATACAGACAAAAATTATCAGAGAATTTTATAAAAGAATTTCATGATACACTCAATTCGAATCACATACCAGGTAGACAAAATCGTCTAAAGATTTTTTTAGATTATTTAAAGGTAAAATAAATTAAAGTTATACATCAGGTAAACAAGAATTGACCAAAGCTTTTATAAGAGAGTTTCAAGATAACTTAAACTGGGGGAATTTAGCATATACACAAGTAATGTCTGAAATTTTGTGAGAGACTTTCAGGATAAATTAAATTGGGATGCTACATCAGTTGAACAAACATTGTGTGAAGATCTATAATAGAATTTAAAGAAAAAGTTAATTTGGAATAATTATAAATGTCAATAACTACCTGAACCTTTTATACAAAAAATATGAAAACCGTATGAAACAATGGAACAGCCCAACAGTTGTGAATGTGGTATATCCTTAAGTAATTACATTCATTAATTTATTAAAACAAGCTGTAATTGTATTTTTCATAAAGTGTGTGTTGATGAATTGTAAAGAGAGCAAATTGAATGTCCAATATGCAGAAGAGATATTAAAATATTTAATGAAAAGTCTATTACAAATCAATTTGGGGGTGATGTTTGGGTGATGATGCTGATAGTAATAATGATGATGACCAAGAATAGTTTAATCTAATAATTTTTATTTTTTTCATAGATTCAATAAATTTGTCTATATAAATGGAGGAGGTCCAACAACCAGTCAAATCCAAGTTTTGTAAATATTGTTATTCTGAAAAGTCACCTGATAATTTTACTTCAATGAAATGTACAAAAGATGGATTCAGAAGGATGTGTAGACAATGTCTAAATAAATATTTAAAAATTATAATGAAGATCGAATTCCTCATTTATGTGGAAAAAATATTTCTAAATATTATTATAAAAATCATTTACAACGAATTCTCGGTGAAGAATGGGCGAAAATATTATTGTCAATGGAAAATGAAGAAAAGCAAGAATGTGATAAAGTGTCAAAGACATATAAGCCTTGTCGTTAGATAAAAAACTTAGATTGTTTTTACAAAAATCATTCTCATAAAGATAACCTTAATAGAGAAATTTAATAAATGTGTTTCAGAAAATGTGAAAAATAAGAAAGAAACGAAAATCACTGAATTCTTAATTTTAAATAGTTATTGAAGAAGACTTCTCAATCATTAATTCTGAAAAATTAATTTTCACAAATTTGATGAACTTTATTTTCTGTAAATTGAAAGGCCAAATGGGGCGATTCTCAGTCATTCAACTTCATAATTATTGTAAAATTAATAATGTAAGAGAGTATAGTAAATTAAACAAAGGAAATTTAATTACATTTATTAAAAAAATATTACATCACAAATTACGTGCAGAAAGCCTTTGGAAACAATTACCTTACTGTAAAATTATAAGTATAATCATATTTTCGAAACTAAAGGAGGTAAATCTCTGAAAAAATATTTCCAATTTCTAACAACATCTTTGAGAAAAAATCTGAATCTAATAATGAAGACAGACTGTTGAAAAATATATCCATTTTCTATAAACATCTTCAACAAACAGAAATGTAGACTAATGAAGATAGTTGAAAAAATATTACCCTTTTCTACCTATGTGTTTGAGAAACAAGAAACTAAAACTAATAGAGAAATATTTCCTTTTGATACTAATTTATTTGAGAAACCCAGAGAGAGAGGAACAGATAGATTTTTTAGTTGATAGTGCATTTCAAAACATATTAAAAACTATAAATTTTGAAAATAATGTAAACTTATTTGAACCTAATCACTTCTTAACTCTGGTAAAACGGAAAATATCGAAACTTATAAGAGGTAATATAAGAATATATTGTGGACTGAAAAGAACTATGAGGCCTTTTTGTGAGTATCAGATGCAGACAGTCAGAAATTCACATTATTCTTGTATAAAAGTTTATCTAGGATTATTTGAAGTGAAAACAATACACTTGAAGAACTAAAATTTATTTATGACATGTGTTTACTCCATATCACTAGTAAAGAAAAACTAAATAATAACACATCAAGATATTTAGTTAACAAACCAAAAGCAAAAATCCAGAGAAACATTCCTATGTAAGTTTTAAAAATCGACATATGCAGAAAGTTTCATTTGTTATTTAAGCTGATTTTCAAAGTTTAGTATTCAAGAAGGAAAAATGTCAATCAAACCCAGAAAATTCATATACAATGAAATATCAAAAATAAGAACAAGTGAATTTTGTTATTCAATTAAATATGTACATGGACACTATAAAGATCCTGTCATTTAAAGAGGAACAAATTGTCATAAAAATTTATTGAATGTGTAAAAAAAGAGATTGAAGATATTGGAAGAATTTATTCTGAAGTTGAACGAATGAAGCAATTAACTCCTGAAGAAGAATCAAGACATGCAAAATGGAAAAAAATGTACATTGTGTGACTGTTATTATTCACCAAAAAATAAAAGGGTTAATCATCATGATCACTTAACTGGAGCATTTAAAAAACCACTTTGTAATAAATGTGATTAACAGTTAAAACATTTACATAATTTATCAGGATATGATTTGCATTGGTCTGTGAATGAGCTTAGTTATGAAGAAAAAGAAATAAATTTAACACCAAACAACAAAGATATCATGATTTATCTCTTAAAACTGATTTATAGTTATTAGAAATACTTGCATTAAAACATATGATTCAGATACATCTTGGTATTTTACTTTACCAGTATTATCTGGGGATACAATGTTAAAAATGACAGAAGTTAAATTAGATGTATTACATGATTATGATACGATTTTATTTCTTGAAAAAGGAAGAATATCACCCTATTGAAAAAGATACATTAAAGCAAACAATGAATATATAAAGCATTTTGATATTAGAGAGATTCTGAATTATTTAGCATATTTAGATGTGAATAATTTATATGGATATAGTATGAGTCAGTATTTACCATATGGTGAATTTGAATGGGATAATCTGGATTCTTGTGATAGTACAAAAGTGTGTGAAACATTTTAGAAGTACTTTTACAGTGCCCAAAAGAATTACAAGATTTACATAAAAATTTACCATTGGCTCCAGAAAATAAAATTGTGTCTGGATGAACTAAAGAATGCTGATTGTTAACTACCTCAGAAAACAACAATAAATATGTGGTTCATTATAGAAAACTTAAGCAGTATTTATCATTACAAATGAAATTAACAAAAACACATACAGTTTAAAACTTAAACAACCATATTGGTTGAAGAATTATATAATTTAAATACAGAAATGAGAAGTAAAGCTAATAATGATTTTTAAAAATGTTTCTATAGACTTATGAATAATTCGGTCTTTGGCAAGACAATGGAAAATATTACAAATAAACATTAGAGTCAGATGGATTAAAATGTGATAAATTAATAGCAAAGTCAATCTTTAAAGCAAGAACTATATTTAATGAAAATCTTGCTGCTATTCGTATGAGTAAGACAAAAATTACATTAAGTAAACCAATGTATGTTTGAATGAGTATATTTGATTTGTCTAAAGAATTGCTGTATGATTGTCACTACAGTGTAATGAAACCAAAATATGGAGAAAATAATGAGTTGTGTTATCAAGATACAGACAGATACATCTAAAATATAAGAACTGATGATTTTTATAAAGATGTGAGAGTGCTGATTGATAAATATGGTGCTAATGATAATCCTGAAAACAATATTTATGGTATTTGACAAGTTAATGAGAAAGTTGTAGGAAAAATGAAAGATGAATGGAATGGAAAAACAATGGAATAATTTTGTGGCCTGTCAGCAAAAATGTGTGCTTATAAAATTTGTGATAAAATAGAAAAAATCTAAAGGAGTCAAGAAAGCTATTGTAAAAAGCAGAATAAGCTTAGAAGATTGTGAAGATTGTTTGTTTAACAACAGAGAACAGTACAGAAGTATTAATATGATTAAGAGTAAAAGAAACGAAATGTAGACAGTTGAAATAAATGAGAAAGCATTGACTCCTCATAATGACAAAAGATAAGTTTTGAAAGATAAGATAGATACATTACCAAGCAGACATTAGAAATGATTAAATGTTATAAATATTTCTTACACTCACCATAATTCATTTTATTTATTTTCTTATGTTCACACTTTATAAAACATTACTTAAATTCATTTTCTTAGATTCACCTTTTCCAGGAAAAATGTGAGTTAACCATGAAAATTGGATTACACATGATTGTGTTGGTAGGCTTTGGGTAGATTTTCGCTCGAAAGTGATGGAACTGTGTGGGTGAGCTAGTGAGTCAGGGCTGAGCCAGAACCTACAAAAGCAATCTACTCATTTTTGCACAATATTAATTCAGCTGCACTTTTTCTGACAATGAAAGCCACTGACAGTTTATTTTGTTACTTCCCTGGTAAAGGACAGCAAGACTTGAGTTAACATAAACTGTAATGAAAAGCGCTTTTGGATTCAGATATTGACAGTTATTTCTGAGAACTGTTACCATCTTATTTCAAGCATCTATCATTTACTTTGCTCGGATCCTACACTAAAATTGTTATGAATTGGCAAAGTAACTACATTCAAAGCAATGTTTGTGAGGTTTATTAACGTAAGAAAGCGGAGGCATAAAACTTTGATGAGTTGTATTGTAACAGTACTTGCTTAAATTCACCTGCAGAAATTCTCAAGACTAAAATGAAATCTATGTGATGACTATATTTAACTTAATTTTTTCTTTTAAAGTTTGTAAAGAAATTTTTGTTTCTCATGGATTTTGGCTGAATGTTGCATGTTTAGTGACTTGACTTACTTTCAAAATTCGTCTCTACAGGACTGGCGACTGGTATTTGAACGTATTTCATTGATTTTCTGGAGTAAAGTCCTCAAGGTGAGTAAGTGTTGATTCCAGGCTCAATGGTAAATAGTGATCCAGTACTTTAGTTAATATCAGTGGCAATACCAACTGACAGATTCACTTTCATCTTGAAATGACCTACTGAGCGATCATGTGATCGTGAATGTGATGCATAATGTCATCAATGACCTTCAATTCATGACATCATAAATTGATAAAACCAACCAATAAAATAAACAAAGTAAATCAAAGTAAACGAAGGTGATGGAATAGCACAGTTTTGTTAGAGTGCAATTAAAAACACTCGCCCTCTTACCCTCCCTTTCTCCCCCCTCCACTTCTCTCCATATATTCAGGCAATAATAGCACAGAGCTGAACTGTGTTAATGGTAAATTCAAAACCCTCTCTTCTTTTCTCATATCTCCAACCAATCACAGCGCAGTACTCGATTATCTCCAGCCAATCATAGTACAGCACGAAAAAATTGAGATTGTGGAACTACTGCAGTTGTGTTAGAGGAAATTAATAAGATGCTCTCCTCCTTTCGTTCTCCTTATCCTCAGTCAGTCATAATGCACTGTTAAAAAAACAGCATTGTGTAAATAAATAGTTGTGGAGTGGTAAATTTATAACCCCACCCAATCACAGTGTGGCATCAAAATAATGTGTAAGAATAGCATCAAAACACATTATTTCTGACATACACGTGAAGTTGCACCCCTTCGCTAGTGTCCCCTTCGTTGTCTCCAGCAAATTAAAAAATCCCAGATAAAGGAAGGTGACAAATGTTGCTTTGTACCTCACGCTGTCTTCTTTCCAACGAATCAGACCATAATATTAGAAAATAGTGCAAGATATGCTTTAAAAATAACGTAAGTTGACCTCAAATTGAAAGTCAAAGGTAATCGTTTATTATGTAAACTGGCACACACAATCTGCATAATGATCCACCTTGCCCTCCTCTCCTCCAGTCAAAGCCTAGTGTTAAAATGAAAGAGCCAATTGCGATATAACTCCATCTGGGCTGTACTCAAAATATATGAACGACCTGAATTATTTATCAAAAATTGCAACTCAGACCTCTGTCTCTACTACAATTACAGTCTAACCTCGTCTGGGCTGTGGTGAACGGTACTAGAAATTAAAAAAAAGTCGAAGTAAAGGAATTGCGTAAAAAATTACCAACTATGTTTTCATTACTGACGTCCAAAAAATGGTTTATGGAGTGGCGCACCTGTCACATCGATAAATTTCATTCCCAACTGTACACTGATAAGCCAAAACATAATGACCACCCGGTGGCGTTGCGGGCACGGGACGCGGTAACAAAAGTATATATGGTAAGTGGAGCAGACACAGACGTGGGATCGCCCTAGTGAAGATGTGGGCTAAAAATGGAAAAATCCATAGAGAAAAGCAACTTTAGTGAATGGCAGATTATTATCAGGCAAAGACTGTGAACGCGTATCTCGAAAACGGCGAAGCTGATCGAATGTTCGTGTGTTACTGTCGTGAGCATCCACGGAGAGTGGTAGGCGCTAAGTGGTTCTACATCCACGACTCTTCAAAGAACGTGGGATTCGAAGGCTTGTCTGTTCTGTAAAGTGAGATAGATGGTGATGTATGGAGTCTCTGCTGAAAGAGCACACTGTGGTGCACTCACAAGTGTTAGGGATCACACGATTCATCATACATTATTGAACATGGAGCTCTGCAGCAGGCCACCCCTACGTGTTCACATGTTGATCCACTGACTGTCAGTTACGACTGCAGTGCGTACGGGACCATCGGGATTCGACCATCAATGAATAGAAATGTGTAGGCTCTTCGGGTGGATCACATTTTTGCTACGCTAGATCGCAGGTCGTCTCTAAAAAACGCCGTCATCGAGCTGAAAACCGACTCGAAAAGTGCAGCTCGCCGCGGACACAGGCTGTTGGGAGCAGACTTATGCTATAGGAGACATTCTACTGCGCTTGCACGGGACCTGTGGTAGTACTCTAAGACACGCTGACTGCTGCGAACCACCTGCATCCCTACATGCTTGAGGTCTTCCCCGAAAGTGATGTCACATTTCAGCAGTACAATTATTCATGTCTCGGAGCCAGAGATACAGTGGTTTGAGAAGAATTATAGTGAAGTCACGTTGACGTCTCGGCGACATACTTTATATGATGCACCTTTGACAAGTAAAATTGAGACATATATGTTATATACATTTAAAAATCTTATGAAACTGCCATCTCCAAGTTGTAGATAGCTCGCACAATAGACCACAAACTGTTTCATTATTCACTTCACAAACTAATCGACAGTACAACAGAACAATAGCTACATACTGCCTACTAGATTGCAGTGTAGACTGCACAGTATTATTATTATTGTTACCGTTATAATTGTTATTGTTATTATTATTATTATGAGTGAGACATAGAAATGGCAGCCTAAAATCTTCAAATTTCTACCAGTTCAGAAGTAAGGAGTCTAAGAAGTCCAGATACCAAATGATTATGAACAATAAATATAATAGACAAATTTTAACTCATTTGATTTCAGTTGGGAGTCATTGGTGAAAGCAGTGTAGATACGAAGAGGAGTGGTGAAGAGGAAGCATGTTTTGTAGCAAATGTCTAGCTTTTTTCTGAGAAGAAGTTGTAGGTAGCACTCATCATGCACTGAGAAGTGTTTCATCATTCTATACAAAGAAAGGATGTTAGAAATAAACAGTAGTAATTGTCTCAGTGACCCACTAGTTTTTGGCTGAATAAATCACATACAAAAAGTAACAATCATTTACCTTCTACCGTTTTAAAAACAAAAATTTTCGAAGAACATTGGTTTTCATTCTAAAGTTTAAATTGGAGCTAACGTTGATGATATGGGAAGAAGGGGGGAGGGGGTACTAGCTAATGTCTGGTTACACTAAAGGATAATGGTACCAAAAGGCTGGGAACCACTGCTATATATCATGCGCTAAGGAATACTGGAACGAATAATTAACAAAATCTCTATAAATAATCAAAAAGCAATATTTGGTTGTAAAATATAAAAAACGACTTAAGAATGTGTAGTTGTTAAACATAGTTTTACCTTATATACTGTTCTGTAAGCACTGAAAAAGCGAAATAAAATCAAGTACTGCTTTATATTCCAGTTGCTTACTGTCATCAACAGATGGCTGCACTGCTAAAAAGTGTCAATTAGAGCTCTGTAACACCAGTCGCTGTCACTGTCACCAGCAGGCGTCTGCACTGGCAAAAACGTTCGAAATTCAATCTACGCACCACACTTGGTTTGACACACAACATAGATTTAAATTAATTATTTTCCAGATCTATGATACTTGGTCCAATTTCACAATATTCTTAAATTCTGCAAAGGTTAAGCTCACTAGTAATAGTTACACAAGTGTGTTATACCTAACTCTGCTAAAAAAGCGACTTTCTTCCAGCAATAGTGATTTATTTTTTAGACTTAACAACGTACAGAAATGTGTATTAAGAATCCATTTTATATGTCAAAATTGTTCATTGTTATTGAATTTACTACTACTAAGATGCACCTACTGTAACTAAAACAGGCCTCTGACACAGTTCATCGAAGATGTGAGGGTACACATTTAACGCAAACAGAGGTGTGTCAGCACGGAAAGAATTGCACTTCCATTTCTTCTATGAAGGAAATTTTACACAGGCAAGTATTGTCAAAAGCCCTCAGCATTTTACGATAAGTGTTACACGTTTTCCCCTTCGTCAACCTACCCAGTCCGGGTACGACTTAATGTTCTCACATGCAGCTTCACTTTTCTTTTTCCCTCCAACTTCAGATGACGATAGATGCTTCTAGAAGATCCTCTTCAATAGATAGTATTTCGTTATCACGTGAATTATCGCTCGCCACTTTCGAATCCAGCGAGAATACAAATCGGCTCATCAGTTCATTCGGTGTGATATCAGTTGTCGATTTGTTGGAAATCGTCATCATCTTCCTCATCGTAATCAACATCATTTTCCTTATCATAATCATCCTCTTCTTCTTCTCCAAGTTACGCTTTCATAAATACATCGTTTTTAAAGTCTTTACATTTATTCTTTTGGAATCGTTGTCCCAATCTATGAGAAGCAGGTCTGATGGGAATTTGAATTGCACACTTCTTGCACTGCATCTTCTGCCTCTCTGAGAAAACCAGACGAGTTATATTATAGGATTAGCACCTTGCATCACGCCTATAGGAATTGGACGAGAGCAGGTATCTTCGTACAGGCAGTGAGTCACAGCTTATATAGGCCTGTTTGGCACGTATGCTGTTCCATTCGGTTCGGTTCGCTTTAGGTTCTTTTTCGGTCGCTGCCGACAAGTGTGAAACAGTGCTTCGGTTTCTATTCGGTACATAATATAAACAGTAAGTTACTGAATACTCCCTCAACACGAGCTGGTTTCATCAGGTTCTACAAGGTGCGAACTCGTGTCCACGGAACAGGTAACGATCAAGGCATTCACACACGCACGGTTTAGTTTCTGTTTCATCCAGGCAGTGAGTGGGTCTCATAAAAAATTATCTCTTATTATTATTTTTTGAAAGTTGTCGCTGTTTTCTGATAAAATTAGCGGTTTACAAGACGCTGAAGTGGATACGCTAATTTTTGCAGTGCCGCCCAAACCATTTCTTTGGGACAAAACTTCTGAAAAATATAAGGATAAATTCAAGAAATAAGAATCCTGGAAAGACGTTTATGTTGAAATTTTCAACGAGTTTGATGAATTTGACGTCAATAATAAAATTTAATTGGGTAAGTACCGTTAACTTCGTTTTTATCGAATGAGGGACGTAGTACGATAGGGGACTTGGTAAACTCACCGCGATTTTGAGGAAATGTAAAAGGAAATAATTTGGATATTAAGAAAATAAGCTATGGTATTTATTTAAGATGCGTACCAAATTACAATTCAGTACACCATTTTTGGTAGGTATTAAGATAAATCAGATTTTAGAAAATTTCCAGCTTACTGAACCCACTTCACTCATTGAGTAATCTTTGAACACATCTCTTATATTTTTCCGTAACATATTTGCCTGATTTCTCCTCATTTCACCCAAGGAGACATCTTGAAAACACGATATGGGAAACACATTTTTCATTTAAAAATCATCTCGATTTTTTTTTTCACTTCAAAACCGTCTCGATCTCGTATGCAATTGTGCAAAACTACACAAGCTTTCTCTACATCCGTGGCATAGTCAAGATCCAAGATAACCGCGCGATGGAAGATTTTCCATTTGTTGCTAAATATTCCAAAAGTACATTTCAAAACGTACTTGCAAGCTCTGGACACACGATAATTGTAGATCCTTTTCTCCACGGTTATACTATGGTCACTGTACGGTGTGAGGAGATGCTTATGTTAGCCAAAAGCATAGTCTTCTATGAAATAATAAGGCATTTAGAGTACTGTGCGCATGAAAGGCACTTGTCCTCGGGTAGATCCATGGTGCCGCTAATGATAGATCACCATAGTTGACAGTTTCGAAAATTGTTAGACTCCTAGTCTTTACCATACGCCCCAACATTATCGTAAGCAAATCTGTATTCTGCATCAGCTGCTCCCATCAGACCTGTAGACGAATATCCTTTATAGTTGATGTGCATCCAGTTGAGAGGTTGGACGATCCTTATAGGTATCCCATCAAAGACGCCCAAGCAGTTTGTGAAATGAGCGATAGTTTTAGATTTCTAGACAACTGATCCCCATTTCTTCTTATCTGCATTCCACTCGTAATGTCCTCCAGATTGTACAGCAAACGTTTCTGTCATTCTTGCTTATAGTCGAAATCCCAGGAGATAAGTGTAACGAAAATCTGAGAAACTAAAACCACTTACAAAATTTCTAAAATAAAAAAGCAAAACCACTATAAAAAAGAGAGGTTGATCGTTCTTGTGATTAATGAAATAAATATTTTCTTTCGGGTGCACAGATTCTGAATAAGTGGACGCACGTGAGAGATTCGCACCGAAAATGGACTGGGAAAACTATGAAATTTTGAGCAGAGACGTCAAAAGTAAAAGCCCACATTTATGCATATCAGTTGCAGTTCCTCGACAAAATATTTGAAGAAAGAGAAGCAGAGGACACTATCTCAGAAAATATTGATGATAGTGATGGTGGTGTTGCGGATGTAATTGTTAAAAAGGATGAGAATGCTATACAGTCAGTTCCAAGCGTACCATGTGATGTTGCAGCAGCCGAAAAACCTGAATCATCTTTCAAAAAACTTGCATCAAAGAAACAGAAAGTGAATTCTGCTGAATTAGAAATGATTGCATTCCTGAAGGAAACACCTTTCATTTTTCAAGGGATTACTCCCATCTCTTGAAGATTTCGATGAGCTTGACACACCTGATTTTCAAATGGTGGTGCTGAAAGTTGTAAAGTTAATAGGTCAGCGGAAGCATCATCTTCCTTCTACATACAATACACCAAATGCCTCTCCATCTAGTATTCCATTATTGGGCTCTCCAGCTCTCCATCTGGTACTCCACCGAAGGCCTCTCCATCTGGTACTCCACTGATGATCCCCAATCAATATACACAGCGCCAGCTAAATCCGCAGCACACTGCTTCAGCCAATTCAGTCACAAGTGTCCGCCACTCAGTTCTACGAGGACCCCTCCTCCATCCCCAAACTTGACCTGAACTATTTACACAGCTTTTCTTACGATGAGAACGCAGATATGCGTTTCAAAATTTGTAAAACATCGTTTAATTTCAATGGTCTTGGCATTTACTCTGATCTATTACTTGTAAACCCGTAATATTTCAATTTTTAATTAAAATCTCGGCGTTTAAGAAGGTCCTTTAGCTTCACATGTAATTCATTATTTCATTTACACCCTGAAGTAATTAAAAAGTTCGTCTTCGTGCTTTTGTAGCTTTGGGAAAATGGTGTACAATGCTCCAAACTTCTGCAGTAAAATGGTAAGAGAGTGAGTGCTCCCAATGAATTCTGGTATTCCTCCTTCGTTTTCCTCCTTCGTTTTCTTATTCTTCGATAGAGAAACAACATGGGAACTACTTGACATCTCTCCATGAGCACCACTGAGCCTGTGTACAGAAGAAAACACAAAACCTAATACGAACCATGTCAGAAACGAAAGGAACCGAATACGGGTGAAACAGGTCTAAATATATGTATTTTACTTTATTAATTCGCCTTTGAAAAATATCAGAAATTTGGAAAATAATGTCGATATATTATGAGTAAAAATTTTTATAATTATAAGAGTGTGAATCAATGACAAAAAAGATTGTGTTTACAGTTTTTAAGTGTGGAATTGGGAGTTAGAAGCATTTTTTGTACCTAAGCATAACAAGAAGCCTAGTAGTGAAATACGACTCCTAGTAACTGAGTTCAGGAGGAGGGCAAGGGACCCTAGAGATCTACATCTACTCTACATCTACATACATACTCCGCAATCCACCATACGTTGCGTGGCGGAGGGTAACTCGTACCACAACTAGCATCTTCTCTCCCTGTTTCACTCCCAAACAGAACGAGGGAGAAATGACTGCCTATATGACTCTGTACGAGCCCTAATCTCTCTTATCTTATCTTTGAGATCTTTCCGCGAAATGTAAGTTGGCGGCAGTAAAATTGTACTGCAGTCAGCCTCAAATGCTGGTTCTCTAAATTTCCTCAGTAGCGATTCACGAAAAGAACGCCTCCTTTCCTCCAGAGACTCCCACCCGAGTTCCTGAAGCATTTCCGTAACACTCGCGTGATGATCAAACCTATCAGTAACAAATCTAGCAGCCCGCCTCTGAATTGCTTCTATGTCCTCCCTCAATCCGACCTGATAGGGATCCCAACCGCTCGAGCAGTACTCAAGAATAGGTCGTATTAGTGTTTTATAAACGGTCTCCTTTACAGATGAACCACATCTTCCCAAAATTCTACCAATGAACAGAAGACGACTATCCGCCTTCCCCACAACTGCCATTACATGCTTGTACCACTTCATATCGCTCTGTAGTGTTACGCCCAAATATTTAACCGACGTGACTGTGTCAAGCGCTACACTACTAATGGAGTATTCAAACATTGCAGGATTCTTTTTCCTATTCATCTGCATCAGTTTACATTTATCTATGTATAGATTTAGCTGCCATTCTTTACACTAATCACAAATCCTGCCCTGTTGTTAGATTAAGCAATACAGGCGAAAGACGAGAAATATGTTTATGGACTAGAGGACTGATATAATACTTGTTTAGTGAACATGAATAACACTTCTTGGATCGCATCTATAGAAGTCGGCGATAGCAGGTAACTTCATACAGACAGCTGTTATAACAGATTTGCACTCTGATGTAGTAGCAATTTCTAATAGTTAACAGCTGTGGCCGCAAGTTAAGTGCTGATTGTGTTAGTAACACTGGAAATTATGGAACTATCTGTGATTTTACGTAGTTGTCCGTAAAACTAAATCCTTCACATTTCGGTAAGCGTGTATAGCTTACAGTAAATCAAGAAGGAAAAGAACTCTACTTTTGAACCATTTCATTTGACGTCTTTTTTTTTTTTTTTTTAAAAAAAAGGGAAATTCACTCGTACATGCTCGTATCTGTTGATTATCTTTGATAAAAACTGCACAACGGGGGATATTATTTCTGTATGTAGAATATGTTTGCACTGATGTCGTTCCTGCTGTCGGCACCTAAAGCAGTATCACTTGTTTGCCTTAAATGTCTCACTTGTGTAAATCTGTTGGCAAATGATCAAATCTACCGTGCAAGTGAATATGCAGTACACATCAATATACCTGCTAACAAAGAGAAATTATTGAAGTTTAATGTTTTTCCCTCAAGTAGTGAGTGTCAATCGCGGTCTGTGTAGACTTCGACGGCCTTGTCTTTGCTGTGTTTGGCTATGAAGATAACCCAACTGCGTCACATACCATCCTCACAGATCGATATTTACTGTGTACACCAGCGCGCCAGATAGTCTACTCATCTGATTCGAGCTGCCACAGTTTTTATTCATATGATGGGGGATGAGACACTTTTCAAATAAAGTATATTGCCTTTATGAATACACGATCACCTGGGCATGACGCAGCAGGATGAACTCCAGTTTGAGAGTTCTTCTGGATGTCACATTTGGGAGAAGTAATTCAGCCCTAAAGGTCAAAAGTACATGGAGACTACCACCTGAGTTGCAAGTTTGCTGGTATGTCGAATACAGATTGCAACCTATCCTTAAGCCTCCTGTCCCACAACTGGCATTTTTTCACAAATTGTGCAGGAACGACACTTGTTTCATAGATCAGGATTAGGTTAATATAGAGCTCAACATATTACGGGTAAGTGTCCGGCCCTTGTGCACCGAAAAATAAATTTCATTTTTAGAAATGACTAAAACGAATATTGCTCTATGTTTCTAAGATTCTTGTTTATTGGTACCGACATCGCTGAAAAAATTATTCAGAGAGATATGTGTCGATCTCGAGCTGAGTGTCTCAGTGATTAAAAATATCAGCTAGTTAAAAGTAAAAGCGTTCTTCCAAACGAATATCTGCATTCACAGAAGAGACACTCTGAAACTGTGCAACTCAATATACACTCTAAGACAAAAAAGAAAGAAAAAAGGCTCACCATGAAGGAACTATCCGAATGCGACGGAAGTCGGTAGATGTAATTTACACGCACAGACAAAAGAATGACTAAAATTAAAGAAAAATTGGATGATTTATTCAAGAGAAAGAGCTTTATAAATTGAGCAAATCAATAACTCGTTAGTCCACCTCTGCCCCCTATGTAATCGGGTATTCAGCTTCGAATTCATTCATAGAGTTGTTGGACATCCTCATAAGGAGTATCGTGCAAAATTCTGTCCAATTAGCACGTTTTGTCGTCAAAATTCTCAGCTGGTTGTCACCATGATCACTGTAAATACATCGAAAGATGACAGCAACTATTACCGAAATCAACCGACAGAATATGACAGCTTGCTAGGAGGGTTCGGTACCAGCTCCTGAAATATTCAGTGTGAGGTTGGCCGTGTTACAAGACGGATCCTCACCCACCCACCCTGCTCACCAGAGTTCAGTCCATCGACTTCGACCTCATTCCACAACTGAGGAAACCACTTCGCCAACAGCGCGAATGTCCTAACGGCATTCCCGCGACAGGTAGCACACATTGATGGCAATGTCAGTGGCATTCAAAGTCTTCGTCATCGTTAAAACGCTGAGTATATGTACTGGTGGACTATTTTGAAGCACAGTAGTTGATTTTGATTCATTTGTTTCATTTGTACTCGTGCACAATAAATTTACACATATTTTCAAAGCATGTGTTTCATTTCAATCTTTACTGTCACCTCCTCTTCTGGAACCCTATTTTATGATAGCATTCAGATACCCAATGCCGCACCGATTCAATAATACGCCGGTCGGAGTGACCATGCGGTTCTAGGTGCTACAGTCTGGAACCGCGAGACCGCTACGGTCGCAGGTTCGAATCCTGCCTCGGGCATGGATGTGTGTGATGTCCTTAGGTTAGTTAGGTTTAAGTAGTTCTAAGTTCTAGGGTACTGATGACCTCAGAAGTTGGGTCCCATAGTGCTCAGAACCATTTGAACCATTTTCAGTAATACACATCGTGAAATTCTCATGTAGTCCCACTATCGCAAGGTATAACATAGTTGCCATGACTTGTGGAACGACTTTCGTATAATGTTAGAATTTCTTTCATTATTTTTGGATTTATGTTACCGATTTTAAAGCCTTCGACAGACTGGCTAAAGGCACACTATGATAGGCTTTTTCTATATCTTCAAACACGAAATAAAAAGGTTGTGCTGAAACTATGTTCTCATTTATTTGTCGCAGGCGAAAAAGTGATTAATTGTTAATCTACCAACTTCATAGCCTGTTTGTTCTTCAGCCTTATTTTCTTCGTATTCTTGTGCTAAGAAAAATTTAATAACTCTTCCATAATGTCCATTCAGGGTGCTGGCAACTGCTGTACATACATAATATCTATAGTAGTCTTATCTTTCTTTGATATGCGTTATTGAAACATGTTCTGTTTTCCAATCACTTGGGATACACTTCCCATTTGTTAATTTTTTTTTCAAAATAATTTCTCGATAGATCATATACTTCACCAGTACCAAAGTTTAATAATACCGTGGGATACTTCCATTCTACATCTATTGCCTGCAAAACACCGTGAAGCAGAAAGTACTTCGCGTTCTACCACTTTTCAGAGATTTTGCTTGTTCCGTTCGCCTATGCAACGCGAGAAGAATGCTTGCTTAAGAATCTTGGTCCGCGCTGTAACTAGTCTATTTCTCCACGTACATATCTGTTGCTATGAACTTTGTAAGTAGGTTTTCGAAGGTTAATTGGCACCTGCCTTCAGGTGTCTGCCAGTTCAGGATTTCCAGCATCTGTGTGAGGCTCTCCATGGGTCAAACACATATGTGGCCGTTCATGTGTTTCTTTGCATACATTCAATAACCCTCATTAGTCCTGTTTCGTATGGGTACCATACACTTCAAAGTATTCTAGGATGAGTTCTACGATTTCTTGTAAAGTGATCTCCGTTCTAGAGTGACTGCTTTTTCCCTGTACCTTACCAATGAACTGTGGTCTGTCCACCGACTTACTCCTGACTCAGACTACGCCATCATTCCATTTCACATTCCCATATTTATGTTAGTTAATTGTTTCCAGTTGTGATTCACTGATGTTGTCGTCACAGGATATGTTTTCCGTTTTGTGAAGTGAATATATTTTCATTTCTGAACTTTCAAAGCAAGTTGCATATCTCTGCACTAGTCTGATGCCTTACCAAGGTCTGACGGCATGTTTGTATACACTTTTACAAATACACTAACGGAAAAAAATCGCAACACGAAGAAGGAGTTATACTACATAAGAAAACGTTGGTAGGCGCATTTCTACATCTGAAAGGTGATGCCTATTCAGATTTCGCGCCAGTCTCATAAGAGTGGCACTAGTAGAGCCACTATGAGGATACATATCAGATTTGCTTTAAATACATGCTGTAACGGTCGTGCGCGTTACATACCTTTGAGACTGAGCGCGGTGCGTTGATGTTAGTCAAGAATGCCTGTAAGGCGAAAACAAATACACATTAGCAGGACCTCACTGACTTTCAATGAGGTAGTGAATAGGGCTACGAGGAGCAGGATGTTCCTGCTGCAATATTTCAGAAAGATTTGGCGGGAATGTAGCCAGTGTACATGATTGGTGGCAGCGGTGGTCACGAGAAAATACGGTTGCAAGAAGACCGGATTCCGAACGGCCACGTGGTGCTACCGAGAGACAGAAGGCCACCGCGTTCGGCGTATGGCTCTGGCACATCGAATGGTTCAAACGGGTCCAAGCACTATGGGACTTAACATCTGAGGTCGTCAGTCCCCTAGACTTGGAACTGCTTAAACCTAACTAACCAAAGGACATCACACACATCCATGCCCGAGGCAGGATTCGAACCTGCGACAGCAGCATTTGCGTGGTTCCAGACAGAAGCGCCTAGAAACGATCGGCCACTACGGCCGGCATGGCACATCAAGCTGCATCTGCAGCAGCAATCTGAGCATCAGTTGGTACCACAGTGACACAACGAGCTGTTACAAATCGGTTACTTCGACAGCTCCGAGCCGGACGCCCTGTAGCTTGCATTCCACTGACCCCAAACCACCGCCATTTGCGACTTCAGTGGTGTCAAACAAGAGCTCATTGGAGGGCGGGGTGGAGATCTGTTGTGTTTACTACTGCCTCAGTGCCAGTTATGGACCTGTGTTGGTTAGAAGGAAGCTAGTTGAGGGCCTGAAACCAACCGATCTGCGTGCTAGATGCACTGGACCTGCTGCTGGAGATATTGTGCGGGATTTTGTTTCATATGGCAGCAGGAACACTGTTGTGGTTATCCTATGCTCCCTGACTGCAAATTTGTACATCAGTCCGCTGATTCGATCTGTTGTGTTGCCATTCATGAACAGTATACCACGGGTTTTTTTCCAATAGGATAACGCTCGTCCACATGCCGCTGTTGTAACCCTACATGCCCTACAGAGTATACTGGTTGTTTGTTTAATTTGTTTTAAGGTGCAAAAACAACTAGGGTAATTGGCGTCCATGTCAAACCTGTGAAACACGAAGACAAAGAGAGGAGTTAAAAACGACTGTACGTCAATTCCAATCGACGGAAGATAAGCCAGCTAAACACAGGGACGTGGAGAAACGTCTATAAAATACGCCATAGAGAAACTGATGTCCAGAACTAAAAACTGAGTAGTCTTCGCCATATTGCTACGACGGATCAAAAGTAAAACGCGGTTGAAAGCCCGCGCGTCATTCGCTAAAACGGCCGATAACTCAGACAGTAAACCCAAACGGGAACGTAAACAGTTAAAAAAAGGGTATTCCGTCAAGAAATGGCTGACAGTTAAAAGTTGGGAGCAATGTACACAAAGTAGTGGGGGAGCACCACTTAGAAAATGGCGATCGCTAAAAAGGCAGTGCCCAATTCGCAAGCTACACTCATGCTCATAAGTTAGGGATAATTGCAGAATGTGGTTCAAAAATGTTCAAATGTGTGCGAATTCCTAAGGGGCCAAACTGCTGAGGTCATCGGCCCCGCCGGCCGGTGTGGCCGAGCAGTTCTAGTCGCTACAGTCTGGAGCCGCCGCGACCGCTACGGTCGCAGGATCGAATCCTACCTTGGGCATGGATGTGTGTAATGTCCTTAGGTTAGTTAGATTTAAGTAGTTCTAAGTTCTGGGGGACTGATGACCATAACAGTTAAGTCTCATAGTGCTCAGAGCCATTTAAGCCATTTCATCGATCCGTAGACTTACACACTACTTAAACCTCCTCCACGATGGCAGCTCGGTGGGGCCGTGCGTTATCATCCATCAGGAGGGAGGTAGGACCCACTGCACTCCTGAAAAGGTGTACATACAGGTGCAAAATGACGTCCCGATACACCTGACCTGTTACAGTTCCTCTGTCAAAGACATGCAGGGGTGTACACGCACCAATCATAATCCCACCCCACACCATCAAACCACGACCTCCATACAGGCCCCTTTCAAGGACATTAAGGGGTTGGTATCTGGTTCCTGGTTCACGCCAGTAAAAATCCCGGCGAGAATCACTGTTCAGACTGTACCTGGACTCGTCCGTGGACATAACCTGGGACTACTGTTCCAATGACCATGTACTGTGTTCTCGACATCAGGCTTTACGGGCTCTCCTGTGACTAGGGGTCAGTGGAATGCACCTTGCAGGTCGCCGGGCGAATAAACCATGTCTGTAGACTGTGTGTCTGGAGACAACTGTTCCAGTGGCTGCTGTAAGGTCCCGAGCAAGGCTACCTGCAGTACCCCGTGGCCGTCTGCGAGCACTGATGGTGAGATATCGGTCTTCTTGTGGTGTTGTACACTGTGGACGTCCCGTACTGTAGCGCCTGGACACGTTTCCTGTCTGCTTGAATCGTTGCCATAATCTTGAGATCATACTTTGTGACACACGGAGGGCCCGTGCTACGACCTGCTGTCTTTGACCAGCCTCCAGTCGCCCTAGTAATCTGTCGCTCATAACGTCATCAATATATGTTCCTTGAGCCACTTTCAACATACAGTCACCATTAGCACGTCTGAAAACGTCTGCACACTTACTCGCTGCACCGTACTCTGACATGCACCAACACACCTCTGCGTATGTAGACTGTTGCCAGCACCACAGTGCGACGACCGCAGGTCAAATGCGCCGCATTGTCATACCCCGAGGTGATTTAAACCCGCAAACCGCCCACCAGAGCGTTGTTTCAACGTGTTCCAGCGTTATCCTTAGTTTATGAGCATGAGTGTAGTTAAAACGACCTCCTAGCTGCGGGAGGGCCGAGAGGAGATCGTCCAAGCCTTGGGAGAGGCTTAATAACCCGCAGCTTATTCCCATGAAGGGAGGACCAGTGGCGATGCCAAAGTGACATCACCTCCTGACAGATGGCAAAACAGAGATCGTCAGCAGCCTCGTTTCCTGTCAGACCGACATGACCAGGAACCCACATAAACATCACAGTGGCTCCATCAAGAGCGAGCAAGTGACAGTTTTCCTGGACCAGTTGCACTAAGTGATGGACGGTGTATAGCACGCAGAGGCTTTGAACAGCACAGAGAGAGTCTGAGCAGATGACACAACTGAAAAGCCTGTGTTGCTGGATGTACTCCGTGGCCTGATACAGGGTGAAGACCTCTGCTGTAAATACTGAGCAGTGTGCCGGAAGCTGATACTGAAAAACGTCGGCGCCAATGACAAAGGCACACCCGACACCACACTCAGTCTGTGAGCCATCAATGTACACAAAAGTACCATCGCTAAGATCCATGCGAAGGTTGTGAAACTGAAGGCGATAGAGCGAGGCTGGAGTACTGTCCTTGGGAAGCGAATGAAGGCCAAGGTAAACATGGGCCGCTGCACGAAACCAAGGTGGTGAAGGGTTCACACCCGCTAGGAAAATTGCAGGAAGTGTGAAATTAATCCGGCAGAGCAAGAGCCGAAAGCGAACTCCAGGAGCTAAAAGAGAAGAGGGACGCGCCCCATGCTGGTGATCAAAGAAGTCATCGAAGGAGGAGGCAAAGGATAGGTGCCCACGCATGGCAGACAAATGGCATGCGTATCTGCCGAGGAAAAAGTCACGGCAGTAGGACAGCGGTAATTCAGCAGCTTCCGCATATGGAGTCTAGACTAGGCTAATGTAAAAGGCGCCAGCGGCCAAACGGATGCAACGATGGTGGGTACTACCGGGATGGCGTAAGAGAGACGGACGTGCAGTTGCATATACAAAGCACACATACTCTAGTTTCGAATGGACAAAGGACAGGTGCAAATGGAGAGGGGTGGCTGGATCTGCAACCCAGGTAATACCAGTGAAGACACATAGGACTTTGAGGGACCACGTGCAGCGGACTGCTAGGTAAGACATGTGGGAGGCCCAAGAGAGTTTTCTATCGATCTAGAGCCTCAGGAATTTTGTAGTTTCAACGAACGGAAGAGCAACAGGCCCAGCAGTTGTCATAGGCTTTCTCCAAATCGAAAAACACGGCCACAGTCTGAGATTTCGGCAGAAAACCATTCGTGACATAGGTGAACAAAGTGACCTGATGGTCAACTGCAGAACGGCGCACTCGAAATCCGTACTTAGCAGTGGCTAGTAAATAGCGAGTCTCGAGCCACCATACCAGCCAGGCATGAATCATACATTCCATCACCTTGTAAACACAGCTGGTGAGAGAGATGGAGTGGTAGCTAGAAGGAAGGTGTTTGTCCTTACTGAGCTTAAGTATGGGTATGACAGTGGCTTCGCGTCAGCGTCTGTGAAACGTGCCCTCTGCCCTGGTGCGGTTGTGTTTATTAAACAGAAAATGTTTGCCCGCAAGAGAAAGGTGCTGCAACATCTGAATGTGAATAGCGTCTGGCCCTCGGGTGGATGATCGGGATGAAGAGAGAGAGCACGATGTAGCTCCTCATAGTAAAGGCGGCATTGTAGCACTCACGATTCTGAGAGGAGAAGGGTATCACCTGAGCCTCCTCCGCTCGTTTCCGTTGGGGGAAGGCAAGGTGATAGTGGGAGGAGCTCGAAATTTCCGCAAAACGGCGGCCCAAGATGTTGCAGATAGCAACAGGGTTCACGATGACATCGTCTTCTAATGACCTTCCCTTTGCTTCTAGAAAAAGTTTTTAAGAATTCCTGATAAGAACAAACAGACAGGCAGCCTCGAAACTTTCCGCTGCAAAATAGACTGTAACTACTGTTCTCTACTCTTACCAGACTCTCTTTCCTTCCTAGTAATAAACGATTTAAATAAATCTATCCTTTTGTGTTACTTTTGAACATGACAATCGAAATTGACTCTTTCATCAGAAATAAAATATTTAGCGCTGTGGATCTTAATTACTATCTTCTTGGCTGAAAAAGAGAAAATAATTAATTTTGCAGTAATGAGTGGCGTCTCCGGAGTGCGATCGATCGCTCCCAAGTTTAAAGTTCTTCTTAGCAGCCAGCGTAAGAAACAGCTTTTCAAGATCTGCATTGTAATATAGCTCTGAAAAATTCTTGACGCTGGTTTTGAAGACCAAGTCAGACGGATACGATTCCGAACAACTATGGTAGTCTGTGCCGATAGGGCAAGTTCCACAAATTTTCGCTTTTCACAGAAGAGAATCTGTTCATTCCAAAAGACCATATTTTTAAATAGGGATCACACAGTACTACCCAGCATTCAAAATCCTAAGTCTTCTGCTTGATAGCACTTTGTATCACAATTACTAGGAGAGTATGCTGATGCATTATCTCCTTACTTAACAATCATATACAGCCGTTCGCTCGACGAAAGATCCGTACCCAAAGATTGGAAAGTTGCACAGGTCACACCGATATTCAAGAAAGATAGTAAGAGTAATCCACTTAATTTTAGACACATATCGTTAACTTCGATACGCAGCAGGATGTTGGAACATATATTGATTTCGAACATTATGAATTACCTCAAAGAAAACAGTCTATTGATACACAGTCAACATGAATTTAGAAAACATCGTTCTTGTGAAACACAACTAGCTCTTCATTCGCATGAAGTGTTGAATGCTTTTGACACGGGATGTCAGATCGATTCCGTATTTCTGGACCTCTGGAAGGTTTTGACACTGTACCAAACATGGGGCTTGTATTGAAATTGCGTGCTTATGGAATTGTGGAGCAAAATAACTGATGATGGTCGAAATAGAGAGGTTATAAAATGTAGAGTGGCAATGGCAATGAAAGCGTTTCTGAAGAAGAGAAATTTGTTAACATCGAGTATAGATTTAAGTGTCAGGAAGTCTTTTCTGAAAGTATTTGTATGTAGTGTAGCCCTGTATGGAAGTGATACGTGGACGATAAATAGAAGCTTTCGAAATGTTGTGCTACAGAAGGATGCTAAATATTAGATGGGTAAATCACATAACTAATGAGGAGGTATTGAATAAAATTGGGGAGAAGAGAAATTTGTGGCACAAATTGACTACAAGAAGGGATAGGTGGGTAGGACATATTCTGACGCATAAAGGGATCACCAATTTAGTATTGCAGGGCAGCACGGAGGGTAAAAATCGTAGAGGGAGACCAAGAGGTGAATACACTAAACAGAGTCAGAAGGATGTAGGTTGCAGTAGGAAGTGGGAGATGAAGAAGCTTGCACAGGATAGAGTAGCATGGAGAGCTGCATCAAACCAGTCTCTGGACTGAAGACCACAACAACAATAACAACAACAACAACAACAACAACATGGAATATCGTCTGGATTTTTGATTTCCTGTCAGAGAGGTCACAGTTCGTAGTAACTGACGGAAAGTCTTCGAGTAAAACGGAAGTGATTTCTGGCGTTCTCAAAGGTAATGTTATAGGCCCATTGCTATTCCTTATCTATATAAACGATTTTGGAGACAATCTGAGCAGCCGACTTAGGTTGTTTGCAGATGGCGCTGTAGTTTATCGATTAATACAGTCATCAGAAAATCAAAACAAACTGCAAAACGATTTAGAAAACATATCTGAATGGTGCGAAAAATGGCAGTTGACCTTAAATAACGAAAAGTGTGAGGTCATCCACATGAGTGCTAAAAGGAATTCGTTAAACTTCGGTTACACGATAAATCAGTTTAATCTAAAGACCGTAAATTCAACTAAATACGTAGGAATTACAAATACGATCAACTTAAATAGGAAGGAACACACAAAATGTTGTGGGGAAGGCTAACCACAGACTGCGTTATATTGTCAGGACACTTAGGAAATGTAACAGATCTGCTAAGAAGACTGCCTACACTACTCTTGTCTGTCCTCTTTTAGAATACTGCTGCGCGGTATGGGGTCCTTACCAGGTAGGACTGAAGGAGTACATACAAAACGTTCAAAGAATGGCAGCACGATTTGTATTATCGCGAAATATGGGAGAGAGTGTCACTGAAATGATACAGGATTTGGGCTAGACATAATTAAAAGAAACGCGTTTTTCGTTGCGACGGAATCTTCTCACGAAATTCCAATCACCAACTTTCTCCTTCCAATGCGAAAATTTTTGTTGACAGCGACCTACATAGAGAGCAACGATCACCACAATAAAATAAGGAAAATAAGAGCTCGCACGGAAAGATATAGGTGTTCGTTCTTTCCGCGCGCTATACGAGATTGAAATAACAGAGAATTGTGAAGGTGGTTCGATGAACGCTCTGCCAGGCACTTAAATGTGATTTGCAGAGTATCCATGTAGATGTAGATTAGATGTAGACGTAGAGAGGAAAGATGAGCATAATACCCACTTCAGAAGTGAGAGAAATTGCGCCTTTTAAGATAATAATCATAAAAACGTCTTTCTCAGTGCTCAACTATTACGGCATATATTCAGCTTCTTTATTTTTATTTTTTGAGCTTTTTCTCATTACAGAAGCTTATCTCCAACATAATAATTTACTTGGAAATTACAATACAAACAATAAACATTCTTAAACTAAATTCTCAAAATATATCTCCAGGTGTTTCGATCTTGTGTGTCTTCTTCCTCTGCACACATTCTCCTCATTGTGCGCTGTACATTTTGGAGCCAGGTGGTCATAGGTCGTCCTCTTCTTCTTCTCCCCTCCGGTTCCCACTCCAGTATCAATTTTGGTATTCTGGTTTTCTCCATTCGTCGTACATGCCCGTACCACTGTAATTTCTTCCTATCCATTACGTCATATATTCTTTCTTTTATTTCCATTCTCCTTATTACTTCGGTGTTCCTTATCTTTTCTTTCCTGGAGATTGTTGCCGATCTTCTCCAAAAGTCCATCTCTAGAGCTTGTAATTTTTTAATGTGCTTCATGTTAATTGTCCAGGTCTCCGTTCCATACAGAACCACACTCTCTAATATGGATTTGTATATTAATTTTTTAGTTCTGCTCATTACATTCCTGCTCCATAAGACTGAGTAGTCTAATTAAGTCGGGTGATGCTGAGGATATTAGATTAGGAAATGAGGTACTTAAAGTAGTAAAGGAGTTTTGCTATTTGGGGAGCAAAATAACTGATGATGGTCGAAGTGGAGAGGATATAAAATGTAGGCTGGCAATGGCAAGGAAAGCGTTTCTGAAGAAGAGAAATTTGTTAACATCCAGTATTGATTTAAGTGTCAGGAAGTCATTTCTGAAAGTATTCGTATGGAGTGTAGCCATGTATGGAAGTGAAACATGGACGATAAATAGTTCGGACAAGAAGAGAATGGAAGCTTTTGAAATGTGGTGCTACAGAAGAATGCTGAAGATTAGATGGGTAGATCACATAACTAATGAGGAAGTATTGAATAGGATTGGGGAGAAGAGAAGTTTGTGGCACAACTTGACCAGAAGAAGGGATCGGTTGGTAGGACATGTTCTGAGGCATCAAGGGATCACAAATTTAGTATTGGAGGGCAGCGTGGAGGGTAAAAATCGTAGAGGGAGACCAAGAGATGAATACACTAAGCAGATTCAGAAGGATGTAGGTTGCAGTAGGTACTGGGAGATGAAAAAGCTTGCACAGGATAGAGTAGCATGGAGAGCTGCATCAAACCAGTCTCAGGACTGAAGACCACAACAACAACAACAAGACTGAGTTAAGCATCCCAATGACCCTCCGTCCGCTACTAATTCTTTTATTGATTTCTGACTCTGATTTTCCCTCGATTTCTAAAATGGATCCCAAATAACAGAAATTGTTTATCTTTTTGATTTTCTTTCCTTCAATGTATAGCTCATAAGAACCATTAGTCAAGTATTCTGTTTTTTGGTAATTAATCTCCAAACCCCAAGTTTTGTACGCTACTGCTAGTTGATTGCACATATAGTTAGCATCCTCCCCATCTTGTGCTACGACTACTTGATCATCAGCAAATAATAAATGATGTAGGTAAACTCCATCTCTTATTTCTAATCCCATACTATTACATTTACGAGACCATGTTCTAAGGCTAATATCTATATAGATTTTAAATAATGATGGTGACATGGGACAGCCCTGTAAAAGGCCTTTGGTTGTTCTAAATCTCCGTGAAAGTTTATTACCAACTTTCACTTGGCAAATGTTATCTTTATACATCTGTTGTATTATTTTAATCAAGGAAGGGTTTATGTTTGCCATAAGTAGTGCTCTCTAAAGTAATTTTCTTGGAACAGTATCATACGCTTTTTCTAGATCTATGAAAATTAATCCTATATGTTTCTCCAAAATCTGTGTAATGTGAAAATATAGTCTACACATGATCTCCCAGCCGTGAATCCACATTGTTCTTCTTGGATTCTAAAACTTTTTCCCAGTTTGTTTTTAATTACTTTCGCAAAAATTCTCATTAATGTGTTTGTAACACAAATTCCTCGATAGCTTGAACAAATTTTGCGATCCCCTTTCTTAAATATTGTATTAATGTAACCTAGCTTCATCTCGTTGGGTATTGAATCTCCAAGTATCATTTTGTTGAAGAGCTGTGTTATCAGTTTCACAATTTTGTCACCACCATATTTCAGACACTCCAGATTGATATTGCCTGGTCCCGGTGATTTACCATTCTTTCCTGTTCTCAACGCCTGAAGTACTTCACTTTCTAAAATCTGGATCTCATCATCTCCATGTCCTTTACCTTCCACTGCTCCTCCTTCTAGATATTCTTCTCTGTCCTCATTTAATAATTTCTGGAAATACTTTTCCCATTCCTTTTGTGTTATCAGTTGGAGATTAGTTTTGCTTTTTGTATCCTGTTGAATCCTTTTCAGTACTGACCATGCTTCTTTTGCTCTCCCAAATCCTAATTTGCTATTCACCCTGGCACATGTTCTTTCCCATGCTTCATTTTTTGCCATCCTTATTTTTTTCATCACTTCATTCTTCTTTTCCTTGTATATTGATCTTGTTTCTTCTGATTTATCATTCAACCACTGAAGAAACGCATTTCGTTTTTCTGTAACGAGAACCTCTAGTTCCTCTGACCACCAATCTGCTTCACGGTTCTGGGCGATTTCACAACATTAGAGCTGAATTTGAAGTCGCATGTCTAAATGGCCATGTCCTTCATGGAGCGAGATGTACCAAAACAGTACTACAAGTGCTAGATGATGGAACACAGGGTTTGTGACTAGCCAATAACTTGCGAGCGACTGGGTAAGGTACTTTTTCCTTTAAGCAGATCTCCTGAACAGCTCGCTCATCGATATACATGGGAAAATCTCGAGAGGATTCGGCATGGTCGCCAATGCAGTTGATATAGTGGGGAGAAAGAGGCGGACAATCGCCCTTGTGCACATTCCTACCACAGGTTACACATTTGGTCGCATGTAAACAAGACATTCGAGTGTGGTTGAAACGATTACACTGATAGCAGTGCATCAGGTTCGGAATGTACGGACGGAGTGTGATAACTTCATAGCCTGCTTTGATCTTGGACGGAAGCATTATTCTATCAAGTATGAGAAAAAGAGATCGTGTCTGCTCTAAGGAGGTTCAAATGGTTCAAATGGTTCAAATGGTTCTGAGCACAATGAGACTTAACATCTGAGATCATCAGTCCCCTAGAACTTAGAACTACTTAACCTAACTAACCTAAGGACATCACACACATCCATGCCCAAGGCAGGATTCAAACCTGCGACCGTTCCGGACTGAAGCGCCTAGAACCGCTCGGCCACCGCGGCCGGCCACTAAGGAGGCATCTACCTTTTTCATCACCCTATGGACGGCAGTGACACCATGATCAGAGAGGTATGGCTGGATTTTGGCCAGGGTCAGACCATCGAGCAGTCTAGTGTAAATAACACCATGGAAAGAATTCAGAGTTCTGTGGGCTTCGACATGAACAGGATAGCCATGGAGAAGTGAGGCAGCAAGCAGTTGTTGTGCTTGAGAATCAGAAGTAGTCTCCAAAAGCAAAGTACCATTCTGTAAACGAGAGAAGGATTTCACAGGGCCCGCAATTGCATCAACACCCTTCTGAATAATAAATAGATTTCCCATTATGAAGGACTGATTGTCTTCAGTATAGGAAACCACGAGAAACTGTGGTGCAGCTGGGAGGGTCTTTGAATCGGGAGCTTTATTCCATTTACGCTTGGTACACGTGGACTGCAAAGATGATGATAGGCTCATTTCGAGGAAATTCCTCCTGATTGCCAGTGTCTCCGATGGTGCGTTCCTTCCAACTGCGGAGCCACTGTAGAAGGGGGCGCATCTGTCTTAGGTGATTGTTCACATCTCGGGTCACGCTTCCCATACACCTAACAGAGGGAACAATCGGCAATTAGGGAAGGTAGCAGCTCAGGCAGTCACCCCTTCCTGGGCCTGGCCTGTACCAGGGAGTATGGGAGTATGTGCGAACCCTATATGTCGGCCCGGTGATGGGAATTACGCATTACCTAGTCGCCTGTTACGTGCAGATGCGTGGGTTTGGCCTGCACGAGCGCACTGGGACGAAGAAGAAAAAAGAGGAGTCTCAAACACCGAAGCGAAGAAAGGATAGGAGAAGGTGAACGAAGAAAGGAAAAAGAAACGAAAAACAGTGGTGAGACTGTTCGTATGTCAGCTACAGACAGTGTGGAACATTCCTAGAATACCCCAGGCAGGTTCCCCAAGAGAAGGGAAAAAGAATAGTATGAGGATAGACATGCAGCACGAAAGGGAAAAGATGCTGCAAAGGCATTGACCGACAAACTGCAACATTGCAACATCCTGCAAACTGACATCCAGCATCTGTACGACACAATGTATGCACGTTTGCGTGCTTGCATTGAACATTCTGGCGGTTACTCTAGTTATGAATGTACCAGCATTTCACATTTGCAATGGCTTACCTCGCGCTTACATTAACCTGTTATCTTGAAATGTAAATTACTTCATTGTGTTAACTAGACAAATTTATTCCCGAAATTTCATTGCGCTTCATTAACTGTTTTTTGATGTTGTGGTTTTTTCCGTCGGTGGAGAACGTCATCACATTTAACTCCATTTGTATCTACGTGTTCCCGCATATCCAATCATTACAGTCGTCCGCGCAGCGCAGATTCTCTCCGAAAGTAATATGCTCAGAAAGGGAGAGAGGATCTGCCTCCGTTAATATGTTCTCTTAACTTTCAAAATACAGAAGTCCACAACGTCGGCGTTCTAACCAGTGACTGAGCACACGAATCGGCCGAATGGTTACGAATTGAGCTGTGCAGTGCTCAACATTTATTCGAATAGTAATTACGGGCTGAACAAGTGTTTGACGTAAGCAAGGCGGGGGAAAGAGCGTGGGCGCGCAGTAGAGTTGTCGGAAGCAAATACAGCTGCGGGGGCGGAGGCAGCTGCGAGTTGAGCCGCAGTGCTGCCAACTGTGGCATGTGCGGCGGGAGTTAACGTATATCACTGCTGCAGCTGGCAGCTCTTTCCTGGAAACTAAACGAGTCGGGATACGAACAATTCCTGTGAATTACGTCACCCATGAATTCAGAACAATTAACTTCAATTCCAGCTACAATCTGCCGTAATTGTTCCATTGAACATTTGTGGTGTAAAAAACACGCAGATACATACCTATCTGTACTCCCGGAATGAAATGATTTTCTGATCACTGCGCATTAGGCTGCAACGAAATGAGACAACTACTTACAGCTGTTCTCCTGCTGTGACACTGAGTGAAAGTACAGCACTTAACCTGTACAGTACGTACCACAAGTGCCGAATCCTGTGATCCTCCACGTAACATCGTATGGCGACTACACACGCTGCGACAGGTACACGAAACACAGGGCGTATCAAAGATAATCTCCCGATTTGGTACATCTATATTTCTGAAACTAATAAACGTATACAATTAATTTTGTCTTTTGATGAACGGGAAACTCAAAAAGTATTTTTTTCACACCCGTTCATAGGTGTTCAATACGCCTCCCTTTAGATGCACGGCATATGTCAATGCGGCATTCAAATTGTCACCACACTGCAGAGAGCAAGTCCTGAGTTATAGCTTCCACAGCTGCTGTTATGAGATGTCTCAGTTCATTCACTGTTGGTAATGGTGACACATAAACAGAGTCTTTTACAAATTCCCACAAGAATTAATCACATTCACTCAGGTCTGGTAACCTTGGAGGCCAGTAATGTAAGGCTGTATCATTTGGTCCAGTGGGACCGATCCATAGTTCAATAATCCTTTGATTTAAAAATTCCCGTACCTCCAGATGCCAGTGTGGCGGTGGCCCATACTGTTGGCAAATGAAGTCATTCAAATCAGTCTCCAGTTGTGGGAAAAGAAAGTACGAACGCATTTCTGCTGACTCCTTGTGAAACTATGACGGATGCGTTCGACGTCTGCGACAGACACTCGGGGACGGCCCGGCGATTTGCCGCTACACATACAACCTGTTTCTTGGAATTGTGCATGTCATCGTGTAATGCTCTGTGATGTAGGAGGATCCACACCATACCTAGTACGAAAGTCACACCGCACTGTTATTACTGTCGCGCACTGCGTAAAACGAAGAATACAAAACGCTTTCTTCTGTCCCGACACCATATTTAACAGAACTGAAGTGGGCGCACACTGCTGCTACCTAGCGGTAAACATGTAAAACTGGACACATTGCTCTTTCTAACAGTACATTGTTCACGCACATATCTCAGACAACATAATAATTATGATTTCCTTTTTTTTTTAAATCGGATGATACTTTTGGATAAACCCTGTAATTTTCGCACTACAGGCGCCTGCATAACCTCATGCTACTCGCCTATACAATGACTGTCTTTTAAAGAGTCGTACACGAGGAAATCATTACCTTAGCTCGTTAACAGCGAATCATGGCCGGAAAGTCTCCGCGTCCCTTTCAGATGTTGCGAGCGGTTCAAACCTGTCGGCTCCAGAGAAACGCTAAAAGTTGACGCCATTATGTGTACTATGGTAGGACACATTAGGAAAGTCTGGAAGGGACATCCTAAAGAATCGACAATGGAGTCGGACTATAAGCCATTTACTATCTTTGTTTACAGTCATACAGGAACTGTAGAGACAGTGCAGAGGGACTGCACAAATTTCAAGTCCTACTAGTCCAGACAAACAGCAGAGTACGTTGCAAAATGTGGGCTGGAAGAATTTATTTTCTTAACTCGTTCATATGGTTGTAATGATTGAAAAACAAAGTTTTGCCAGCAAAATTATGTGAGCTAAAGTTTCTGTAGTCAAAAAAAATTTGAGGGTTTAGGGCTTTTTCCAGTTTTCCGAAAAAACCTTAGCTCCTAACGCTTAGCTGTTTATTTCCTTTTTAAAAGAGCACAAAATTCTCTACAAATCCGATTACTCCATCTTTTTTATGCACCCAGTGTCGCAGGCGCTACAGTCGGTCAAAAAATATCAATTTTGCAAACTTTTGCAAAATTGCAGAATGCCTGGTTTTGAGCATTTTTATTTCAGTTTCTATTTACATAGTAGAACTATGTTATACGCTATTTTATGTATTATAACTGAACATTTCACTTTGATATATTTAGTTACTCCATGTGCAGTCGGGTGATTCCTGGGCTTCCACCTCACGTGATTGATACATCACTAATCGCAGTTAAGCTCCAGGGCATCTCAGCTATGATTCATGCATTTTTTATGATAACTGTATCAGTTGCTCATTATGTTATATGTATTAAATAACCAGTGACAGAAAATTAAAATATTATTAGCTGAAACAGGCAAATCAAAACAGGTAGCCTATTACACACGTATAAGAAAAACCATTCAGTACAACTAAAACACTGGGAGCTTAATTACAATTAAAAAGACGTTAACATTTACTGAAAGTTGTTATTATCAGTTCTGGATCCGTAATACTTCTGACACAATGTGCTTAAACCTTTACCCAGAGAGGTGGCGCAATGGTTTGCACTCTGGACTCGCATTCGGAAGGACGAGCGTTCATACGCGGGAATGGCCATCCAGATTTAGGTTTTCCGCGGTTTCCCTATATCGCTTCCGGTAAATGTCGGGATGGTTTCTTTGAAAGGGCACGGCCGATTTTCTTCCCCATCCTTGACCCAATCCGAGTCTGCACTCCGTCTTTAATTACCTCGATGTCTACGGGACGTCAAGCTCAATCGACCTTCCTTCCTTTGCTTAAACCTTTTTCGCACTGTAGGTGGATGAGTCACTTCCGACGTTCTGACGGATCAAGTTCCTCGGTAGTGCCAGAAACGCCATGAGCAGTAGAATCAGGGTAGAGATATCGAATGGGTCCCAGATCGACCTGTTCTTACCACAGTGAGTCAGCAATTTTTAGTTCGTTGATTTCGACGTCTGGCGCTGGATCTTGGCTTTTTTACAATAGGCCTCTGACCATGGTTACTGTGAGTTTAGCCCCATTTTTCAGAAGGTGCCTAGTTTCCCATCAAACTTTGGACTTGCTGATAACTCCGTAATGAATGATGTTACGCAACTTATTTTTGGGAGGCTACCTTGCACGATTCAACTTACTTTTTGTGGCAGACTTACGAAATAGCTGGTACGGCAAACCGTCTAGCGTCTGGAAACTGACACCTTGTGTCTGATCCACCTCAATGCTATACTCTCGAAATTCCTTTTTAAGAAGTGTGATCAAACGATTCTTGTTTCTTTCGTTCTGCAAAAACTTGTCCTGAGAAACTTGGTTTACCATGTCTGATATACTAAGCGATAATAAACTGTTCTCCAGCTGTTATTTGTTGTAAAACCTCATTTTTCCTTGATAAAAATAGCGGATGTCGTATCACATCCACTAGTGGCGTGAATGAACAGAATATGTCCACTGTAGGACTTGTAGGATGCAGTGCAAAACCGCTTGTCCGCACTTCCTCTTCCTGGCCATAGAGAAAATAAGTCTTCGATGTCTTGTCCTAAACAAGTCTTGACTACAAGGAGGTCAATATTTGTCCCACTATGACCACGCTTTCAAAATTGTCGATTCTTGGTTCAGATGGTTCAAAAGGCTCTGAGCACAATGGGACTTAACTGCTGAGGTCATCAGTCCCCTAGAACTTAGAATTACTTAAACCTAACTAACCTAAGGACGTAGCTCACATCCAGTCCCCTAGAACTTAGAACTACTTAAACCTAACTAACTTGAGGACGTCACTCACATCCATGCCTGAGGCAGGATTCGAACCTGCGACCGTAGCGGTCGCACGGCCCCAGACTGTAGCGTGTAGAACCGCTCGGCCACACCGACCGGCTGTCGATTCTTGAAATGACAGATTTTACAATGATGAAGTCAGCATTTTCTTGTGCCTGGTTCACCTCAATGCTACAATCTCGAAATTCCTTTTTAAGAAGTGTGATCAAGCAATTCTTGCTTCTTTCGTTGTACAAAAACTTGTGCTGAGGGAGGTAGGATACCATCTCTGATTCAACTACACCTTCAACCGAAGAATGTTTTCCAGACCTGCGACTTCTCTCAGCACTCTTTGTGCTACATTGCTATACCATACGTGGGAACCCATAAAATAAAATGGCATATTGAGATCCAAAACGATGTTACAGGTAACAAGCGTATCTTCGAGCTTTTGATTTGAAGGAAAGATTTGAACGTCAAGTCACATTTTGTATAAGGACCCCTCCATCGAAGACCAAAATTTGTTTGCTGCGATTGGTTGCACATCTTTCACTAGAACAAAGGCGGTGTACAATGAAGATTTTGTCCTTTTTCGCATGCCTTTTTTTGAGAATAGGGGAATTAGATAACTGGAAAATTTTTATTTCAGAAGGGCTTTTAATTCTTCTTCACTTTGTTCCATAAAACAAATCCTTTAGAAAGGAGCCAAAGAATCACCATGTAATAAATGCAATGTTGTCCTCTAAACCACAATTTCTACAAACTTTTTCTTGTAACTGGCCATTAATGTCATTCAGCTACAAAATACGTACGGCACCTGTGCGCAATTAGTTAGTCTTATGTGAGAAAAAAAGTATCCTGGCCATGCCGCAAAGTAAGACGTTCTGTCCCAGTGTACAACATGACATATCATATGTTACTACTGTATAAACAGAAACTGAAATAAAAGTGCTCAAAAACTTGGTATTTTGTCATTTTGCACAAAGTTTGAAAAATCGGTATTCTTTGACAAACTGTAGCGCCCTTGGTACTGGGTACAGAAAGTAGTTATAGTAATCAAATCTGTAGTGAATGTTTTGCTCTTTTAAAAAAGGAACTAGACGCCAAAGCGCTAGGCGAACAAGAAATTGAGACTTTTTTTAAAAACTGAACAAATTCAGAAGTTTTCGAAGTTTTTGACTACAGAAAGTTTAGCCAAGATACATTTCTTTGGCAAAACTTGGTTTTCGCAAATTTCCAACCATGTGAACGACTTAAAAAAAACTTCTATCCCACATTTTGGAATGTATGGGCTCTCTTTCCGACAATTTTACCGGACTATACGGGATACAGTCACTGCTAACTGCGGGGAAGTGAGACGTGAATAAAAAAAAAAAAAAACAGTTGAAATGGCTCTGAGCACTATGGGGCTTAACGTCTGAGGTCATCAGTCTCCTAGACTTAGAACTACTTAAACCTAACGACATCACACACATCCATGTCCGAGGCAGGATTCGAACCTGCGACCGTACCAGCAACGCGGTTCCGGACTGAAGCGCCTAGAACCGCTCGGTCACAAAGGCCGGCCGTGAATCCCAAGCCCTACAGGAAACGGAGTGAGAGTCGACAGTCATAGATACGGTGTAACTATCCCGACGCCGAGTAGGTGTCCATTAAAAAAGAATATAGGCTGGGATCCCTCTTCGCCATCTTCCCCTGAAGGGGCAGAAGCGGCTAATTCAGATTCTCGTATTTCCGGGTGCATCACTGAACTGCACGAAGTGCGCTTGCCTCTTCCGGATCTCTCTCTGCCCATGTAATAATAACAAGTGTCTACAACTCTTGGTGAGGGTGGATATGTCCCGCTTGCATGCCTCTGCTCAGGGTTTCATAGGATAACAGACAGCAATGCTTTGTATTCGGACGATCAGAAGCTAGCACTCGAGCACTCGCGGCAGGCATGATACAGCCACATCGCCGGAAATTTCAACATGACCAACAGAATATCCTCGATAGGTTTGTTTAGAAATAAATCTTCTGCTACCAGTCACAATTTTCTTTATTTACTTTTCACATAATGCATTTCGGGAAATGATTCCCATTTTCAAGAACGTTTTTTGTGTGTATTATGCCATTTCTGTGTGGTGTTGTCGATTTGTGAGAGTCTGCTTCATTTCGTTGACTTTAAGTTTTCTAATGGTCCATTTTTCCAGAGTCTCACACGCATGAAACATCACACAAAACTTGCTATACACTTTAAACATAAAAAGTTTAAAGTGTACGGCAAGTTATGTTGATGTTTATAAGACACTTGAGCAGACTAGGTGAAACCAAGAAGAATCTTCCAAATATGTATGTGCCTAGAACAAAAATTATTCAGAACATGTTAGACAATGGGTTTGTCTATAAACAATTTTCCTGCTAGCAATCTCGAATTTCTTTTATTCTTATTTTACATGACTAGTTTCGGGAAATGATTCCAATTTTCAAGTGTGTTTGCTCTTTGTATCGTGCCATTTTTACGTAACATTTTTAATGTGTGAGGTTATGTTTTGTTTTGTTGACTTTACTGCAATATATAAAAATGTGAAAATTTTAGTTAGTTATCGATTTTTATATGCAGCTAGAGCCGAAACTTGGAAGAACTTGTACCTACAGTTTTCTTGTGGTCCATTTGTACAGATCATAGAAAGAAAGCTTTCACGACCGGATGACATAGCTGCTGGTAAACCTTTCTGGATGTGAGTTAGTGGTCCAAGAAACTCTTCTGTTCCTGACGTTTCGTCCAGGACTGCGCTGGACGTCTTCAGAGGCGTTCCTCCACGGCAACACTCAGGGGAGGAGCGCCTCTGAGGATGTCGAGCGCAGTCCTGGGCGAAACGTCAGGAACAGAAGAGTTTCTTGGACCACGACCCCACATCCCGAAAAGTTTACCAGCAGTATTTGTACAGAGTCTCACACATGTGAAACATCACACACAATTTTCAGTGCGCATTGTACGTCGAAAATACCTTACACAAAAGAAAAGTTACAAAGACGTTTTTAGATGTCTTCCACAGAGTATGATAGGCTTTTGTACAGAGGGTATTTACCTAGACAGTACGGATCATAATTTGCTTATATCTATTTTACAATGGTTCTTGTTTCTATGTGTTACTATTTATATCCAAGCAGATTGTCAAAGCATCTGAAGAAATTCACTGATTCACCTTCAAGTTTTTAGTTTAACATTTTGTCTTCATATTTTCTGTTGTGTGAATATATCTCCAGTTCTTGTAACAAACCCATTTTATTCCCTTTATTTAGACGGGGGAGTACTTTAACATTTTGCTCCACTTTTCCCAATGGGTGCTGGGTGTCCTGTATTATGTATGTGTATGGCTATTGCTGCTGTTGTGTGTTTCTTTTCAGTTTCTGTCAATAGGATAAGTCTTACAACCATGAATCCAGAGGCACCACGCCTAATAGCACAGCCAAAGGTACACAAAGAAGGTAATCCGATCCATCCATTGGTAAATTCTGTAAACAGCTCAGCATACAAAGTGTCACAGAAACTGAATAACGTATTGTTGAAAAATTATACATGTGAAACTACATACTCCATAAAAAAAACAGCATGATACTAGCTGAAGAACTAAAAGGCAAAAAATTTCCCAAAGATGTTCAATTTTTATCACCCGACATTACCAACCTTTACTCAAACATACCCATACAAGAAGCTGTAACAATAATCCAAAAGAACCTTGTGTAGCATAAGAAACTTGCGTGCACAGAGATTATTGAATTTTGGGAACTCATCCAGCTAACTCTTAAGTTACAGTTTCTTCACCTTTAATGACAACATTTCTATGCAACCAGATGTCCTCGCAGTGGGACTATGTATATCAGGTACCATAGCTCACATATACGTAAATCACTTGGAACAAGAACCCTGCCTAAGGAAAACTGAGTTTTATAGGAGATACGTGGATGACACGTACTGTTAGTGAAAGGGGATGCCAAAGACATAAAAGACTTTCTAAATTGCTTCAGTAATCTACATGAGAAAATTACATTCACAGTGGAAGATGAGCAAGACAAAAGGATCAATAACTTGGGCTAAAAATATTAAAAGACAGAACAACACATACACTTTCAAAATTTATAGGAAAAATGCGCTGACCAGCACCACAATCCCTGCATCATCATATCACCAGAACATCCACAAACAGTAAGCGTATAGGTTAATGTTACATAGGGCAACTAAAATACCTATGAACCAAGAAAACATACAACAGGAAATAAATATAGTGAAACAGATTACAGTTGCCAATGATTACACTGCTTCTATAGTTGACACACTCCTAGACAAAATGAAGAAAGCCTCAAAGAGCTCTACAGAAAAAAAGAGAAAAAAATATATATCTAGCATTCCTTACATCACAGAAAATTGCAAATATTCCCAAAAATCACGAAGTAAAAGTTGATTTTTCTACATCAAATAAACTACAACAAAAACTAATACACAATATAAGCCGGCCGGAGTGGCCGGCGGTTCTAGGCGCTACAGTCTGGAGCCGAGCAACCGCTACGGTCGCAGGTTCGAATCCTGACTCGGGCATGGATGTGTGTGATGTCTTTAGGTTAGTTAGGTTTAATTAGTTCTACGTTCTAGGCGACTGATGACCTCAGAAGTTAAGTCGCATAGTGCTCAGAGCCATTTGAACCATTTGAACACAATATAAGTTGTAATCATAAATAATACTCAGATTCTGGAATATACAAATTAACATGCCAAGAATGCTCCATGTTCTACCTACGATAAACAGACTGAAATTTCAACACCAGGTACACAGGGCACGTTAAAGCTTACACGCATAACAGACACACAACGTCAGCAATAGCCACACACATACGTAATACGGGACACCTGTTTGGGAAAGTAGAGTAAAATGTCAGAGTACTCAACCGACTAAATAAAGAGCTTAAAATGGATTTGTTACAGGAACTGGAGATATAGACACATTACAAAAAATGTGAAGACAAAATATTACACGAAAAACTTGAAAGTGAATCAGTGAATTTCTTCAGATGCTTTGACAATATGAAAATAAAAACACATAGAAATAAGCAATATTGTAAAACAGATATAAGCAAATTATGATCCATACCGTTGAGATAAACACCCTAGGTACAAAAGCATATCACACTTTGCGGAAGGAATGTTACATTATCTCTTTCAGCTACATCTAAAACCATCCTTGCAACTGCTTGTTTATGTCAGTTATTCTCGATGTACACTGTGCACTGAAAATTGCGTGATACTCTGCGCAAATGGACCATAACAAAACTTTAAGTACAACGTCTTCCAAATTTCGCCACAACCGAGAAATAACTACAGTTACATTGCAGTAAAGCCAACAAAACAAAGAAGAACTTCACACAATGAAAACATTACGTCAAAGTGGCACCGTACAAACAGAAAAACACTTGAAAATGGGATCATTTCCCGAAACCCGTCGTGTAAAATAAGAATAAAAGATAATTGTGACTGTTAGATATTTATAAATAAACCCGTTGTTTTCACAGTCGCAGGCTTTCATAAAATGACTTATAATGGACAAAATCACGTATACGACCCCTTTCTATTGCCGTATAAGCTTAGAAAGAAGGTAGTGTTCTGCAGGGTACAGACTTTGTAATGTGAAACCAATTACCTGTCCGAGGATTTTCTCTTTCCAATCATACAGGTGGGATGAAGGTTCACTCAGCCATCTTCATTTAGGACATAGCTCTCTTACGAAGGTCATCTTGGTCTGGCGCGAGTAACCACCCCGTTTGTGGTGCCTGCGGTTTACACATTTCGGTACGACATATATAAATGGAGAGCACTTTATACTCTGAAGAGAAGCCAGCTAGGACCACATTCTATTTACCTGACGATAAGAAGAATGTGTAACGTTTTTTAAAATTTTGTGATTTGTCCAGGTCTAGTACAGTCTGATACGTTGGAAGTCTCATTGTGTTGCAGTGTGGCTGGCTTGTCCTATTTACTCCAGTGACCAGCCATCCAAGATTTCTGCTGTACTATTTTACATCTACCATTATGTTATTTCTCGTTTAATTAAAATTTTAGAACTAACGAATGAAATTGTTATTAGAATTTTGTCTATGCGTATGGGGAAAAGGGGACAGTAATATAGGATTTATTGAACAGGTACCTTTTAACTTATATCTATGGTTCCCTTTACGTTTTCCCTGGACGTGGTGGTCAGTCACAGCATTAGAGTGCATTGACTCCATCTTAAAAAGGCGGCATAGTGAGCCGTGGTGAAACACTGCCTATGTAGAGAATACTCTCCATTTTTGCAAGACAAAGCTATTGAGTCACGGCATAGCTCTGTAGAATTTGGTTTGCCCTGGCCGGCAGCCTTCCGAAAAAGCAGATGAGTGGGACGTTACTCGCAGATAAAGATCTCTGTCTTCTTCGTGGGGAGAGTAATAGCTGACTTTGTTTTAGAATTTCTTTTCTGTCTTTGTGAAGGCGAGGTGCAATCAGCCGGACACCACAAGGAAGAGTGAATAATCTCTCATCTCTTACAAAACGTGAAAAAAGGGCTCCATTGGCTGCCCCTGAAAAAATTACCAGAGATGGGACGCAGCAGGCATCTTTGTGAGAATTATGGGCGCGGGAGAGCCGCGGATTGGTAAAAAAGAAAGAAAACGTTTGTGAAGAGTGAGAATTTTGCACTTAACTTCCTCTCGATACCATTTTGTCAGAAAATTTGTGTTGAGTATTTGACACAGAGGTTTCGTAGTAAATCAGGGTCAGATTGGCCCAGTCTTTTATTTCAGTAAATATATGAACTCACTTTTTATAGACATTATTAGTGCTTTTATAAAGTACCAACACCCACGACTTACTTTTCAGGGCCACCCTTTCTTCATGTTATTCCGTTGCAGGACAGTTTTGATTACATTTGTGTCCATGGGGAGCAATCTGTCTCTCAGGAGGTCCAGCCAAGGCAGACCGTTGTGGCTGCCAGAACGCATGACCAGATCGGTTGGTGTCTTTCAGTGTGTTAATAAAAAGTAGTAGATAGTAAGTCAAACAAGAAAGTTAATTTTTACTGTATCCTTTCTTCTTTGCGTATTTATTTCACGGAAAAAATAGCCAGCGCCAGAAAGAAAGTGTTGACGATGTTTTCGCACGTTCAAGATATTAGTAGCTCTAAAACGTAATTAGTCGTCACTGTTCAGTAAAAGCGCGTAAATTGTTGTCATATTTTCTGCCTACTGCACAGCTAAACTATCCTCCAAATGCGGCTCCTTCGTACAACCGAGCAATTATCTAATAGTCACCCGTTGCTTCCGTATCGTTTCTGCTACCTACACTCAATATTAACTAACACGCTGCAAGTGATTGTGTTTTTAATTACTCTTATAAGTAACGAATTAATGCCTAAGAAGCTGAAATTAGATATGAGAAAGAATACTACGAAATTCCTCGGGATGTTTAAATATTCCTCGCATTCTAAATTTGCGAACAGCCAATATATTCACATGGGGTACAACAACCCAGAGTATAATAAATGATAAAAGCACCATTTTGCAGTACGTTGAAATGAAAGTGAACACATGGAGTGCGTAGTACAAGTGACGTCAGTGAAAAGCGTTCGCGTATTCCAATATAACGTGTCTGTTCGTGCATGCACCTGCCATGTCGGATATTGAGAGCCAATATTTTGAATTTGCTTATACGCTCTCATTGATTCCATATGCGTGCCGCACTCGAAAATGACCTATGAGGCTGGAATTGGTAACTCGTCTACACGCACGAACATGCCTTTGCAAATAAGATAATAAAAAGTCGATATAAAAACAATGAGTATCATTTTTTAACTGAATGTCTTCATTGACGTCTGTCGTAAGATTTGTCACAATTCCGATATGAGGCATTTACTGATTTCATAAGGACGCTAAACAGTCACGAGATCATTTCAGCTCTTCAGTACCAACAATTTATTTTAGTTTGAGCAGTTACCTTACATCCATTGGTCATTTGCACGATACGTTGTAATGATACACAGTGATTGCTGTTTAATATATGGCTACAAGCTGACCATTCACAAGTGAGTTAATGTTACAGTAAACAATATTCTTAATAAGATCATTAAGTATTATAGTGAATACAGTTATTTCGCGCTACACAAGCTATGCTTAAGGACTGAAAATACATCTCGGGAAAACTGGATAACAGCACGCGTTAGCGCTACACGTCTGGGATCGGGGAGGCGCTCCAGTCCCGGATCGAATCCTCCCGGCGGATTATCGACGAGGATCGATGTGCCGGTCAGCTTGGATGTGGTTTTTAGGCGGTTTCCCACATCCGACTATTGTCGGGCCGTAACACGATGATCCATTCCTCGGCGTAATGGGTCGAGAGACCGCTCCGGTCGCAGAAACGAAATGCAACGCTGTTGCCAAATGGTTAGTTTGCTGCCGGAGAGTATACTTAACGGTCGCGATAGCTAGCGGTGGACGGCAGGTCCTGCATTTTCAAGCGAGGTAATTTGTTATTCGTGTGCGGGATTACTTTCAAGGTGAGAGGCGTAATGGAAGACCTATTCCCCCTTTGTCAAATTTAGTGCAACGATCAACCGATGCCCTTTGTATTGGTACTGCTATAGTGAAACGTGTGACTAAGGAAAAACATGCAGGCGTTGATAATGGTAAGAAAGACTTTAAGAACGCCAGGTAAACGAGAAAGGATACGAAGCGAGTGGCAATTTTAATCAGTGTGCTATTCGGGACCATATTTACAATTATTACTGTAAAGATGAATTACCAAGTAGGAAAAAAAATATTGTTTCTTTTCGTAAAGCAGGGCTGTTTTCCTGCGGTAAGATGTCACTTTCTTCGGTTCTGAATTCTTTAGGCCTCAGGTACAAAACATACAACAATTGTAAATTTGTAATGGAGAGGACGGACACAGTAATTCTGCGCTGCAGTTTCCTCAGAAAAACGTGCACTATTGACTTTGACAAAGTCATATTTAAGGATGAGACTTGGATTAATACAAACCACAGTGTTTCACGGATTTGGACTGACGACAATAGTTCTTCAGATCTACGGCAATCAACCGGGAAAGGTGGCATATTAATTGTTTGCCACTCTGGAACAAGCGCAGGATTCATAAACGGTGCTTTGTGGACTTTCGCTTTGGGAGATTTCCATGAAGAAATGAATGCCGTGAGTTACATCTCATGGTTTCGGGATAAACGTTTTCCGAATATTCCTCCTAAGTCTGTTATAATGATAGATAATGCACCTTATCATTCTACTCAGGAGGACAAAGCGCCGACTATGTCAAATAGAAAAGACAATTTGTTAAGTTGGTTGCAGCGACATAATGTTTCTTGCACTGCTGAAATGAAAAAGGCACAGCTGCTTCAGCTTGTTAAGCTTAACAAGCCACAAACTCTTGCATACACGGTCGACGAAATCGCTAGAGATGGTGGTCACAAAGTTATTCGTTTGCCACCATCCCATTGCACGTACAATGCGATTGAGCTTATTTGGGCTCAAGTGAAAAGAAATGTAGCAAGAAATAACACGCGTCCGCCTTTCTCACAAAGCAAGGTGTTAAAATTGCTTCATCAAGCTTTGAATGAAGTTACACCAGATATGTGGCGATCCGCGGTTCTACCTACGAAATATCATTGAAGACCCTTGGGAGGGAGAAGGAATTGTGGAGACCCATATGGAAAACATTATAGCTAATGTTGGTGAAGCAGATGATGATACGAGTGCGAGCAGCAGCTCTGAGGACGAGATTTCAGCTGATCGTGAAATTTCCAGCGCCTGCCCCAACTACGACAATCTTGGCGTGTCTCCGTTATCGGATTAACGCAGTACATGGTGAGTTCAAAATTCAGTTATTCTTATTTAACATTCTCATGCAGAAACGTGAACTGCCTTCATATGTAAGGTAATAATTTCAGGAAAATTATTTCGCAATATATCACGAGCATTTATTACATTTCTTTTAGGGTAAGATATTAATAAATGATATAACTTTTTATTATTCTTTGACGCTCAACTACCGCAGTTTGAAAGTGATTCCTCGACAGAATGTGTATTAAAAGAACAGTCAGTGATAATTTTATCCAAGGGTAATTAATATGTTGCCATAACTATTTACTCTCTCGTTTTGCTTTATTTAACCATTAGTTTCTTACGACACGCACACGTATTTTTCTGAACTTCTTTATAAGGTTTATTACGTCTATCAGAAATGCAACGCTTATAACAATTTAAGTCGAACTGCCAAACGGAACCGTGCAATAACACAACTATCATCAATTAACGTTGGAAATTTTAAGAATAAATAATAACTCACGAATCTTGAAATCTATCATGGTAGCAGCTCACTTTATTGATAAATCACCTTCAGTAATAACGCATCTTGCACGTGATGTAAAACAAAAAAAGAAAGGAAATACACAAAAATAAATTCGAAAAGTGTCGATCATGTTTTTCAATCTATACTGCCGTATGTGTCTCGTGGAATCAAATTCCATAGCGTTAAAATGAAACGAAGTAAATTATTGAGTATGAAGTTGGTGATTGCTGTTTTGTCCAGGTGCAAAAGCACGCCTATTCAGGCATGTTTCAAGAAAGCTGAGCACTTTGTTGTCGCTATTGTCTGACAGAACTGGCAAAAGTGCATAGCGCAGCCAAACTCGCGCATGCGCAGAGCAGCGTTCGCGTTTGACTTACTCCAATGGTCTGCTGCGCAGCCGGCGCTCAATGTCGATTGGCGCAAGCACCAGGTTCAAATGGTTCAAATGGCTCTGAGCACTATGGGACTTAACTGTTAAGGTCATCAGTCCCCTAGAACTTAGAACTACTTAAACCTAACTAACCTAAGGACATCACACACATCCATGCCCGAGGCAGGATTCGAACCTGCGACCGTAGCACCAGGGATCGTCGTATTTCGGCTCGACTTTAGGTGAAAACCAGGATTTTACCCACGTCCTACTTCAGTTACACGATTCGCAAACATTTCGGAATAGTCCTCGCACTCTGTGATAGGATAACACTAGGTGCAAAAGTTCCGTCGGCTGGAGGGTAGGAGGGGGCAGGGGGGGGGGGGACAGGTGGTGGCGGGAAGGGGTGGCAACAGGGAGGCCCTCCGGGCAATCTCTACCACTAACATTGCCGAATCAAGAATAACATGCCTACCCTACGGAAATACGTGATAGGGCTGGAAAGATGACGAAGAAGAAGACGTATCAGACTAGGACATTGTGCAGAGAATTAATAAACAGTATGCTACTAGATATTCTATTTTCGTATGTATGCTTATTTCGGATTTACTGCCTTCATCAGCACATGTCATACCGTTTAAACGGACATACGTCAACTCTGACTAAACTATTGCTGATGTCCTTAGTAGTTGGATGTAACATTTTTTCTTATATTATAATAGGTCTTTTTGTTACTCTGAAAATCATAGAAATTCAAGTTTGACAGCTAGTTGTTTGCTCTAGTTGTCAAACATCCAACAACTACAGAGAGTAGCAATAGTTTACTCGAAGTTGACATGTGTCCTTTTACAATGTCAGGTCATATACTGATGAAGGCAATAAAGCCGAAATAAGCTTATATACGAAATTCAAATATCTAGCTGCATACAGTTTACTAATTCTCTACATTATGTCCTACTGAGACATAACATATGCTGCAGGTCCTATAATAAAGAAACATTTTATGTCGTTAAATACATTGTCAGTTATTTTGATAATACATCACTCCCTCCTTTATGAACTAAAATCAGCCTTAAAAGATAAGACTGAAAGTCATAATTGTGAAGATAATTATTTCTTTTGAAATGTAGTCGACTTTTGAAACAAAATTTCATGTTTGGTGATATCTGCTGTAACACTTCAGCTTAAAGTTCCAAATCAATAAGCAATTATCATAATCAATTACCAATGCCTACATGAACCGATTATGTACGTATGTTCAAAACAAAATATCCATGCTGATGCTGTTTCTCAAAAACTTACATCGTAATTCAGGGGGCAATTGCTTTGAAATTCATTGTTAAGACATCTTCCCGTAGATTTCCTGAATCGGGCAGCATTCAAAATCGTATGCAGTTTGCTGCTAGCTATAAGTCATAGCCATCGACCACACATTGCTGCTATTCACAGCTCCCATTGGTGGTACTGATGTGACAAGGCGAAGCTTAATTTACCTTTGCAGTATTTTCTGATTCTGTTTCATATATCTTCATCGGTTATCCAATCCATCCACCGAATCTTCAGCATTATTATTCTGACACTCCACTCCGTTTCTCTTTCATCAGACATCAGCTGAAACGACTGTGAGTGTGTAAGAGTCTATAGAATAAATGACTGGGGTAAGGAGTGGATCCTTATTCTATGACAGAGCACAACGATGTTTCAGCTGAACACAAATTGGTTTTAATGCAGAATTATTGTCAAGGAAATACACGAATTTACATAGGTTCTAATGTGACAATGTTAGGACAGTTGTTAAGATAACGCATTTCGTACTGAGTAATCTAAATAACTCTAAACACAACAATATCAAATTTCTTACCAGAAGTTTCTTTACAAAATTATTCTTACTACTACGTCGTGAGCCGGCCGCGGTGGTCTCGCGGTTCTAGGCGCGCAGTCCGGAACCGCGCGACTGCTACGGTCGCAGGTTCGAATCCTGCCTCGGGCATGGATGTGTGTGATGTCCTTAGGTTAGTTAGGTTTAAGTAGTTCTAAGTTCTACGGGACTGATGACCACAGCTGTTAAGTCCCATAGTGCTCAGAGCCATTTTACTACGTCGTGAAGTTGGCAAATATTACGACAAATCATCTGATTCGAGTTCTAAGTTCGGTACTACTTAGGATGACAGTCAAGTCTATGGAGGATGGTTAGTTTTTTGTGACAAGCTGAGCGAAGATTACTCAAGATTGCTTGATTACACAGTGGACGCAACCTGGTGATCCAACAAGTTTACACCTCTGCTGGCACTATTTACCTTAGCTGCAATGAGCTGTCGGTTGCATGTCTGCTCTCAACCCGTGAAATTCCTATACAAGCTAATCGAAACTATTGCTGATTTTATCAGTAGAAACTCTCCAAGTTTCTCGTTAGGCGAGAAAACATGCACTCATCCTTAGTCTTGAAATATGACGATATGCATGCGCATGGCTGGAGCAGCGTACCTATTACAATGCCCTCTGAGTTCTCACAGGAGCAATTAACTATGTGGCTGGTTCATTTCTCCGCTGTTGGTGCTCAACGGCACTACAGCTAATATCTAGCTGAATGCCAGCGGCAGTGAAAACAGTGTTCACACCAAATTCCTCCTCTGCATTGTACACAGCGTTATGTGCCCCATTCAGCACTTCACGCCAGTTCAGAGGAGAGACCCCGAAATTTTCGGTCTCGTCTCTCTTGTAGCAAAACTGTTGTCGACCTGGGTCCTTTCATGCTCCACGTCATAGCTTTTTCTGACCAATAGGAAAGTTCTTCTTATTTTGTGGAAACTCTCTCAGCCAACCACAAAGGGCCTACCATTAAACTGCGTTGAAATTTCGGCACTTTACTCCTTCCTAGTTCGTGTCAGTCAATCGGACATTTTGTGCCCGCTCAAGACGCCTAAAAGTTACGTCACGAACGTACCACGTACAGCTCACGGGATCTACTGCATCACTGGTTTGTTCGTATCCATCTGGAAATTCCCCAACACAGTTTTCTAACGCTTCTTTCCGTACTATTCCAATGGCCCGCTACTTTCCCTCTTCGATGAGTCACCTGACCCGTTCATTTGCTCTCGCTGCATGTCACTTTTAAGAGCTTTCTGTTGTACTCCGCCCGTGGCGAGCCAGGGACGCCGCACCTCACCCATGGCGAAATTTTATTAGGAACTATTCTCGGGAGCATAAAAACTTATCTTCATCATTCTTCGACACTTTATGCCGATTCACCATTGGTCAAATCGTCTCCTGTTTTCTACACGAGTAGTCATTTCCCATTTCTCGGTATGACATTGGAAAGTGTTGCAATTTGCAATAAGGTATATTGGACATTCGTACTGATAGAACTGTTCTTTGTTGGTAGGTAAATGCAATAATGGTCTTGTATGGGAAGGGATTTGGAAAGGTTTCTTGATCTCTTCTCGTCCAGGCTCTTCTTTCTGCCAAATCTTCTGCATTGCATCTTTTGTTCTTGTTGCATCTTGCTGTCTTCTCACTTGTGTCTTTGCTCTTTCCTGGACTGGGAATTTGGACTGAAGACCTGTTTAACCTGGTTATTGTTTAATCAGTTCTTATGGTGTATTCTTTCAAATTATTGTGTGTCCTCTCTTGTATCCAGTTGTTTATCAAGTTAGATTGGGCAGCGTTCCATCGTTTTCTTGCTTACTCCCATGAGTGTGCAGGGAATGTTTCGCAGTTGTTGAATTCCGTATAGTATGATAACAGTTTTAGCTATTCTGAACCTTGAGTTACATAAATGTGCCTCTTCTTTTTCCAGTGAATTCTAACACCCGCTCATCCTTGATGTAATATGTCCGCCTCCATTCCGTTTCGGTGGATATCTATCATCTCTCCTTATGCTGCTGTTAACAGTTCGCGATATAAGTGCTAAGTACCTACCACTTTCACAAAACCGTTGTTATAACGATTGCATGTGGCTTTCACTTGAATAAAGCTTGCGTTATGGTACATGTTGATCGTATCCAGGATGCGTTGTAGATCTCCAAACTGTTCCGCAGAGGTGTTATCTTCTTGGACTGTTGCTTTCATGAAGGCCTCTTCTTTCCTCATCTCGTAGGCTGACGTACCAGGCACTCACACTCAGTGTCCCTTCCTCTCATGAGTAGCCACTCCCCTCAGTTCTGCTGTCGATCTGGCTGCAATAAAGCTACATCACACTTGACGACACTATGTATCATACTATATTGTCCACTTCTGTCCATATTACTTTTCTTATATCCTCACACATTCTCTAATTTACATGATGTTGTTACCTATCTTATGTAATTTTTACTCCCGTAAAATATTTTACAGGCTTTACAAACATTAAATGCTTAATAAACTTTACAAGTGCCCTAATTTAAACTATACCATTTTTTTCGTATTACCGTTTTTATTAGTCTACATCTCTTATCCCCATTCTACGTAACATTTTATTAGTATTAGATCATGGTTTCCTCATCTTCATCACGATGGATAGTACGAGTGAAATTGATGGTGATGAAGGTTAGTGCGTTAGTAAGTTCCTTCCTCCCCCTTTTTTTCTAACTACAGGTACATCACATTATCATGAAAGCTTCGCCCCTTGACTCCGACTCCAGCGTCTTTTTCTCTGCAATCTCTTCTTTTCGGCATTAGCTGCAGCAGAACTTCGATGTACAATATATCTCTCCCCATTTTTTTTTCAAAAACTTTCTCTGTTGTTTTGTTGCATTGTTCTAGAGCTTATTTTTCTTAGTTTTACTTATCCCTTTCTCCTTTTCCTAAATAGTAAACTTTTATATTCCTTTCTTTCCCCATCATACTGTTTCTTATTGCAATCTTCTTCGGGTTAAACTTATATCCCTCTGTCTACCTCCTTCCATGAAATAATATGTTTCTCGGTTAGCCTAATAATTCAATTCTCTTTCTTAATTCTTACCTCCTAACGACCTTTCATATTTATTTCCCTCATATCTCCATTTTAATATCAACTTGTGGTACCTTCCACAGTTCATATACGCTTCTCATTTTCCTCCAAAATATCTCTTCAACAGTCCTCAATGATACAAATTAGAAATGACTATCTCCTTCTTACCTAATTCTTTACTTCCTTCCCACTTCTTGACTTCCTTTCATCCACAAACATCAACTTCTACTTTACTTTACTCTATCTTTTTAAAAGAGAATCTGCTACTATTTCGTCAAACTATCCCCATGCTCATCTCTATCTTTCTCCTTACTTTCTACTCTTTCCCCAGAACACATTTCGTTTGCAGAAGAGTTACTTTAGTGCTTACTTTATTGTCCTAAACTTTCTTGTGGATTTAATTTTTTTTTTTACCGTTTATACCATTTCAAATGACTCACATGGTGCAAAACCAATGATTTTCCTGTTTTTGGATTAATCAATTCGACTGCATTATCATGGACTACTTCACATACTTCCATAGGGCCTTTGTGTATTGAAAAGAACTTGTGGCTTTGACGTTTTTTCTTGGTAGAAAGATGGTGGGTTTCTACAAGTACCTTTTTTTCTAGTGAAAATACTCGTGGTTTGCCGCTTTGTCTTCTCGGCTCTTTCTATTTAACGCCGCAGTCTTCAGATTGCTCAGTGCTAATTTTACTAGATGTTGATGTTATACGCTGTTTACTGGTGGGAATTTAATTCTGACTTGGGTATCAATACTATACCGGTTCATTTCGCGTGTTTTGTTCTGCTGAAGTCTAATTCTCCCAACCTGTCTGCGTTCTAGGCATCCCAGCTCCACCTGAATAACTTGGGTTTTGTGGTGGAAAACTCCTAAACCTTCCTGCTTCGTTTTCACGGTTATCATAACGCGGATTATAGTTACCACCATAGTTTCTGGGACCAAATCCATTATTGTAATTCCGCAGATGACCAAAAACAATGTTATTATTTGACCTCGGTGAGTTTCCAAAACCATAGCTATTATTATCCCATGGGCGATTACTATTCTTCCCAAAACGGTTACCTTTCCCTACGTTATTATTGCCATTGTAAGTATTATTAAAGCCTAATCGGTGGCTATTATTCCCCTACCATTGGTTTCTCTCACTGGACGTTGTTTCTTCGCGTAATCTTCACTGGAGATGAATTCAAGCTCTCTTAACATCCCTTTAAATGCTTGTGTTTTATCTCCTGCTCTACCAACCAACGATTGCTGATAACGCAACGGTAACTTGAGTGTACACATACGTATCAGTTCCCCATCACTGTGTGGATTATCTAAACACTGATTCTTCTTTGTCATTTCTTCAAAAAATGTAACAGGCTTCTTTTCTCCCAAATTTTCGAATGACTATTTTTGTAACAATTCATATTTTATCCTATTTTGGGTTTCCGTGGACCAGCATTGCTGCAAGAATGCAGACTTAAATTGTTCATACGGCTGACAGTATGCAGCGACTCTTTGCATGGTTTCCGTTATTGGGCCTTCCATATGGTCGCAAATAAAGTCAAGTTTATGGCTAAGCGGCCAACGCTTTGGTAAACCGATCTGGAATTTATGTATAAACGTGCGGGGGTGTAAACCGCTCCTGCTTTGTTTGTAATGTTGGAATTTTTTGTCTGTCAAAAAGTGATCATTGTCAAATTTGCCGTACCGTTCCTCGTGTATCGGACTGAAAGATACGTTTACATTTCCCGTTACTGGATCAGTCTTCTGTATTTGTATTTCGTTCATATTGACCTGCGATATATGACCTGTTGTACTGTAACTCGGTAATTGAGAATTTGGTAAATGTGTCGCCGTAAAATGCTGTGTTATCGAGCCATTCGCGTACGTTCGGAGAGTCGGCTGCCGCTCTGTTGGAATGCGCGCAGTTGCCGCTTCCCGCACTATTGTCTGCTGTGAGCGCACATTACCAGCTTCGCTCACCTGTCTCAACTGTTCTCCAACCACTTGCTTCTGTTTCGGTTCGGAAAATACCGACGCAATCTATTGTGGACATACAAGTCGAATCTCATGACTTTTTTGTGTTTGCGCTGCTGCAACGGAAGATTGTATAACTGACTTGTTTACCTCGGGATTTTATTCCACCACTATGTCGGATGATACTACCGATTCCGTTGCTTCAATACTGCTTTCCGTAAGGTTCTCGATACACTGTTTCCGTTCTGTACGAAGTTTTTCTTACTGATGCAGATTTTTCTAGACGGTGTTTTTAATGCGTGTATCGAATCTTTTTAATGCGTCTCGCGTGGCACGTTTTCTGACAATGAGTTCTTCCACGATCTGCTGCGCTTTACCAGACGTCTTACGTGCCAACTTATCAACTCTTTGGGTAACATTAGGCACTGTATCCTGCATCTGGTCAATGTCAGAACGCATCTTTTTCTGGTCAGCCATTAGCGATTGAATTATTTCTCACGAGTCTCTCGCCTCTTTCCAGATTTCAGTAAACTGTTCATTCACTTCCGTTTACAGATTTTGCTGATCTTTGCGAAATTTTTCGAACCCAGCATTTGTTTCAAATTTGAGACCATTTAATGCAGTATTTGTTTCTGTTTTTAAATCTACCAACCCTGCATTTGTTGCTGTTTTTAAATTCGTCGTTTCGGTTTTTAAATTCGTCGTTTCAGTTTTTAAGTGTGCTATCCCTGCATTTGTTTCTGTTTTTAATGTTTGCTTTACGACAATAGTTAGTTGCTTCAGTATGGTGAACATGACTATCAGATTCTCCGTCATCGTTACTTGTCACCATTTGGTGCAAATTTTGCCGTTCGTGTCTTTCACATGATGTCTCACCGACTTCCGTGCATAGTGCGGACGCACTTGCACACATTCTTTCCATAGGAAACTGCCCCGTTGGATTCAGAATTAAAACATTTGGTTCAACGTACCGAAGTTCCTCGTCCTCTGATTCTACTTCTGACGCACTAGATCCGTCATTTGTTCGTTTTTGTGCAGTCTCAGACTGTGATACAAATCGCGAAACTGCCACCATTCCCTCTGCATTGTCACTTCGTTCGTTTTATTGACTTGCCCTCTATACTTTTTTTGTATATCAATTTCTATCCTATCAAGATCTTCAGTTTGCCCTATACGCGATGCTCTCCATCTTTCTGCCATCCCTGATCGTCTAACTAATCTCTGTCTTTCTCGATTTGCGCGAGCCTAAGCTGTCACCAACATTAAGTTATATGACTTGACACGTCTCCAGTATATCATAGTAAGTTTCTTAGACTATGAACGTATCATTAGCAATGCCGGTCACTGTTCGTGAATATACAAAACAATTCAACAACGCAATGAATAACTTCACGTGTGCAAGCAAGGTCATGCACAAGCTACTTTTACACAAACACAAGACTTTACCTTTGCTTGTTATTACATTTTTTTCTACTCTGTGGATCACACATTTACAGTATTCTGACCACTATGCAAACACACACATTGAGTAACCTTGACATAAAAACAAAAATTTTTTGTTTGTCACTTTTTTCAGTACTAAACTTTAATTTCTCTTTCTAATTTGACTAATTGCCATCCTAGCAGACCAATTGCCATCCTGGTAGGGTCGCCATTATCTGACACTCGACTCCTTTTCCCTTTCATCAAACATCAGCAGAAACGCCTGTGAGTGCGTAAGCCTCTATAGAATAAATGACTGGGGTAAGGAGTGTACCTTTATTCTATGACAGAGCACAATGGTGTTTAAGCTGTACACAAATTGGTATTAAGGCAGAATTATTGTCAAGGAAATACACGAATTTAAATAGGTTGTAATGTGACAATATTAGGACAGTTGTTAAGATAAAGCATTTCGTCCTGAGTATTCGAATTAACTCTAAACACAAGACTATCAAATTTCTTACTAGAAGCTTATTTACAAAATTATTCTTACTGCTATGTTGTGAAGTTGGAAAATATTACGGCAAACCATCTGATTCCAGTTATAAGTTCGGTACTATTTAGGATGGAAATGAAGCCTATGAAGGATGGTTAGTTTTTTGTGCCAAGCTGAGCAAAGATTACTCAAGATTGCTCTAGTTCCCAGTAGACACAAGCTGGTGAACCAACAAGTTTACGCCTGTGCTCATGGTATTTGCCTTAGTTGTGATGAGTTATCAGCTGCATGTCTGCTCTCGTCCTCTGAAATTCTTATAAAAGCTAATCAAAACCTTTGCTGATTTTATCAGCAGAAGTTCTCCTATGTATCTTGTTAGGTGAGAAAACATGCACTCATCCCTAGTCTTGAAATGTGGCGTTATGCACGGGCATGGCAGGAGCAGCATGCATATTACAATGCCCTCTGAGTTCTCACAAGAACAATTAACTACGTTGCTGGTTCGTTTCTCCAATGTTGGAGCTCAGCGACGCTACAGCTAATATCTAGATGAATATCAACCGCAGTGAATGCAGTGTTCACACCAAATTCGTCCTTTGCATCGTACTGAGCATTATGCACCCCGTTGTAAGACGTCATGGTCTCCTGACCTTCATTGCTTACATATTCCGTCCTCACAATCATTCTCCGTACATCAAGACGCTTCATTGGAACCTATACTCGATAAGATAAAGTCAATGTTGTATGAATTCATGTAAATGATATGCAAATAACTAATAAATCGCAAGTGCACATCGTGGTTGAAATACTCGGGGCTGGTGTACACACATTTATTCCAGACACGACAGTCACAGGAGCTCTTAGTTCAGGAGAAAACCTGCACAACAGGACGCCGGTCCCTTCAGAGGACGACCAACCTGTGTCGGCTGGTGGCCGCCCATGGAGCAGACAGCGTTCGCCCGAAGGAAAGGAGGAACGACCCCGTGTTTGGCTTGAAAGCAAATTCCACTACATTGTGTGGGTGTGGCCAGCCTGCGCATTCTTTACACATAGCACACAGTTTCAGAGATTTTCACAGGGAGACAGCAAACGCCAACGCCAATGCTACAGATTTCCAGGTTGGTCGCCTTAAACGAAACGTCATTCTCCCGTTTTAGAAGAGCAATGCTGATTGTCAGACGATATTTCTGACGCCTTGAGCTGAAGGAGTAATGGAAGAGACCGACAGATATGCCCCTTCATGTGTGGCATGGAGAGGGGTCGTTCTGTTGTCGCTCTTGGAGCGAGGAACAAGTCTCTCCTCAGTACTTCACTGGGAGAGCACCTCTGTCGAGAGCGAATCGAAGTGCGACTCTCTATATTGAGTCCTTGCGATTAAGCATTGTTCACTGTGTTGGCCAACACACTTATTGTGCGGTGTGAATGGACAGAGTTATAGTTAAACGCCTGCTAGCGATTTTTTGAGTGGCATTGCGGTGGACTGGTTATACGACCGGTGTACCACGCCAATAATTAGACTAGGGTCGAATAGGAATCCTTGACTTCATCAAGGCATAGGGAGAGTTTGATTGGCGAAGGTCAATCCAGATAGAACGAGAGTTATCTTATTTGTCAGCAGCAAGTGGCACTGACAGCAGTCATCGCAGCTTACGGTATTGTGCGCTACAGCTATTGCGAGCCCCATATTTCCTCCACAACAGTACACTTCACTGCATTTCACATGCGACAGCCTCGACCATACCTAGCAACATTCTAAAGGATAATTATTCAAGTTGAGTAGGCGTGCCTCTCAGCCATTCTGCCAAGTCAACAACCATATTAAACTTTGTATAGAAATTTCATTAGCGAAACCTATCCTTGAGAGGTAACTTCACATTCTGAAAAGAACCAGGATATAACTGGTTCAATTCACAACTAAAAGTGCCATTGTGATTTCTCAGAATTTTTGCAAAATAAATAATAACTTTCTTTAGTTTCATGTTTTTCTGGTATTTCTCTATAGAACGTTAGGAGCGTCTGTCTGACTCCTGTAGTAGTGTGGGGGTGGAAATTGCATCTTGCTGGAGCCACAGGGTAAAGGGTACATCTCAGATTAATCCGTTGTGCAGAATAACAGAATCTCAGAATAGCAACCCCACGCTCACACCGTACAGCACTTGACGCCAGTTCAGAGGGGAGTCCACGAAATTTTCAGTCTTGTCTCTCTCGTAGCAAAACTGTTCCCCACCTGGGTCTTTTCATGCGCCATGTTGTAAGATGTACGAGCAGATGTAATTTCGATGTATTGCTCATGCGCTGCCTGTGATATGCAAGGTATAAGAGAATCTCTGACCAGAGAGCAGTGTTGACTGCAGTACGAACAGTGTAGCTGTAGCAGTAAGTTGTTGCTAGTCTGCAGTCTGCTCTGGTCTGCTCTGGTGTATTGTGTTGGTTGAGCCGGTCGTGGTGCAGCGATGTCGGAGCCTGAGCATTATTGTACAAGGTAAAAAGCAGCCTCGTGCATATGTAGTAATGTTATCTCAAGTCCCACGTAAATGTTTTAAAAAATGTCCTAATAATAATCTTTCTCATATAAAGTAATTTTTAACAACCATTCATTTCAATTTAAAGAATTTACTAATTTTTCCAATCCATGATCATCCCGATTATTGCAAAAGAAAAATCAGTTGTTTCCCTTTCATAAATGACAAATCTATCCGCCAGCATTGCACAGGGCTGTGCCAGAAAAATCTATTGTTAAGTGCAGATATATATGCGTTATCCGGCGACTTCATTGAGGTAAGAATTTTTCTTTTTTTTTATTCAGAATGATCTTTCAGGGCCATGACGCAGCACTGCTGACGTTCAAAATTTACCAGGCTAAATTCACAGTCAATTATTGAAAAGTCATAAGTGAGCGACACTTTAATTGAGAGGTTAGTTACATTGTATTATCACCAGGTTACTGAATTTATTTTTTGTTGGGACGTTACACTGAATGTGAACGACATAATTATAATTTTTTTACTGTTGAGAGGTTTAGGAATTTTTCTGTTTTGAGGTTACACTAAACGTGAATATTATTTATGTTAATATTTTCTGTTGGGAGGTTACGGTAAAATATTTTCTGTTGAGGATACACTAAATGTGAATGAATTTTGTGTGGAGGTTAATGTGAATTAAAATTTTGTGGGGAGGTTACACTAAATGAGGATATTATTTATAGTATTTATTTTATTTTGTGGGAGGTTACACTTGGCGACAACCAGCCAGGATCGTATTCTTCGTGAATTTCTGAGAAGTAGTCATATATCTGCTCTTATTTACTTAAATGTAGTTTGCATCTGGCGCAACGCTTTTACTAATTTGTCACTCTTTCTTTCACAGATCATCGGCAATTTATCGCTCTTTGTTGTAATTGTGTTTGTCCCATTTTTGCTTCGTCTTTGTTTCATTTTTTGCTTACTTTTGATTTGTGAAAAATGCCGCGAAAAACTGTTAACAGTACATCGCGATGTGCAATGAGTGAAATAGCCGACTCCAATAATTTGACCGATTCCGAGATAGTGACCCGCAGTGCACATCCAATTGGCGAACCTTTTCAAGAATCAGAGAATGACCAAATGGTTACACAAAACGTGACAATTGCAGGTACGCCATTAAATAGCACAGAGAATAGAGTGGGTAATATTGGCTGGGATCAAGTTATGGCAGTATTGCTACAACTTAATGAAAAAATAGACAACAATTTCAAACAGTCGAAGAAAGAACAAGACGACTATTTCAAACAACTTTATGAATCGTACAAACAACGTAATGAAAATCTCAAACAACAAATTAATGAAAGTTTCAAACAGCTGAATGAAATACTAGATAACCAATTCAAACAACTTAATGAAAAATACGACAACCATTTCAGACAACTTAATGAATCTAACAAACAACTTAATGAGAGTTTCAAACAGTCGAATGAAAAACACGACAACCTTAACGAACAGAACGAACTACTTAGTGAACAGATTACAGCCGTTACCGTGCAACGTCATGATACTAAAGAACAATTACATGAGGAAATTGAGGCTTGTGCTAGGAACACTAGTGAAGAAATAGGATCTGTTGCACAAGAATTAAGTAGTACACTTGTAGCCACAACGAAATTACTTAGAGATGAAAGTAGTGCAGTCACTGAGCAATGTTCTGAAAAAGCAACACAGTTAATGTCAGCAGAACTTTCACACACGCTGTATGCGGAAGTCGATAAAAGATTTTAACAACAGAACAGCCAAACTGACGAACGTTTTAAAGTGACAGAGATGAAATATGTTTCAGTCACTAACACGTCACAGCATACGCCACATTCCGAACATTTGTCACACTCACACAGCCAGTGTTACTTAGGTAATTTACAGAGACTACGTGACTTAGAATCCGAACAGACACAGACAAATAGATTCTCATACAATCCTGAACCTGTTCACACATTCAGAGACGATAATTTTGACTACAAGCACTTTCAATCCGTTGGGAAATTTAAGAATGACAGAAAACAGATTCACACTTTTGACTGGATATGACAATTTATTTTTGTACTTTCACCAGCTTGGCCTGTAATGCAGAAACTAGAATTGGATTGGATACAACAACTTGCTTTTGACTTTTCACCGGCATTGCCTGTAACGCAGAAATTAAAATTTATTAGCAGCGCGTAATAGACCTCAGGGGATTCATTACGCTTCGAGGAATATGTGCCGTAGCGTGCACAGGGCCCCGAGCCGTAGTACTGCTATTTCCTCTTTAGTTTTCTGCACTGCTGCCTTCTCTTTTACTATCCTTTATGTCTATCAAGACAACTCTCCAACTATCGATCTATCTAGAATGAAGAATCAGTAAAGATAACCTGATATGACAAGTTTTATCGAAAGTGACAATTTTCATTAGACACTCCAGAACTACCAGCGTAATTTTAATGAAAGACAGAAGTGTAATCATCACTATGTACAAAATTTTCAGCTATCGCAGACGCGGTAACAGTAGAGGGTTTTCCCTGCAACAGCATCAAAGCCAGCCGGTTAGCATAACTAACCAACAATGTAGTCTGCAAGGTCAACCAAGCTTTAATGTTTCGCCGCCTACACGTATAGCGTCGGCTCCGCCCAATAGTAACGCACAGCTACAAGGAAATCAGTACGTACAGAAAACACACCATTTCATCTCTTATCGCAATGTACCATATAGAAGGGCTCTGAGCACTATGGGACTCAACTGCCGTGGTCATAAGTCCCCTAGAACTTAGAACTACTTAAACCTAACTAACCTAAGGACATCACACACATCCATGCCCGAGGCAGGATTCGAATCTGCGACCGTAGCGGTCGTGCGGTTCCAGACTGTAGCGCCTTTAACCGCTCGGCCACTCCGGCCGGCACACCGTATAGAAATGACTATCATGACAGACGTAAAAGTAATGAGCACAATTTTCAGCGTACGTTTAATAACAGTCGGTCTTACCAGCAGCAGAATCATCCGCAACAACAGTTTATGATGAATGAACCAGACAGTCGGTATCATCCCGAACGTAATACGTCAGGACGAAATAACAGAACAGCACAAATAGTCGAAATGCCACAGATTTAGGCGTACACATTTTTCAGGAAATTGGAGAAGACAGTAATTAAAAACATAGCCTTTGCGAGTCGCATTCTGTCACCTGCTGAACGCAATTAGTCTGTTACAGAACTTGAAACATGTGTTGTATGGGCATTTACGAGATTTCGGCATTTTCTTTATGGAAGACATACGACCGTTTACACAGACCATAGAGCTATCCAGTTTTTACTTTCAGTAAAATTTAGACATGACAGGTTAAGCAGATGGAAACTTTATTTACAGGAATTTAATTTTACAATTGTTGAAATTCCCGGTACACAAAATATCGTAGCAGCCGCACTATCCCGTTCTCTCAGTAACAATCAGGAAGACATCGCAACCAACTTCTGCCAAGCAAATTTTAGCGTCATGTATATTCAACAAGTTGCATTTGAAAATTTCATTTCGTCGTCATTACGAGATATAACACAAGAGCAGAGTAAAGACAACGTATGGAAAGAAATTAAACACCTTTGGCAAGATAGGAATAATCTTACCACCAGAAACCATTACACTGTACGCAATAATATTCTGTTTCGCCGCTCTCACCCTGACAGCAACAACTGGTTACTATGCATTTCTGATGAACTTGTTAACAAATTAATTTGGTATACTCATTTAAGTTACGCACACTACGGAGCTAGAAAATGTTTTCTTTTACTGAGACAGAACTGTTATTTTGTCAACGTGGAGAAACGTATTCGATGAGTTTTAGCGTCATGTAAAATCTGCCAGAAAGCTAAATCAGACACGACTTCACATATTCCTCCGTTACATCCTACTGTACCTGTTAAATTGAGACACATGGCCGCTGTAGATATTTTTAGTCCGATTCCCAGATCTAATAGAGGTTTCTGTTACATCTTTGTCGCTGTTGAACTCACTTCGAAATTTGTTACCTTCACTCCGTTACGCAAAGCTACTGCTAAATCTGTTTCGAATGCATTTGTAAAACATTTTTTATTTCATATAGGGCATGTATTGAAAGTAATTTCCGACAATGGACCACAGTTTCGATCTGCGATATGGACACGTATGTTACGAGCAAGAAACATTTCTCCGATTTATATATCCAAGTATCACGCTTTTTCGAACCCTTGTGAACGACTAATGAAAGAAATTGGTGAACTATGTAGAATATACTGCCATAAAAAACATATTGATTGGGATACACACATACTGTCATTCCAGGATGTAATTAACTCGATACCAAATGAATCTACTATGCTATCTCCGACTGTTATATTGAAAAATGTTGAACCACCTAACAAAATTAAAGAATTAGTATCTTTTCCTACATCTAGTCGACTACGACACCATGAAATAACTGACATTGCGCTGAACAACATCAAACGTGCCGCGGAGCGCCGGAGAAGACAGCAAAAACAGGTTTGTACACGCTGTGACCTTCAAATTGGACAGAAGATATTAGTACACACACACTATTTATCCAACAGAGGAAAGAGTAGATGCAGTAAATTTGAGCTTCTATACGCAGGTCCATATCGAATTCGCAGCATTCCTCACCCCAATGTAGTACACATCGAAACTTTGAGAACCAGAAAAAGCAAGGGCAATCACCATGTCTCCAATATTAAACCCTTTATTGAATGAACATACTTTATGATTTATCACACTGTAATGCCATTTCCTGATTTTTGTATGACCACTTATGCAATTCTATCTATGTGATTACTTACTGATGATTATCATATTTTTTCTTGGCAAGTGCCCGGCAAGGTAAGGTTAGCAGGTCGCTTTTCTTGTCGTTATATATCAGCCCGTGCACATTTTCCATTTTTCGTGTATGTATGATTGTTTTCCTGTTTTGTCTGTATGCACTACGAAATCTTTAAGATATAACACACACCAGTTGACTTTGACATTTTTCCTTACAATATCTCAACATCGTGACTATTCTACATTTTTTTTTTACTACTGCATTATGAGACGATGTGTACATTTTTGCACTTGAAAACTGTCTATGTTTTTGACATAATACGTTTTCTGTCATGTTATGCTGTATGCTTAATTGTATCTCTAGAAACAAGTTTTTATTTAATGAGTATATGATTTAAATGCAAGATATTAATCCTTATTCATCATTTTCAGAAAGCAATAACGTGTAAAAGAACTAACTTAAACAAACCACAGTGGATTGCTATGAAATGGGAATTTCACCTTCGGAATGAACGAAAGAAAATGCAATACCTTGTCATGAAGAGTAAATGGATCAGAATTAACAAGCATTAACAAGAATATACTATACACATCGTATGACAGCACTCTTAACTAATTATTTTTCTTTCAGAATACGAGGCGATTGATGCAGGCTGTCAGACAGAACTACACATCTTAGTTTTAGTGATGAAATATGCTAGAAATAAGAAACTCTATACTATGAATAGCTGTATGAAGTAAATGGTAATATGAATAATGAATAATGAAGTGTTTTTTTTGCAGATGATAATGAATGATGTTGAATAGTTATATGAAGAATATGCTAATATGAATAATGAAGTTTTTCTTTGCAGGTGATGATAGTAATGAAGTTATGGTAATATGAATAACGAAGTTTTTCCTTGCAGATGAGAATAATGATGAAGTTTATGTATTTACTATTAGTTAAGAGAAATATGCTAGAAATAAGAAACTCTATACTATAAATAGTTGCATGAAGTAAATGGTAATATGAATAATGAATAATGAAGTGTCTTTTTTGCAGATGATAATGAATGATGATGAATAATTATATGAAGAATATGCTAATATGAATAATGAAATTTTTCTTTGTAGGTGATGATAGTAATGAAGTTATGGTAATATGAATAATGAAGTTTTCCTTTGCAGGTGATGATAGTATTGAAGTTATGGTAATATGAATAATGAAGTTTTTCTTTACAGATGAGGATAATGATAAAGTTTATATATTTACTATTAGTTAAGAGATCCTATATAGTTATTTAAGTATTTGTTGCAGTTCGTTTTGACAGTATGTCTTATATTGCATGGTATAATGACTGAATGTTTTGGAAAGGACAGCTAGAGTACATACATATTGAGTACACATTTCATTACCTGTTAATTCGAAGTTCACTACTTTTCAGCATAATATGTGTTTCTTCTTTCAGTTCAATAATCCATTTTATATTTTTCCAGGAGAGCTATTCATGAAATTAATGTGCTATAAGCGGTTAATCATTAAACCTGTTCTAGTACTTGCATTTTTTTACCCATTTGTGTGTGTCATTCATGAATGTGATCACATATACTCTACTTGTTCATAACCTTGCTACAGCTGACTCATGACGAATGACGTTATTAATCCTCATTTCCAGCAATAAGTCAAAAGCAAATATTTTCATGCCCCAGCAATTAATTATCGATCTCAATGCAATGCATTGCTAGCACAAAAAAATGTATTGCCAGTCCCAAATAATGCTACCAGTTTAAGAGATATTTCTAGTTCTAAATATAATGCAAACTTCTCAGATGTATTGAATCCATTGTGTCTATGTAGTATTGGACCACAGACCTTGAGTAATAGTTATAGTGTGTTACATTTTAAATATATCCTATGTCACTTGAATGATGAGTTCTGAGTAATACTAAATGATGTTTTGTAATAATGCATAAATGCTATGCCAATAATTTCTGTAAATAATATTTTTGTTATACTCTATAAATGCTATGCGAATAATTAACTCTCATTTTGAATGATGACTTCTGAATAATATTGAATAATGTTTTATAAAACGATATGAATACTTTGTAACTGGCCAATGAGTGCCAATAATTACTGCAATCAGAGGAGTTACGAAAAATGTTTTGTAATATTCAATACTTGCTATATGTTTAGTAACTGGGCAATGAATGCCACTGTTTCTTATATTTTAAATTTGTCTTATGTCACTTACACGATATTATATATGAATACCAGTAGCTTGATGCTACACTCATTAACTCTTGTTTTGAATGATGACTTCTGAATAATACATAAAAATGGTTTGTAACTGGCCAATGAGTGCCAATAATTACCACAATCAGATGAGTTATGAATACTGTTTTGCAATATTCAATACTTGCTATATGTTTAGTAACTGGCCAATGAATGCCACTGTTTCTTATATTTTAAATTTGTCTTATGTCACTTACATGATATTATATATGAATACCAGTAGCTTGATGCTACTCTCATTAACTCTTGTTTTGAATGACAACTTCTGAATAATGCATAAAAATGGTTTGTAACTGACCAATGAGTGCCAATAATTACCGCAATCAGATGAGTTATTAATAGTGTTTTGTAATATTCAATACTTGCTACATAATTAGTTACTGGCCAATGAATGCCAATGATTACTATAATTAGATGAATTACGTAAATGCTATGCCACTAATTAACGCTTGCTTTGAATGATCACTTCTGAATAATGCATAAAAATGGTTTGTAACTGGGCAATGAGTGCCAATATTTACTGTAATCAGATGACTTATGAATAATGTTCTGTAATACTCCATACATAGTACAGAAATGTTTAGTAACTAGGCAATGAGTGCCAACAATTACTCAAATCGGTTGATAGACTACTGTAATTCTCCATGATTACTAGCATAAGACTTAATGTCCTTCACCTTCTGACCTAATTACCAGAAATTTCTGCAATATCCGTTTGTCCTGTCCATCCTCATGATCATGGAACACTTTATTTGGATTTTGCACTAATTCTACGTTGGTGAAAGAGTATAGATTCTACAAGAATGTGGTGTTGACACATCATGCTGTCCACCACCTTGAACGATGGAGATGTTATTATGGTCCTACTGTTTGGTGTACCTAATGCACTACCAAAATTATAACATTGAATATTAGTACAACATTTCAGTGTCTTGGCTACACTGATTAATACTTCAGGGAAGAGAACTTCAGATTGTCTCACTTGGTGTAGTGCTTCTGTAGAAAGATATGGACTTTCAGTGCAGCTACATGCAACCTACTGTGCTACAACCATGATGCAATCCTTCCCTTTCCTTTCCTAGTTCTTGTAAAATGGTAAAAATATATACAGTGCGTGTGCAATTTATGTCATTTGTTAATATGTTTTGTACTCATTGCGTACACATTTTGTCATTTCTTGTTATGTTCTGTACTCTGTGCATGTGCACTCTATTTCATTTCATGTTCTCCACTTATATATATGTATATACTCTGTGACTGTAGACTTAGTTAATTAAGTAGATTATAGAAAAATTTGTTGCTCATGGCATGTCCAATTGACCCACCATTGCTGCCGAATTTTTGCCCCCCCAGTGGAGGGTTATGTAAGAGGTCGGAACAGATGTAATTTCGATGTATTGCTCATACGCTGCCTGTGATATGCAAGGTATAAGAGAATCTCTGACCAGAGAGCAGTGTTGACTGCAGTACGAACTGTGTAGCTGTAGCAGTAAGTTGTTGGTAGTCTGCAGTCTGCTCTGGTCTGCTCTGGTGTATTGTGTTGGCTGGGCCGGTCGCGGTGCAGCGATGTCGGAGCCTGAGCATTATTGTATAAGGTAAAAAGCAGCCTCGCGCATATGTAGTAATGTTATCTCAAGTCCCATGTAGATGTTTAAAAACATGTCCTAATAATAATCTTTCTCATATAAAGTAATTTTTAACAACCATTCATTTCAATTTAAAGAATTTACTAATTTTTCCAATCCATGATCATCCCGATTATTGCAAAAGAAAAATCAGTTGTTTCCCTTTCATAAATGACAAATCTATCCGCCAGCATTGCACAGGGCTGTGCCAGAAAAATCTATTGTTAAGAGCAGATATATATGCGTTATCCGGCGACTTCATTGAGGTAAGAATTTTTCTTTTTTTTTTTATTCAGAATGATCTTTCAGAGCCATGACGCAGCACTGCTGACGTCCAAAATTTACCAGGTTAAATTCACAGTCAATTATTGAAAAGTCATAAGTGAGCGACACTTTAATTGAGAGGTTAGTTACATTGTATTATCACCGGGTTACTGAATTTATTTTTTGTTGGGACGTTACACTGAATGTGAACGACATAATTATAATTTTTTTACTGTTGAGAGGTTTAGGAATTTTTCTGTTTTGAGGTTACACTAAACGTGAATATTATTTATGTTAATATTTTCTGTTCGGAGGTTACGGTAAAATATTTTCTGTTGAGGTTACACTAAATGTGAATGAATTTTGTGTGGAGGTTAATGTGAATTAAAATTTTGTGGGGAGGTTACACTAAATGAGGATATTATTTATAGTATTTATTTTATTTTGTGGGAGGTTTCAACGTATTGGCTCTTTCCGACCCATAGGAGCATTCTTCTTATTTTGTGGAAAATCTCTCTGCTAATCGCAAAGGGCGCACCATTAAACTGCATGGAAATTTCGGCCCTTTACTCCTTCCTAGTTCGTGTCAGCCAATCGGACATGTTGTGCCTGCTCCACAAGCCTAAACGTTACATGCATACGTCATGAGCGTACCACGCGCATTTCACATTATCGACTGCAGCACTGGTTTGTTCATATCCATCTGGAAATTCCCCTATGCAGTTTTCTAAAGCTTCTTTCCGTACCACGCCAGTGGCCTGCTTCTTGCTCTCTTGGATGAGTCACCTTGTCCGTCCGCTGCCTCTTATTGTGTGTCGCTTTTAAGAGCTTTCCGTTGTACTCTGCCAGTGACGCACCTGGTTCGTCGCCCCTCACATTTGCTTCCCAAACGAAATGTTTCCTCCAGCAGCTTGTTTCACCTCTTGCTCATTGATATGCAGGTAATAAGTTCTGTGTGTTGATACCGTCGACTGAGTGTCACCTCTTCGCATTACATACTGTACATTTTTATAGGCAAATCTGCTCATTTTCTCTGAAGTGTGTCTGGTGACATATTCACCTTCCTGTTACAATGTATTGAAACTCACATGTAAGATGCGGAATTGACCTTCATTTAATCCGTTACCTTGTATTAATTACTACTATCTTCAAAAAGCTTCTATTGTCTTATTGTGTGTTCCGTTTATTGCCCATGTTTGACTTGCATATAACGCTACACAGCAGCCAAATACTTTCAGAAACGACTTCCTAACACTGCAGTTTATATTCAATGCTAACGTCTTTCACTTTTTCAGAATATTACCAGTCTACATTTTATATCACCTTTACACACGCTATCGCCAATTATTTTGCTACCAACATCAGATGCTGCCGAAGTAGAAAAGCATTCGTAGTAGCAAAACTCGTGCACTACATTTTACGTATCAGTGACTTCACTTAATTTCCTCCGTCACTTGAGTTAATTCGATGACCGTCTATTACTCTTGCTTTACTTTTCTTCATCTATACTCCCACCAGGGAAAACAAAACTGGCATTGTACGGTTGGAGAGTGGAATATTAGTTCCCTTAATCGGGCAGGTAGGTTAGGAAATTTAAAAAGGGAAACTGATAGGTGGCAGGACGAACAGGACTTCTGGTCAGATGAGTACAGGGTTATAAATGCAACATCAATTGGGGGTAATGCAGGAGTAGGTCTAATAATGAATAAGAAAATAGGAATGCAGGTAAGCCACTATCAACAGGATGGTGTTGTAGCTAAAATAGGCATGAAGCCAACACCCACCACAGATGTCAAGTTTATATGCCAACTACATACGCAGTTGGTCAAAAGACCGAAAAATGTGTGATGAGATAAAACAAATTATTCACATTGTTAAGGGAGAGAAATGTTTAATTTCGATGGGGGACTGGAATTTGATAGTTAGAGAACTAAGGAAAGGAAAAACAGTAGATGAATATAGACTGTGGGGAAACGATTGAAAGAGGAAGTTGCCTGGTAGAATTTTACACAGAGCATAGTTTAGTCATCACTAACACTTGGGTAAAGAATCACGAAAAATGTTGTATATGTAGAAGAGACCTTGAGACTGTGGAAGGTTTCAGAATGATTATATAATTGTAAGACAGAAATGTAGGAAACAGATTTTAAACTGTAAGAGATTACCAAGTACAAATGTGAACTCTGACCACAATTTATTGGTTATGAACTGCAGTGACGCCGCCAGAGATATGGGGATGCGGGAGTGGGGACTGTGGAGCCGGGTCACAGGGGAGCTCACAGCTGAAGAGAGACGCTGTGGCAATCTGTAAACATTTAATTTTCCTTTGCCTCAAGTGGTACAGGTGTTTGTCGTCCCACTCGAGACGAATTCCGCTCACTCGGCGGTTTCGTCACTCAGTTTTCCTGAGGACTCCTTTGCCAGTGGCTTAGTTGCGCAAGCCACAGCCAGGCACTCAACCCCAGCGAACTCTCGAATGACTGCCCAGTGATGGCGGAAGGCAGATGCTAGTGAGGGGAAGTCCTGTGCAAGTAGCTGGAAGGCCTGGTCTGGCACACTACTGGCGGGCTCCTAATCCCTTGCAAACCCAGAGGCTCGATCCGTGGCCCCGCTATAGACTAGAACTGTGGTCCTCCATCGGATGGTTCATGTGGTGGTGGTGAGTTCCTGCGGACTAAACTGCTGAGCTCATCGCACCCAAGCTTCATGTGGCCGCCCGTTGTAGCACAGCATCGTTGTCCAAGAGAGCTGCGACGCTAAAGACACTTGTATTACTTGACTGCCACCTGTTTATGAACTCGGCAGTGGGCGTTTGTTTTGCTAATGCGCCTCTTCATGTTACATACTGAAATAAATTAGGTTAGCGGCCGTGCGCTGGTTTTAATGGTGCTTGCGGCAATAAAATCCCGCTGAGCACGCCGTTTCGGCGACCCTTGCACTCATGTCGACCCGACATACTTTGGTATTTGATGGTGCACAAAATTATCACCAAGAAGCCCGCGCCTGACTTACGGGTACAGTTCAAATCCACTGTCGCAAATTCACGCTAAAATTACCTATGCGCTGACGCCGCTACAGTAGATTAAAACGCAAGATGTTCCAAAAAGATCGGAAATTAAGGAGACGTGAGCTGGATATGTTGAAAGAACCAGAGGTTGTTGAGTGTTTCAGTGGGAGCTTTAGACCACGGTCGACTAAAACAGCTGAAAGGAATGCAGTAGAAAACGAAATAGTGGTCTTGAGAGAAGAAATAGTGAAGGCAGCAAAGGATCAAGTAGACAATAAAGCAAGGCCTAGTAGAAATCCTTTTATATCACAGGAGATACTGTGGTTAAATGATGAAACGAGAAAACATGAAAATATAGCAAATGAAGCAAGCGAGGAGAATACAAACAACTAAAAAATGAGGTTAACAGGAAATGCAAAATGGCTGAGCAGGAATTGCGAGAGTACGAATGTAAGGATATAGAAATGTATATCACTAGGGGAAAGACAGATGCCACTTACAGGGAAATTAAAGAAATGTTTGGAGAAAACAGAAGTAACTGTGTGAATATCAAGAGCTCAAATGGAAAACCAATATTAAGCAAAGAACGGAAAGTTGAAGTGTAGGAGCAGCATACTCCAGTAGAGGTGCTATACAAAATAAATGAACCTGAAGGCAAAATTATAGAAAGAGAAGAGGACGTAGATAAAGACGAGATAGAAGATATGATTCTGCGCAAAGAATTTGACACAGCACTGAAAGATGTATGTCGAAACAAGGCCCCTGTAGTAGACGACATGCTGTCAGAAAAACTAATACCCTTGGGAGAACCAGCCATGAGAAAACTATTCCATCTGGTGTGCAAGATATATCTGACAGGCGAAATACCCTCAGACTTCAAGAAGAATGTAATAATTCTAATTCCAAAGAAAGCAAGCGCTGACAGGTGTGAATATTACCGCACTATCAGTTTGAAAAGTTGTGGCTGCAAAATACTAACGCGAATTATTTAGAGAGGAATGGAAAAACTGGAAGAAGCCGCCCGTGGGGAAGATCAGTTCTGGTTCCGTAGAAATGTTGAAATACGTGAAGCAGTACTGACCCTACGACTGATCTTAGAAGGTAGATTAAGGAAGGGCAAACCTAAGTTTATAGCATTTATAGATTTACAGAAAGCTTTTGACAGTGTTGACTGGAATACACTCTTTGATGTTTTGCAGGCATAGAGCGAAAGGCTATTTACAACTTGTACAGAAATCAGCCCTCCATGAACCATGGACCTTGCCGCTACTGGGGAGGCTTTCGTGCCTCAACGATACAGATCGCCGTACCGTAGGGGCAACCACGACAGAAGTAGTAGGGTAACCTGTGCGTCAAGACACGCTGCATTGTTCCCAAATTTATTCAAGATGGCGGCGATGACGTCATCCAAGATGGCGGCATGTAGACTTGGCAACATCGCATGACGTCATCCTAGATGGCAGATTTTGGTGGGAAAATAGGATAATTGTGCTATTCCCACTAACCAAACCTCCAGAAAAAATGGCAGCAATTTTGAATTTTGGTGGGAAAATAGCCCAATTGGGCTATGTCCATTAACTTAAGCCTCCAGAAGAAAAAATGGTGGGGAGTCTGGATTCCAGCAGGATAATACATGCAAAAACCGTACTTATCTTTATTATTATTATTGATTATCATTTATTAACATTCATTATCATTTATTAACGTTCATTATCATTTATTATTATTCATTATCATTTATTATTATTTATTATCATTTATTACTATTTATTATTATTGACCTGCCTCCACTAGAAAACTCCCTCCAAATTCAAATTCCAACACGATAAGGGATGCAAAACTTTACTTTTTTTATTATTATTCATTATCATTTATTAACATTCGTTATCATTCATTCTCATTCATTATCATTCATTATTATTATTAATTATTATAGGCCTACCTCCACTAGAAAATTTCGCCAAATTAAAATTCCAACACGATAATGTCTCGAGAACTGTACTTCTATTTATTATTATCACTTATTAATTATTCAAGATGTCCTATTTTCTCGGCGAGAAAGCCATTTTCCTTACATCCATAACAAAAATCTATCAAAAGTTCAAATCCGAACACCATAATTGATCACACGTACGAACTTTCTCTGTCACTTATCTTTTTTCACTGGTAGCCTATCAAAATCGCGTCATATAATAAACTACACTTACAGTAACGTAAGTTACGTACTTTGATTTTGCAGGGGGGAAGGGACTGAAGACTTTATTTCAAGCAATACAGTCATCACTTGTTCTCCAACACAGTCAGCACACACATCTTTGATATTGCAGTGCAGTCGCCACGAGGTCCGCACTCCAACTGAATTAGTTGGAATCCTCGCCACCACCTGGTCTGTGCGCGGAGACACTGCCGACGCCTGTCACGTGAGGCGGCCGGCCACTCGCGCTGGACTGCTGGTACGCTGGGGGCGAGCCCAGCGTTCGCTCCCACGTCGTAAACATGTTTTCGCTGGACACGCTGGAACTTGCCGAGTTTGACGTCACAGCGGTCCCCTGTCCGCTCACCACGTGTATTCGTCGCCTCCACACGTTTCCCGCCAAAATTGTTTTCTTCGGAGCTGAATCACACAACGGTCGGCCGTTCCCTGCCACACTTTTGGCGCCAAAGTTGTTTTCCCTGGCACGTTCAAACCTGTCGATGCCGACCGCTCATTGTCCACCACGTGTCCTTGTGCAAGCGAGCGAGAACGCAGTGCTACACTTTTGGCGGCAAAGTTTGCTCGACAGTGGAATCCGCCATGACTATATAACAGCACGTTTGGTCCGCATTAGAATGCTCGCCAATTGACTCTCTCTCGCTCGTGCGTAATAACTGTACAATCTCTGCGCCACCGCAGCTCACACACCCTCCATACACGCGACGGACATAGTCTTCTGTAAATACCTAAGTACTTAATTCCATTCCATTTTTAGTCATATTAAATAATTCAATTTACAATTCCATATTCGTATGCAAAGGTGTTCAACTACGTAAATTCAGCTACTTTTCGAGGACCAGACAGCCACCTCCCCCTAGGAACCAGCGCCGAGTTTGAATTCTGACAGTAAAGAAAGGTCACTTCTGCTTACTCTACCAACATAACAAAATTGTTGGAAAAAACGGCACTTGTACCAACCTCAGCCGCCCGACCGCCATTTCTTCCTAGGAACCAGCGCCAAGTTTGAAATCTGCCATTAAACAAAGCTCAATTGCGCTTCCGCCACCAACCTAAAAAATTGTTGCAAACGAAGCCACCAGCACTCAACCTCTTCGTACACGTTTCGGGTAAAAGGACTCACCCTTCACTAAGTCTGTGGATGGGTAAACCAATTTACTTTATTTAAGAATGGAGTATATGTATCACACCTACATGTTCCACACCATACAGACCTGCAAAACACTCCTACATAATTCATTTATAATGCTCTAAACACACGCTTGCTAATTGTAAACAGTTAAAAATAACTCATAGCACAGCCTACAGACATTACAAACGCTCGTAAATAATGCAAAACATTTACGTCCAAATATCCAAAGAACTGCTAATTTGCGGAAATAATTCCAGTGCATAGGCTGATGGAAGGAGGAACGAGTGTACTTTATTTATTTGCGACATATTTCTTTGAAACTTTTGCTTCTCATTGGTTTCGATATGTAAGGCTGACCTAAGACAGGTTCTGAACTCCAGTAGTGCACTACACGTGGCAACACAACCACACCCATCAAGATATTCGTTCCAATCCAGACCTGTAACTCCTCTACAGATAAATTTGTCCAGTTATTTGTGGACTCACTCACAGTCTCACCAGATTGCCGTTATTGCGCAAAAACAGCTCAGACTGCGCTGTGCTGCTCGGGGAAGTAATGAAGGAATGCACTCTATTTATTTGGAGCCCATTTTATTTAGTAGTGGAGTATATTTGTCACAAAACACCCGCACTGCTCCTACTGTGGTCATCTGACACAGGCCACAAACACGTAAACAACTCCTAATTTCACCACACAATAGCAAACTGCTCTTAAATAATGCAGTACACAATATCGGCAGACGAGCTATGTACTCTTACAGGGTGTTTCAAAAATGACCGGTATATTTGAAACGGCAATAAAAACTAAACGAGCAGGGATAGAAATACACCGTTTGTTGCAATATGCTTGGGACAAACTTCAGGCAGACAAACTTTCGAAATTACAGTAGTTACAATTTTCAACAACAGATGGCGCTGCGGTCTGGGAAACTCTATAGTACGATATTTTCCACATATCCACCATGCGTAGCAATAATATGGCGTAGTCTCTGAATGAAATTACCCGAAACCTGTGACAACGTGTCTGGCGGAATGGTTTCACATGCAGATGAGATGTACTGCTTCAGCTGTTCAATTGTTTCTGGATTCTGGCGGTACACCTGGTCTTTCAAGTGTCCCCACAGAAAGAAGTCACAGGGGTTCATGTCTGGCGAATAGGGAGGCCAATCCACGCCGCCTCCTGTATGTTTCGGATAGCCCAAAGCAATCACACGATCATCGAAATATTCATTCAGGAAATTAAAGTCGTCGGCCGTGCGATGTGGCCGGGCACCATCTTGCATAAACCACGAGGTGTTTGCAGTGTCGTCTAAGGCAGTTTGTACCGCCACAAATTCACGAAGAATGTCCAGATAGCGTGCTGCAGTAATCGTTTCGGATCTGAAAAATGGGCCAATGATTCCTTTGGAAGAAATGGCGGCCCAGACCAGTACTTTTTGAGGATGCAGGGACGATGGGACTGCAACATGGGGCTTTTCGGTTCCCCATATGCGCCAGTTCTGTTTATTGACGAAGCCGTCCAGGTAAAAATAAGCTTCGTCAGTAAACCAAATGCTGCCCACATGCATATCGCCGTCATCAATCCTGTGCACTATATCGTTAGCGAATGTCTCTCGTGCAGCAATGGTAGCGGCGCTGAGGGGTTGCCGCGTTTGAATTTTGTATGGATAGAGGTGTAAACTCTGGCGCATGAGACGATACGTGGACGTTGGCGTCATTTGGACCGCAGCTGCAACACGGCGAACGGAAACCCGAGGCCACTGTTGGATCACCTGCTGCACTAGCTGCGCGTTGCCCTCTGTCGTTGCCATACGCGGTCGCCCTACCTTTCCAGCACGTTCATCCACCACGTTCCCAGTCTGTTGAAATTTTTCAAACAGATCCTTTATTGTATCGCTTTTCGGTCCTTTGGTTACATTAAACCTCCGTTGAAAACTTCGTCTTGTTGCAACAACACTGTGTTCTAGGTGGTGGAATTCCAACACCAGAAAAATCCTCTGTTGTAAGGAATAAACCATGTTGTCTACAGCACACTTGCACGTTGTGAACAGCACACGCTTACAGCAGAAAGACGAAGTACAGAATGGAGCACCCACAGACTGCGTTGTCTTCTATATCTTTCACATCACTTGCAGCGCCATCTGTTGTTGAAAATTGTAACTACTTTAATTTCGAAAGTTTGTCCGCCTGAAAATGTACTGTTGTCCCAAGCATATTGCAACAAACGGTGTATTTCTATCGCTGCTCGTTTAGTTTTTATTGCCGTTTCAAATATACCGGTCATTTTTGAAACACCCTGTAAACTCTCCAAATAAAGCACAGCACAGTGCACAGACATGCTCGCAAAATAGTGGAACAGACGCGCCCAAACACCCACAGCTGCCAAACCGACCAAAAGTCTCTGCTCGGTCTCCCCCCAAACATGAGCTCAACACAGTCACATTCGCGCCCAACACCGGAGAAATTGATATCGCCTATGCGGCTTAGATTACGCTCCAAGGCAGGCCCAGGCCGCGCGCGCACGTTTGGTCGGCTGGGGGAGGGCGTTCCAGAGCCTTCACTCAAGTTCACCTTCCGAGTGCTCGTGACAGCCGACCAGAAAGGGCACTCTCATCTGACACACGTGAAAGCTGCGTTGTTCTTCTCATGTTTACCGCAGGCGTCTCAGGTCAGGACCTGCCTTCACGCCTATTGCCAGAATAGTGCATAGCTCGTCGACACACACGAATAACGCCGCTGCGGTGTAATGATTTACAACACTATTTTTTCAAACAACTTATTTAACCATGCAATATATCTATAACACAATCACCCTGGGCCATGTTGCACAGCCCACAGACACGCACCCAATCATAATTTCAGTACACACTATAGCAAACTGCTACTAAATAATTCTTAACACAGATGTGTAGATACGCTCAGTACTCGTAAACTATATTAATAACGCATAGCAGAGCTTGCATAACCGCTCGCAAAATAACTCAACAGACGTGCGCAGGTACCCCCCACTCCGCACCCTGCCCACAGGATCGTGAAGTCAACTATCCGTCTGATTTCAGGCCTCGCACAGCCCCTGCTCGGCTTCCGCAAGCGTGAGTTGGCGCGGTCAACGCGCTCGTCAGCGGTCAAAGCACACACATACGTCCGTCCAGGTCCGCGATTCGTCACAATCCCGAGCCACGACCACCGAACGCGGGTGAAAGTCAACTTTATATCAACGTAGCATAATTCCAAAGCGCAGCCTCCATACGCTAGACACATAATAGCAGCACATGTCTTTACCTCCTATGACACACTGCGCATTGCTCCTCACACGACATTACATGGCCCTTTAACTAAACGTAACTACACATCCCTGCTCCCGCCTCGTCGCGTGACCAGCCATGTAAAACCGTCTTAATATTGTTCTCACTTTACAACATTTAAAAAAAAAAAAGATCTAATTTACACCTCCCACCACACCTAACCTCACTCCCATCCAACCATTAACATACACAAACGTCCTCAACCCTATCTTGACACTCATATATCACCCCGCAAACCATGTCCATCAATCAATTTACCATTCTCATCCCCTCTTTTCGAATTACAAACGTAGCCTCTATCTAAACACCAATCAACTCATCTTTCTCGCACTTTCAACAGTAAAATTAATTTTACACACACCCAGAAATACCAAACGCAATTAATACAGAGCATCAAGCACATACGACACTCACACCAATATTCAATGCCTGGTCCATATTTACCACCTCCACCTTGAATTAAATATTATTACCATTGCCGCAACATTCTGCCAGCGCTCGATTTGTACCTATTTTTCCGCTCTTAACTGTTGTCACTAGCGGTCGAACATCACTATCTATAGACTGCATACATTTCCACAGAAAAAAAAAAATCTCGCCCCGCCGTTTAGAGACTCCTATATCCGAACATATAACATCATTCAACTATCACTTGCTCTTATCTAATAACTCATCCATCAGGCCTGGGTGGCTGGTTGCGGTGGCCATTCGGTTCTAGGCGCTGCAGTCCGGAATCGCGGGACTGCTACGGTCACAGATTTGAATCCTGCCTCGGGCATGGATGTGTGTGATGTCCTTAGGTTAGTTAGGTTTAAGTAGTTCTAAGTTCTAGGGGACAGATGACATAAGATGTTAAGTCCCATAGTGCTCAGAGCCATTTGAACCAGGCCTTGGGGCAAGGTCACCCCTTTCTTTCTTTCTTTCAGCAGCAGACAGCTATTTTTTTACAGTGGTAGCTAAATTGCGCTATCAACTTAACATCACCATTCGCGAAACATATCTTCAAATACGTAAACACACCTACTCAATTACACAGCCGTCCCGCTGAAGACATGACCTTCAGTATTACAGTTCTTAATCCACTAATCACCGAAACAGGTACTAAATGCTCAAACTAATCCAATAGCGCCTTACAAAGCGAGTGTCCGAGCGCCGCCGGCGGCATGTCAAAGCCACATAGCTGTCCATCTAAACAACCGTCCACACAGCCCCAGGACCAGAAAGCTGAAGTGGGCTCTCCCTATATTTGCTCTCCAGCTATTCTCTAACGGCATACAGTGCACAAATGGATTCCTGAATAGCGCAGATCTCTATCTCCAGCTTGCATCTCCAACAGGACATGTAAGCAGTGTCTCTCCCAGCCAGCGAACCCGACGTCATTCACCCTTCTCTGGCAATTTCCACTCATAAATCTTAAACACTCGCATATATAAAACCATATTCACTCCTGCCAAAACTCACTTAATAATAAAAAAGCATTCTCCCTTTCTAAGCATAGATGAGTATGCATTTATCTTCACCCATCTGATCTCTGCAATTTAAGTTGGAGAAAGATATATCTATTACTTTCTGCAACCTGTCTATAAACAGAACGATCTCAGTTACTACAACAGGACCTTGTTTTGACCATTCGCGGGAAATGCGTGCAATGTTGTACGCCTCAAACTAGGTACAAGTATAACAGATCCTCAACACCCTATCATCTTTATCCTCTACCATCAAACAGTGAAAAAGTCACAAAGGCACCAATGCGATCCACCTTCAGCGCGGACAAACGGAATTCACAATACTCCCCCTGAATAACTCAGAGCGCGACCATCCAAGAATTCCTAACAGCTCGCCAAGTCCGACACCTCAAACTACAGATGCCTATATGAACAAGATCATATTAAATATACACACGCTGCAGAGACTGCTTTAAAATTTGATCACCCATACTCTAAGCGAATGAGAAGCTGCCTCTGGCCCTTGTTCAAACAGTGTTTTCTAACACGCTTTTGCACACTGCCGAGCATTTCGTCTATCTGTCGCGACTTCGAAGTCATTGTCTGATTCTAAACGGATATTAACACGGACTGATGCACGGCCTCTCACAGGAAACTATACCTTGCACCTTGTAAATCATATTCTTACAGTCGATAGCATAACATCCAATAATTTTAAATAAAGGACAGCCACAACACAAGGAAACTATAAGAGCCTGCTGGCGTTGTAGGGTCTTCCCTAGAAAGTGATTGACCACCTCTACATTTAATCTCATATGTGGCAGTCACCGAATAGTTTATAACACTGCGTTCCATTTCTAGTGATTGGCCATTTTTGCACACAAGTACAGGATCACCATTTTCTGTGCTACCAACCCCGGAAGCTGTCCGTCGCGTGTATGGAGGGTGTGTGACGTAAGCGGGGCGGTGGCGCAGCGATTGTACAGTTATTACGCGTGCGCGAGAGAGAGTCAATTAGCGAGCGTTCTAGTGCAGACCAAACGTGCTGATAGATAGTCATGGCGGATTCCACTGTCGAGCAAACTTTGCCGCCAAAAGTGTAGCACTGCGTTCTCACTCGCTTGCACAAGGACACGTGGTGGACGGTGAGCGGTCGGCATCGACAGGTTTGGACGGTGAGTGGTCGGCATCGACAGGTTTGAACGTGCCAAGGAAAACAACTTTGGCGCCAAAAGTGTGGCAGGGAATGGCCGTTGTGTGATTCAGCTCCAGGGCAAACAATTTTGGTGGGAAACGTGCGGAGGCGACGAATACACGTGGCGAGTGGACAAGGGACCGCTGTGACGTCAAACTCGGCAAGTTTCAGCGTGTCCAGCGAAAACATGTTTACGACGTGGGAGCGATCGCTGGGCTCGCCCCCAGCGTACCAGCAGTCCAGTGCGAGTGGCCAGCCGCCTCACGTGACAAGCGTCGGCAGTGTCTCCGTGCACTGGCCAGGTGGTGGCGAGGATTCCAACTAATTCAGTTGGAGCACGGACGTCGTAGTGACTGCACTGCGATATCAAAGATGTGTGTGCTGGCTGTGTTGGAGAACAAGTGATGACTGTATTGCTTGAAATAAAGTCTTCAGTCCCTTCCCCCTGCAAAATCAGAGGATGTGACTTACGTTACTATAGGTGCAGTTTATTATTTGACGCGATTTTGATAGGCCGCCAGTGAAAAAAAATAAGTGACGGAGAAGGTTCGTACGTGTGATCAATTATGGAGTTGGGATTTGAACTTGTGATAGATTTTTGTTATGGATGTAAGGAAAATAATAAATAGAAATACAGTTTTCGAGACATTATCGTGTTGGAATTTGAATTTGGCGCAATTTTCTAGTGGAGGTAGGCCTAAAATAATAAATAATAATAATAATAATAATAATAAATGACAATGAATGATAATAAATGACAATGAATGATAATAAATGACAATGAATGATAATAAATGACAATGAATGGTAATAAATGACAATGAATGATAATGAATGTTAATAAATGATAATGAATGGTAATAAATGACAATGAATGATAATGAATGTTAATAAATGATAATGAATAATAATGAATAATAATAAACGAAGGAAGGTTTTGCAGCCATTATTGTGTTGGAATTTGAATTTGGAGGGAGTTTTCTAGTGGAGGCAGGTCAATAATAATAAATAATAATAAATGATAATAAATAATAATTAGCGATAACAAATAATAATAAATGATAATGAATGTTAATAAATGATAATCAATAATAATAAAGATAAGAATGGTTTTTGCTTGCATTATCCTGCTGTAATTCAAACTCCCCGCCATTTTTTCTTCTGGAGGCTTAGGTTAGTGGACGTAGTACAATTGGCGTATTTTCCCGCCAAAATCCGCCATCTTGGATGACGTCATCACCCCATCTTCAATAAATTTGGCAACGATGCAGCATGTCTTGACGCATAGGTTGCCCTACTACTAACGGAGTGGTGTCTGTCGAGAAGCCAGACAAAAGTGTGGTTCCAGAAGAGAGACAGGAGCCTTTCCAGTAGTTGCAGGGGCAACAGTCCGTATGATTGACTGATCTGGCCTTGTGACACTAATCAAAACGGCCTTGCTGTGCTGGTACTGCGAACGGCTGAAAGCAAGGGGAAACTACAGCTGTAAATTTTCTCGAGGGCATGCAGCTTTACTGTATGGCTAAATGACGATGGCGTCCTCTTGGGTAAAATATACCGGAGGTAAAGTCGTGAAAAAAGGTCGTACACGTGGAAAAGGCCTGGCTACGCTGGAAGGTTTCAGATAGATTATATAATGGTAAGACCGAGATTTAGGAACCAGGTTTTAAGTTTTAAGACATTTCTGGGGGCAGATGTGGACTCTGATCACAATCTATTGGTTATGAACTGTAGATTAAAACTTAAGAAACTGAGAAAAGGTGGGAGTTTAAGGAGATGGGATCTGGATAAACTGAAAGAATCAGAGGTTGGAGAGAGTTTCAGGGAGAGCATTAGGGTCCGATTGACAAGAACAGGTGAAAGAAATACAGTAGAAGAAGAATGGGTAGCTTTGAGAGATGAAATAGTAAAGGTAGCAGAGGATGAAGTAGGTAAAAAGACGAGGGCTAGTAGAAATCGTTGGGTAGCACAAGAGATATTGAACTTAATTGATGAAAGGAGAAAATATAAAAATGCAGTAAATGAAGTAGGCCAAAAGGAATTCAAACGTCTCAAAAATGAGATCGACAGGAAGTGCAAAACGGCTAAGCAGGGATTGCTAGAGGACAAATGTAAGGATGTAGAGGCATAATCACTAGGGGTAAGATAGCTACTGCCTACAGGAAAATTAGAGAGACCTTTGGAGAAAAGAGAAACACTTGTATGAATCTCAAAGCTGAAATGGAAAACCAGTTCTAAGCAAAGAAGGAAAAGCATAAAGGTGAAAGGAGTATATAGAGGGTCTGTACAAGGGCGATGTACTTGAGGGCGATATTATGGAAATGGAAGAGGACGAGATGAAGGTGAAATGGGCTATATGATACAGCATGAAGAATTTGACAGAGCACTGAAAGACTCCATTCGAATCAAGACCCCGAGAGTAGACAACATTCCATTAGGACTACTGACAGCCTTGGGAGAGCCAGTCCTGACAAAACTGTACCATCTGGTGAGGAAGAGGTATGAGACAGGCGAAATGCCCTCAGACTTCAAGAAGAATATAGTAATTCCAATCAAAAAGAAAGCAGGTGTTGACAGGTGTGAGAATTACCAGACTATCGCTTTAATAAATCAGGGCATTGTGTACAGACGAATGGAAAAACTTGTAGAAGCCGACCTCGGGGAGGATCGGTTTGGATTCCGTAGAAATGTTGGAACACGTGAGGGAGTACTGACCCTACGACTTATCTTAGAAGGTAGATTAAGGAAAGGCAAACCTACGTTATTAGCATTTGTAGACATAGGGAAGGCTTTTGACAATGTTGACTAGAAAGTTCTCTTTCAAAATCTCAAGGTGGCGGGGGTCAAATACGGGGAGTGAAAGGCTATTTACAATTTGTACAAAAACCAGATGGCAGTTATAAGAATCGGGGGCTGTGAAAGCGAAGCAGTGGTTCGGAAGGGAGTGAGACAGAGTTGTAGCCTATCCCTGATGTTATTCAATCTGTTTATTGAGAAAGCAGTGAAGGAAACAAAGGAAAAAAAAATTGAGTATGCATTAAAATCCATGGACAACAAATAAAATCTTTCCGGTTTGCCAATGACATTGTAATTCTGTCAGAGACAGCAATGGGCCTGGAAGAGCAGTTGAATGGAATGGACAGTGTCTTGAAAGGAGTATATGAGATGAACATCAACAACAGCAAAACTAGGATAATGGTATGTGGTAGAATTAAATCGGGTGATGCTGAGGGAATTAGATTAGAAAATGAGACACTTAAACTAGTAGATGAGTTTTGCTATTTGGGGAGAAAAATAACTGATGATAGTCGAAGTTGAGAGGGTATAAAATGTAGACATGAAATTAAAAGAAAATCTGTCCTGAACAAGATGAATTTGTTAACATCAAATGTAAGTGTTGGAAGTCTTCTCTGACCGTATTAGTATGGAGTGTAGCCTTGTATGAAAGTGAAACGTGGACGATTGACAGTTCAGAGAAGAGGAGAATAGAAGCTTTCGAAATGTGGAGCTACAGAAGACTGCTGAAAATTACATCTACCCAGATCACTTAGGTAATGAGGAGGTACTGAATAAAATTGGGGAGAAGAGGAATTTGTGGCACAACTTGACCAGAAGAAGGGATCGGATGGTAGGACATATTCTGAGGCACCAAGGGATCACCAATTTAGTATTTGAGGGAAGCGTGGAGGGTAAAAATCGTAGAGGGAGACCAAGAGATGAATACACTAAACAGATTCAGAAGGATGTAGGTTGCAGTAGTTATTTTGAGATGAAGAAGCTTGCGCAGGATAGAGTAGGACGAAGGGCTGCATCAAATTAGTCTTTGGACTGAAGACCACAACCACAACACAGTAACCAGACGGTAGTTATATGAGTCGAAGGACTTGAAAGGTTAGTTGGTTGATTTGGGGGAGGGGGACCAAACAGCGTGGTCGTCGGCCCCATTGGATTTGGGAAGGATGGGGAAGGAAGTCGACCGTGCTCTTTCAAAGGAACGATCCCGGCATTTTCCTCAAGCAATTTAGGGAAATCACGGCCGGACGGCCGGACACGGGTTTGAACCGTCGTCTTCCTGAATACGCATCCAGTGTGCTAACCACTGACTTGAAACGGAAGCAGTGATTGGAAAGGAAGGAGGACACGATTGTAGCCTGTCTCCGGTGTTATTCGATCTTTACACTGAGAAAGATGTGACGGAAAGCAAGGAGAAATTTGGAAAGGGAATCAAATTTCAGGGTGAAGAAAAAAGTCTGAGGTATGCTGCCAGAGACAGCAAAGGCCTTAGGAGAAAAGTTGAACGGAAGGATAGTGTCTTGAAAGGAGGCTGTAAGATGAATACCAACAAAAGCGAAACAACGGTAATGGAATGCAGTCGAATTAAATCAGGAAATGGAGAGGGATTAGTTTTTCTATTTTTTCGGAGCTAAATAACTGATGATGGTCGAAGTAGAGACTATATAAAATGCAGACTGGCAATTAAAAGAAAATCTGTTCTGAAGAAGATAAATTTGTTAACATCAAGTATAAGTGTTGGAAGTCTTTTCTGAGCGTATTTGTCTCAGTGTAGCCTTGTATGAAAGTGAAACGTGGGAGATTAGCAGTTCAGACAAGAAGAGGATAGAAGCTTTCGAAATGCGGTGCTACAGAAGAATGCTGAAAATTAGATGGGTAGATCACTTAAGTAATGAGTACGAACTGAACAGAACTGGAGAGAAAAGAAATTTGTGGCACAACTAGACTAAAAGAAGGGGTCAGGTGATAGGCCCCATTCTGAAATTTATTACTGGAGGAAAGTATGGGGAGTTAAAACTGTAGAGAGGGAGTAAGAGATGACTACAGTAATTCAGTTCAAAAGGTGTAAGTAGCAATAGTTATGTGGAGTTGAAGAGGCTTGCACAAGATACAGCAGCATGGAGAGCTGCATCAAACCAGTCTTCGGACTGAAGATTAGAACAACAACAACCCTCTTTTCAAGATACCGTCCATTAGATTCAACTGATCCCAAGTCCTTTGCCGCCTGTGACAGAATTACAGTGTCATCAGCAAACCTTTAAGTTTTTATTTCTTTTCCCTTAGCTTACACTCCTTTCCCAAATTTCTGCTAGCTGTATGTAAAGCGTGATGGGCTACAACTGTGTCTCAATACCTCCTTAACTACTGCCTCTCTTTCATGTGCTTCCACTCTTGTAACTGAAGTCTTGTTGCAGTAGATGTTGTCGATCAACTTTTGCTCGCTGTATTTCATCGCCAAACTTCAGAATTTCAAAAAATGTATTCCAGTCAACATTGCCAAAAGCCTTTTCTACAACTACAAACATTATCAATGTGACTTGCCTTTCTTCATCTTACCTTCTAACCTTCCTGCCGGCTGATATCTTCCAGTCTTCATTTTTCTTCTGTATGCAAGGTGATCCGTGATGATGTCACAAATTCTCAGGGATGACGGAGAAGGCTAAATGTATCATTCTGAGGTAAGGAACACTGGTCTGGAAACGAAAGGGATGAAAATTATAAGCGAAAATCGTTCTGATACACTCACAGTAGAACACTCGTACTGGTAGTGTTGTTGCTAAGATTCTACAGTAGGCAGATATCCCACCTGTTATTTGTCAACAGATGTGGTTCCAACATGGTGGATCCCCACGTCACTTTGGACTGTATGGTGTATAGTTATTATGTGTTATTTACGATTGTGTATAATAATTACGTGTTATTTATCGTTGATCAAAGCAGAGATCCGGTAGAAAAATCTGGTGATGCGGAGGAGGACGACAAAGCAATGCCCGACCATGCGAATATAGAGGTAAAACAAGGAAAGCTGGCACGTGTGACAACATTGGTCTCGTTTCTGCCCAACGCGAGAAGCACAGATCAACGGCCAAAGAGTCAAACTCCACCCTAGAAACTTCGCGACATTGGCGAAAACACACGAGACCTTCGACAAACGGGCATGAGGTCGTCCTTTGAGGGGAGAAAGAAGAGGCGAAGAAACGTCGCCTGGACGGACGGACCAATCCCATGGTTAGTCAGCGACAGTGGCGGATTTACATATAGGCCTACTAGGCACGGATCTACGGGCGGCACCTTATTTTTTGCTCTGTACTCATTTTAACCTATCACGTTTTAAAATAACTGCGCTTACAAACGACAAAAATTTTCAATATTGTTAAACAACTTGCTAGTTGAAATAAGCCTTAAGAACGAAATTCGACAATAGAAACTTGGAAATATTGATAGTTTACTTGGTGACTGAATGGAAATTTAACATTGGGTATCTGTATGGCATCATCTTCATGATGGTTCAAAATATTTTGAAGTAAGCTGTCTGGACGGCAATCTACAACACAATGTTTGAAACGTTATTAATCAGAGAATGTTGTCGGCTTCTACTTAACCCTACCATATTTTCCCCGTGAAAATACTGGGACTCCTGAAATGCTGTGATAAACTAACCAGTAGTTTCTTAAATACTGTAACATGTGTGGGCCTCAGTGTGTAAAACCCGACTTTACTTAAAGTTCTTGTAGAAATTACGGGGACGTATCAAGTCAGCCCTCCATTACTGTAATTAATGTGAAAGCGCTGTGGTCTTCAGTATCTAAGCTTTGGTTTAATGACACCTGTTTAACAAAACATGTTGATACTGTGAATGCTTTACACTTTTAAACACATGTTTGTACGAAAAGAACATAAGCAGAATATCTAATAATGTGTGAAATACACTTCACAACAATTTCATAATTTTATTTATTTAATTACTTAGTTACTTTTTTTGACGAGAAAAAAAGAAACCAACTTTCGTTTGTCTCATTTATTGTTCTGCAGCCTTCAAGATATCAGAGTTCCCACTCTGTGCAATCGAATAGTACATGGCATTGAAAGTTTCATATTAAACTTATTAACTAAGCTTTTTTACTTCGAGGAAAGGTTATTTTAATTTTATGTTGGAACAAAAGGTGCATATGCGTGTAGATATAACAGCAGTGTTCACACAAATGACAACACACCACATCAACTACTTAAACTTTGTAGTCTGTCTTCTCTGCCCACAGAAGCCGCTAAAACGTTATAAGAATAAGCGGAATAAGAGTCGATCTAGCACACCTCAGTGCAAGAAATTGCAAAATTTATTTGCTTTTTAAATTAGGAAGAAGAAAGTCAGTGTCAAGAATGTTCAGAACATATTTGCGTCCCAGTTAAATTCCAGCGATGCGGGAACAGAAGCCAAAAAAGGAAATGTCCCGTTTTCTTTACGAGACGAATGTCAGCCGGCAGGTGTGCTCCTACTGTTCACTGACAACAGAGAAACAGGCGACAATGAAATTAAATTATTCTGCGTTGTCGTTCTTTCATAGCACAGTTACGTCGAGTAATCCGAGTTGCTCAGTTCATCGCTAAGTGTTTAAAGGAAAAAATTTTGTGCTCGTGTGCCGTGTTTAAAGTAAAAAGCTTTGTATTCATGTGGATGTAGTACGACTGGAACTGGATACAGTCTTTCTTTCTTTCCTTTTACAAATTTTCTTCTTTTGTTTTGACTGTTGGTTGACGATTTTGTAAGTGCCTTAACATGAATATACTGTAGTATATTACAACTGATGCGTATCCTTGGCGTCTGCTGAAATGTATAGTTATCGCGGAAATATACGTTATCAGAGAGCACGCTCAGATGAAAAAGTGTTAATAAAATAACGTAGTTCAGTTCTGTCGATAAATACGTAAAAGATTTGCTAATACCATTAGAAAGAGCTATGGTGAGAGCAGTAGCTGTAGTACAAAACTGTACAGCCCTTACGTGGATTAAAGGTATTGTGTTCACTTATTATGCAGCATATAGCTACACAGACGTGTTTTGATATATTTATTTTGGTATTTGACTGACAACAAGGATGCAGTTTAGTCTCCATCTCGTACAAAAATGATGTAAAAATTCTTAAATTTACGTATCTCTCAGTGGTATCTCTAAGCACATCAAAAATCTTTTCTTTATCTTAATTAGAATCGCTGTTACGTTGGCTGTTGAAAAAGAAAAAAATTTACACAAATGAAATAACGTCTTGGTGTCTACACAGAATCGAATATATTTAAATATATTTAAAATGCTATCTGCCTTACCATAAGGAGATGGAGCATCCGGCTGAATAGTAATCCTTAGTCTCATAACAAGAAATAGAAACTGGTCGAAATAAATTCACAAACACAAGTAAGACGTTCGTTGAGGTGCACTATACAATACATACTAATCAGACAATGGGAAGACACTGCTTAATTCAGATTCAGATTCAATGGAAATACCGGTGTCGCTATTCGTAGTGACAGATATTATCATATTTTCGAAACACTATTGTAACGTACCTTCATTGGTGCATGCTTCCTGTATCACTCCTGTCACATGGTTTAACCTGAACCCAAATCAGTTCTGTTCCATTGATGTGCAATGGTATGGAGGCAATCTGAACACTTTATGCCAGTATTTTTATGTATTTCATCCACAATATAAACTGGGTTCTTTGGCTTCCGCTTTGCCACAAGTGCTAATATACTGACGGAAAAAAACACAATACCAAGAAGGAACTTTGCGACATAAACGAAAGTTGATAGGCATGTTTCTACATCTGAAGGATGATATTTATCAATATTTCGCGCTAGTTGCATGAGTGGTTCTAGTAGCGTCATTATGGGGATGAAAATCAGCTTTATTTTAAATACATTCTGTAACGGTTGTGAGCGTTATTTACCTTTGAGATTGACGTGGTGAGCTGATGTTAGTCTTGAATGCCTTTAAAGCGATTAAGACGCCATTATCAGCGTCTCAGCGAGTGAATGATGGCGTGCAATAGGACTACGAGAAGCCGGATGTATCTTCTGCTATATTTGCAGAAAGACTTACCGGGAATGTAACACTGTACAAAATTGATGGTAGCGGTGATCACGAGCATGTACGGTCACAAGAAGACCGGACTCCGGATGGACATGTGGCACTGCCGTGAGGGAAGACCATCATGTTTGGTGTATGGCTCCGGCGCATCGTACTGCATGTACAGCAGCAATCTGTGCAGCAGTTACCGCCAGAGTGACACAATGAGCTGTTACAAATTGGTTGCTTCAAGGACAGCTCGGAGTCAGAAGCTCTAAAGCGGGCATTCCACTGACCTGAAACCACCGACTTTTGCTACTTCAGTGGTGTCAAGCGAGAGCTCACTGGAGAGCTGGGTGGAGGTCTGTTGTGTTTTCTGATGAAAGCTGGTTCTGCCTCGGTGCCAGTGATGTGTCAGTCTGGTGATTCCACCTGCTGTGTTGCCATTCATGAACACCATTCCAGGGTGTGTTTTCCAACAGAATAACGCTCGCCAGCATACCGCTGTTGTAACCCGACATACTCTACAGAGCGTCGACATGTCGTCTTGGCGTGCTCGATCCCCAGAACTGTCTTCAGTCGAGCACATACGGGACATCATCCGAAAACAATTCCAGCGTCATCCACAACCATCATTAGCCGTCACTGTATTGAACGACCAAGTGCAACAGTTATGGAACTCCATCCCACAAGCTGACATCCGGCACCGGTACAAAACAATGCATGCGCGTTTGTTTGCTTGTATTGAACATTCTGGCGGGTACAGCGGTTATAATGTATCACCATTTCACATTTGCAATCGCTTATCTCGCGCATACATTAACCTGAGAGCCGGCCGATGTGGCCGAGCGGTTCTAGGCCCTACAGTCTGGAACCGCGCGACCGCTACGGTCGCAGGTTCGAATCCTGCCTCGGGCATGGATGTGTGTGATGTCCTTAGGTTAGTTAGGTTTAAGTAGTTCTAAGTTCTAGGGGACTGATGACCTTAGCAGTTAAGTCCCATAGTGCTCAGAGCCATTCGAGCCATTCATTAACCTGAGATCTTGCAATGTTTATCAATTACATATTTTACCTAGACAAATGTGTTCCCGAAATTTAATTACTCTACATTAATTATTATTTTGGTGCTGCGATTTTCTTCCGCCAGTGTAATCCTGCCTTTCCCAAGTTACCGTCAAACTTTATCTTATGATTATCTAGCATGCATACAATATCATTTTTCTTCGTTGCGTTTGTAGGCTTCTTATCTTGAATGACCGAATAATATCGAGCGTAACCCATAGCACAGAGTTTTTCGTTAGGTTTTGGAACACAGTGTCCTCAAACCATTCCACAAAAGTATTATTCTTTTTCGTCTGCCGATCGGAGATGCCATACTACCGCTGATGGTATCGTTCGTCCATCCTTTTTTTAAATTGTGCCGCACGTTCACTCATCTTTCATCGGATCAGATGATGTCCTAAATATTTGTCATTACTAATTCTCTAAGAAAGCGGCATCACCAGGCTACAATATCTTGGCGTTTCATTAATAACATGCGGGCCGCGCGGGATTAACCGAGCGGTCTAGGGTCGGAGGTTAGAGTCCTCCCTCGGGCATGGGTGTGTGTGTTTGTCCTTAGGGTAATTTAGGTTAAGTAGTGTGTAAGATTAAGGACTGATGACCTTAGCAGTTAAGTCCCATAAGATTTAACACACATTTGAATTTGAACAACATGCAGCCAGAAATGGATTGATAGTGGAATCCTAATTTTTATACGACTTGTAACAAGGACGATTTACTTCCGTAAAATAGGTCCACTGCTACAAAAGTAGCATGTAGCTTTTTGGATGTCGGATGCTCCTTCCTTCAATAATCTGCCAATATCTGACGACGAATAGCATATTCTTGAAAAGAGTCGAGATTTGTGACCCTCTTATCGAGGCGCCGTTCCTTCCCAGGTGTCTCCAGTGTAGATGATTCTCCTGATTCTTCTTTCGCGAATTTCTCCTTGCAGATTCTTATCACTGATCGTTCACTGATATTGAGAGCAACTGGAGTTTGGTCCACCACTATCCAATGGAACTAAAGGCACTCCTACGTCCTTCTCTCTCTCTAAATACTCCGCCAGGAACACACGAATTCACGCGACAGACTGTGTATAATCACGCCTTTTCCGACACTTTTTAAAACTTTCCTAGGAATGAACAGCTTAGATCTGCCCCTCTTTCGACTATTTTCATCACACATCGTAAGGCACGTGAAGCCGGCCGTTGTGGCCGAGAGGTTCTAGGCGCTTCAGTCTGGAACCGCGAGACCGCTACGGTCGCAGGTTCGAATCCTGCCTCGGTGTTGGATGTGTGTAATATCCTTAGGTTTAAGTAGTTCTAAGTTCTAGGGAACTGATGACCTCAGATGTTAAATCCCATAGTGCTCAGAGCTATTTGAACCAGACACGTGAAGCTAAATGTCACCCAAATCCCTCCCTACTGGCCAGAGCCGTACAAATTCTCTTTCCAGCCTGGTTGCCCCTATCTCCACCGCAAACATTATGGCAGCTCAGTTTACCGCAACGAGACATAAGAATACATGTGTACTGAAACACCGGTTAAAGTAGGCCATCTTGGGTTCCCGCTAATCTGGCGAGCTTAAGGGGACCCGTTCAGCCTGCCTCACCTGAAAACCTGCTGCACCTAGCAACAGGTTGCGATGTCAAACACACGTGAGTACAGAATAGCCAGGTATATGTCTGGGTAGGTAGTTTCTCTGCAGCTTAGTTGTTGTGGATTGGCAAGACAGCCAATCCACAGTGACGGGTAACCGAAAGGCACGCGCTTAAACTCACGCAGGCTGGCGTGAGGTCTGAAACAGGATACGTAATGAATGCTATAAAGTAAAGTACGTAGCTGCTGGAATACTTAACTTTAATCCACAATTGGTGACATTGGTCTTGTTACTGTACATGCTTCATTAGATACATAGCAAAGGATAAATGGCGCCTTGCTAGGTCGTAGCAATTGACTTAGCTGAAGGCTATGCTAACTATCGTCTCGGCAAATGAGAGCGTAATTCTCAGTGAACCTTTCCTAGCAAAGTCGGCTGTACAACTGGGGCGAGTGCCAGGACGTCTCTCTAGACCTGCCGTGTGGTGGCGCTCGGTCTGCTATCACTGATAGTGGCGACACGCGGGTCCGTCGTATACAAGCGGTCCGCGGCCGATTTAAAAGCTACCACCTAGCAAGTGTGGTGTCTGGCGGTGACACCACATTAGTCATCACGACGGTGGAAGCAGCAAAATGAATAAACCAAACTTAAATCAGACTGAGGAGAGATTAAGAATTGGGAAATATGTACAAGCCACGAAACATAGCCCATGTCCAGCATGGGAAAAGTTTGTATGTGTTTATGAAGCAGCAGTAGATAAATAGGTAGGTGTCTCCCAATGAAAATGGCATAGGAAGTTACTAAACACTCATTCAAGATCCTCGTATGCGTTACGACATGTTTGTAAATTTGACCGACAATTTCCTCACTCCATGAATATTTTGAATGAGGACAAAGACTGAGTGGCTGACAAGTGTGTGGACATGAATGCTATGGACGTGAGGAAATTTATCATTATATAAGCTTTCTAAATTTAGGGCAAACATTGACTGAAATAGAAAAAATTGTGGCTGTGTGGATACTGGAAGCCACGTTCTGGTGGTATGCGAAGTAGTGCAAAGAAAGCTTAATATGTAAGAAAAGCTTCTTCTCTCAGACATATACTTATTAGATTAACTTCTAATGAAAAACAAAGTTCGTGTTTGCTAAAACGTGTTTGAAAAATTTATAATGAACTATTTCGGGCACTTAAAATGAAGTCAGCGAACCTGCAATACACGTCCTGGAAAAAACTAATTAAAATTGGTATAGTGGAGTCATATTTGACTGAAACACGCTGAGGTTGCAGAAAATAGACTACCAAAAACTTACACAAGTTGGCGATGGAGTATAATAGACATGTTCAGGTTCTGAGGCACGAAGGATCTCGACTTTCAGCGATGGTTCCCAGTACTACAGAAAACATGTATTAGAGGTGACCTGATGATGGTTCAAATTGAGAATAGGCGGTACTAGTCGAAAGAGGGTGAAGTTGCAAAGAAAACTGTTCATACATAAGTAAATAAATAAGTCCGAAATACGCCGTAGAGGAAGAAATGACGAATAAAATCCACCGTTTCGTGGCCTAAAATGATCCAAAAGAATATACCGGGTGATCAAAAAGTCAGTATAAATTTGAAAACTGAATAAATCACGGAATAATGTAGATAGAGAGGTACAAATTGATACAAATGCTTGGAATGACATGGGGTTTCATTAGAACCAAAAGAATACAAAGTTCAAAAAATGTTGACAGATGGCGCTTCATCTGACCAGAATAGCAATATTTAGCATAACAAAGTAAGACAAAGCAAAGATGATGTTCTTTACAGTAAATGCTCAATTTTTCCACCATCATTCCTCAACAATAGCTCTAGTCGAGGAATAATGTTGTGAACAGCACTCTAAAGCATGTCCGGAGTTATGGTGAGGCATTGGCGTCGGATGCTGTCTTTCAGCATCCCTAGAGATGTCGGAACGATCACGATACACTTTCGACTTCAGGTAAACCCAAAGTCAACAATCGCACGGGCTGATGTCTGGGGACCTGGGAGGCCAAGCATGACGGAAGTGGCGGCTGAGCACACGATCATCACCAAACGACGAGCGCAGGGGATCTTTCACGCGTCTAGCAATACTTTTTTTTATTTGTTCTAATAAAACCTCGTGTCATTCCAAGCATGTGTGTCAATTTTTACCTCTCTCTCTACATTATTCCGTGGTTTATTAAGTTTTCAAATTTATACTGACTTTTTGATCACCCGGTATATTTCAGTGAAACCTCGTCTTGTGATATTCGAGGAAAAAAAGCCCTTTCAACAACTTACGAGCCCCACGCATAACGCTACAATGTAAGCGTGCAGAATAAACTGTTACGTAGCGTAGCAAACGGGAAGACGGGCAGGCAAGCAAGTCCTCTGAAGCCTGCTTGGGTTGGGCACAGCATGGCTACGATGGAAGTACAGCAGCCTGCCCGTTCTGCTGATACAGTGAAATAGTATGCCTGCCTGGCTAACGAGCATGCGTGGGCGAGTTAAAAGCGGAATGTGTACATCTCTGCTACCGGCTGGCACAATGCCACAGGCAGCGCAGCGCAGCGGAAGTGGCAACGCAGAGGGAGCCAACAGCGCCAGGCACCTACTGGTCTACTCGTGGCGGGCAACCCGCTAACTGCCAAGTTAGTCAAGCTAGTTTAAATCAGACTATAGCGTAAATGGTGAACAGCACACAGCCCCTTCCTAGCCACCACCTGACTCCGTAGCAGCTACACCGCATCACAAAAGCAGCTTCCCCTGATTTGCCAATGCGGGCCAATTACATTCCATCACAAATTACTATGAATACGGAACTTCAGCTCCTTTACTTTATGTGCAGTCCTTCGAAGCAGTTATAAGGGCAAGAGTAAAGACCGTACATTAAACTTAAAGCTGGATTGCCCCAGTGGGATTTGCACACAGTTTTGCCTGACGCTGACAGAGACATAGGTGAACTCCAAATGACGAGAAAGTCATTTACTTTACTCTCTATGTACACAAGGAAACACACTTCCACATACCTTTCATTTCTTGTCTGAGACATATTGTACCAGAATTAAATTCCAAAAAGTTCGCGTTCTCGGGCTCTGAAAATTATTTTAGAAGGTTCCCTTGGTTGTAAGGCAAATTCCGGAACTGGAAACCCTTCCCAAAGGTTACTTCTGCCTCACTACCAGCTAGCTTGGTATTTGGTGAAAATAACCTGACTCCACAACGGATCAGAACTCGAACACCTTGTCATGGCTGTCTTGAAACCTCTCCCAAAGATTGCTTCCGCCGCACTACCGGATAGCTTGGTATTTGGTGAAAATAACCTGACTTCACAACGGATCAGAACTCGAACACCTTATCATGGCTGTCACGTTTTATTAATCTAAGAGCTGTGATGGCTGTCAGATTTTACTCTTGTAAGAGGGGTTATGGCTATCACATTTTATTAATTTAAGAAGTGGTACGGCTGCGAGGAGAGAAGAGAAACTATATTAAAACTACTATTAAGGCACTGCACATGCATGGTGCTGGGAAGGCAAGATGCGTATAACGTAAGGCCGGCGGAAAGCAGAACGAGTGTAACTCCCAACACACAAAGGCGAATGTGTAGCATCACAACGAGGGTCACTGCCTGTGCAGTAACACACCTGTGTACAATAGCTGAAACCACAGCCAAGTGACGGAGACAGACACGGAAATGGTAAAAAGACTGCCGTGTTTGAGAAACACTACAACTGAAGTTGAACATTCAAAGAAATCAGAAAGCCCTTTGCAAGCATCAGCGAAAAGCAACGCTGCTAGAGAAATTCATCCAAAACTCCCTGAATGATTAGTGTAAGATAAACTAGCGGACACGATCAAATCAATCACTGTCTGCCAGGGAGCAGGTAGTACAACAGCCGGGTCGTCGCAAGAAGCCACTACAGAGTTCAAATGGTTCAAATGGCTCTGAGCACTATGGGACTTAACTTCTGAGGTCATCAGTCCCCTAGAACTTAGAACTACTTAAACCTAACTAACCTAAGGACATCACACACATCCATGCCCGAGGCAGGATTCGAACCTGCGACCGTAGCAGTCGCGCGGTTCCGGCTGAGCGCCTCAACCGCGAGACCACCGCGGCCGGCCACTACAGAGTGACACGTTGATGCAGACACAGTCAAAACTGAAAGAAGTCTGTACACATTCTAGGAAGGACAACTTGTAGCACCGAAAATCCGGATAAAATACTTTCTGCGCCGTTCAAAATTTTTCGTCGTTCAATATCCGTTGATAACTTGTACTGTACAGCTAATTCTGAATCTGTAAGCTTCGTTAAAGACACTGTATTTAATATACAATAGATGTAATAGTGTATTTATTTCTGACTGTATATAATCGATTGTAATTATACTGAAGCGCCAAGGAACTGGTATAAGCATGCGTATTCAAATGCAGAGGTATGTAAACCGGCAGAATACGGTGCTGCGGTCGCCAACATCTATATAAGACAACAAGTGTCTGGCGCAGTTGTTAGCTCGGTTACTGCTGCTACAATGGCAGGTTATCAAGATTTAAGAGAGTTTGAACGTGGTATTATAGTCGGCGAACGAGCAATGGGACACAGCATCTCCGAGGTAGCGGTGAAGTGGGTTTTTCCCTGTACCGTGAATATCAGGGATCTGGTAAAACGTCAAATCTCCGACATCGCTGCGGGTGGTAAAAGATCCTGCAAGAACAGGACCAACAACATCTGAAGACAATTTTTCAACGTGACAGAAGTGCAATCGTTCCGCAAGTTGCTGCAGATTTCAGTGCTGGGCCATCAACAAGTGTCGGCGTGCGAACCGTTCAACGAAACATCATCGATACGGCCTTTTGGATGACTGCATGACACAAAGCTTTACGCCTCGCCTGATCCTGTCAACACAGACATTGGACTACTGATGACTGGAAACAAGTAGCCTGGTCGGACGAGTCTCGTTTCAAATTGTATCGAGCGGATGGACGTGTACGGATATGGAGACAACCTCATGACTCCATGGACCCTGCATGTCAGCAGGAGACTGTTCAAGCTGGTACAGGCTCTGTCGTTGGAGGTTCGAGTCTTACCTCGGGCATGGGTGCGTGTGTGTTGTCCTTAGCGTTAGTTTAAGTTAGATTAAATAGTGCGTAAGCCTAGGGACCGATGACCTCAGCAATTTGGTCCTATACTCCTTACCACATTGCCGGCCGAAGTGGCCGTGTGGTTAAAGGCGCTGCAGTCTGGAACCGCAAGACCGCTACGGTCGCAGGTTCGAATCCTGCCTCGGGCATGGATGTTTGTGATGTCCTTAGGTTAGTTTGGTTTAACTAGTTCTAAGTTCTAGGGGACTAATGACCTCATCAGTTGAGTCCCATAGTGCTCAGAGCCATTTGACCCATTTGAACCTTACCACAAATTTCCATTTTTTTTTTTTTTTTTTTTTTTTTTTGCAGGCTCCGTAATGGCGTGGAGCGTGTGCAGTTGGAATGATACGGGACTCCTGATATGTCTAGATACGACTCTGACAGGTGACACGTACGTAAGAATCCTGTCTGATCACCTGCATCCATTCATGTCCATTGTGCATTCCGACGGACTTGGGCAATTCCAGCAGGGCAATGTGACACTCCACACGTCCATAATTGCTACAGAGTGGCTACAGGAACACTGTTCTGAGTTTAAACAATTCCGGTGGCCACCAGACTCCCCAGACATGAACATTATTGAGCATATTTGGGATGCCTTGCAACGTGCTGTTCAGAAGAGATCTCCACCCCCTCGTACTCTTACGGATTAATGGACAGTCTGGCAGGATTCATGGTTTTAATTCCCTCCAGGACTACTTCAGACATTAGTCGAGTCCATGCCACGTCGTGCTGCGGCACTTCCGCGTGCTCGCGGGGGCGCTACACGATATTAAGCGGATGTACCAGTTTCTTTGGCTCTGCACTGTATAATGAAAGTGTTGTAAATTACTGGGTAATAACGAAGGGAACGTTACTTAAATATATCTACAGCAACGACAAAGTGGCAGTAGCTGTGCCATTCCTTCGCTGATGGAGAGTCTCTGCCGCGCTGCGAGCAGAGAGAAAGCAGAGCAGTTTGAGTCATGAAAGAGCACGGAAGTGTTTGTGGGGAGCTCCGGCAGACGTGGTGCCAGCTGCAATTCTAACTTTCGCGTGTTCCATAATTATTCGTGGCAGCAACAGTAGCAGCTAAGCATTGTTGTCGGCTACATTCTTCCTCGACCCCACAGCTACGAAATCGTAAGCCTGTTAAGTGACAAATTATATCTAATATTGCACGGGCATTACCCAGTGGCAATTCTTTCGCCAACTTAAATAATTTTTCTCAATAATAACTTGCAATAGTTAAAACTTGTAAGGTACCTGTGTTGTTATTGACCTCAGACATTATTACCAAGCAGGGTTTTTTTCCTTTCCATGCAGTCACCGAGTGTGGTAAATGTACGAAATTTGATTTACTACTTACTGCCAGTTTTGTTTGTTTGCTAATGACCAATTTCGGTACCAATTTTGCGCCTCGGTAACTGTCCATTGTTGTATTGCGTAACGGGAGGCTTAAATAATTAGCAGTTTTGAGCATTAACTTCACTCACGTGAGGTAATTGAAATTACACTGGCAGAACTAATAACTGAAGATACAGCACAAATTAGGAGCGCGCAATTTCATTTATTCTGTATTTAACTCAGCAGGTGGCTTCAGCTGGCTTCGTGCGCAAAGTAAATTCAGTTCAATCTTTCAATAATTATGAGTAATTGGCTGGCCTTTTTCCAAATTTTGCATTACTTTATGCTGAGGTTACTGAAAGTCATTTTTCGCTAAACAGAGTTTAACTTTACATTCAAAATTTAGTGTTTCAGAATAAGTAACAGCAAACTCAGTTCTTTCTCATTCATTTATTTTCTCGTGAACTGTTGTGTCGCTGAAAAGCGAGACAACCTTCTGTTGCCACGCCGGTGATTGATTGCGTAATTTTCTTTGCCATTACTATTTTTAAGATTCTGGAGTTTCATTGCCCTAGTGGGTTAGCACCGTTTAATTATCCTTTTTTTATATTCAATATTTTTGTATTAAAAATACTGTGTGGTACCCCTTTTCCCCCTTTGTGGTTCGTGAGCGATTGCACTATATTCCACACATTTCAAAATTATCATCGGTATTTAGATTAAGTTTAGAATAGATTCCTCCTTTAGAAGAGTCTGTTGTACACTTTCCTCCTACTAACCGGTATTGTTTTCGTTCGTTAACGATAGTCTTACTGCAAAATGTCATTAGACATAAGCGATCACGGTAAATTATATTGCAGTCGGCCGCGGCTCGTGGTCTTGCGGCAGCGTTCTCGCTTCCCGCGCACGGGGTCCCGGGTTCGATTCCCGGCGGGGTCAGGGATTTTCTCTGCCTCGAGACGACTGGGTGTTGTGTGCCTTTCATTATCATTTCATTCACTCGCAAGTCGCCGGAGCGGCGGCCGAACCGCCCCGCGAGGGGTCTCTCGGTCACCAATGCCATACATTCATTCATTCACATCGCAGTCCAGTAGGCCGATTGGGAAGGAGGAGGTTACACGTGGCAACAGTGACAGGACACGAATTTCGAATTGTGCAGATTCTTTTCGGATTAAACCCTTTCGCTACGAAAAAGTCGCTCACGCACGGCAATATAAATGGTGAAAATAAGACACAAAATTTATAAATTGGTATTAATCAATAAAACAGGCTACACGATGAACATAAATGAAACTGATAATTTGATTGTAGTTACCCTCCTGAACCCACCGATTCCGTATTCTGCTAACAGTCATTGGATCTCGGCCAACGCGAGCAGCAATGTCGAGATACGATAAACCGCAATCGCGATAGACTACAATCCGACCTTTATCAAAGTCGGAAACGTGATGGTACAAATTTCTCCTCCTTATACGAGGCATCACAACAACGTTTCACCAGGCAACGCCGGTCAACTGCTGTTTGTGTATGAGAAATCGGTTGGAAACATTCCTCATGTCAGCACGTTGTAGGTGTCGCCACCGGCGCCAACCTTGTGTGAATGATCTGAAAAGCTAATCATCTGCATATCACAGCATCTTATTCCTGTCGGTTAAATTATGCATCTGTAGCACGTCATTTTCGTGGTGTAGCAATTTTAATGGCCAGTACCGTAATTGGCGGGATAACCGCGAAAATTTTAAACGCCATAGTAATAGCAACAGTTAACAAAACGGCAACAGCCAAAACAACAATAACCATGGCAGTAATGGTAACTACCACCATGGTAATAATAACTCACACCGCCATAACAATAATAGTCATTGTGGGGACAATAATAGTAGAAATGGCGGAGGCCAGTATCAAGTGTATACGGTACGTGGTTTTCAGCAGAATGATAGTAGGCAGGAACAAATTTAGCAATTGCGACAGCTGGATGGAAACGGACCTGCCGTACCTAATCAGGGAAACCATTAACCGCGCCGGTTTGGGGCCCACCGGGCGTGGGAAGACCTTGGCGGCCCAGTAGAAAGGCTAAGCAACGTCACTAGGACAGATCCGACTGGATAAATCGGCGATGTGAGGATGTGCAATTAGATAGAGAGAGTATCTACGCCGCAGTAACAATAACTGAAAATGGAACGACAGTCGACAAAGCGATCGCTGTCCGTAATAACGATGAAAGGGGAGTACCGGTCATTAAGTAAGAGGTGGCAGCGGTTAAAGCAACAACGGACCGCCGGCTCCAATACAGTGTGATTCGCCGGCGGAATTAAAGAAGCCGATATCGGGTAAAACTTCCGTTATCGAGCAGGGCAACGCGGAACCCGAGATGGTGTGACTAGGTCAGTTCGGTCGGATATAAGACGATCTGAAGAATTACAGAGGATTGTATGGAAGGTGTGCTAAGGGGAGAGCGCACAATAATTGACCTTCTCAACCCACAAGAAAGCAGCGTTTATGAAGAAACGGAAAGCTCCGTGCCGAAGAGGCAGTAGTTGAAGTAGCCAACCCTAAAGACGCTGATCCTATTGAAAACCGAGGTGAAATCTCTGAATAGGGGCAAAACGTGTTTGCCGATGACGACCAGGCACGACTAATTGAAGGCCACGTAGATTATAACATCTACGACGTCATATCGTCAGACGAGAGTGGTATGGGTTGCGTAAGCTCGGGAGAAGAATTGGGAGCAGAAACAGAGCACATTTCTCCAAGCAGTTTGGGATGATAGCTATTTGTCCGAAGAAAATTTACCTGACTTGACAGTTAGCGAATTATTGCTAATACACTACTGGCCATTAAATTTGCTACACCAAGAAGAAATGCAGATAATAACGGGTATTCATTGGACAAATATATTATACTAGAACTGACATGTGATTACATTTTCACGCAATTTGGGTCCATACATCCTGAGAAATCAGTAGCAGAACAACCACCTCCGTCCGTAATAACGGCCTTGATACGCCTGAGCATTGAGTCAAAAAGAGCATGGATGGCGTGTACAGGTACAGCTGCCCATGCAGCTTCAAAACGATACCACAGTTCATCAGGAGTAGTGACTGGCGGGCGTATTGTGACGAACCAGTTGCTCGGCCACCATTGACCAGAAGTTTTCAGTTGGTGAGAGATCTGGAGAATGTGCTGGCCAGGGCAGCAGTTGAACATTTTCTGTATCCAGAAAGGCCCATACTGGACCTGCAACATGCGGTCGTGCATTATCCTGCTGAAATGTAGGGTTTCGCAGGGATCGAATCAAGGGTAGAGCCACGGGACGTGACACATCTGAAATGTAACGTCCACTGTTCAAAGTGCCGTCAATGCGAACAAGAGGTGACCGAGACGTGTAACCAATGGCACCCCATACCATCACGCCGGGTGATACGCCAGTATGGCGATGACGAATACACGCTTCCAATGTACGTTCACTGCGATGTCGCCAGACACGGATGCGACCATCATGATGCTGTAAGCAGAACCTGGATTCATCTGTGATGCAGCGTCAAGGGTAACCGCAGCCATGGCCTCCGAGCTGATAGTCCATGCTGCTACAAACGTCGTCGAACTGTTCGTGCATATGGTTGTTGTCTTGCAAACGTCCCCTTCTGTCGACCCAGGGATCGAGACGTGGCTGCACGATCCGTTACAGCCATGCGGATAAGATGCCTGTCATCTCGACTGCTAGTGATACGAGGCCGTTGGGATCCAGCGCGTCGTTCCGTATTACCCTCCTGAACCCACCGATTCCATATTCTGCTAACAGTCATTGGATCTCGACCGACGCGAGCAGCAATGTCGCGATACAATAAACCGGAATCGAGGTAGGCTACAATCCGACCTTTATCAAAGTCGGAAACGTGATGGTACGAATTTCTCTTCCTCACACGAGGCATCACAACAACGTTTCACCAGGCAACGCCGGTCAACTGCTGTTTGTGTATGAAAAATCGGTTGAAAACTTTCCTCATGTCAGCACGTTGTAGGTGTCGCCACCGGCGCCAACCTTGTGTGAGTGATCTGAAAAGCTAATCATTTGCATGTCACAGCATCTTCTTCCTGTCGGTTAAATTTCGCGTCTGTAGCACGTCGTCTTCGTTGTGTAGCAATTTCAATGGCCGGTAGTGTACAAGGTTTTTTAATCGAAGAAATTGATAAAAAGATTTCAGTGTTGGGATCAAAACGGCTTAAACAATCGCAGAACAAGCAGACAGAAATTAAGAATGTCCAAGATCAGAAAATTAAAATGCCACCAGGTAAACCGCTATCGGTGCCGGAGCTAGACGGATTTTTCTGGAATGCTCTTGATGTGGATGAGGACTTGTTAAGGGAAAATCCAGAACTAAACACAGATAAGTGTAGACAAATAATAGTGTCCGTCGATATGCACGACCTATTAATGTACATTGTCATAGATACCACGGCAGAACGAAGTGCTATGTTCAGAAAAAGTTTAGGTTTGTTAAAAGAAAGACCGGGAATAGTAGTAATACCCGCAACGGGAGTTAAAATAATAGGTGCTACCGGAGAGAGTAGCAAACCGATAACTCATCAAATATTTGCCTGTTTCGAAATTCAGTGGGAACAATATGAACATGCAGTTACCGTCGTTCCAGATTTGACCAGCGAGATAATAATTGGCTTAGATTGGTTATTGAAATACGACGCAGTAATTAACTGCAATAATAAAACAATGATGTGCATTTCAAAAGATAAGACCGAAATTAATGTACGTTTTAATGGAACAGGTGATGATGTGAGTAGTCAATACCAACCTCTTCACATTGTTACTTGGTCTGATGAGATGGGTTTAGGCAGACATACGGAATACTACAATAGAAGTGATCTAAAAGATTACTTTGTGCGTGTCGGCATACCAAAAGCGATTTTGTCCGATAATAGGGCACAGTTTATTTCGTGATTATGGAATGAAGGTATGGAATGCAATGGGGTTGAAGTGATACACATCTTGGCCTATTATCTCCCGGAAATCCACCGGAACGATACATGCGTGAGATGGGGCGACTTTACCGAACGTATTGTCACCACAATCACGGGGTGTGGGGCAAATATGTAAAGAAATTTGAAAAGATTATGAATGCTTTGACGCACGAATTTACAGGATTCACTCCGGAGGAAATAATATTAGATCGCAAGCCTAACAGTTTGGTAGGAGAGATAAGTGACTTCCCCCCGCAAGTTAGTAGTGACATTGAGGTAAAGGAAGAACATTTAAGAATGACAATGAAAAAGTAAGCCGAGGTGTGAATACAGCGTCATGACGCGAAAGCGCGGTTTGCTAAATTTGCAATTGGTGACTTCGATCTTGTTAAAGCGAACGAGAAATCGAGTGAGATTGATAATGAGTTTTCAGAATATAAATTCATTCTGAATGGACCATTTAAGATTCTCAGTATACCTCACACTAACGCTTACTGTTTAGTTTTTCCTAATTCCAGCAAGCTGTTAGGTGTATATAACATTGTTGACTTGAGATTGTATCAGTCAAGAACTGATTAATCTCAGAAAGAATTTCCAGTAAAAAATTTAATTATTAATGTAATTTCCAAAATTTTTTTCCAAATTTATTTCTAGGATCTGACGGTCATCAAGGAATTTGCAGAGAATGTAAAGAGGAATTTAACTTAAAGAGTAAATGTCCCGAAAGCAACTGAAATGAAAGGAAATTCCAAGCCATGACCAATGACGCCACTCCGGTATATCTACCATTAAATAATACCTTGTAAAAATTCTTTCATGCCATGTATTATGTAAGTGAATACCGATGCACTCAGACAATGTTAAGTTTAAGGTCTGTGTATTTGAGTGAATATGGACACTGTTGAGTTATCCACTGTTATAAAAATATAGGGACTCCTTGAGATTCCCCTGGAGCAAGTATTGAAAGAATACAAGGCAGGTGAACGTTCTGGAATGCCACTGCACAAACAAATAGAGAGAACAAGAGTGCCACTGTGGCACACGCCACAATGTAATGTCTGGACTCAGCCGCTGTGGGCTCTTTAGAACGCTGTGGCTTTTTTTGTAAATATGCCTGTGGAACACGACGTTTTTCTTTTCTGCATAAACAGTGTAAAATGGTTCAAATGGCTCTGAGCACTATGGGACTTAACATCTGTGGTCATCAGTCCCCTAGAACTTAGAACTACTTAAACCTAACTAACCTAAGGACCTTTGAAACTTCCTGGCAGATTAAAACTGTGTGCCCGACCGAGACTCGAACTCGGGACCTTTCTGGTAACCTAAGGACATCACACACATCCATACCCGAGGCAGGATTCGAACCTGCGACCGTAGCGGTCACGCGGTTCCAGACTGAAGCGCCTAGATCCGTACGGCCACACCGGTCGGCAACAGTGTAAAGCTGTGATGTGTTTGTTATATTGTTTTTTATCCTTTCACTCATTCGTTTGTGTACCTTTATTTACATTGCTTACGTTTTCCTACACCGTACTGACATGACATTTTCATTTCAAACGTAATGACTTTTTGGAAGATGTAATTTTGTTGTTTAAAATATGTTACAGTACACTATGATGTTTTGTGTAATAAAGACACAGTTTCTCATGCTAATTACGTACCCAAAGATAATTATGATAATTAATGAGAAGCTTAATGATTGATTAGCAAAATTTATGTAAACAAAATTGAATGCACTTACTCATCTCCATTTCCGTTCGTATTTCTTCGGACATTCCCTGATTATTTTTCCCTTCAGCAAAAACCTCATGGAATGTGGGGCACATGTAGCACCGAGAATGGAGATAAAATACCTTCTGCACCATCCAAAATTTTCTGACATTTAATATCTGTTGAGAACTTGTGCTGTAGTGCTAGTTCTGAATGTGTAAACTTTGTTAAGGAAATTACAATATCAATAAAAGTTTTCATCACCCCGGTTCCCAGAACTCCTGAAGATAGACGTTGACTGTGGATTTTGTATCACAGACACAGACCCTTTGACTGTTCAGAGATGTCACTAAACCCGCCCAAAGGTGTGAACAACCATGCATGAACAGCACCTATTAGAAGGAGGGGGTCGGTCAACCGACCAGATCCAGGCATTTCACCTGGAAGATACACGGCTGATGTTGTCTGTAATTCAACGATGCCTAATCGGTCAATACCGCGGTTCGATCGCTTCCGCATTATTACTTTGTGCCAGGAAGGGCTCACAACAAGGGAAGTATCCAGGCGTTTCGCAGTGAACCAAAGCGATGTTGTAAGGACACGGAGGAGATACAGGGAGACAGGAACTGTCGAAATGATATCAAATGGAATGATCAGATTACACAAGTAACGGGTAGGGCGAACTCTAGATTGCGGTTTATTGGTAGAATCGTGAAGCGATGCAGCCCTTCAACAAAGGAAATAGCTTATAATACGTTAGTTCGTCCAGTCTTGGAGTATTGTTCGTCTATATGGGACCCTAACCGGTTGGGTCTGATTCAAGAGATTGAGAAGGTCCAAAGAAGAGCAGCAAGATTCGTGACTGGTACATTCAGCCATCGCGAGAGCGTTACAAATCTCATAGAAAGTTTGAAGTGGGACACACTTGCAGATAGACGACGCACTAAACGGAAGGGGTTGCTCACTAAATTCCGAAATCCGATCCACACCGAGGATGTAGAGCATATATTATTACCACCAACTTTCAAATCGCGCAATGATCACCATTCAAAGATAAGGGAAATAAGAGCTCATACTGAGGTGTTCAGACAGCTGTTTTTCCCTCGCGCGATCCGTGAGTGGAACAGAAGGGGGAAATATGACTTTGGCGCGAATTGTGCCCTCCGCCACACGTCGCTTGGTGGCTAGCGGAGTATATATGTAGATGTAGATGAAATGCCTCGCTCAGGCCGCCTAAGAGCTACTACTGCAGTGGATGATCGCTACCTACGGATTATGGCTCGGAGGAACCCTGGCAACAACGCCACAATGTTGAATAATGCTTTTCATGCAGCTACAGGACGTCGTGTCACGACTCAAACTTTACGTAATACGCTGCATGATGCGCAACTTCACTTCCGACGTCCATGTCGAGGTCCATCTTTGCAACCACGACACCATGCAGCGCGGTACAGATGGGCCCAACAACATGCCGAATGGATCGCTCGGGATTGGCATCACGTTCTCTTCAACGATGAGTATCGCATATGCCTTCAACCAGACAATCGATGGAGACGTGTTTGGAGGCAACCCGGTGAGGCTGAACAGCTTAGGCACACTATCCAGCAAATGCAGCACGGTGAAGGTTCCCTGATGTTTTGGGGTGTCATTATGTGGGCCGACGTACGACGCTGGTTGTCATGGAAGGCACCGTGATGGTTGTACGATACGTGAATGCCATCCTCCGACCGATAGTGCAACCACATCGGAAGCATTTTGGCGAGGTATTCGTCTTCAGGGACGACAATTCGGGCCCCCGTCGTACACATCTTGTGAATGACTTCCTTCAGCATAACGACATCGCTCGACTTGAGTGGCCAGCGTATTCTCCAGACATGAACCCTATCGAATATAGCGGGGGTAGATTGGAAAGGGCTGTTTATGGATGATGTGACCCACCAACCACTCTGAGGGATATAGGCCGAATCGCCGTTGAGAAGTGGGACAATGTGGACAATGGGAATTAGAGGTACCGGTGTGTACAGCGGTCTGGACCACCACCTTTGAAGGTCTCACTGTATGGTGATACAACAGGCAATGTGTGGTTTTCATGAACAATAAAAAGGGCGGAAATGATGTTTATGTTGATCTGTATTCCAATTTTCTGTACAGGTTCTGGAACTCTCGGAACTGGGGTGATGCAAAACTTTTTTAGATGTGTGTATATTTAATATATAATGGATGCAACAGTGTATTTATTTCTGCTGTATATAATTGATTGTAATCAAAATGTAAATTGCTGGGTAACAGCCAAGGGAACATTATTTCAATGTATCGATAGCATCGACGAAATGGCAGTAGCTGGTCTTTCTTTATCTTTGCGTATGAGGAGTCTGTGGTACGGCGAGCAAAGAGGAAACAGAGCAGCTCGAGTCATGAAAAGAGTGCGGAAGTGTTCGCTGGTCGCTCCCGCAGACGCGGTGTGCATCTATGATCGCGCAAGTGTAGGCGCACCTAATTCGTTAACCCTCGAGTATTGAGACCATAGTAGGAATGAAAAGACGGAGGAAGCTGCAATTCTCAGTATTGCCGGTCCCATAATTATCCGTGGCTCAGGAGACGACTCTTAGTCCTCAACCAGCAGCAGCAACAGCGGCAGTTCAACATTGTCGTCGGCTACATTCTTCGTAAGACTGTTAACTAATATTGTACAGGCATTACCCAATGGTATTTCTTTCACGAACCTTAATAATTTACCTCAATAATAACCTGCAATAGTTAAAACTTGTATGGCACCTGTGTTGTCATTGTCCTAGTACATTATTACCAAGTAGGGTCATTTTCCTTTCATGAAAATCACCGAGTGTCGCAAATATATGAAAATTGATTTACTACATCCTGTCAGTTTTGTTTATTTGCTAATGACCAGTTTCACTATAAATTTTTCTGCCTTAGGAACTGTTCATTCTGGTATTTCATAACAGGGGCTCAAGTAATTTGCAGTTTTGAGTATTAACTTCTCTCACTAAAGTAATGTAAAATTTCACTGGTTAAACTAATAACTAAAGATACAGCGCAAATTAAGAGTTCGCCGTTTCATTTATTCTGTATTTAACTTAGCGAGTGACTTCTACTGGGTTTGTACGTATCTTATTATTATGTTCCAAGCAAATCAGTTGTTCATCTGCTTAAAGGAAAATTCATTTCAATCTTTCAATAATTAGAAGTAACTTGCTAGCCTTCTCCGAATATTTGCATTACGTTATGCTCAGATCACTGAAAGTCATCTTTTATGAAACGAAGTTTCAGTTACAGTCAGTAATTTATTTAACCAGCAGCTTCATTTAACTTTACTTTCAAAATTTAGTGTTTCAGAAAAGGCAACAGCAAACTCAGCTCTTTTTGATTCACTTATTTTCTCGTGAACTGTTGCGTTGCGGATAGCGTAACAACCATCTGTTGCCATGTCAGTGATTACGTGCTTTATTTTCTGCCCCATTACCTTCCTTAAGACTCGGGAGATTCATTACGCTAGTCGGTTGGCGATCTTTTAATTATCCTTTTTTTGCTAATCAGTATTTTTTGTGTTATCAGTGCTTTTTGTATTAAATATATTACGTGGTATCCTTCTCCCCTGTTTGTGTTTTGTGAGCGATTGCACTATATTCCATCAGTTTCAAAATAATCATCAGTATTTAGATTATTTTTAGAACAGTTTCTTACTTCAGAAGGGTCTGTTGCACACTTTCTTCCTACTAACTGGTATTATTTTCGTACGGTAGCGGTAAGCTTACTCACTGTAAAATTTCATTAGGCATACGTGATCACGGTCAATTATATCGCAATTCAGTAGGATGATTGGGAAGGGAGAGGTTCAAACTGAGTCTCGAGCAGCAGTATTCATCTTGAATTTCCTGCCTGTTAGTAAACAACAAGCTGTCTAGAATTTGTCTCTAGCAGTAGCAAAGAATGATAGTTGACATTTTCTGTGTGTCAGAATATAGAGAGAATTGAGTGCTGTCTCGTGCTTGTCTCCTACTGTGGTTGGAGTGTGTGTTTTTGTACTGTCGGAACGAATTGCAAGCAGATCGCCCATCCCTGACAGTGAAAGCTATAAAGTATGAATCCAATTTTAGGCAGCTCTCCGAATGAGGTTGAACTGTTGGGAAATAACTTGTTCTTAAATCGTCTTCTTAAGTGATTGTGCCCTTATTCACTTCCTACAAAAACAAAAACTTCTCCTTTGCGTTTCAAAATCGCCTGTGCTATGCATCCTAGGACACTTTCTCCCGCCCACTCTGTTAAAGATGACTTAGTAGACCTTGTTCCATATTGTCGTCAACACTGTAATTGCGTCACGCAGGCCATACCTCCATCCAAAGCTGGTAGTAGGGGCTGTGCCAGGACGTGACATAATCCTGGTGTCAGGTGTGTGGTGTGTGTGTTTTGTAGAGGCATTACAAACAGGAAATCAGGTGACAGAATATCGGAGGAGAAGTAGGAAGACAATCGGTATCAGTTGCTCGAACTGTGAAGATTCGTTCAAATGGCTCTGAGCACTATGGGACTTAACTTCTGAGGTCATCAGTCCCCTAGAACTTAGAGCTACTTAAACCTAACCAACCTAAGGACATCACATACATCCATGCCCGAGGCAGGATTCGAACCTGCGACCGTAGTGGTCGCGCGGTTCCAGACTATACCGCCTAGAACCGCTCGGCCATCCAGGCCGGCGAACTGTGAAGAGCAAGAAGGTTGACAACCAGTCCTGTGGCACAATGAAAGGAAGCAAAAGCCATCCTGAGAGCCCAGCAGAAGTTTGGTGAACTTTTCCAGGGCAGAAGCGTTGTAGGAGAGCCCAGCAAAGGAAGAAACAGATGTAGAAGGAACTACAATGGAAACCAGTGGAACTACAGCATCGAATTTTACACAAAGAGTTCAGACAAGCGACGACAGCAGTAGTTCGAAGACTCTGTGTATAACATTGTATCAACGTAAGAAGACTTCCTCAGTAGTTCATATATAGAAACATCAGTGCGAAGGATGCTCTTGCATTAGCAAATGACTCATTTAGTGGGGCTACGTTCGAACTTAGGGAGTTCATTGAGAATAGGAAGCCGGCGTTTGAAGTAGTCCATACAGATATATTAGTATATCAAGTCTAAAATTACGGAAGATGCTAGGGCGAACTTAACTGTCCGGGATAGAGCTAATAATTGGAATCAAATAAAGTTACTCTTGGAAGAAACTTATTAACATAAGCACACCAAACCTTTTTTACGCCTGTAGCACATTTCAGGCCGGAGAACACCCAGGGGAAGCAATTGCATCATGGGTAAATCGAATACATGGATTATCAAATTCATACAGAGAGGTGGTCACGAGAGTGACATGGGCGGCAAAGCTACAAGGTGAATTTGGACTGTTATTTTCGCTAGAAAGTCTAGCAAGCGACAGCATTCAGGCAATTTCACGTAGGCGGGGTGAACAGATTAGCTTAGGTGACACAGTGGAAGGAGCGTTGCAGTAGGAAAGAGCGAAGTTGACAATGAAAGAAAAGGGCCAGTTCCCGAGAGTGGCTCGTAATGCATTTGAAATTCGAAGTAAAATAGGAGAAAGGTCTTATAATAATGGGCTGAGGGGTCATATGATTAGAGACTATAGGAAGCCAAAGAGCAGCACTAAGGTACGATGGGTAACGACACCCACGGAGAAGGAAGACGCGAAGAGCTTGCAGAATCACTGCGATAAACCAGGTAAAAAAAAAGTTCAAATGTGAGTGAAATCTTATGGGACTTAACTGCTAAGGTCATCAGTCCCTAAGCTTACACACTACTTCACACAAATTATTCTAAGGACAAACACACACACCCGTGCCCGAGGGAGGACTCGAACCTCCGCCAGGAAACCAGGTCACACGAAAGCCGAATGTAAAAAAGTAACCATACGAAGTAAATGCAGTAGACCTACCGAGTGTGACAGTTACGGCGCCTAGAAATAAGCATATGAAAGTGCTTGGAAGTCAGTATTAACGAACAGAAGAGTCGAGAGGAGACAGCAGCAAAAAGAAAATTTTTACGAAACCAAGGAACCATTTTCCTAACGAAACGTGTCTCATAGGCATTGATATTACTAAGCAGGTGTTTGCATACCGTATCACGTGAAGAGGTGGTGAAAATCCGAAAAATAGAAGACTCACCTGGGATTTACTACCAACATCAGGGCAAGGTGTCGATCATGAATACCGAAAATTATGACGTATATGGACCTGAGAACGCTTGATGGGAAATTCTGTAGAATCGCTCGAGTAGAAAACGATGCCGTTTATCAGTGCAGAGAAACATTGACCAAATTAAATAGCAGCAGAACAGAGTGTAGCCTTCTAAGTAACGAGGCTGAAAGAAATATAGCCAGATTAGAACAAACTGAAGAATTAGTTCAGCTGTTAAGGAAAAATGATGCAGGAAGGTGATTTGCAATTTCGCAGGTGACATCAGAAAAAACGTTTCACAAATGCGGACGAAGAAGACGGTTCATATTAGAAAACACGCATAGATGCAATATAAAAGTGATCGGAAGGTTTGCTGAGACTATTAAAAGAACAAGTTGCCGCAGTACTAGCAACGTTGTATGTACTGAATCACACGGCAGGTTACATCGTGACTAATAAACAAATATTAAAGAATGGTATGAATAAGTTATATTCACTAAAGACGACGACTGTCACCGTCAATGAACAGATGATATAATTAGCCTCACTGTTTAGACAATTAAGTACTGAGTAAGAGCAGTTAGTAAGTGCCATCGCGCACTCACAAAGATGGCTCCTAGCACCACGTGTCGTGGATCCGATCGAGAAAGTAAAATATTTAAGGTTAATTCAAGACAATCTTAGAAATATACGATATACTGATTATTATAAGGAGCATGTGGATGTATGCTTCTAAAAGTAATTGACACACACACATGTTTGTGAAGGATAATGTATTAGTATATATTACCAGCGTTCCAAAATTAGAAAACAAAGAGTTAAATTTATACAGTGCTGTCACTGTCAATCACACCAAAAGGTGATACAGGGAGCTACATTCACCTACAGCCAGCGGAAGAGTATTTATTATTAGACAATTCTAAGAATTTATATGCTAAACTCTCGGTAGATCAATTAGAAGCCAAAGAAATTGTTAAGCGAACTAAGACCTGTAAACAAATCTTTGTAATGGTTGAGGGTATTTTTGTTCTGTCATTGCAACTACAAAAATGAGTGATTTTTTTCACCAGATGCGTTTCGCTTTATTGAGGTAATGCATCATCAGTGGTGTGTAATTAAGTTATTCACGTTTTTATTTGCTTTTAGATCGAAAAACAGTTCTTTAAGAATAGATTGATTTGTACTTACGGTGATTTTTCGGCTGATTTCCCGCTTGCCGTCTGCTAGCACATCGTTGTTTTTCGTATTAGATACTGATAATTTTGGTCTAATTTTTAGATGTTCTGCAGCACTATGCATTTCTAATGTTTTGCACAACACACTTTTATACACACCACTGTATTCTGTTTGTTGCCAACATAACCTCTCCACTACTTTGTCCTTCACCTACAACCTATTTTCTTTTTAAATTAGATTATTGTATGTGCGTGATTCTATTTAATTGTGTTTCTGTGTATTTATGTACTGTGTAAGAGTAGAGAAGGAATAGCGACGGAAGATTTTTTTGTTAAGGGAAGGAGGAAACCATCATGAATGGACATAAATATATAGCAGTGTGATGGAGTGTGAGTTAGAGGAGACGGTGAGGAGCGAGAAGTGAAATGAAACTGTGAGTGGGGGGGGGGGGGGGGAAGTGGTTTTGGGAGAGTGGGAGGGGGTGAAGGATGGAAAATGCTCGTTTCTTTTTCATGTAATTTCATCAATTATTCTATATAGAGTCTGGTTTCCACTATTTATCTGGTCGTTGAGCAACTATTTACTTTGTGTTAATGCTTTTCACATACAAACGCCATGCATCTACTGTACCGCCTGCCACCAGGATCTGATAAAGATCACCTTAACGCTCTCCCTCTTACTGAACGAACCACTGACATAACACGTTATCTATCTTGAATCTCCTGTACCTCTTGTATTAAACCCAACTGGTAGTGTCCTCAGACTGACAAGTGAGACTCATGAATCAGTCTAACCAGTGTTTAGGAAAAAATTTCACTGTTTTAAGCAGAATAAAAAAAAAAGGGAACCATACAAAGGTTGGGTTTATACGCTACTAGTCATACACTGAAGTGCCAAAGAAACTGGTATAGTCATGCATGTTCAAATACAGAGATACGTAAACAGGCAGGATACGGCGATGCGGTCAGTAACGCCTATATAAGGCAATAAGTGTCTGGCGCTGTTGTTAGATCGGTTACTGCTGCTACAATGGAAGGTTATCAAGATTTAAGTGAGTTTGAAGGTGGCGTTATATTCGGTGTACGAGCGATGGAACACAGTATCTCCGAGGTAGCGATGATGTGGGGATTTTCCCGTACGACCATTTCACGAGTGTACCGTGAATATCAGAAACCCGGTAAAACATCAAATCTCCGACATCGCTACGGGCAGGAAAAGATCCTGCAAGAACGGGATCAACGACTGCTGAAGAGACAGAAGCGCAACCATTCCGAAAATTGCTGCAGATTTCAACACTGGGCCATCAACAAGTGTCAGCGTGCTAACAGTTCAACGGAACATCATCAATACGGGCTTTTGGAGCAGAAGGCCCACTCGTGTACCCTTGATGACTGCACGACACAAAGATTTACGCCTCATCTAACCCCTTTAACACCGACATTGGACTGTTGATGACTGGAAACATGTTGTCTGGTCGGACGAGTCTCGTTTCAAATTGTATCAAGAAGAAGGACGTGTACGGATATGGAGACAAACTCATGAGTCCATGGACCGTGCATGTCACCAGGGGATTGTTCGGGCTGGAGGAGGCTCTGTAATAGCGTGGGGCGTGTGCGGTTGAAGTGATATGGGATCCCTGATATGTCTGGATATGACTCTGACAGGCGGCAGGGGTACGTAAGCATGCTGTCTGATCACAAGCATCCATTCATGTCCATTGTGCATTCCTACGGACTTGGGCAATTCCAGCAGGGCAATGCGACACTCTATACGTCCAGAATTGCTACAGAGTGGCTCCAGAAACACTCTTCTGAGCTTAAACACTTCCGGTGGCCACCAAACTCCACAAACATGAACATCATTGAGCATATCTGGGATGCCTTGCAAAGTGCTGTTTAGAAGAGATCTCCACCCCTTCGTACTCTTATAGATTTATGGACAGCCCTGCAGGATTCATGATGTCAATTCCCTCCAGTATTGCTATAGACATTAGTCGAGCCTATGCCATGTCGTGTTGCGCAATACTGCGTGCTCGTGGGGGCCGAACATGATATTAGGCAGGTGTACCAGTTTCTTTGGCTCTTCAGTGTATATCCCAAAACAATATTAGAATGTAGATGATTGTATTTGTATTTTAATGAAGGAAAACTGCAGATAACATATTATATACTTTACAGATCGTAGCACTGTTTGTGCGGGTGGGAGAGCTTGTGAGCTCCAGTGAAGCTGGGAGCTATGCCGGCGGTAGCGTAGCTACTGACAGGTCCAACCTAGCCGGACAGGTCTCAGTAGCGGAGCCAGATGAAGTGTAGCTTACAACGAACCGTCTTTATTTCCTTTTCTTACCGATCCCCATTTCCTTTCACCACAGCCTGTCCCAGGGGCTGAACAGCGTCAGCAGTTTTTGTGTCTCCAGTCGTTGTCATCACTATGCCACTGGGGTAAGATTACAAAGCTATCAGGGACCGTGTGATTGTTGCTGTGCAGGAACATTTACGCGTTAAGAAATACTCGCACAGGCGTCTTTTGGAGGACAGTACCATCAGTGCAATACAGGAAAGCCCTGCGTCTATGGGCAAGTTCCGACGGGGGCAGGACCGAGTAATCTGGAAGCTCTTAGTGACAAACCGGCACGTACGCGGCAGGCGTGTGATCGTCGTTTTACTCGAAGAGGCTGTAGAGTAACTCTTGCCCTGCGCCTGTGGCTGAGCAGGCCAAATCAGGATCCACTCTGCTCACACAGCATGGGGAGGGGCTTGAAAAGGTGCCCTAAACATAGTCAGCCTAACCAACCAACTACCTGACTCGATGGCCGCGACCGGAGGGTACGCCATATGCAGCCGAAACAAAAAGAACAAACAAAACTTAAATATTGCTACGTGGTATGTTCGAACTCTCATTGACTTTGACAAAAGCAACCGACCAATGAAAATTTGGGAAAGAGTTATAGAAGCAAGATTACGCAAGGAGACTGTGGTGTGTGAAGAACAGTTTGGGTTCATGCCTGGAAGAGGAACGACAGATGCAATGCATGCTTTAAGGCGGATAGTGGAGAGACACGGGGAGCTACAAGCCGATCTACATATGGATTTCACTGATTTGGAGAAAGCATATGATAGAGTCCCAAGGGACGAAATATGGTGAAGCTTGAGAGAGCAGTGCGTGCCAGAGAAGTATGTGAGGTTAGTGAAGGAAATGTACAGAGGAGCAATGACACAGGTGAGAAGTAGTGAGGGCATGACAAAGGAGCTTCCAGTAAAAGTAGGCTTACATCAAGGTTCTGCGCTTAGTCCCTATCTCTTTGACCTGATTATGGATGTGCAGGTGAAAGATGTGAAGAAGGAAGCGCCATGGAATATGATGTTTGCGCATGATGTGGTTCTTTGTGAGCACAGCATCGACAGACTTGAGGAAAAGCTGGAGTACTGGAGGAAGGCACTAGAAGAAAGAGGGATGAAAATTAGCAGGACAAAGTCAGAATATTTAGCACTCAAGGATGTGCAGATGATGTCTTGCAAGATCCAGGACGATGAGCTGAAACCGGTCTTCAAATTTAAATACCTGGGGTCGTACATATAGAGGGACGGAGGACTGGAAAGCGAGATACAACACCGAATAAATTGCGGTTGGAACAACTGGAGGAAAATGAGTGGAGTGTTGTGTGACAAGGAGGTGAGCATTGGGCTGAAAGAGAAAGTGTACAAGTCGGTGGTAAGGCCTGCTATGATACACGGGACAGAGACATGGCCAATCACAGTAGCCCAGGAAAGGAAGATGGAAGTGGCGGAAATGAGGATTCTGAGATGGATGTGTGGGGTAAGAAGGAAGGACAGGATTAGAAATGAATTTCTTAGAGGAGCTGTGTAAGTGGGACCAATGGGGAAAATATACAAGAAAGCAGATTAAGGTGGTACGGGCACTTACAGAGAAAAGGGGAACAGTATATCGGAAAAAGAGTTGAAGATATAAAGATTGAAGGAGCGAGAAGGAGAGGAAGACCGAAGATGAGGTGGAAGTATAAGATATCCGGGGACCTAAGGGAGAAAGGATGGAAGAGGGAAGAGGCAATGGATAGAGTACTATGGAGGAGAAGGATCCAGAAGAGCAACGCCGACCCTACGCGACGTGGGACAAGGCGACGCTAAAGAAGAAGAAGAAGAAGAAGAAGCAGAAGAAGGCAATGGCAACTCGAATGGAACCCTTCTGACTAAATGCTCAGAACACGATCTCATCATTACAAGTACTCTCTTTCGACAGAAAATAAGTATAAAACCACATTGCAACTCTGGCATATCTTACATTAAGTGACTGTGCGGTCTAGTGATCGACGTGATGTGAGGATCACAAGAAATGTACCCCAGGCTTATGACTACTGGACAGATCATCGAATGGTCCGTTCAGTAGTTGCTGTATGTGCCACCCAAACGGTGGAAGCAAACTAAACTAGCAAAACATCTGCTAAATCTTGAACGACTATAAGATGAAGAGGTCCAAAAGAAGTTTCAGAACATCGTGAAGCAAAATTTTCCTGCTAAGTATTCTGACAATGTTGAAGAGCACTGGTCAATCCTGAAAACCATCATGCTTCTGGCTTGCCAAGAATCAACTAGATTCATTGAAGGAAAACACCGAGGTTGGTTTCACGAAAATGATGATGAAATTGAAAGCATGTTAGATAAAAAAAGAGAGGCCTGCAACGCCTGGCAAAATGATCCAGAATCAGTCCACAAAAAACAAGCTTATCTCCATGCCAAAGCTGATGTTTAAAGGAAAACCAGAGCTCTCAAACCCAACAGTGGACTATAAAATGAACTGAAATGGAAATTAAGCAGCAACCAACAACTCCAGAGCGTTCTTGACTACCACAAAAACGATGTATGGCCCCTCCAAAATAGAACTAAACCCCCTTCGATCTAAAGACGGTACATAACTTTTTAAAGACTCGGCATCCATCGGCTCTCGGTAGAAGGAGCGCTTTGAAGAACTTCTAGACAGAGATTCAAGTTGCACGAGAGTGTTTTTACAAAAATACTACAAAAACCCATTTAGGACCATATGAATGATGACCTTTCGATTCAAGAATCTGTCGACCAGCTGAGGAATGACAAAGCCCCTGGACTGGATGGGATCCCGGCTGAACAATTCAAAAATGGCGGCACCGAATTAATCAAGAACTTCCACATCCTTACCACCAAGATATGGAACACTGAGACAATACCTGCACATCTGCGTGACACCGCTATTCTTACTATATTCAAAAAAGGCGATAAGACCCATTGTGGAAACTACCGAGGAATATCGCTACTCTCAACAGCTGGAAACATCCTTGCTAGGATTCTCTCCAACAGACTACTTCCTCTTGCTGAAAAAACCCTACCTGACACTCAGTGTGGCTTTAGACCTAATCGAGGCAATGGATATGATTTTCAGTGCAAGGCAAATGCAAGTATAATCTAAAGAACAGAACCAACCCATGTAAATGGTATTCATATACCTTGTTAAAGCCTTTGACTCTGTTAATTGAGAAGCACTGTGGAAAGTTCTGGCATCAAATGGAGGTCCTGGAAAATGCATAAAAATACTTCAGCTTCTGGATGACAACATGACTGCCTCTGTCCTTGCCAGCAATGGACCCGGAGAAACGTTTAACATTACCACAGGAGTCACGCAGGGATGTGTTATCACACCTAGCCTATTCTCGATATTTGTGGGAACCTTATTTCACCTTGTTGAGGAAAACCTGCCGTTGGGCATTGAAATAACTTATAGGACTGATGGTAAGCTATTTGACGTTAGCAGACTCCGAGCTAAAAACAAAATAACCATAACAGCTGTCATCGAACTTCAGTACGCTGATGATAACGTTATCTTGGCAAACACAGAGGAGGATCTACGAAATACCCTAAATACATTCAGTCTGGAATACAAATCCATTGGTCTGGAGCTTAATACAGACAAAAGGAAAGTCTTCTATCAGCCATCTCCAAATGCCACTGCAGCAGCAGCAGTTTGATGGAAGACCTCTAGAGATTGTAGAGTATTCTCCATACCTGGGAAGCCATCTTTCTGCAAATTCAGACATAGACGCAGAAATTCAACAGCTGTTAAAGTGTGCAAGTACTGCATATGTTTGTCTTTTGAAAAGAGTATTTGATAATCATGATTTTAATGTTAAAACTAAGCTTACAGTCTACAATGCCATTATCACGCCTACACTTCTTTATGGATGCGAAGCCTGGATCACCTGCAGGCGTCACGTAATGTCCTTAAAAAAATAACACCAACAGTGCCTAAGGGGAATATTGAAAGTATAATGGCAGGATCGGTGAACAAACAACAGCATTTTGGAAAAAACCATCTCCACCAGCATTGAAGCAAAAATTGTCAAATACCAACTTCGCTGGGCTGGTCATATCATCCGTATATCAAACTCCTGTCTCCCTAAGCAAATCAAGTTCTCCCAATTGAAGTATGCCCAACGTAATCAGGGAGGGAAAACAAAACGGTATAAAGATATCCTCAAGCCAAATATGACAAAATGTCAAATAAACACAAATGACTGGGAAACTGCAGCCCTAGATAGACCTAAATGGCGACAAATTGTTCACCAAGGAACATTTAATTTTGAGAATCAGAGAGAGTTACAGGAGAATAGGAGGAGAGGTCACAGAAGAGAACAGGAGCTCTTGAGAAGAACAAACCTGTTACACCATTCAGTCAACACCAGCTGGACATGCGATTACTGCGGGAGAGTCTGTGGCTCCAGAATAGGACTATTTAGCCACCAAAGATCCACAGATAATGCTAACAAAAGACTTTCATACTCGTCAACAAGTAAATGTCTATGACTTTACCGATGAAATGTTTTATAAATAATTGAAACAGATATTAAAACATTAGTCGTTTTTACATACATTTGTGAAAGGCTTTGCATTAACAAAACAATGAATTGCATATCCATACTTAAGAAAGACAAAAAACATTCATATACAAACTATGTTGCTTCTCATCTTATTTGCTACAGGTGTCGGGTTGCAGGGGCTATTGTTCGTTTTAAGTTCGTTGTTAATCGCTGAGGTAAACATGTGGTACCATATTATTTACGTTTATAGGAAGCAGTGACTACTGTGACAATACATTCACAAAAATCTTGGCATAGGATGAACTTCTTTTTGTATTTATAGGTTGTTAGATTATTCCCTTTTCTTCGAGCATGCTGTTCTAGCCTTCTGTTTACCAGAAGATTACATAAGGGCAAAATTCATTACGTTTATGGTAAATGTACTCATACAGACTTTCGAGGTTCTGCTGTCTTGGTGAGAATATTTCCAGTGGTGCAGACAGGTCCTGAAGTTTATTGTAGTATTAATGTTCCCAAAGTGACGAGCAGTAAATGATTGATCAAAGCACCAGTAGCAAGATATCCATCTACGCCCTACTTTCAGTTTCATCGAAGTACACATGAAAGGTACAAATCGATGACTGAGAAGCTTATTCCTTTATTTCTAGGTTTAGCTTCTGCGTTTTCTTTTAAAGAGGCACCCAGTTTTTAACACCAGGTACATCACTGGCTTTTATACCTCGTACTACGAACTTTCTGGCTCCACTATTCTGCAAATGTTGCTAGTAACGTCTTGGACAGTAACCACTCTTACAGTCCCTGAGTATGTTAAGGCGATTACAAAAACACGGTCAGATGTGAATAAATTATAACTGCTGACAGGAAAATTCTGCTGAGTTCTTTGACAACTCATCCCTACTCGCATGTTAAAACACAACACCACAGCGCCTAATTTTAATTTGCTCACACTGTTGACAGAGAAAACGCGGAGTTTTGATTTATTTCCCGGCATTCGGTTGTTTACAGATGACGCTGTCGTTTATCGACTAATAAAGTCATCAGAAGATCAAAACAAACTGCAAAACGATTTAGAAGAAATATCGGAATGGTGAAAAACGTTGACCTTAAAGAACGAAAAGTGTGAGGTCATCCACATGAGTGCTAGAAGGAAAGCGTTAAACTTCAGTTACATGATAAATCAGTCTAACCTAAAAGCCGTAAATTCAACTAAATACCTAGGTATTACAATTACGAACAATTTAAATTGGAAGGAACACACAGAAAATATTGTGGGGAAGGCTAACCAAAGACTGCGTTTTATTGGCAGGACACTTAGAAAATGTAACAGACATACTAAGGAGAATGCCTACACTACGCTTGTCCGTCCACTTATAGAATACTGTCGCGCGGCGTGGGATCCTTACCAAACAGGACTGACTGAGTCCATCGAAAAAATTCAAAGAAAGGTAGCACGTTTTTTATTATCGCGAAATATGGGAGAGAGTGTCACAGGAATGATACAGGATTTGGGCTGGACATGATTATAAGAAAGGTATTTTTCGTTGCGACGGACTCTTCTCACGAAATTCCAATCACCAACTTTCTCCTCCGAATGCGAAAATATTTTGTTGATACCGACCTACATAGGGAGGAACGATCACCAAGATCAAATAAGGGAAATCAGAGCTCGTACGGAAAGATACAGGTGTTCATTCTTCCCGCGCGCTATGCGAGATTGGAATAATAGAGAATTGTGAAGGTGGTTCGATGAACCCTCTGCCAGGCACTTAAATGTGATTTGCAGAGTATCCATGTAGATGTAGATGTAGATTAATCACAGATACACGACCATAACTCGTTCGCAGTTACTCTCCACATTATTATGGTATGTATAAGTTTTTGTTTTTGTTATTAATGAGGGGCAAATTGGCTTTTCATATCCAAAGAAAATATTCTCTGAACTGTGGACCTAGTCATGCTAAGATTCTGCATATAATTGAATGTCAAGAATGAAATATGTGCTTCGTCTCCCAAGTTTCTGATGGCTTGGTTTCTATACGTAAGAAAACTTGACAGTGTGTGACATGATTGTGAAGTGTAAACACGGAGGAACAACCACAGATAATAGAAGGCTAGGCAGACCTCATGATCTGACTGACAGGGGCCCTCGATCATTGCAGAGGGTGGTTGTAAAAAGTTTCATGAAATCGGTGGAAGGAATCATTCGTGTGTTCCAGAGTGCTGCCAGCTGTCCCACTAGTACAATAACTGTATGTAGCGAGTTAGATAGAATGGGGTAGAACAGTCGAGCAGCCCCTTGGAAGCCACACATTTGTGTATTCATTGCTATGCGTCGCTTGAGATGGTGTAAAGAGCGACGCCACTGTATAGCGGATGACTGGAAACGTGTGAAAAGTGTGTCAGTCCGATGGAAGGGTCTGGGTTTGGTGAATGCCTGGAGAATATTACCTACCGTCATGTATCGTGCAAACAGTGAAGTATGGATATAGTGGTGTTACGATGTGACTGTGTTTTTCATGAATAGGGTGTGGTCTAATTATTGCGCTTAAGGAAAAGTTAGTTTCGGATGGATACGAACAAAATTTATAGTTTTGTGTCCTGCTTAGAGTAGAGGAACAGTTCGGAGACGATGATTGCTTGTATGAACGTGATTGTGCACCCTGTTATGAAGCAGCGTGTCTTAGTCAATGGTTTGTGGACAATAATATTCATGATATGGCTTGTACTGCGCATGGTCCCGACCAGAACGCAATGGAGGACCTTTGGTGTGAGGCAGAACATCGTCTTCGTTCCACACTCCAGCGTCCAACATCGCAATCTCCTCTGGTTCAGTTCTTGAGGAAGACTGAGCTGCCATTCTTCCATAGAAATTCAGGTACCGCATTGAAAGTATCCTTAGCAGAGTTCGAGCCGTCATAAAGTCGAAGGAGGGACACAACAGATATTAATGTCCACTAATAAGTGTACAAATTCCTTCGATCAGACAGTGCACTACCAATTTCGTTAGGGCTGTTCATTTTAGTAGCATTACTAGAGTGCAAGAATATGGTTTTTGTACACAGTTAGCAACAAATGGTTCAAATGGCCCTGAGCACTATGGGACTTAACATCTGAGGTCATCAGTCCCCAAGAACTTAGAACTACTTAAACCTAACTAACCTAAGGACGTTACACACATCCATGCCCGAGGCAGGATTCGAACCTGCGACCGTAGCAGTCGCGCGGTTCCAGACTGAAGCGCCTAGAGCCACTCAGCCACACCGGCTGGCAGTTAGCAACACATCGGGTTTTTGACTAACTGGTGGGTGACATTAGGAGCCTACTTTGTTACATATATTGGATAAATACCATTCCTGGATAAATGTGCATATTTTTGTAAAGGATATTGTGTAAAATCAAACATAAAAGCTTTTCCAAGTCCTCGCCAGAGATGAGTATGTAATTCTCTTTGAAATCTGATAAAGGTTGTCCACTTAGAGTGTTGAGAACAGATGATTCTAGAGCTGTTCTCAGTTCTGAGACAGAAGTGAATAGATGCAAGCCAAGTTGCTGACGCTTTGCTCACAGCTCCAGGTGGTGTTGGCTTCTGTCACACATCTTGAGGCTGTTGCCAATGGGTACCAGCGTGGGGGCCAGACTGGGCGGCGATCCAAGGGTCGTCCAACATGATTCATTTGTCCCCTGATCGGTCCACTATTGTGGTCGCCCAGGGTACTGCCTGCACTGAGGCTGATCCCTCACCTGCGGTCGAGTTGGAGGTCGTTCCAATGTGTGGCTGACAACGAGAATTTCCAAGGAGCCCATCGTAGGGCCTCGCTAATTTGCCTGACTAACAGGTTTCGGCGCTATCTGTGGATGACGAAGTCCTAGAGTCAGATGAAGTCGCTCGCCCTGTTCCACAGGAGTCCTCTCGGTGCGCAAACTCTGGGCATTCTCAAAGGGTGGGATTACTGGTAGTTGGGAACTTCAACGTTATGCACATAATGGCGCCACTTAGGGATGTGGCTGAAAAGGAGGAGAAGACGGTAGCAGCCGGCCGAGACACAAGATGCAACAGGGAAGTAACAGATATTGTGATTATTACGAATTTCTAACCAGGAGCGAATTTTATAATAACATCTGTTTGCTTTAACAGTTTAGTTTCTTGAGTTACTGCATGTTTATTTAATATCCAATAGCCACAGTTCTCACGTATTCGTTTGCGTTGGAAAGTAAACCGATTTTGTGACATATTACAAGTTCTTAATCAGGGTCGAATTATTTAGTTTCACCTGAGTGCTACGGCAGTTAGATTTTTGAATCTCTGTGTATTAATCTAATTTATTAGACACAGTTCCTGCGTTTTCGTCATGGTCTACAGGTGAAATTGCGCAGCACGTGCCGATGATCCGTTTATCTGCATAGTTTAGTTCTCCACGGTCTTTAGTATGGACAGGGACTGGGGTTGTTGTGTGCGGATGCGAGCCGAGTTGGTGACACTTCGCTCCCAGCTTCAGGCTGTGATGGCGTCGGTTACACAGCTTGAGGCTGCAGTGAATGGGCACCAGTGTTGAGGGCCGGCCGTGGGGATCCAGCGGACGTCCAGCACGTCAGAGTCCTCGAGATGATCTCACCGGCGGACAGCCCAGTTACTGCTCACGCTGAGGTTGACTCCTCACCTGTGGTCGGGTGGGAGGTCGCCCTGGAGCATTGCAAGCGGCGAAAGACTTCCCAGGCGGTCGCACGTAAGGCCTCCCCGGTTTGTCTGACAGGTTCCAGGTGCTGTCTGTGGCTACACTGCCGCTGAGACAGATGCTGCCGCCTGTCCTGTTTCAGAGGAAACCTCTCAGCCTGCAAGATCCGGTCAATCACAGAGGGTGGGATTGTTGATAGATGGGAGCTCCAACATTCGGTGCGTTATGGGTTTCCTTAGGGACATGGCTGCCAAGAAGGGAAAGAAAACCAGTGTGTACTCCATGTGCATACCGGGTGAAGTCATTCCAGGTGTGGAATGGGTCCTCCGAGATGCCATGAAGAGCGCACGGTGCAGCCAACTGCAGGTGATTGCTCACGTCAGTACCAATGATGTGTGTCACTTTGGATCAGAAGAGATACTGTCTCGTTTCGAGCGGCTAACAGAAGTGGTAAAGGCTGCCAGTCTTGCTTGCAAGATGAAAGCAGAGCTGACCATTTGCAGCATTGTCGACACGGCCGATTGCGGACCTCTGGTGCAGAGTAGAGTGGAGGGTCTCAATCAGAGAGTCAGACGGTTCTGCGACCATGTAGGCTGTAGATTCCTCGACTTGCGCCAAAAGGTGGTTGGGTTTCAGGTTCCAGTAAATAGGTCAGGTGTCCACTATTTGCAGGAGGCGGCTACACTCGTAGAAGGGGCTGTTTGGCGTGGACTGGGTGGTTTTTAGGTTAGAGGGTCTCGGGAAACACAAGAAGGGCTTCAGCCACAAAGGGGCCGAACACAGGAAGAACGTAGATACAGGAAACATTGGTATAACAGTTGTAAATTGTCGTAGCTGTGTTGGGAAAGTACCAGAGCTCCAAGCGCTAATAGAAAGCACTGATGCTCAAATCATTATGGGAACTAAAGCCGGAGATAAGCTCAGCGGAAATTTTTGAGAAGAACCTAACGGTGCTCCGATAGGATAGGCTAAACGCGGTTGGCGATGGCGCGTATGTTGCTGTTAGAAGTAGTTTATCTTGTCGCGAAATTGAAGTAGATAGTTCCTGTGAGTTAGTATGGGCAGAGGTCACTGTTGCCAACTGGACTAAAATAATAATTGAATTCGTTTATCGACCTCCGAATTCAGATGATACAGTTGCTGAAAGGTTCAAAGTCGGCCGTTGTGAGCGAGCGGTTCTAGGCGCTTCAGTCAGGAACCGCGCGACCGCTACGGTCGCAGGTTCGAATCCTTCCTCGGGCATGGATGTGTGTGATGTCCTTAGCTTAGTTAGGTTTAAGTAGTTCTAAGTTCTAGGGGACTGATGACCATAGGTGTTAAGTCCCATAGTGCTCAGAGCCATTTGAACAATTTGAAAACGGTCTATTGACACACAGTCAGCATGGATGTAGAAAACATCGTTCTTGTGAAACACAACTAGTTCTTTATCCACATGAAATGTTGAGTGCTATTGACAAGGGATTTCAGATCGATTCCGTATTACTGGATTTCCGGAAGGCTTTTGACACTGTACCACACAAGCGGCTTGTGGTGAAATTGCGTGCTTATGGAATATCGTATCAGTTATGAGACTGGATTTGAGATTTCCTGGCCGGCCGGAGTGGCCGTGCTTTTCTAGGCGCTACAGTCTGGAACCGAGCGACCGCTGCGGTTGCAGGTTCGAATCCTGCCTCGGGCATGGATGTGTGTGATGTCCTTAGGTTAGTTAGGTTTAATTAGTTCTAAGTTCTAGGCGACTGATGACCTCAGAAGTTAAGTCGCATAGTGCTCAGAGCCATTTTTTGAGATTTCCTGTCAGACGGGTCACAGTTCTTAGAAACTGACGGAAAGTCATCGTGTAAAACAGAAGTGATTTCTGGTATTACCCAAGGTAGTGTTACAGGCCCTTTGCTGATCCTTATCTACTTATATAAACGATTTGGGAGACAATCCGAGCAGCCGTCTTAGGTTGTTTGAAGACACTCTCGTTTATCGACTAATAAAGTCATAAGAAGATGAAAACAAAGTCCAAAACGATTTACAAAAGATATCTGAATGGTGCGAAAATTGGAAGTTGAACCTAAATAAAGAAATGTGTGAGGCCATCCACATGAGTGCTAAAAGAAATTCGTTAAACTTCGGTTATACGATAAATCAGTCAATTCTAAAGGCCGTAAATTCAACTAAATATCTAGGAATTACGATTACGAACAACTTAAATTGGAAGGAACACATAGAAAATGTTTTGGGGAATTCTAACCAAAGACTGCGTTTTATTGGCAGAACACTTAGAAAATGTAACAGATCTACTAAGCAGAATGCCTACACTACGCTCGGTTGTCTTCTTTTAGAATACTGCTGCACGATGTGGGATGCTTACCAGATATGACTGACGGAGTACATTGAAAAAGTTCAAAGAAGGACAGCACGTTTTCTATTATCGCGAAATATGGGAGAGAGTGTCACTGAAATGATACAGGATTTGGGCTGGACATTATTAAAGGAAAGGCGTTTTTCGTTGCGACGGAATCTTTGCTCTGAGCACTATGGGACTGAACATCTATGGTCAAAAATGGTTCAAATGGCTCTGAGCACTATGGGACTTAACATCTGAGGTCATCAGTCCCCTAGAACTTAGAACTACTTAAACCTAACTAACCTAAGGACATCACACACACCCATGCCCGAGGCAGGATTCGAACCTGTGACCGTAGCAGTCGCGCGGTTCCGGAGTGCGCGCCTAGAACCGCTAGACCACCGCGGCCGGCATCTATGGTCATCAGTCCCCTAAAACTTAGAACTACTTAAACCTAACTAACCTAAGGACATCACACAACACCCAGTCATCACGAGGCAGAGAAAATCCCTGACCCGCCGGGAATCAAACCCGGGAATCCGGGTGCGGGAAGCGACGGAATCTTTTCACAAAATTCCAATCACCAACTTTCTCCTCCGAATGCGAAAATAGTTTGTTGACACCGACCTACATAGGGAGAAACGATCACCACGATAAAACTAGAAAGATAAGAGCTCGTGCGGAAAGATGTAGGTGTTCGTTCCTTCCCGCGCTATGCGAAACTGGAATAATATATAATTGTGAAGATGATTCGATGAACGCTCTGCCAGGTACTTAAATGTGATTTGCAGAGTATCTGTGTAGATGTAGATGTAGAAGTAATCTAGTGAGCACTCTGTGTGTATACCAGGAGGAGTCATTTCAGCCACAGAATGGGTACTTACAGACGCCATCAAGAACGCAAGGCTGACCAGCTACATGTGGTGGCTCATGTTGGCAGTGACGATGTGTGTCGCTTTGGATCAGAGGAGGTTCTCTCGTGTTTCTTGCAGCTAGCTGTAGAAGTAAAGACTGTCACTCCTGATTGCGAGATGAAGGCAGACTCACCATATGTAGCATCGTCGAGTGAACCGACTGTGGTCCTTTGGTATAGAGCCGAGTCGAGAATCTGAATCAGAGGTTTAGATGGTTCTGTGTACATGTAGGTTGCAGATTCCTCGACTTGCCGAATATGGTGGTTGGTTTCCAGCCTCAGCTAAATAGATCAGGAGTCCACTACACGCAGGAAGCGGCTAAATGGGTTGTGGGGGCTGTCTGGAGGGGACTGGGTAGTTTTTTACATTAGAGGGTGTGAGAAACGCAGAAATGGCTTCGGTTGCAAAGGGTACAGGACGAAGAATGCACTGAATCTCAAACCGTTGTTGCTATGGGAAGCTTGCTAAAGGGGGAAATAACTTCAGCTGAAAATTTTGCAAAGGACCTATCGGTATTCAGAAAGGATAGATTAAATTAAACTGGTAGTGGAGTGCTTATTGTCACGAGAAGTAGTTCATCTTGTGGTGTACTTGAGGTAGATAATTTCTGTGAGTAAGTTTGGTAGCCGGAATACATTAATAACTGGTTCCTTCTAGCGAACCCCCGACTCAATTGCTGCACAGTTCAAAGAAAACCTGAGTGTCATTTCAAATAGGTACCTCACTCATACAGTTATACTCGTAGTCGGTGATGACTTCAATCTACCCTATATATGTTGGCGAAAATTCATATTTAAAGTCGGCAGTAGGCATAAAACGTCGTCCGAAATCGTACTGAATGACTTCCCAGAAAATTATTTTGAATAGCTAATTCAGTTGTCTTCTCGAAGTGTAAATGGTTCCGAAAACATACTTGACCACTTAGCAACAAATAATTCTGACCACATAGCTAGCATCATGACAGGTACAGGGATTAGTGGCCACAACGTTGTTGTAACTATGTCATATTCCGAGGTTTGTATCTGCACAGTGAGTGTACTAATGTGTGCAAAATCAGCTTATTACTTAGGGCGCATATGGACAAAACATCTGAACTGTCTTCTCAAGCCCAGGGTGTCAAACAGACATTCTAAATAAATATGAACCTGGTACTGTAAGGCAGCTAATATTAGGTGCGTATCCTAACAAAAATCATTAGAAATGCTGCTGTCACATAACTAGAATGCATGAATTAATAAAAGTGAAAGTTTGGGATCTATTCTAGGAAGACAAAACAGCTATTTCCTTTCTTACTCTACATATAATTTATCAACTATGCTTTGAGGGGTCAAGTGATACACAACAATCATGCTCAATTACTTTGGAACCTCAATAACAAAATATTTAACTCTTGGACATATTGAATTGACGATTATTTAAATCGTTATCTCTGCATATGAAAAAAAAGTTATCACAGGAAAGAATGATTAAAAATCTTCATAAGATCATTTAAATCTACGTTGTCATAGCTGGTGAATGCAGTGAGTTGGTGGAGAATAAATTTTACTTTTTGAACCAACGAAAAAACTCTAAAGTACTCAATGTGAGGGTAGGTTAGTATCCTAGCTTTTGATATTCAATGGTCAAAGTGTACACAAGTTGGAGTGAGCAAAATCTAGACTCAACATTTAATGTGGCCTTATGTGCAATGGTACATTACCAAGCTGCATCTGCAGCGGTGGTGTCTCCGTTCTGAATCTGAAAAGCTAATTCCCTACTCTCGCCTTGACTGAATTCTCTCAGTCTCAAATTTCCTGCATTGCCCAGAACGTTACTTTCCCTAGTTGAAATAATGGTTATTGCACATTCGCTAAGGGTTGGAGCGACGCGCACAATTTCCTTGCCCACAAAAATTTCCACAAGAATAATTATCTACCTCTTTGCTATCTGTCGCCACGATACGTGAAGCGTATCGTCCTCACTTTGCAGAAAGCAAAGCTCTCAACACCCTCGCTTATTTCCACACACTTGCGCGGCGCGCCGCGAGACAAGAGAGAGATCTAGCCATATTACAGGGTGATTCAAAAAGAATACCACAACTTTAAAAATGTGTATTTAATGAAAGAAACATAATATAACCTTCTGTTATACATCATTACAAAGAGTATTTAAAAAGGTTTTTTTTTCACTCAAAAACAAGTTCAGAGATGTTCAATATGGCCCCCTCCAGACACGAGCAATATCAACCCGATACTCCAACTCGTTCCACACTCTCTGTAGCATATCAGGCGTAACAGTTTGGATAGCTGCTGTTATTTCTCGTTTCAAATCATCAATGGTGGCCGGGAGAGGTGGCCGAAACACCATATCCTTAACATACCCCCATAAGAAAAAATCGCAGGGGGTAATATCAGGGCTTCTTGGAGGCCAGTGATGAAGTGCTCTGTCACGGGCTGCCTGGCGGCCGATCCATCGCCTCGGGTAGTTGACGTTCAGGTAGTTACGGACAATGTGCCAATGTGGTGGAGCTCCATCCTGCTGAAATATGAATTGTTGTGCTTCTTGTTCGAGCTGAGGGAACAGCCAATTCTCTAACATCTCCAGATACTGTAGTCCAGTTACAGTAGCACCTTCGAAGAAAAAGGGACCAAAAACTTTATTGGCTGAAATGGCACAGAAAACGTTCACCTTAGGCGAGTCACGTTCATACTGAGTTGTTTCCCGCGGATTCTCAGTGCCCCATATACAGACATTGTGACGGTTGACTTTCCCGTTAGTGTGGAAAGTTGCTTCATCACTAAACACAATCTTTGAAACGAAATATTCATCCGTTTCCATTTGAGCAAGGATAAAATCACAGAAATCGATTCTTTTAATCTTATCAGCTGCAGACAGTGCTTGAACCAATTTCAGACGATAAGGTTTCATAACTAACCTTTTTCGTAGGACTCTCCATGCAGTTGATTGTGTAATTTGCAGCTCTCTGCTAGCTCTGCGAGTCGATTTTCCTGGGCTGCGAACAAATGCTTGCTGGATGCGTGCTACATTTTCATCACTCGTTCTCGGCCGTCCAGAACTTTTCCCTTCACACAAACACCCATTCTCTGTAAACTGTTTATACCAACGTTTAATACACCACCTATCAGGAGGTTTAACACCATACTTCGTTCGAAATGCACGCTGAACAACTGTCGTCGATTCACTTCTGCCGTACTCAATAACACAAAAAGCTTTCTGTTGAGCGGTCGCCATCTTAGCATCAACTGACGCTGACGCCTAGTCAACAGCGCCTCAAGCGAACAAATGTACAACTAAATGAAACTTTATAGCTCCCTTAATTCGCCGACAGATAGTGCTTAGCTCTGCCTTTTGTCGTTGCAGAGTTTTAAATTCCTAAAGTTGTGGTATTCTTTTTGAATCACCCTGTACTTCTCAAAATGCTTTTATATAATGGGGATCTACCCACTGTGCTGCGTCTGCTTCGTCCAGTATGTCTTCAGCCAATCACCGTCTTGCTAGATGTGAATTTTATTTTTCTTGCTGGGTTGTAGCTTAGCCCTGTTAATGCCGTGCAGCCACTTACCTTCGGTCCCGGCCTTATTTATGTTAAAAGGAATAATGCATTGGTCTGGCCTTATCCCTTTCTGCGCTGCAGCTCGCTGTTCTCTTGCTAAATGGGGTTTTCTGATGTCATTAACTACCTGCTCGGTTCGTCTCCAAAATGCGTTTCACTTTAACTTGTTTATTCATGCCCCTGTCCATATATTGGTAGATATTGTTTTGTTAGTTTTCGGTACCTGAGATAAACTGCATTTGCCTTTTGCTGACATAATATAGTTATTATTTTCTGAGGATCTCATAATGTATCGCACTGTTGTCATGGATTAAGCTTATGTAAGGTCCGTAAAATCCGGAAGCCTTACAACTAGACTTAATACCGTAACATCCAAACACACCAAAAATAAGCACGAGGTACTTATATTTAAGAAAGCAGAAGTATAGAATGTAAACTCAACTAAATTATTAGCGATTGCAATTATGAGTAACTTAAGCAGGAATGATCACATAGATAATGTGGGGAAAGCAAACTAAAGACTGCTATTTATTGGCAGAACATTTAGAAAATATTACAGGTCTGCTAAAGAAGAAAATATAACAGGTCTGCTAAAGAGACTCCTTACACTATACTTGTCCGCCCTCTTCTGCAGTACAGCTGTGCAGTGTGGGATCCACATAAGATAGAATTGACGGAGGACACTGGAAAAGTTCAAAGACGTGCAGCTCGTTTTGTGTTATCGCGATCTAAGGGACACAGCAGCACGGATATAATGCATGAAATGGGGTGACAGTAATTAAAACAAAGGGGTTTTTCGCTGCGGCAGAAACTTCTCACCAAATCTCAGTCACCAACTTTCTCCCCAGAGTGTGAAAATATTTTGTTGGCGCCAACCTTAATTGGGAGAAGTAATCATCACAGTAAAATAAGGGAAATGAGAGCTCACACGGAAAGATGTAGGTGTTCGTTTTTTCCCGTCGCACTGTTTGAGAGTGGAACGGTAGATGACTCCGCCAGGCACTTAATTGTGAACTGCAGAGTAATCATGTAAAGGTTAATGTAGATGTAGAAAGAGACTGAGTAAAAGCGAAAGAGACTGTGGGAAAGCACACAAGTATGCTGTTCATCATACGTGGCACCTGTGTAATCTTTAGAGTCTCATTTACAATTTGTGTTGGGTTAGATCTGTTTACTTGCTCATATTAACATTTGCTGGCGCAGAACGTGGCAACTCTGCGCATCATTAGTAGATCTGTGTGGGTGGCGTTGTAGCGCAGCTGCTAAGGATTCAGGTCAGAGTCTCTGAATGCACAGCGATTTCGTATCTTACGTTGAAAGTTGCCTGTTTTTTTTTTCGGAAATTTCATTTTTGACGAATGTATTTTGCTTTTAGTAGATCGCCACAATTAGCTTTGTAGTGCTTTGCGTATCTCTGTTATACTCAGCTTCGACTGACCGAAATAAGCTCTTTGAGCAACCTGCTTACATGCCCACTGGGGAAGTTTCGCCTCTTTTGGAGGAAACCTCCACTGGTTGGAAATCACGATGTATTCCTTGCTTGAAAGTGCTTACGCCATTCTATGTTTTTTCTCATTCTAGTGCCGTATTTCGCCGAGTTCTGTTCTATTTTTGCTTTAGATGGAGGACTGGCTTTGTCTGGTATCGATCTAAGCTGGTTTGGAGATTTAAAATGATGAATAAATTGGGTGAGATCATTTCAGTTACATTCCGCTGTGAATATTAGACAATTGATCAGGTTATTTCGGAAGTGCATCTGAATCTCTCCGCAGTTTACTTACAATTTCTCCCAGTACCAACTTGAAGTGGTCTTCTTATGCGTGATGAAATAGAATCTCGCAGGTCGCTCACTTTTGTGAAGTGAAAGCTGATTATAGGGACAAATATCTTTCTCAATCGGCCGTGCTCTAGATTCACAGCTAACATCCTCTCCTCAATTTTGAAAGAGTTATTGCTTTGTTTAAACTTGTTTTCTGAAAACATATTTTTATGATTACGCTTGTGAGGTTCACTTTTGTATTCAGTGCTCTATGGGTTCACCTGGGCTTGTAATTCAGTTGGGTCATTACTGTTTTCTTTGTGACACCGCGCAGCATTCCCTCGTCGCCTCATTGCTACTACTTGACGTTGGCGACTGCGACACGTAAATATTTTAATACATGAGAGGCAATTTACTGACTTAAGTTTGCAATTCCACACCACTGGCAGTAAGTAGATTTTGTTTGCATGAATGTAAGCTTCAGATGACGAAAGCTAGGCTGTCGTCTGCTGTTACGGGCGAGTGCTACATAATGAAGTTCAAATGGTTCAAATGGCTCTGAGCACTATGGGACTTAACTTCTGTGGTCATCAGTCCCCTAGAGCTTAGAACTACTTAAACCTAACCAACCTAAGGACATTACACACATCCATGCCCGAGGCAGGATTCGAACCTGCGGCCGTAGCGGTCACGCAGTTCCAGAATGTAGCTCCTAGAACCGCTCGGCCACTCCGGCCGGCACATAGTGAAGTGATCTTGTAGTTTTCTGAAATGCATTGTGATATACAGGACAACGAGTAGCTAGCTAATGATAACATTAGGAGGAAATTTTGTTCTTATCTCCTGTGCCGATCTTAACAGATTAATTATTTCTCCAAATCTAGAGTAAATGATTAAAAATCTGTGTATACATCCTCTTGTGAAGTGCTGGAAGCTGTAAGCAGAAAGCAATCACTTATTCTCGGTATGTATCCTTGATAAATTATTACACACCGTTCAACTGGTAACTATGCAAAACACCCTTTCAGTTGCACGTAGGTTATGTAAGTGTGTGTGTATATGAATATTACGTTCAACATTACGTGTCAGACTGCGTTTCTAGTTTCATTTTTGGGTTTGAGGTTTTGTACTTAATTCACAGTTTAAAAGTTTAGGGTTTTCCTTTTCACTGTTCATGTGAGTGGTTCAGTCATTACCACTACACTCAACTAACAATGTGACTAAAGCAGCACTTTAGAACGAATCTTCCAGCTTGTAGCACAGTGTGCGCCCTTTTGTAGCTTCCTTGTGAATTACAAGTGTGTGACACATTGCGACTCGAACCTGGACGTTTGCTTTTTCCGAGCAATACAGAGAACACTCGTGGTCCGACCACACATTCCAATTTTGCTAGTACGTCTCTCTTGTTTTTCGGACTTCAAAGAAGGTCTCCTGCATGTCTTGTTGGTTTCGTATTCGAATCCGGTTCGGAGCATAATTTTTTAAGTTGTCAAGATATTTCAAACGCACACTCAGATGCAGAGAGAATGACTTATTCTGTGGTGAGGCTGACTAGCATGAATTTTGCTGAAGAAGGATGGCAGCCTTTTTAGTAGCTGCAGGGACAACAGTTGGACGATTGAGTGACATGGCTTTATAACATTGGCAAACGGGGCCCTGCTGTGCTGCCACTTCGAACTACTGAAATCAAGCGGGAGCAACAGCAATTACTTTTTTCGAGACCATGCAGCTCTACTATAAGGTTTAATGACGTTGGCATCCTCTTGGGTAAAACATTTCAGAGGTAAAACTGTCCCCCATTTGGACCTCCAATTGGGGAATACTCAGGAGGACGCTGTCCTCGGAAAAAAATAAGGCTGGTATGCTACAGGCCGGAGTGTGAAACGTTAGATTCTTTAATCGTGTAGGTAGATCGGAGAATTTTAAAAAGGAAATGGACAGATTGAGATATATATATATATATATATATATATATATATAGTGGGAATCGGTGAAGCGTTTTGGCAAGAAGAACGGAACTTCCAGTCAGATAAAGTCAGGTCAGTACAAAATCAAACGGGGGTAATTCAGGAATAGGCCTAATCACGAATAAGAAAATAGAACACGGGTGAGCTACTATGAACGTAAAGATCGTTAAAAGGCTACAAGACAAATAGTACGTAAGCTGACTAATTTCATAATATCGAATGTAGTGGAAATCCACCGAATTATGATGCATTATACAGAGGGTGCTGAAAATGAAGTGTATGTATGCATGAAGGGGACTGTATTAATTAAAACTAGAAAAATATTATAAATGTATGTCGGGAAAAAATACTACGCTATTTATCTATCTGCTGACACTGTAGGAAATGCTCAGTATAATTGCAATCCTTCAGTGCTACTTCTCAAAGAATCACGAACTCGAAGGACACACTGGCTGACCACCGATTTGATCACATGTATGTTTCACACCCTTCTGTACCGTGTGCATCTGTGGAATACACTAATGCCTATACATGGGTAGGCAATGCTACTGGACCTTCTCGAACAATATATCAGTTTTTTAACATTTGTGTTATATACTGTTGCACAAGATGTCGATTAAAAACACGTCCATTGCCTTTCTGAAAGAGTTAACTTCCTCCATATGCGCAGGCAATCTGTCACACAGGATTTGTTGATCAACAGCACCCTCTTAAAGGGCTCTATGATTCTGCCGGACTGATGATGCCTCTGTTGAAGCTGACAGTTTTTTATACATGTTAGCGGACAAGTTATTGCGCCGATATGGTTTCCAGCCGCTCTCGGGACAGCAAATCCGATGCAGAGAAATGTGGAAACAGCTTGACTCATACTGCAAGAGTACCGTCGTACCCCTGCACTAGTAGGATTGCGTAGCCTACCCTAGACCGTCTAACAGCGTTTAAACAATCTTGTTGCTGCAACTGTCATGCCGGCATCTTGCCGCCTGCTGGCTGCTTATGCCTTCCGCAATTGCTCTAGCTGAGCTGCTAGTTTCTGCAGTAGTGCCCGAAAACTATTGGCGGTGCAACAATACCTTCATCCTTCGTGAGACTCGGCAACAAAATTCAGTGTACATGTACAACAAGGTAGAAGGTACAGTATAACCCTAGAACACTCAAGGGGAAAAATGTTACCTTATTACTAAATCATTGCAATTGTTACTAATCCGTATTTTATTCAAAGGAAGTCATAATTTATAGTATATGTTCTAGTTAATTATAATTATAAGGTCTCCAGTGATACGTCACATACAAAATAAGTACAAAATGTCCTGTATTACACCCTACGCTGACAATACCTGATTGGCGGGAACCACGAATTGATACCAACTGCAATCGTAAATTTTAAGATGGTTTAGTAATCTTGGGTTACGTTCTAGCTGGCTTGAACCACAAGGTTCAGGGGCTGTGAATTTACTCTACAGATTTCATTCCTCTGGATTCAAGTTCTTATATGATGTACAGTTCTCCCTAGTCTTCTCTTACAGCTAGGAGGTAACATTTTCTGCTCATCTTTAACAGTCAAGCAGTTCTTCATAAAACAACTTACATCTGTTTTCACTTTCATGGTATCTCCCCATGTGTCGCTTAACACCTCACAACATCTCTGAAGATTCCTGTGCCCTACTCAGTAGCTTTTTAACATCCTGTTTACTTGGAAACATATTTATTATCACTATTCGCATCATAATGCTGACAAGCACAACAACCATCTTTTACTTTTCACGTTTCACTTACGGACTATGAATGCCACTGAAAAACTCTTCCCGTCTTAATAAAGTATCCTTAACAAATCACCTGACTCCATTAAGCTCTTACGCTGGCATCTTTCTTGTCTATCTGGTGGCTTTTTAAGTTGTTGTTTAGAAACATCAAACGGTGATTTATTCGTGTGTCAACAGTTACCATTATGCAGTCCAAAAAAACATATCCCCAAGCCTATCCTCACACAAGAACGTCGTACGTTGCTACCACTGACAATACACTGACAAGCATTCCCACTTATCTTTCTCACTGTAGTGATAATCACTGACTTAATTCCTGTGGAAATGCCCAGCTTTTTAATACCCCCTCTCCTCCAAGGCAACTTCTTGGTGCCTAACGGCACTATGTCATAGGGATGAAGTCTCAGCGGTTTTGTTCACAGTTCAATCGATTTTCCGCTTAAGACGGACAAACCTTGTGGCAGTAACCCGTTGGCGACAGTTTCCCGTAGCTGAAATTTTGCCATTAAAGTTTCAAACTGGCTCTAAAGGCGGAGGAACCATGAAGATGGTCAACGGCATAAGGATGTAGAATGCACTGGAATCAGACTACATTAAAGGCCTTATGGCATGCCGTTGTAATTCTCATGGCTATACTCATGGCGAAATTAGCATCCGGAGTAAGTTTCTCAGCCGAATCTCCGGGAGGAACAGTTGTGAGTAGAGACGTGAAGAAAAACAAATGTCAAGAAAAAATAAAAATGACAACCTGGAATGTAAGATCAGTGAGTCAAGGAGGGAAAATATATGACACAATTCAAGAAATGGATAAGATGGGAATATGGATACTTGGAGTTAGGGAGATGGAATGGTGAACACAGGCGATATTTACATAAATGGACATAGAGTGGCTATACTCAGGAAGAGCAGACGGGAAGCACGAGCATGGAGTCGGTCTAATATTATCAGAGAAACTAGCAAGATGTCTCAAAAGTTTCGTATCTATTTCAGCTCGTCTAATGCTACTGCAACTGAATGGTAGCCCTAGTGATATAAATATAATACAAGTGTGTTCCCCTACAATGGACAAGGAAGATGAAGAGATAGAAACATAATTTGATAACATAAATATAATTTTGAGACACTTAACAAATACGAGTTGCCACGAACCTACTATGCTGTCATAGTAGGAGAAGAGGTGATACTCCTATTTGGCGCGTCCCTGGTGGCGGATAGGGAAGTCCTCGCCGGTTTACTGACGGACTTGAGTGAAATAAAATAGCTCTCGCGGACCAAACACACCCTCTGCGGTTAACAACCGTAGTTGTAAATCGTAGCTTGCTCCAACTAAGGTTGACAACCTTCGAAAATCAAAAATGGAAAGGTCTTTTAGGAAAAAAATTCCACCGTCCTGCTCTAAAAGGCAGGAAAAGGCTACATCGGATTCGGTGGGTAGTCAACTAGAAGACAGCAACGAATCGCAGCGTTTGCAACCATCCAAATGCGAACTAAAACACAAAAAGAAGATTAAACATGAGCAAATAAATTATATAGCAACACAAAACATAAACTCACTACTTCAGACCGGAAAACTCAAGGAGCTCACAGATGAACTAAACAAACAGAAAATTTTAATAACAGGGATCCAAGAAATGAGAAACACCACAGAGGACCCATTCGAATCACAAGGATACAGAATTTATAATGGGAAACCAGGACCGAGGGCAATGAAACAATGCCCCCAGTTTGTAACAGGGTTTTTAGTAAACATAAAAATAATAGATTCAGTAACGGATTTCCAAGCAGTATCACCAAGAATTACGACTCTAAGCTTTAAAACAATGAATAAAACCTATACAATAATAAACGCTCATGCCCCAACAAATGAAAAAAATTGTCTAACAAAAACAAAGGAAGAGGTAGATAAATTTTGGGACTTTCTAGAACAAACTGTGAACAGAGTAAATAAAAAGAATGTAAAAATCTTATTGGGAGATTTCAATGCTCAGTTGGGAAAAGAAAGGAAATATAAAGATATAATTGGAAAATGGAGTCCACATAAATTTAGGAACAAAAACGGTCAAAGACTTGTAGAACTATGCAGAGAACACAACCTTATATCTAAGTCAACATACTTTAAGAGGAAGCCAAATAAACTTAAAACATGGAAACATCCAGACTGGAGGAAGGGCGAGTGGCAGCTAGACCATGTCTGTATGGACAAAAATTTTCATAAGGAGATCCACAATGTTAAAGTACTGAGAGGAGTAGACACAGGCTCAGACCATTATATGGTTAAAATTAAAATCAAATTCACTCCATTAAAGAAGAGGACCGGAAAAACTAATAAAATAAAACGGAGGTTTGACCCACATCAGCTAATTAAAAATAATAAGTACCAACAAATAACACAAACCATCAAATTAACAGATGATCTAGAACAACTAGCGCCCAATCTTAAAAAAAGAAGCAGAGAATCTAGTTCCCTTGAACCCACGAAGGAAACATGCATGGCGGACATCAGAATGTGACAAATTCCATGAAGATAGACACCAAGCATCGTTAAAGTTTCAGACACATAAAACTGAAGAAAATGCCACCAACCTAAAAAATGAAAGAAAAAATTCACTCAAAATATTAGAAGAATTAAGAGAGGATTTCATAAAGATATTATAAACTCTGTAGAAGGTAATTATCATAAAACCAACTCCAGGAACTACTACAAAATCTTTGGGAAACAACTACCACAGTATGAGGCCCCTACACTAATACCGAAAGATGAAGATGGAAGAGTGACACACAGTAACAAGGAAAATGCAGAAATCATGGCAAAAGCATTTAACAAACTTCTGAATTGCTAGGAACCCAAAGAACCCTTACAAATCCACATAAATACCCCAATAAAAACCAAACCTAACAAACTAGACCCTCCAACTTTCCAAGAAGTAGAAAAAATTCTTACAGAACAAAAAAATTATAAGGCATGTGGAGAAGATCAGGTTTTTGTTGAAGTGTGGAAATATGCAAGTGACACAGTCAAAACCTCCTTACACACGGCTCTAAAAAAAATTTGGGTAACAGAACGGTTTCCTGAACATTGGACCACAGCTATCATCTACCCCCTACACAAAAGGGGAGATAAGAGCAACCCAGACAACTACAGAGGAATCTCTCTCTTAGATTGCACATACAAAATTCTATCCAAGATCCTATATGAAAGAAACAAGGAGCAATTAGAACAGAAGTTAGGGGAATATCAAGGAGGTTTCAGACCATGGAGAAGCTGTGCAGAGCGGGTAAAACTAGTTTAAAATTCATCATGGCATACTACAAGAAACGGAACAAACCTCTGGCAATAACATTTGTAGATTTTAAGAAGGCATATGACCACAGACCTTCAGTATTAAAAATTTTAAGAAATTTTGGACTCCATCCAAAACTAATAAAAATAATACAACTCACTCTAACCAACACCAAATCAAAAGTGAAGTTTAGAGGAGAAATTTCGGAACCATTCCTCATAAAAACAGGCTTAAGACAAGGTGATTGCCAATCACCATTATTGTTCAACTGTGCACTGGAATACATAATGAGAGAATGGTACAAGGACAATCCAAAGAGGATAAGAATTGGAAGTGCAAAATATGATATTAGCTTAAACTGCTTGGGATTCGCTGATGATCTTGCTCTCCTAGCCAACACCGTTCAAGAAGCCAGGCAACAAGTGAAATCACTACAAGAAATAGCAGAGAAAGTAGCCCTTAGAATATCATTTGAAAAAATGGAGATTATGCTAACTGATCCACCACTTGCAAACAAAATTACAATAGAACAGGAAATCAAAATTGTTGATAAATTTAAATATTTAGGCGAAATAATAACATACAATCTAAATGAGAAGGCATCATGGCAGAATAGAATAAAAAAACTGAACTATGCAAATTACATTACCAAAACTACATACAACAAAAAAAGCCTATCTATAGATCCAAAATTAAAACACTATAAAACAGCTACACAACCAGAAATAACGTATGCAGCTGAAGCTATCTTCAAAACAACTAATACAGCAGAAATTGACAGAATACTAAAAATAGAAAGAAGAATAATTAGGACATGTATAAATAAACAGTATAAAATAAATGGACATTGGAGAATAGCATCAAATGAAACAGTATATAAGAAAATAGAACCAGTCATGAGCACAATCAGGAAGAAACGCATCTCATTCTTTGGACATCTGATGAGAACTCCAGGAAATAGAATTAGTAAAAAAATAATACAAAAATTGTGGAATAGCAAGAGCGACATTAAATGGAACATAGAAATTAAGGAAGATATAAAAGAACTTCAAATTACAATAGATGACCTAGAAAACAAGACAGAGAAAGCCAGAATACTGCAAGACCCGCAAACCAGACTACAAATGAAAATCAATAAAAGGAGTACAGGAAGAGTGGTCTCAGATGAAGAAAGAAAGAAAATATCTGAAAGAATGAAGAAATATTGGGCAGACAGAAGAGCAAAACACCTTTCATAAAAGAATAGACTCTAATAATTGTATTACATAAATATCATATTAAGTTATTGTTGAACCAAATTGTATCCCTGTGTAACAACTTGTTTAGAACTTTGTATTTTTGACTAGAGTGGTCCAAAGAAGGCCATAAAATAAATAATAATAAATACGAGTTAACTGTTGTGATGGGAGATTTTAATTCGAAAATAGGGGAAGGTACAACATCAGTCATGGTAGGGTCATTTGGACTAGCAGAGAGGAATTCTAGAGCGGAAGATTTTGAAAATTTTTCTGGTGGCAAATGATCTAGTGATAACGATCGCCTGGTTTAATCTTCTACCTAGAAGACTGTGTACGTGGAAGCCTCCAATGGACAGACCTGGGAAATGTGTGAGAAACCAGATTGATTTCACACTAGTAAATAAACGTTTTAGGAACAGTTGCATATCAGTAAATACATGCCCAGGAGAACACATAAACTCTGACCACACACCACTTGTAGGAGTTTTTAACGTTAGAATAAAGAGAGTGAAGAGGAAGAAAAATCAAATCTACGATCCAAGGAAAATGAAAGGCCCGACAGTAAAACATAATATACAAACAGAACTCAACTCGGCGATTAACACAGAAGACATCACAAGTAACAATGTCAATTTAGAATTGAACAGACTACAGAATGTTGAACAGCAAATAAAAGAAAAATACATGAAAATAGTGAGAAAGAAGAGGAAGACATCAATGACGGATAGGATACCGACTATAATGGTGGAAAGGAGATTAAATAAGCGAAACCAAACGGAATACAGGAGGATAAATACGGGCAACAGAAGAAAAATAAAGGTGGCAAAAGAAATTGAAAAAGTGGAGCAATGGAAGGAAATAGAGTTTAGTCAGTGTAATTGTGATCGTTTGAAGGTATACAAGTAAGTCAAGGAAATAACAGGGAAGGACAGTTAATTAGTGGAAAACTAGTGGATGAGCAGGGAACTTGACAGTGGAGTTAGAACACAAGAAAAAGACGTGAAAAAATTATACAGAAACTTTATTTCATGACACTAGGTGTGCTTTTAATTCGACTACAAATGAAATAAGTGGTACAGATGTACTAGAAGTAGAGGTTCAGCCATCAATCAGATGAAGGCTGTAGGATCCCATAAAGTAGAAGCAGAGTTCTTAAAACAGATGGATGAAAATCACGTAAAATCGTTAATCCAAATATTAAATCAAATTTATGCATGTAAACAGTCAATTGGAGTGGCTGACAGAGTTCATTACTCTGCCCAAAGAGCCAAATGCAAAACAATGCGAAGATTATCGGACGATAAGATTATTGAGCTATATCTTAAAATTGTTTTTGAGGGTGATGCAGAGAAAAATATGTAGACAACGTGAGGAACAGATAACACCATCAGTTTGGGTTTGGGTTTGTTAATGCCGTGGGTACGAGAAAGAATTGTTCAGTGTATAAGTATTGTTTCAGAGATGTAGAGATGTAAATAAAAATGTATTTGGTTTCCTAATAGATTACCAGAAGGCTTTTGATAGAGTAAAACACGGCAAATTGATGCAGATTTTGAGAAATATTAGAATGTAGGAAAGAGAACTGCGCATCATCAAGAACCTGTACTGGATTGAAACAGCGGTGTTGCGTATTGATGGAGGGCACACTGAAACAGACAAAATTTTCAGTGGAATATGACAGAGATGTATCTGGGCACCGATACTATTAAATATTTGGCGAATCCCTGAAAAAAGTAGAAGAAAGAATTTTGATAAATGGAATAAGATTAAACAGTATTCGATATGCTGTGATAGTATTGTGTTTGTTGACACTATTCAAGCGTTACAGCAATTAATGGATAGAAATGTAAGAGTCAGCAGGCAGTATGGGCTCGAAATATACACAACAAATGCAAAGCCCACGATCCTAAGTAAGGAAAATATTACAGGAGTAAACTTAATCATAAACCAAAGAACTATCGAAAGGGTAAAACAATATACTTACCTTGGAACCATAATGAATGAAAACTAGAATAACTCGCAAGAAATCAAGATTTGCATCGGGAAAACAAGAAGTGTGTTTCAGAAAATGAGTGCTGTCTTCAAAAGCCATAACCTAATTGTAAGAACAAAAATTAGACTTTTACACTGCTATGTATATTCTGTCCTTCTACGAGAATGTGTGGTAGAGACATGAACCTTCAATAAAAACACGAAGATGCAGCTGGAGGTCTTTGAATTGTGGCTTTATTGGCAGATCCTGAGAATATCTTGGTCTCAGAAAGTGACAAACGTAGAAATTTTGAGAAGAATGAACGCAACACCTAAATTAATCAAGATAGTGAAATGCCGAAAGTTGCAATATCTAGGACATATCATGCGTACTATAAATAGATATGATTTGCTACAAAAATACACTCCTGGAAATGGAAAAAAGAACACATTGACACCGGTGTGTCAGACCCACCATACTTGCTCCGGACACTGCGAGAGGGCTGTACAAGCAATGATCACACGCACGGCACAGCGGACACACCAGGAACCGCGGTGTTGGCCGTCGAATGGCGCTAGCTGCGCAGCATTTGTGCACCGCCGCCGTCAGTGTCAGCCAGTTTGCCGTGGCATACGGAGCTCCATCGCAGTCTTTAACACTGGTAGCATGCCGCGACAGCGTGGACGTGAACCGTATGTGCAGTTGACGGACTTTGAACGAGGGCGTATAGTGGGCATGCGGGAGGCCGGGTGGACGTACCGCCGAATTGCTCAACACGTGGGGCGTGAGGTCTCCACAGTACATCGATGTTGTCGCCAGTGGTCGGCGGAAGGTGCACGTGCCCGTCGACCTGGGACTGGACCGCAGCGACGCACGGATGCACGCCAAGACCGTAGGATCCCACGCAGTGCCGTAGGGGACCGCGCCGCCACTTCCCAGCAAATTAGGGACACTGTAGCTCCTGGGGTATCGGCGAGGACCATTCGCAACCGTCTCCATGAAGCTGGGCTACGGTCCCGCACACCGTTAGGCCGTCTTCCGCTCACGCCCCAACATCGTGCAGCCCGCCTCCAGTGGTGTCGCGACAGGCGTGAATGGAGGGACGAATGGAGACGTGTCGTCTTCAGCGATGAGAGTCGCTTCTGCCTTGGTGCCAATGATGGTCGTATGCGTGTTTGGCGCCGTGCAGGTGAGCGCCACAATCAGGACTGCATACGACCGAGGCACACAGGGCCAACACCCGGCATCATGGTGTGGGGAGCGATCTCCTACACTGGCCGTACACCACTGGTGATCGTCGAGGGGACACTGAATAGTGCACGGTACATCCAAACCGTCATCGAACCCATCGTTCTACCATTCCTAGACCGGCAAGGGAACTTGCTGTTCCAACAGGACAATGCACGTCCGCATGTATCCCGTGCCACCCAACGTGCTCTAGAAGGTGTAAGTCAACTACCCTGGCCAGCAAGATCTCCGGATCTGTCCCCCATTGAGCATGTTTGGGACTGGATGAAGCGTCGTCTCACGCGGTCTGCACGTCCAGCACGAACGCTGGTCCAACTGAGGCGCCAGGTGGAAATGGCATGGCAAGCCGTTCCACAGGACTACATCCAGCATCTCTACGATCGTCTCCATGGGAGAATAGCAGCCTGCATTGCTGCGAAAGGTGGATATACACTGTACTAGTGCCGACATTGTGCATGCTCTGTTGCCTGTGTCTATGTGCCTGTGGTTCTGTCAGTGTGATCATGTGATGTATCTGACCCCAGGAATGTGTCAATAAAGTTTCCCCTTCCTGGGACAATGAATTCACGGTGTTCTTATTTCAATTTCCAGGAGTGTACTTCAAGGGAAAATCAACAATAGAGGTCCTGGAAAAAGAAGAATATCTTGGTTTGACAACCTTAGATGCTGGATCAATATGTCTTCAACAGAACTATTCCCTGTTGTTACCAACAAGAGAAAAATAGCCATCATGATCGCCAACATCCGAACCGGATAAGCACCGAAAGAGGAAGAAGAATGGGAAACACAAGCTAATAACGAATTTATTTGTCTTCATGTGTGTTGTTCCATGTTAGGCACCTTTACTGCACGTAGCCTCTTACTAATCGGTTTACTATTTCGTGTTTACGTCTGGCGCCAAAGAATTATTAAAAATACTGATACGAGTGGAGGGTAACTTCGTGATTAGATTCTGTACATGGTGTACAGCGAAACCACACAATTGCACTATGTTCCCACAGCTAATGATTGGTTAGATGTGGGGGTGTTTAAAATATCTCTTACTGAGCATAGTTGCCAAAACGGAGTACTACAATAGATTCTTACCAAAGGGGAAGTATCGAAATTAAAAATACTGGTGGTTTGTTAACATGGAACTTGATTCACACATGTTACACTGTTAATAAATATTAATGAAGTCACAGTGTGTGAGGAGTATGGACAAACAAATAGTGCCACTGAGTTATGTAAGAAACAGTAGGCATGACATTATTGGATACTATTTAGAAATATTAATGGGTTAATCGGGATGGAAATTTTCAATTCGGAAGAAGATGCAGACTTAACATACCACTATTACGACTATTAAATATGAGATAAGGAGGGTCCACATTTCAGCAGTTTTTCCCACAGTGTCTTTTACATTTGTTTCATTCTATTCCCCCATCTTTTCTTATACTTACTTATTTATTTTATCGCGGTTGTCAGTGTATTTCACGTATTTATATATTCTGTTACTTTAGTGCATGTATTTTGTAGTGCGCCAGAACTCACAATTGAAGCAAAGGTCTAAGAGTGTGAGGAGCAGTGTTGTGAATGCTTGGTTGAAAATGCTATTAAGCAACTGTGCTAATTTAAAAGTGGTCAATCGTGCCTGTTAACGGACACCACCGTTGAAAAGAATACCAAAAGGCGCTTCTAACAAGCGGGCCTAAATAACTGTTTAAACAGTATTTATCGACAGTATGTTGTCATCTATCGCTGGCGCACTGGAACAAGACTGCTGGCTTATTTATTAATGCAGAAAGTTTTATTTATATGCATTGTGCATGGTCTGAGTGTGACCGAATGTTTATAACATTTCGTTTATTTAGATATTGTTATAATATATTAGTTTGGTGCGGGAAAGTGGCAAGGTGAATCAAATCATGTCTGTAGACTATAAGGACGATGTATTTCCTGTGGGGACGACTATTTAGTTTGGGGTTTTGCTGACATTATCGAAAGGCTCTCAATGCAACAATACTGCGATTGATAAGGGTATTTTCTGTATGTGTTTTAACTGAATAACGTAGAACCATTTCTCGTTTATTTGAGATGTCCTTTTCTGAATAAACATTATTCAACATAATGTTCTGTCGTCTACATCAACTACAGACGTTAGAATACAACTCTTGTTATTAAAATATTCATTTAACTTTTATTTTTATTTCTGTGTATTTTATTAACTCGCAATTCTAGCCGACACACAGACTATTTGACTGCAGGATCACAGATACAGCTTATTATTTGCAGTGAATTAGCTGTGGGGCGTGAAAGGAGAAATGCGCGGCTCGACCCTATGACTACATTAAGCTATTCCTTTTAAAAAGAACTACACATAGCCCAGGTACCTAAAGTACGAGTAATCACAGGTAAAGACACAACTGGTTTGCTCGTGTGGGATTCTGTTAGGAAGAGCAACCACTCTGCACTAACCGTTAGGTACCGTCGCAGCCTCCTTCGACATCCACGTACGAACGGTGATCTCTTTATGACTCCATGGACGGAAGATTTACCTTCTGAGAGGAGGCAATGGCGGTCCTGCGGCCTATGCCAGCCAGCTGGGGGCGCCTGCTCGTGGCTCCGGCGCTGTGTCTGCTCTCTTGGGAGATGTTCAGTATTAGGTGACGCGGCCGAAGCTGATTGCGCTGCCAGCAGGCCAGTTGCTCCTCCTCAGTTGCAACATCAACAATTGCCGCCCCCTAAGGCCTGAAACGACACCTTCGTTTCACCATGGGGTCTATCCATAGGTGAAAACCCATATCCAAGAATCTGCAAGAAAAAACAGTTTTGCACGGGGCTTTGGGATTGATGTGATAGGGGTAAAAGATGGAAGAGCGACTGAAGTATGTGTTCAAGCAAGATTTTGTTCAGGCTACTATCGTCAGCAGGGAGTGGTGGTGGTGGGAGGGGGGGGGGGGAGGGGGGAGAAGGAACGATATGTAGCGAGGAAGATGGTATATAGATACTTGTCTGGTGCCATTAGGAGATTTTTTCTCATCCGTGACTCGAATGTTATGACCAACCGCTCTGTGAGTGAGTTTGAGGCCAGGTGAAAGGGGATAGTAGTCCGGTGCATGATTCCATTCCTTCTGCAGTATTTCTGGAAGACAGATGAGAGGAACTGTGGGTCGTTATTTAATGTCAGGGTCTGTGGCACAACATCTGTTACATACATTGTCGCTAAGGCCCGGATTATAATCGCTGTTATTGTAGGTGACATCCAGCCACCTATGGGAAATGTTACAGTGCATCCACAACTAAAAGCCACATGGTGCCGCTTGAGGCATACAGTAAACTCTACGTGTATCCATAGACAGCGGTTAAGGGAAGTCTTTAAGAGGTTAAGAGCAACTCGTTTGACGTAGAGCCTTTGCATTAGAAGAAGTAAAATACAGTATTTGGGTCATATCATCAGTAACGACGAAGTATGAACAGATCCGAGGTTGGTACAGGCTCTAAGCGGTTTTAGGGAGCCGAAAACAGTTAAGGAAGTGCAATCATTCGTCGGAATTTGCAATTTCTATCTAAAATTCGTGAAGGGTTTTGCAGATTTAGCACAACCATTGACGCTATTGTTACGGAAGACTTTGAAATTTGAGTGACAGAAGAGTGTCAGAAAGTGTTTGGCAGACCGAGAGAAGTGTTAACATCAAGTCCGGTTCTTGTGTTCCAAGATTTTGAAAGAGAATTTATTCTAGCATGCGATGCATCGAATCAAGCATTAGGGTGTGTTCTTAGTCAGGAAATTGGTGAGTTGTGCGGCTGGTCCCGGCGGGGATTCGCGTCCTCCCTCGGGCACGGGTGTGTGTCTTTGTCCTTAGGTTAATTTAGGTTAAGTAGTGTGTAAGCTTAGGGACTGATGACCTTAGCAGTTAAGTCCCATAAGATTTCACTCACATTTGGACAAAAAAATAAAAAATAAAAAAATAAATTGACGAGAAAGTGTGGTGTCACCGCCAGACACCACACTTGCTAGGTGGTAGATTAAATCGGCCGCGGTCCATTTAGTACATGTCGGACCCGCGTGTCGCCACTGTGTGATCGCAGACCTAGCGCCACCACAAGGCAGGTCTCGTGATACGAACAAGCACCCGCCCCAGTTGTACGACGACATTGCTAGCGACAATACGGACGAAGCCTTCCTCTCATTTGCCGAGAGACAGTTAGAATAGCCTGCTGCTAAGTCCATGGCTACGACCTAGCAAGGCGCCAATTGTAACAGTGCATGTATCTTACGAGTCGCATTTGTATAGTCAAGAGAGATGTATCACAAGGCATCATTAAAGTTAAGTATAAAGCAGCTCCGTACTTTTCTTGCTACCATTCAATAGTTATCCTGTTCCAGACTTGACGCCAGTCGGCGTGTGTGTACGCGTGCCTTTCAATCGGCTACTACCGTGTGGCGTAACAGTCTTCTTACGTCACTACAGAAAGAACATCCTGTAGCCTATGTATCTAGGCAGTTGAATGCAGCAGAGAGGAATTACTCAACAACAGAGAGGTAGATGCTTACCGTAATCTATGGAATCACATATTTTAAATGTTATTCATATAGGAGAAGAATTCTGGTTAGTGACAGATCGTGCTACATTGAAGTGGTTGTTGGGGTTGAAGGATCCGTCCACTAGACTCGCTAGGTGGGCTGTGAGGTTTAGAGAATTCGACTACGAGGAGGTGCACAAGCCTGGGAACAAGCATGGTAATGCGGATGCACTGAGTAGAGAGATGGCAAAAGTAGAAGTCATAGGTTATGACCTAGCAGTATGGCTCGAATTACAGGACACTGACAATGATTGTAAATTGTATCGGACATAGCCACAATTTAATGTGTACGACGGTCTTCCGTGCAGGGAAACGAAGTTAGGGCCAAGGGTAGTAATGCCAGCGAAGTTGAGGGATGAGGTTTTGAAAGAAGCACATAATCACGTGTTTTCTGGTGATGGAGGGTGTAGAGCGACGAACAGGAGAGTGGCGGAGAGGTATTGGTGGAAAGGTAGGAAAGTAGATGTGGATCAGTATGTTAAGAATTATGTACCATGTGCGCAGAGAGCAGATTTGACCGGAAACAGATACAGCTACAACGATTACCGGAAGCAACAAGTCCATTCTCTTTGTTGGGGACTGATGTCTTAGGACCATTTAGTCGAACACCATCGGGGAACAGATTCGTTCTGACAATAATAGACCATTTTTCGAGATATGTGGAGATGGTGGCTATGCCAAATCAACAGGCAGCAATGGTCGTGCAAGCGTTAATAAACAACTGGATTTTGAAGTTTGGTGTACCGGAGACAATAATTACTGACCAAGGGATTTAATGAAGGAACTATATAAATTGTTGAACGTAAAGAAGTTGAGGACGAGGGCGTTTCATCCACAGGCGAACAGAAGGACAGACCGGGTACACAGAACAATCGGGAAGATGCTGAGTTTTTATGTGGATTCTCATCACTATAAGTGGGACGAGTATTTGAGGCATTGCAAAAGTCCATACAAATACCGGTTTGTCTCCATATGACGTAGTGTACGGGCGAAAAACGCCGTCACCGTTTGATTTAGAGAAGCTACAGACCTTTGAATCTGCACGTCAATTCGCAAAGAAAATTCGGGAAACTGGTACAAAAGGCCAATACAAAGGCTCTGGGAAAGGCAGGAAGACGCAATAAAGGCCGGCCGAAGTGGCCGTGCGGTTAAAGGCGCTGCAGTCTGGAACCGCAGGACCGCTACGGTCGCAGGTTCGAATCCTGCCTCGGGCGTGGATGTTTGTGTTGTCCTTAGGTTAGTTAGGTTTAACTAGTTCTAAGTTCTAGGGGACTAATGACCTCAGCAGTTGAGTCCCATAGTGCTCAGAGCCATTTTTAGACGCAATAAAGGCTAAATAGTTCAAATGGCTCTGAGCACTATGGGACTCAAAATCTTAGGTCATAAGTCCCCTAGAACTTAGAACTACTTAAACCTAACTAACCTAAGGACATCACACACACCCATGCCCGAGGCAGGATTCGAACCTGTGACCGTAGCAGTCCCGCGGTTTCGGACTGCAGCGCCAGAACCGCTAGACCACCGCGGCCGGCACGCAATAAAGGGAAAGGAAGTTTAGCGCAGTATAGAGTGGGGCAATTCGTAATGCTGTCCAGCCCCTAGACGCAAAATGGAAACCTCATAAGGAATTCCCTTAAACGCTGTCAATGCTGCTCCATATTACTTGAAAACACCATAATGTCATGCAAGTAGACAAGACACTGCCGTGGTTTCAAACCCCTTAACACACTGTCTAGCAACCTCTGAAACGTCGCTGGAGCTTTTTACAAACCGAATGGCATTCTAATGTACTGGTAATGGCGTCCAGGTGTAGAGAAAGAAGTTTTCGGACGATCCTCTGGAGCCACATCTAAGTGATGACAACCACTTGGCAAATCCATCGTAGAAAAGTACTGTCACTGTCCCAAGTGATACAAAGTCTCCGATATGCTTGGAATGGGGTATGCGTCCGTTACTGTCTTATTATTGAGGTATCGGTGGACACAATGGAATCTGTATTTCTTAGTTCCATCCATAGATTTTTTAGGCACAACGACAATGACCGCTCCCCAGCAACTATTACTATGCTCTATAATACGGCCCACAAGCTGCTGATCAATGAAATCCTCCACAATCGGCTGCAAATACCTCTGTGTTCTGTATGGTTTACGGTAAACAGGTGCTTCATTCCCTGTTGGTATCCTATGTTGAGCTAATGTAGTTGCTGGTAACGGCCCTTGTGGAAAAAAATCCTTGAATTCCCACAATAATTCTTCCATATTCTCTCTTTCTTCTCTTTTCAAATGGTTAATTTTGTCAGGCAATGCAGTTCTATCGGCAGTTAGTGGTTGATCGCTTCGCCTACCTCGCGATAGCTCTGCATTGACAACAGTTTCCCCTAGCTGAAATAACATTCTACCGAGTTCCACAGTTCGTTGTCCAAGGTAAATTCTGGCATGATGCTGATGCAAGAAATTTACTTCTAGAATCGTGTACACATGGTACTACCTCCATGCATGCATTAAATCGGACATTCTCTATTTGAAAGTCAACTGTCACCGACCCCAAAGGTGTGACCTCCTTATCCCCCACTCCATGTAACCTATAACGTGGTGGGTCTAACTTCCTCTGTCCCATTATATTCCTAGTAGCCACTGACACTTGCGCCCATGTGTCCAACAAAATCTTAAACTTTTTAGGTCCTATGGATCCTACCACTGAACAATCCACCTCTGCATACGTATTCATAGCACTGAAATTGAACGGGAGTTCTCTTAGGTGGGTCTTGGGCCCCCTCTGCCGTTTAACGCTTGTCAAACTATCCTATCACTACTTCTCCATCCTCCACGCTGCCGATTTCCACCACTTCCTCTATTCCTCAGTGACTAGGTACGTTGCCTCTGCACAAGTCCCGTACGACCACACTTAAAGCATTTCACACCAGCTGCAAATACTGTTTGCCTCTCGCGTATTCCTGTTGCCACGTCTATTCCCTCACATTGAATTGCCAGTTGAATGGCCCAATACAAATCTTTCGGATTCCCTTCATGCAATTTCCGTGACACATGCGTCTGCAATCCTCTCAAAAATACCGGGTGATCAAAAAGTCAGTATAAATTTTTTAAAACTGTATAAATCACGGAATACTGTAGATAGAGAGGTACAAATTGACACACATGCTTGGAATGACATAGGGTTTTATTAGAACCAAAAAAATACAAACGTTCAAAAAATGTCCAACAGATGGCACTTCATCTGATGAGAATGGCAATAATTAGCATAACAAAGTAAGACAAAGCAAAGATGATGTTCTTTGCAGAAAATGCTCAATTTGTCCACCATCATTCCTCAACAATAGCTGTAGTCAAGGAATAGTGTTGTGAACAGCACTGTAAAGCATGTCCGGAGTTATGGTGAGGCATTGGCGTCGGATGTTGTCTTTCAGCATCCCCAGAGATGTCGGTCGATCACGATACACTTGCGACTTCAGGTAACCCCAAAGTCAACAATCGCACGGGCTGATGTCTGGGGACCTGGGAGGCCAAGCATGACGAAAGTGGCGGCTGAGCACGCGATCTTCACCAAACGACGCGCGCAAGAGATCTTTCACGCGTCTAGCAATATGGGGTGGTTTTTTTTTTTTTTGGTTCTAATAAAACCCCACGTCATTCCAAGCATGAGTGTCAATTTTTACCTCTCTATCTACATTATTCCGTGGTTTATTAAGTTTTCAAATTTATACTGACTTTTTGATCACCCGGTACATCAAGTGTCCTTTGCTCGGCCTCCTGCAACAGAACACTATTCGCTTCATCGCTCTGACTCAACTTGTAAGTATACTCATTAATTTCCCTTATCCTGTCCGCAAATTTCTCCATTGTCTCCCCATGTCTCTTTGTCATTGTACTTAACCTCTCTCTAAAGTACCGAGCGCTATTCTGTTTCTTCTACCTTTGTAGAAGCTCCTTCTTCAACTGCTTAAACTATCCTGCCTTCCTTAAGGCCTCAGAACACCTTACATATGTTTTCGCTTCACCCGTTAATCTAATCTTGGCTATATGTAACAACTGCTCATCAGGCCAACCGTTCATCACAGCTGAAATTTCCAGGTTCTTCACAAATGAACGCACATCCTCAGATGCCTTGCCAGAAAATGGCAGCTAGATCAATCTCCTGCTATGGCATACAAGGCAACAAGGACTGATTCGATGCAGTTTCCCGCTCACTTCTAGATATTAATTCATTCCTCAACTGTGTATTGTCTGCTGTCAATTGTGCTTCTTTTTCCAACAAAATCCATACCGCTTCTGGGACCGACACCCCTCGCGTCCCTGACTCTGCCATTGTGTTGCTTTCGTTCCTAGTTATTCACGAAACAAAACATTTAAGTACAAGAGTAATTTGACTTCCTACAGTTCTCTATCATCATACTGAGGAAGATCATACTCAAAGAAATACAAAAATAATTAAATGGCACGAAAAAACTAACAGACCTACCGCCTCAAATACACTAACACTTACTCTGATAACAAAAAATACTATGCCCACGCAGAACACCTTAAATATGGCTTGCCAGGAGCCATACTCGAAAAAACAAAAAAAGGCAAGAAAACGTCCAATACTCAAAAGAGAACTGGTCAAAATTCACCACATCTTGCGACCATAATGCAAGCGGTGGGCACGAACGTCATACTGTACAGACAACATCCGCTGTTCTGACACCAAATGTAGTGGGTGATGCCAGGGGGTACTGTATTAAAACACAGCGAGAACTTTCCAAATGATTTATTGTTTCCGACTACAGTGCCCTTGTACACCTCAGTCTGTGTCACGGGGCCCTGCAATGCTGAGGAAGCACCCCAGCAGCCGGTGCAATGCAATGCTGTGTTGAGCCGGCCTTGTACGCCAGTGGAGCTGTGGCATTGTCAGGATACCGGAAGTTGGCTCAGTGGTCTGCGTCCATGATAACTCAGAGCCGCTCAGTGTGAGCTGCAGGCAGCCAGCTGAATCCTCCTCACCGGCATGGCTAAGAATGAGGTGACAACGAGCGCCTGCGATCCGGCGTCCGAATCTGCGGCCTTCGCCTCGGGATGCCTCCGGCATGGGTTGGAAGCCAGGACAACTGCCCGTGGTCGCGAGCCGTGTCGTGGTCCACCGCTGGCTGGCTGGCTACGGACCCCTCGTCGGCCTCACCATAGACTGGAACGCTGGCGCCCAATCTGCTACTGTGTGTAGCCAGTGGTGTGACAAGCCCCACCGTCCAGGAGAGCTGCAACACTTGAATGAATCTCGTTAAAAAACGGCACCTATTTATACTCAGTTGTGTGCCTCTGTTTCACTAATGCGCTGCTTCATGGCGCGGGATTAGCAGAGCGGTCTTAGGCGCGGCAGTCATGGACTGTGCGGCTGGTCCCGGGGGAGGTTCGAGTCCTCCCTCGGGCATGGGTGAGTGTGTTTGTCCTTATGATAATTTAGGTTGAGTGGTGTGTAAGCTTAGGGACTGATGACCTTAGCAGTTAAGTCCCATAAGATTTCACACACATTTGAACATTTGAATTTTGCTGCTTCATGTCACATACGCATGAACTTAGGTTGGCCAGTGGCTCCATTCTGCCTGTGACTTGCGCCATGCAAACTGCTGTGTGTGCCTTCTCCAGCGGTTCTACGCCCATGTGCCCTCTGTTTGTCTTCGCAACTGCTGGTATGCGTAACTCACTACAATCCGGCCTGCACCTGGCTCTAACTTGTGCTCAGAATATCGCACAAAACTAACTTTCCTTATCCTAATCGGTGATGCCGCTACACAGTCTAACACGATCGGGGAACAGATTCGTTCTGACAATAATAGACCATTTTTCGAGGTATGTGGAGATGATGGCTATGCCAAATCAACGGGCAGCAATGGTCGCGCAGGCGTTAATAAACAACAGGATTTTGAAGTTTGGTGTACTGGAGACAATAATTACTGACCAAGGGATTTAATGAAGAAACTTTGTAAAGTGTTGAACCTAAAGAAGTTGAGGACGAGGGCGTTGCAACCACAGGAGAACAGAAGGACAGAACAGGTACACAGAACAATCAGGAAGATGCTGAGTTTTTATTTAACGTAGATTCTCATCACCGTCAGTGGGACGAGTATTTGAAGCATATTGTATGTGCATACAATGCAAAAGTGCATACCAACACCGTTTTATCTCCCTTTGAGCTAGTGTACGGGCGAAAAATGCCACCACCGTGTGATTTAGTGAAGCTGCAGAAAGGAAGGGCTGGTGAATCTACTCATCAATTCGCGAGGACAATTCGGGTTGTTTGGAAATGGGTACAAAAGGGGAATACGAAAGCTTTGGAAAGGCAGGAAGACGCAGTGAAGTGGAAAGGATGTTTACCACAGTATAGAATAGGGCAATGGGTAATGCTCTCCAGCCCCTATATATCAAAAGGGAAAACGAAAAAGTTCGTCACGAGGTATCAAGGGCCATACCAAGTAGTTGAAACCACATCCCACGTTAATGTTAAGCTTCAGCTACCAATTAGAACAACGATGGTACACATTGGGCGGTTACGGCCATTTAAGGGTTGTCCGGATGTGATTCCAGGCATGTCACAGGAAGGGAAGAGGAAGAAAGAGAGAGTGGAGAGAGGTGTTAAGCGCAGGGAAAACCAGGAAGGTAAAGTACAGCATGATGTACCGTATGCTTTGTGATCCAGAAAGTAGTAGAGTATTTGTAGTTTTTTGTTTTCTTGTTATGTATCATTGCGTTTGTGTAGATTAATTAGGCATTGTATTTTCATATGTTGTATGTTTTTTCGAGTATTGTGAGCCTGCTGGGGACAGCAGTCTTTTTGAAGGTCATTGAAAAGCGCAGCGTTGAGCAAGTTGGTAGAAGTAAAAAGGCGAGGAGGTATTGCTGATCTCGACAGTTAGCAGCCAGTACGCTGAGAGACAAGGGAGGAATTACAGAGCTGCCATAGAGGAAGGTAACGGTATGTCCAGCCAGGGTGATAAGCATCAATCCGGACACGTGCACGGTGCAGTTATTTTTAGCAAGGAGGAAAGAAATAGACCCTCCAAGGAACATCGTGGAGTCAAAATTGAGCTTGCAACGGGATGGGATGCACTGGATCTTCTCCACCCTCGAAAATTTGGTAGTAGTAGCAAGTTGTTTTGAGCAGGGAGTATTTGCAGAAGCGAAACGTATAGAGCTCGAGGGGAGGGCAATTTTAACCAATGGAATTGCGTGTAACATAATACACTCCTGGAAATTGAAATAAGAACACCGTGAATTCATTGTCCCAGGAAGGGGAAACTTTATTGACACATTCCTGGGGTCAGATACATCACATGATCACACTGACAGAACCACAGGCACATAGACACAGGCAACAGAGCATGCACAATGTCGGCACCAGTACAGTGTATATCCACCTTTCGCAGCAATGCAGGCTGCTATTCTCCCATGGAGACGATCGTAGAGATGCTGGATGTAGTCCTGTGGAACGGCTTGCCATGCCATTTCCACCTGGCGCCTCAGTTGGACCAGCGTTCGTGCTGGACGTGCAGACCGCGTGAGACGACGCTTCATCCAGTCCCAAACATGCTCAATGGGGGACAGATCCGGAGATCTTGCTGGCCAGGGTAGTTGACTTACACCTTCTAGAGCACGTTGGGTGGCACGGGATACATGCGGACGTGCATTGTCCTGTTGGAACAGCAAGTTCCCTTGCCGGTCTAGGAATGGTAGAACGATGGGTTCGATGACGGTTTGGATGTACCGTGCACTATTCAGTGTCCCCTCGACGATCACCAGTGGTGTACGGCCAGTGTAGGAGATCGCTCCCCACACCACGATGCCGGGTGTTGGCCCTGTGTGCCTCGGTCGTATGCAGTCCTGATTGTGGCGCTCACCTGCACGGCGCCAAACACGCATACGACCATCATTGGCACCAAGGCAGAAGCGACTCTCATCGCTGAAGACGACACGTCTCCATTCGTCCCTCCATTCACGCCTGTCGCGACACCACTGGAGGCGGGCTGCACGATGTTGGGGCGTGAGCGGAAGACGGCCTAACGGTGTGCGGGACCGTAGCCCAGCTTCATGGAGACGGTTGCGAATGGTCCTCGCCGATACCCCAGGAGCAACAGTGTCCCTAATTTGCTGGGAAGTGGCGGTGCGGTCCACTACGGCACTGCGGAGGATCCTACGGTCTTGGCGTGCAGCCGTGCGTCGCTGCGGTCCGGTCCCAGGTCGACGGGCACGTGCACCTTCCGCCGACCACTGGCGACAACATCGATGTACTGTGGAGACCTCACGCCCCACGTGTTGAGCAATTCGGCGGTACGTCCACCCGGCCTCCCGCATGCCCACTATACGCCCTCGCTCAAAGTCCGTCAACTGCACATACGGTTCACGTCCACGCTGTCGCGGCATGCTACCAGTGTTAAAGACTGCGATGGAGCTCCGTATGCCACGGCAAACTGGCTGACACTGACGGCGGCGGTGCACAAATGCTGCGCAGCTAGCGCCATTCGACGGCCAACACCGCGGTTGCTGGTGTGTCCGCTGTGCCGTGCGTGTGATCATTGCTTGTACAGCCCTCTCGCAGTGTCCGGAGCAAGTATGGTGGGTCTGACACACCGGTGTCAATGTGTTCTTTTTTCCATTACCAGGAGTGTAGGACCAACCTTCCATCTGCCAGTGTCAATTTCAGGTGTCACGCAATTGAATGTTACACAGCCACAGCTGTACTGGCCAGAAGCAACTTTAGAGTTTTTTCCAAGGCAGAATCTGATCTTGCCAAATCAAACTCTGGAATCAGGTCTGTTGAGATCCGTAAACCGGAGCAAGAGGGGAGCATATGAACTGACCAGCTTGTGCACCATGTTGCTCCATATAGGTAAAGGCAACGACAAGTAATGATTGTTTTGAGCACCTCTGTGCCATCGCAGCCTTAACTTTGTTGTGTGTTGTTTTCATTCTGATCAGGTGGAGAGCCAATTCCATGAGGAAACCAACGGTAGTCCAAATACCAGTGGATTGGATACCGAGTGCGGAAGATGGGTAGGTAAGGGGTTGATCGAGCATTAAGTAGAGCGGTCATCCAGTAAGGAATTTTTTGGTTTTGTGTCATGTCATGTGCTTAAGAGCACTAGACCACATCTAAGTTTTCTAATAGTAATAGTAAATATTTCATAAGTATGTGCCAACCCAAACAAGTTTAAGAGTACGTAGAGGTCGACCCAGGGACCGGGCCTTTCCGAAGGGGGGAATAATGTAGTGGCACGACAGTTTAAGATAGGAAAGTTAAATACAGTGCAATGTTTGGGAGTGCACACGTTACAGCCAGGCATGGGCTTGTCGACAGTAAGTTACGCTGACCAGAGGTTGCAAAGTAGAATGGAAGCCACAGGGCCGTCGAACCGCTGAAAAGAGTAAACGCATTGGTTTGCATGGCGCAAGTTACAGGCACTGGGGAACCTAGGTGTTATTAACACATGACTCAGAGCGACGCGTTAGGAAAACAGAGGCGGACAGCCACGTACAAATAGGTGCTGGTTTTATAACGAGGGCGATTCAAGCGTGGCAGCTCTCCTGGATGGCGGGTGTATCACACCACCGGCTACACGCAGCAGCAGATGGGACGCCAGTATTCCAGTCCACGGCGGGTCACTGGTTCGACCCTCTGAGGCCAACGTGGGGCCCATAGCCAGCCAGGGGCGGGCCCCTCGACGGCTCGCTACCGCGGCTCCCAACACACGGCAGAGGCATCCCAAAGCGAAGGCCACTGAGTCGGCTGCCGGCGCATACTGGCATTGTACATGGCCGGCACACTGCAGTACGCTGCACGGGTTGCTGAGGTAGCCCTTCCACGGCAAGCTGTTTTACAGACAGCGAAATGGCATCGCAGGACCCTGTGACGCAGACAGGGAGGAAATTGGCACTGTAGCTGTGAATAATAAAACACTTGAAGATCACAGCCGAGTTTTAATATGGCGCATCCTGACAGTTTCCATCCACGTCATTCCTACACCGCACGCCAACATCTACATTTGACAGTGACGGCTACAACACCACTTAAAATAACTTATGCAAAGAGCAAAACATGCATCCATGCCCGAGTGAGGACTCGAACCTCCAGTGGGAGGGACGCGCAATCCGCGACGTGGCACCCTAGACCGCATGGGCACTCCTCGTGGCTAGATCCTAATACTGCAGTGAGAATACTCACTATTCTCCTTGTCGCCGTGGCTGCTGAACGAAGACTAACTGCTATCCATCAGTCTCAGAACAGAGTTTCTCTCTACCACTCTCCGAAACAGAATATCCTCTCTGCTGCTCTCCGATGGTTCAAATGGCTCTGAGCACTATGGGACTTAACATCTGAGGTCATCAGTCCCCTAAACTTAGAACTACTTAAACCTAACTAACCTCACACACGACCATGCCCGAGGCAGGATTCGAACCTGCGACCGTCACAGCAGCGCGGTTCCGGACTGAAGCTTCTAGAACCGCTCGGTCACAGCGGCCGGCTTGCTCTACGAAATCTAATCTTCATCGTACTGCTTTCTGAAACGGAATCATCTTTTCACCACTCACAGAACAGAATGTTTTGCGTTTCACTAACTCTGGTGTCTCAACAAAATAATTCCACCAAAAATTCGCGTCGGCCCTGTTTGACCTATCATAAGAGCAGAAATTTTCCACGTGAATCTCCTCTTCTCGTCTTAAGATAGATAGAGGTACTCAAGGTACCCTCCGCCACACACCGTCAGGTGGCTTGCGGAGTATGGATGTAGATGTAGATGTAGAAGAACATCAGAATGATCTACGCTACGTATTAGCGGCCAATGAGAGCTGTAGTCTTCACGTTAAAGTATGAGGCACGATCAAAATGTTCGTTTCTCCTTCTACTATCCTGAATATTTTTCGAAAGCTTCTTAACTCCTCCCAGAGTTTTGGCAAACACCTTTGACATCAATACATATGACGGGGGTGTAACTTCGTAACTAATCAGCAGGCTCATTACTTTTTATTGGTGCCAGTATGTCGGCTGGGGAGCTGTCTTTCGGGGCTGGAGCCACTGCGTCTGCAAGAGGCGTCTCCCCACCTTTAATCAGTGAAATGTTCTGCCCGGTACATTCCGCTGAGCACGGACTGCGCCGAACTCGAGCTGGGTGTGTAAATCGACTGCACTGGGCAGTGGATCTTCTGAATGCATTATGCAAAGGTTAACCATTGTATGGAAGTGAAACATGGACGGTAAATAGTTTGGACAAGAAGAGAATAGAAGCTTTTGAAATGTGGTGCTACAGAAGAATGCTGAAGATTAGATGGGTAGATCACATAACTAATGAGGAAGTATTGAATAGGATTGGGAGAAGAGAAGTTTGTGGCACAACTTGACCAGAAGAAGGGATCGGTTGGTAGGACATGTTCTGAGGCATCAAGGGATCACCAATTTAGTATTGGAGGGCAGCGTGGAGAGTAAAAATCATAGGGGGAGACCAAGAGATGAATACACTAAGCAGATTCAGAAGGATGTAGGTTGCAGTAGGTACTGGGAGATGAAGAAGCTTGCACAGGATAGAGTAGCATGGAGAGCTGCATCAAACCAGTCTCAGGACTGAAGACCACAACAACAACAACAACCATTGTTTGATGGACGCAAGGAGGCCACCTTGTCGGAAAGAGCGTGTGACTCACATGTGAAACTTGGACATCCTAACATTACCTCATACGAATTAAAAGCTATTATTTCAATAAGACCTAGCTTGCTTGTTCCTTGACCCGCTAAGAGGAGTATTTTAATTGTCTATCTACAGGTTGAGTCATAAATGAGGAAAACTATGTCGTGCAAATTATCACACACTGAGTTAAAAACATAAATTCGTATTCTGCGTGTTCCTATGTCAATAAATGACAATGCAATTGAATGGTAAAATTCTGGAAACATGAAGTAGACTTTTGGGTGTTACTGTGCACCGACATTGGCCAAGGGGAAGATCAGCAACAAGGCACAACATGCGAGTGTTGTAGATAGTCTAGCCGCTTGCGAGAAGGCGGGGCATGCGGTGTCAAGCGACGGCTTGTGTGACACTGCGAGCAAAGACAGCACCCACATTCATCTCGTACCGGTTACGCTGGCCGGTATTATGTATCGTGGCTAGTTAGCATAGAAAAAAGGAACGTGAATAGGGGCTGCACTACTCTACATGCATGTTTTATAATTTCGTTTTAGTATCCCAGACTTAGTTTTAAGAAACGAGTACATAGATGCAGAATACAAAATACAACTACACAGGTACGTGGCAGTTAATACAGACGAAACCAATACAGCTGTACAAATCGAAACTAGCATAGAAACACATGACCAGAAGCTACAGTGGCGGTATATAAGTACTGTTCGAACAGTATTGTAACATCACACACATCCATGCCCGAGGCAGGATTCGAACGTGCGATCGTAGCAGCAGCGGAGTTCCACACTGTAGCGCCTAGAACCGCTCGGCCACTCCGGCTGGCAGTGAGTAACAGATTTGCAGGGTATGACGAGGAAATGCAAATTCAGATGTGTTTGTGGTGTTTTATATACAGATGTTATGTTGCGTGATGTGATCATGTACAACGTAACTGATGTCAAACTTAGAGAACAGATTTTGAAACAGTCTGATCGATCATTTCAACACGTCGTGCAAATTCTAGACCAGTACGATTCAGGTGCCATGCTGGCCGATAAATCTGAGCAGGCACAAATTTCTCGAGTTGAGTCGTCTCTTGTTCGTGATCGACCCATTAGGCAGCAACAGCTTGTGCGCGTCACGCCATGTAAACAGTTCTCTACACAGGCAAACAGAATTGAATAATGTCCGCGATGCTATTCACGGCACGAACGCCACGACTGCCCTTCCAGACAGGCACAGTGTTATGCTTGCGGCTGTAAAGGTTACGTACAATCCGTATGTTTGCAACAGAACAAACATAAGAATTCTGCCCACTCACAAATATCTAGTCACAAGGCCCATATAATCAATGCAGTGTATTTCAAAGCCTCCTACAGACATTAGCAAAACTCGCAAACGAACAGTTTCTCCAGTACTACGCCAGTCTAACAAACTTTGTGTTCATTTGCATATTAGTGGAAAACATGTGAATTTTCTTTTGGACACGGGTGCCTCTGTTACGCTGCTGAATCGTAATACACATGAACTGTTAGGCTCCCCACACCTGTTTAAAACTAGCACGCACCTGACAGCTTATAATAGACAAGACATTCCCGTTCTCGGAAGATGTACTTTGCCTGCTATGTATCGCTCGCATACGCAAACAGTGACTTTCATTGTGCTACAATTACGCGGTTGTGAGAATATATTTGGCCTTGATTCGTTTGATTTGTTTGGCTTTCAAATTCAGGACAATGTGTCGTCAGTGACTGCACTCAGTGCCAAAGACAATGTATCTAGTTTGCTGAAAGGACTCCCTGAACTATTTTCTGAAGGTTTAGGCAAGGATAAGAATTTTGTTGCACATATTACTATGAAAGACAATGCTCAGCAGAAATTTTGCCGGACCAGAACTGTTCCCATTGTATTCCGAAACAAAGTAGCTGCTGAACTTAAAGAATTGCAAGACAGCGGAACTATTGCGCCCATACAAGTTACTCAATGGGCATGTCCACTGGTTTTGCTCCCCAGACCTCCAGGTCGCATTCGCTTCTGTGATGACATTCAGTCAACAGTCCACCCACAAACTGTGATTCATACTTATCCATTGCCACGCCCGGAAGATCTCATGGACAGATTAGGCGCTGCACGCTACTTTTCAAAAATTTATTTGCGCGACACATATCTTCAAATACCACTAGATGACGAAGCTCAAAAAGTGTGTGTTGTGAACACTCATTTGGGCTTGTTTAAATATTTGCGTTTGCCTTTTGGTAGTGCTTCCGCACCTGCCATTTTCCAGCGATATTTGGGACAGCTGACTGCTCAAGTACGAAACTGTTCAAACTATTTGGACGATATTGTCGTAGTAGCTCGTACACCTGAAGAACACACTTCAAATTTGAGTGCTTTGTTTCGTGTGTTACCTAATGGAGGACTATAGTGCAGACTGGACAAGTACGATTTTTTTTGAACCTGAGTTGCAGTATCTTGGTCATTTCATAAACAGTCGAGATGTACATCCTCTTCAGTCACATTTGTTAACCGTTCGTGACTTGTCAGTTCCTCGCTATGTCACAGAATTGCAGTCAGTTTTAGGGCAAATGAACTATTATATTCGGCTCATACCGATACCGACTGCTGCACAAATCAGTTTCATGGCATTGCTTGCGACGCAAGAGTGTCCCCTTTGTTTGGACAGAAGAGTGCCAAGAAGCTTTTAAAAAACTTAAAGATGCATTGCTAAGTGATCCATGCTTAGTTAACTTTGATCCTGACAAACCAGTTGTTTTGCAAAGTTGACGCTTCTTACAGAATCTGTGTAATGCTTCCGCACAGAATTGGTGATAAGTAAAGGCCTATTGCTTTCACATCAAAAGTGTTGCCCAAAGCTCAGTGTAACTATTCACAAATAGAGAAAGAGGCTTTGAGTATTGTGTATGGTGTCACCAAATTGCACTACAATTTGTATGGCTGAAAATTCTAGTTAACAACGGATCGCAAGGCATTGCAGTCCTTGTTTCCGCCGGCGAAGCCGGTTTCTGTATGAACTGCCAAAAAATTGCAAAGATGGGCTATGTTGTGTCTCAGAGTCAGTACGAGATTTTGTGTCGTCCAACAACTCAACATGGTAATGCGGACGCACTTTCACGTCTTTCGATTGGCCCTGATACACACTTCGACGCTTCTGTTGCATCTTGTTGTCACATCGACGCTCAGGATTCTGAATTCTTCAATACTTTCCCCTGAACTAAAGGAAAATTGCACAGGCCACGGAAGCTGATTCAGATTTGAACATTTTGCTAAAACACATTCGCTCATCTGGGACTCGCTCATTGCATAGCATAAAGAACTCTGTAGTGCGCCGATACTTTGCATGTCGGCATGGCCTCGCTATACAGCAACGTACGATTTTTGTTCAGAACGACAGTGGACAGTCACGTGTATCGATCCTCAAAACTCTCCAAAAAGAAGTGTTTCAGTTACTTCACCATGGACACTGGGGGATTGTTCGTATGAAACAGTTAGCGTGTCGACACCTTACTTGGCAGTGTATGGACACCCAAAGTGAACATATGACGTCACAGTGTCACATATGTGCGGAAAATCAGTTCGCTCCATCACAAAAATTCTCTGCTCGGCTAAGTCGCAATCACCATGGAAACGTGTTCACATAGAGTTTGCGGGTCCTTTTTGGAACACTCGTCGGTTGATTGTGGTTGACCCTTACAGCAAATTTCCTTTTGCTGTGCTAATGAGCTCGTCAACGTCACGTAGCACAATTCAGGCGTTGTCCTCTATTTTTTGTCTCGAAGATTTACCTGAAGTCATAGTGTCAGACAACGGCCCTCAGTTCATGTCAAATGAATTTGAAACATCCTGTGAACGCAATGGCATACAGCATCTAACTATTACACCGTCCCATCCACAGTCAAACGGCGACGCAGAACGTTTGGCAGAATATTCAAGCATCAGATGGCCCAACTTCGCACCGCACACACCAGGGATCATGTATTGCAACTGTTTCTCGCCTCCTATCGTTCGCACTCACGAGATGGACCATCGCCGGCGGAATTGGTTCACGGCCACCGCCATCGGACACTGCTCCACCTGTTCCGCCCTCCTCAGCATCCGGCGCCGAAGGAAGGCCGCAAGTATTGCTTCGCGCCGCATGATATTGTGTTTTACAGGGTTTTTAGTGGCAGCAGACGGTGAGCACGAGGCGAGACCGTTCATCGACTTGACGTATGCATGTATCTCATTTCAGGCCCGTCGGACTGCAGCGCCGACATCACAATCAAATTCGCCACTGTAATGTGCACAATGATTCTTCTGTGTCTCTTTCCCCAGATTTACGGATCCCGAGGACAGCGCGGCCACAGCAGCTGCCAGAGGGTGTCATCACGACTTCATGGGATGACCCCATGGAGACGGAGTCTTCGCTTCCTCCGCCTCCTCTCGTCCTACCGATGGAGTTGGACCCGCCCACGCTGCAGCAGCCGACGCCTTCTGCATCTTGTTTTCGGCCACAGGAGGTGGACGCCTACGCTTCTAGTCGTTTTCCGGGTGACGTTCCCACCAGAGCAAAGGCTGGATGGCAAGGTACGACTGAAGGTCTGCCATCCCCTGCAGCCACAACTTCCAGTCCATCGCAGCATCCACGCCCCTGCCTCCCCCACCGTTGTCGTGGTCCTATACGATGACGGTGGGGAGAAGGGGAGGAAAGTTACGGCGTAAAGTCAAGCGCCGGTAGGCCAGCTGGGAACGATAGAGCAGAGAGGGTAGTGACAAGACGTCAGCCAATTGCCCGCTGACTGACCCCTATCCAGGACGACAACGTGACAGCAGCGGCCCCTATGCGAAGAGGACATAAGCGCCGTGCCCGACTGGTCTCGGCCCAGTCGAAGAGCAACCTCAAGACTAGCGACGTGCATATAAGCGTCAAAGCTCTTTACTTCGCCTGTATTAGAATTGTTATACTTAAGAAGCTTGTTTATTTCGGATGTCGCCCTTTGCCCGCGACACATCTATGTGATTCTCAAAGTTAAGTATTGTCAATTACTTTTCTTAATAAAACTCACTATTTTGATTTGCTTGAATTGTTGTCTAGCGATCCGAGAGATCAGGTTTCCTAGACACACCATCTTTGACGAGTAGGCAGGATTTAACACTTCGGGAAACACAGTCAACTGATGTGCTGGCCCCCAAGTCACCACATGTGAGCCCGATCGAACACCTCTCGGATGTGACTGAACGTTGCGTCAGAGCTCATCGCACCTCCCCTCCCCGGAATTTACGGGAATTTGGAGATTTGTTTGTGCAGATGTGGTGCCAGTTCCCTCCAGCAACCTACCTAGGCCTCATTGCTTCCACGCACGATACGTCACCGCTGTTGTCGTCCGCAGCTGGTGGTCTAAAGGCTAGCGTTGCTGCCTTTGGATCACGGGGTCCCGGCCGTGTTGGGGATTTTCTCTCCACGGCGACTGGGTGTTTGTGTTGTCCTCATCATTTCACCATCATCAACATCATCATTCGTGACAGTGGCTAGATTGGATTGTGAAATAACTGGACTGAGTAAAAATTGGTACTTTGTACGGGCGCTATCGACCGCGCAGTTGAGCGCCCCACAAACCAAACATCATCATCACCGCTGTTATCCGTGCCAAAAGTGGACATACCGGCTATAAACGTAAGTGGTCACGATGTTATGCATCTGTATCTACATATACACTCAGCTAGCCACCAAGCGGTGTGCGGCGGAGGGCACTATTCGTGCCAAAGTCATATTTCCCCTCCTCTGTTCCACTTGCAGATCGCGCGAGGGAGAAACAACTGTCTGAACGCCTCAGTACGAGCTCTAATTTCCCTTTGAACTATGATCATTGCGCGATTTGATAGTTGGTGGTAATACTATATGCTCTACATCCTCGGCAAAGATCAGATTTTGGAACTTAGGGAGCAGCCCCTTCCTTTTGGCGCGTCGTCTATCTGCAAGTGTGTCCCACTTCATACATTCTCAGAGATTTGTAACGCTCTCCCGATGGCTAAATGTACCAGTCACGAATCTCGCCCCTCTTCTTTGGGCCTTCTCAATCTCTTGAATCAGACCCAATTGGTAAGGGTGCCATACAGACGAACAATATTTTAAGACTGGACGAACTAAAGTATTGTAAGCAATTTCCTATGCTGAAGGACTGCATCGCTTCAGGATTCTACCAATAAACCGCAATCTAGAGTTCGCCTTACCCGTTACTTGTGGAATCTGATCGTTCCATTTGAGATCATTTCGAATAGTCACACCCAGATGCTTGACGGATGTTACCACATCCAAAGACTGGGAATTTATTTTGTACTCGTACATCAATGGGGATTGTCTCTTCGTTATACGCAGTACGTTACACTTACTAATATTGGGAGATAACTGCCTGTCATTACACCACTTATATATTTTCTCGAAATCCTCATTGATTTATTCACAATTTTCGTGTGATACTACTTTCCTGTAGACTACAGCATCTTCGGCAAACAGGCTAATGCCGCTGTCAATACCATCAACCAGATCGTTTATGTAAATCGTAAAAAGCACCGGACCTATTACGCTGCCCTGGGGCACACCTGATGTTACGCTTGTTTCCGTTGAAGTCTCCCCATTCAGGACGACATACTGCTCTCTGTCTGTTAGAAAAATTTCTATTCAGCCTCATATGTCATCGGATAGACCGTAAGCGGGCACTTTTTGGAGAAAGCGACAGTGCGGAACTGAGTCGAACGCCTTTCGAAAGTCGAGGAATATGGCATCAACCTGGGAGCCGGTGTCTAGAGCCTGTTGTATATCATGCACAAAGAGGGCCAGCTGTGTCTCGCATGACCGCTGTTTCCTAAACCCGTTCTGGTTTCTGCAGACGAGCTTCTCAGAGTCTAGAGATGTCATTACGTCTGACCACAAAATATGTTCCATGATTCTAAAACATTGATGTCAGTGGAATTGGCCGGTAATACTGTGCATCCGATTTTCTACCCTTTTTATAGATTGCTATGACCTGGGCCTTCTTCCAGTCCCGTGGAACTTTCCGCTGTTCCAATGGTCTCTGATAGATGATGTATAAGAATGGTGCTATATTTGTAGCATAGTTAACTTGAAATCTTACGGGGATACCGTATGGGCCAGATGCCTTCCTGGCGTCTAAGGATCTTAACTGTTTTACAATCCCAGATAAGCACTATGTCAGTCATCCACACGTTTGTTTGACAATTGAAAGAGGGAATGGTGCTGCAGTACTCTACCGTAGACGAGTTTTTGAAAGCTAGGTTTAGAATTTCGGCCTTGTGTTTATCGTCATCCGTTACATTACCCGTACTGTCAGCAAGAGAAGGTATTGAATTATTTGTAGCGTTCATAGATTTTACGTACGACTAAAATTTTTTGGGGTTATTTTTAGAATCTGCAGATAAAATATTACTTTCAAATTCGTTAAAAGAATCTCTCATTGACCTTTTGACAGCTGCTTTCATTTCGCATAATTTCTGTTTGTTAGCGGGGCAGTGACTACGTTTAAAAGGACTGTGCACAATTCTCTGCTATTCCAGCAACTTTCTAATGTGTTTGAAGAACCAAGGTGGCTCCTTTCCCTCCCCTATATTTTTGCTAGGCACATATTTCTCTAGCACGTGGTGGAAAATACCTTAAAATTCAGATCAAATATGCGCAATATCTTTGTGTCCCGCGGTGAACGCTTGGAGCTGTCTATGAAGATATTCATTAATCACACTTTTATCTGCTTTTCCAAACAAGAAATCTCTACTCTGTTTCTTTCTTTTTTTTTTTTTTTTTTTTTTTTTTTTTTTTGCTACTTCCACTGACATAGAAGCCACAACAACATTATGCTCGCTAACGTCTAGATTAACTTCCTCAAAAAGATCAAGTCTGTTTGTCGCCAAGATATCTAATATGTTCCCATCTCGAGTTGGTGTTGTAACTAATTGCTCAAGGTTGCATGTTGTTGGGCGCTCCTAGAATTACAGTTGGCACACCCACATCAGTGTCATGAACTGGTAGTTTTTCAGGCTAACGGTATGTTTCCCGTGGGGAGGAACCTAATCTAAAAAGCCCCCATGTGCACGCCACAAGTTCTGTGTTACCCATGTTTCCTGTGTTGTAGTACAGCCCTGATGTATCGAGGGGCGGCCTACAACCTTCCACCTCATAGCGGAGGTCGAGGAGTGTACAACCATTTTCGTCACAGAGTGGACGTAGCCTCTGGTTTAGATTCTCCATTCACCCCAAACCAGAGGACCCCGGTCCACCAGGGATACGATGCTGCAAATCATAAGCTTGGCTTCCACTCCTCGAGAGATGGAGGCCGCCTTTTCTAATTTAACCAGCAGTCGAAAGGACCGGAGGATTTCCTCGGAATCCCGACGACTGGCATCTTTGGTGCCGACATGTGCAACAATCTGCAGCTGGCTGCACCCCGCACGCTCGACAGCCGCCGGAAGAGCCTGTTCCACATCCCGAACATGGCCCCCCGGCAAGCACACCGAATGAACGCTGGATTTCTTCCCCGCCCTAGCCTCTATGTTCCTGAGGGGCTCCATGACTCGCCTAACATTGGAGCTCCCAATAACTAACAAACCCCTATCCCCATGTTCTGGCTGATTAGTGTAAATTCCATTAAAAGAATCCACTTAAGATGGTGACTGCAATTGTTTCTGGTTATTTCACATTGAAATTACTGACGGAAATCAATCCTAACCACATTTAATCACACCAGGTGGAAGTATAGAGACAGACGCCAGCATCTCCCTATATTCCTTTTATTAATCTACCTCTTTGAAGTCTCTTGTCAGATTGGAATTTTATATTTGTTGGATTAGCAAGGGAGTGAGGGTTGCGGACACAGATTATCGTTTATCAAGCACGCAGACCTAAAGGAAACAGTGACACACTTCTTTCCGAGGAGTTGGTTGTATTCGCAAATATTTAGCAAGTGACAAGAGCCAAGAACAGTTTAGAAAAGCAAAAAGATATGAAAGTGATCTCACCGTCAGCGTTTTCTGCGTGGCATTACAGCTTCTATCCTATAGAGTAATACGTCCGCCGTAAGTACGAGGTCGTTATCTGACGTGAAAGTAACGAGACAGGGAATGAGTTTCAGAAACTTTATTCACCGAGAAATGCCTTTTGGCACGCTTCTGACAGTACAAACGTAACCCCTTTTGTGTAGATGGTTTAGTTGGTGCACTGTTTGTGCTGCCTTCGGTATGAACTTGGTGTAATAGTTAATTTTATCCAAGAAACGCTGTAGCTTTTTAAGATTTTCGGTAGCAGGAAAGTGAAGTATGGCGTTGCCATCCTCGTCTGTTGGTTTCTATCCGTTCCGGCTAAAAACTGGGCCAAGGTACTTAATGCTAGGTTGGAAGAAACTGCATTTGTCCAGCCACTTTATTTCGATATATCTAATAGGGCTTTCAAATTTGCTTGGTGTTGCTCGTGTTCTCATAATGTCATGCAGGGCCGTCCGGAGTGGCCGAGCGGTTCTAGGCGCTACAGTCTGGAACCACGCGACCGCTACGGTCGCAGGCTCGAATCCTGCCTCGGGCACGGATGTGTGTGACGTCTTTAGGTTAGTTAGGTTTATGTAGTTCTAAGTTCTAGGGGACTGATGACCTCCGAAGTTAAGTCCCATAGTGCTCAGAGCCATCTGAAACATTTGTCATGCAGGTAGTTTTCATACCGAAATGTGTTCATGGCGAGTTACTCTAAATATCATTGAAATAAGAGCGGAAGGCAGGGGGGCGGGGGGCGTTTGCTTTCCACACCAAATGGGAGCCTATTACTTTGGTATAACGTAAAAGGGGCGTTGAGCATCAGTGCATCCCTTGTTCCTGCATCCACAGGTAACAGCAAATAAACGCCCGCTTGGTCTGTTTTAGAGAAGAACTAACCCCCCTATTCTGCATACAAAATTCGGTAGACGGCTATAGTAAAGTGGGAGTTAATAGTTGTTTAAAATCGGAAAAAAATACGTGGAGAACCATTTGGTTTCTTATTGACGACCATTGACGTCGTCCATCTGTTAGTAGAAATTTGGGAGATGACACTGAGTTCTTCCGAATAGTCACTTCCTTTTTGACGGTGTCTCACATTGAGAGTGGTAATGGATGGGAGTGTCAAAGACGTGGTCGCATCCTTGCCTTAAAGGATATGTGCGTAGCGAAATCCTTAGCACAACCAAGTGAGTGAGAAAAGCTTCCTTAAACTCAGATACCTTACCTAAGTCATTGAATGGTATACACGTTGACATTAGACTGCCATCTATATCAATACGTAATAAAGGAAATATATCCAACATAAATACGTAAGTAGCCGACGGTGAAGTCACTACCAAAAACAGTGAGTGAGGAACTATATTTTTGTACTTAGCTGGAAATGACAACTGGGCTTTTAACGCAATATTTTGATTGCTGTAATTCACAATTAGCCTCTGCGGCTTGTGTAGCAGCGGTGAACGGAGGCCATCCAAAAGCTTACAACAGCTGAAATAGGTACATCAGCACCAGTATGGACCTGAAACTTCATCTCAGTGTTGTCGATGACTAACATGATCATTAACATGGCCGGAGCTACGTAGGTTGACGTGACTATCGGTGTGATAGCGCTGACATGGGCACCAGACCACCGTGTTGCTCATTTCCCTGTCATAACACAGACATTGATGTTTATAGTGCCTGTGAAGGCAGTCTGGACATGATTTCCAGGAATTTATGCGTCTGGGCTACGTTTCCAGAAGTGAAGTGAAAGAGTGACTTCTATCTGCAGTCACAAAGATTACACGAGATCGACATCGTACTAAGCCCACTTTGCTATCGACGGCAGGGGGCTCTGTGTAAATACTTTATTGACCGTTGTTGCTGTCGTGGCAAAAGGTGGTGAATCAGAAGATGATGACAGCAAAGTGTTTTCAGATGCACGCCTGTTGAAACGCTGCCATTTGTGCTACTTCTACTTCATCAACGAATGCTTGCTGTGCTGTGAATGCTATTTCGAAAGCCTGAACCATTTTAAGAACAACACTAAGATTAGTGCATGACAGTTCCAGTGCCTTAGCTGTAACCTTACTATTGGGAGCCAGTCTGATGATGTCTCTGATTAGTGACTTGGCATATGATCAAATGGTGCTTTACAAGACTTGCATGAGAGAGGCAGTGAATATCTGGAGCCCATCTCCTGCAATATTCACCATACTCGATTAAATTTGAGTCTTACAGCCACAACGCAGGTTAGATGACTGAAACGGTCGGTTACCAAGTCACATAATTCTCCACTTGGAAGACTGCTGGTTTCGACCAACAGTCGCAGCTTGCAAGTAGGGGAGATTTAGGCATACAAGCCCAACCAGCATTATTGTCACACTTGCTTCACTCCACTCCTCCCCCCACATAGTCCTCACCATCTCCCTCTCCCTGATGGTAGACTAGCCAACGTTTCCTCAAGGTTAAATGGCCTCCAGGCAATCAAAGATCAAGTTAAAACCAATTCATAAGTGGCACAAGAGTTAACCCTGTAAATTTAAAAATATGTTGTGACCCCTCCTGTTGGTCGCACCTGAGAATTTTAGGTTGACGTAGACTTAACTTCGTCACCTTCATACACGTCAGATTTAATTGACATCCAGGATCCTGTAAGCACCACTGAATTTTAGGCAGAGAATGGAAACCAATCCCCTTGTAATCTTTTACATAGGACTGTCACAGCATGTAACCAGGCCTCGCACACAGGTCTACTGCAGATGTTGCGTATACAGAGTGATTGGACATTAATTTTTTAAATTGTTATGGCGTTTTTATGTGGTAGTGCTGCACTGCAGGGACATTCCCTAGGAGTAGTAGGAAGTAATGAAATTAGGGTTGTTATTTGTAGACAGTTACGGCGGTTTTGTTATAAATAGTTATGTCCATGCCGCTTGTGACTGTTTGTGCCATGAACTACGGCACGGGGGCGCGTGCCAGCACAACGCGAGAGACACAGCTACATGCCGTCTGACAATGGTCTCCTGAGCTCCCACTGTGTGGCCACTTTGAGCCCCACCCCCCTCTCCCCACCACCTCTGAGATTGCCAGCTGCAGCCGCACATGGTCCGGGGACTTGACCACAAAGCCTCCGTCTCGCCTCGCTTCTTGTGCGTAGACGCAGACAGAGTTTTCAAACGTTATAATATTATCTTTTTACTGAATCTTTTGGAAGCTGCAATTATATTGCACAACCACAAGGTGGCAGGCCATCACAGGGTACCTTAAGGGAAATCAGAACATACATGAAAAGATTTAGGGGTTTAATATATGCACTTTTATTTTGACTGTACTACGTGCTAAAACTCATTTTTAAGGTTTACAGATTGTTCGGACCTTACATAAGCTTCATACGTATGATACAGAATAAAATCCTCAGAAAATGAGTCTATATTGCCAACAGGAAGTACACTACTGGCCATTAAAATTGCTGCACCACGAAGATGACGTGCTACAGACGCGGAATTTAACCGACAGGAAGAAGATGCTGTGATATGAAAATTAGTAGCTTTTCAGAGCATTCACACTAGGTTGGCGCCGGTGGCGACACCTACAACGTGCTGACATGAGGAACGTTTCCAACCGATTTCTCATGCACAAGCAGCAGTTGACCGGCGTTGCCTGGTAAAACGCCGTTGTGATGCCTCGTATAAGGAGGAGAAATGCGTACCATCACGTTTCCGACTTTGATAAAGGTCGGATTGTATCCCATCGCGATTGCGGTTTATTGTATCACGACATTTCTGCTCGCGTTGGTCGAGATCCAATGACTGTTAGCAGAATATGGAATAGCAGAATATGGAATATGGAATAGCAGAATATGGAATCGGTGGGTTCAGTAGGGTAATACGGAACGCCGTGCTGCATCCCAACGGCCTCGTATCACTAGCAGTCGAGATGACAGGCATCTTATCCACATGGCTGTAACGGATCGTGCAGCCACGTCTCGATCCCTGAGTCAACAGATGGGGACGTTTGCAAGACAACAACCATCTGCACGAACAGTTCGACGACGCTTGCAGCAGGATGGACTGTCAGCTCGGGGACCATGGCTGCGGTTATCCTTAACGCTGCATCACAGACAGGAGCGCCTGCGATGGTGTACTCAACGACGAACCTGGGTGCACGAATGGCAAAACGTCTTTTTTTCGGATAAATCCAGGTTCTGTTTACAGCATCATGATAGTCACATCCGTGTTTGGCGACATCGCGGTGAACGCACATTGGAAGCGTGTATCTGACATCGCCATACTGGCGTATCACCCGGCGTAATGGTATAGGGTGCCACTGGTTACATGTCTCGGCCACCTCTTGTTCGCATTGACGGCACTTTGAGCAGTGGACGTTACATTTCAGATGTGTTACGACCCGCGGCTCTACCCTTCATTCGATCCCTGTGAAACCCTACATTTCAGCAGGATAAAGCACGACCGCATGTTGCAGGTCCTGTACGGGCCTTTCTGGATACAGAAAATGTTCGACTGCTGCCCTGGTCAGCACATTCTCCAAATCTCTCACCAATTGAAAACGTCTGGTCAATGGTGGCCGAGCAACTGGCTCGTCACAATACGCCAGTCACTACTCTTGATGATCTGTGGTATCGTGTTGATGTTGCGTGGGCAGCTGTACCTGTACATGGCATCCAAGCTCAATGCCCAAGCGTATCAAGGCCGGAACTGATTTCTCAGGATCTATGCACCGAAATTGCGTGAAAATGTAATCACATGTCAGTTCTAGTAAAATATATTTGTCCAATGAATACCCGTTTATCATTTGCATTTCTTCTTGGTGTAGCATTTTTAATGGCCAGTAGTGTAATTATGGCAATCTCATGTACCGAATAACAAAACAATATCTACCTTATAATAACAGGGGCATGCGTAAATGAGATAATGGGAACGCAGCATGGAGACCAGTTAACGTGGCTAATGGCATTGGTAAACTCCAATTAACATTAACAAAAGAAGGACCAGATGCACCGCAGAAAGAAATAAAGCGAGTACAATATAATACCTTGTAGAATATACTTCATTAACGAAGCTAGCGGCGACCCGGACAAGAAAAACAAGAATTCGCCTATAAGGAGGAAGCAGTTGGCCGAAGCCATACTATGTGACATAATAGAATCGCGGTGGGGAGAGTAGCGTCATATAAAAGCAGTTTGAGAATTAAATTAACACAGAGAGAGCTCTCGTCTCGCGGGTGGCCACACACATGCTTGTGGTAAAATTAGTGAAGACGTTGAGACTCAGACTTTACGTTTGCGAAGTGAGGGCAGTATGCTTCACGTATCGTGGCGACAAACGTAAAGCGTCGGTTCATATTCTTGCGGGAATTTTTGCAGGCTGAGATTTGTGCACGTCGCTCCATCCCATAGCGAGTGTGCAATTGCCATTAATTTCGACTAGGGAAAATTTAACGTTCTGCAGAACGCAGGAAAGTTAAGACTAATTGAATTCAGTCAAGGCCAGAGAAGGGAACTAGCGGAGACAACGCCACCGCAGTTCCCGATTGGTAACGTACCAATGCACGATAGGCGAGATTAAATGTTGAGTCGAGATTTTGTTTACCCCAACCTGTGTAAACTTTGAATATAGAAATTCAAGAGTTAATTACTAACATACCCTCCATTGAGTGCATGAGAGTTTTGATTAGGTCAAAAGATAAAGTTCATTCTCCACCAACTTAGCCCATCGCTCAGCTACGACAACGTAGATGTAAATATCATTGATAAAGGTTTATTTGTTTCATTTTTCATAATACTTTCATATATAGAGATAAAGTTTTAATAATCACATATTCAATACCTAAATGTTAATTAATTTGTTGAGAGTTGAAATTAATTCAACCCTCTTGTTGTTTATGACTTGAACCTTGAAAGTTTTGATAAATTAAAATGTAGAATGAGAAAGGGAAAGGTTGTGTTATCATTTTAGGATAAATCCCAAACTTGACATTTATATTAATTTGAGTATTCTTGTAATGTCACAGTGGCATTTTAATTATTTTTGAGACAGGGCCAAAATTTATAGCAATGTGGAATGCCTGTTTACTTCCCTGGGCTTCAAATGACAATTAAGATACATTATCCATTGGCACATAAGACACGTTATCCACTTGCATAAAGACCATAAGATACGTCGCCAGCTTACACATTATCTCCTCCTTCCATGGGTCGCCTTATTCTGGCGACTGTTGTAAGTAACAGCCCTGCTAATGATCAGGTTTATCTTAATATTTTGTACTTGCACATATCTAATTTATCAAAAAAATATGTATATAATGGGCTGATGTGAATCATGTTCGATCCATGATGTTCTGTCTAATTTTCTCAAAATTAATCTTTTTTCAATACACTTAACGTGGAATACATCTACATCATATTCAACCACTTATCATGTTGTTTAACACCATCGCAATTGAGTGGCAGCGACCCTGAGTACCACCATCATTTAATCAACTGGAACGACAGCGAAACAATTGTACTCACACTATGTTTAATAGTGAATTTGCACAGACCCAATCCACGCTTCTGCTATCTCTGTATCAATATAAAACATTACAAGATTTCCCATTAAACGCTTGTTATAGGCTGCCTGTTGTCTGCAACAGATACGATTTGAAGCCCCATAAAGCTTCTGTCAGAGCTTCATCTATATGAAGGCTGCAATCTCAAAAGACTGTATCGAAATACAGGAAGACGTGCAGAAAATCCATGGCTGGTGCTAGGATTTGCAGTTGACCCTGAATATAAATAAATGTGATGTACTGTGTGTATAAATATGTGAAGGCAACAAATGATTTTTACTGCAAGATAAATTTTTAACCTAGCAAGGGGTCACTATAATGTATAGTTGGCTTCACCCGAACTAGGACGATTTTTTGAAAAATACTACAGAAAATTTAGATTTAGCATTATCAGCAAAAGACAACACATGTTTTCTACTGCAAGATGCATTTTTTATTAACATGGGGGATGTTGTAATGAATAGTTGACTTTGCTATCAATTTTAGGAGCGGTAAGACACGTTTTGGCAAATAATACAAGTAATTTAAATGTGGGAATAGCATTGTTTACTATTGCAGTTGACAAGTACACTTTAAGCTGTCAGTTAGGTCAGCAGTAGCGCCTTGCGTATTTTGTAATGTTATAGAAGATATTTTGATTTTCAGTAGTGTCAGTATGCGAGCCATATGACTTTTTTACCGCTATAGAACAATTAAGTTAAGGCAGTAGTGCCATTCTGTACTCGACATTTATTTTCACAATTTTATTTTTTGCACATGAACGAATTCTGTCTTTCACAGCCACAGATTTGGAATCGCTCTTATATTACAACAAGGAACATGCGTGTGTTTTGTACATATACTGCTACTTTCTACCACAAAATATCTACTTCTGGAGGATATATAGTGTTTTATATTTATTAAAGCATAGATAGGTGACTCAGGCCCATAGATAGTGTAGACTGACAAATATTAAACGGAATGATCAGTATTAGGGAAGGCAACTGGAAGTTCACTGAGAAAAGCAGTTGAATCTGGAAAGGAAATCGCATGCACGCTGCTAGTGCGAACAATTCTGGAGTAGTGTTCCAGTGTTTAGCGACGTAATCAATAAGGTACGACAACTGACATCTAAATGAGCGACATGGTGCTAGGATCTTAACGAGTTAATACAGTCTTATACGAAGGTGTAACAGAAATGCTCGGGTAACGAAAAGGGATTCCATGGAAGAAATATAATGCATCTCTCGCG